>NC_141920.1:5173333-5820000 GCF_057802395.1 Ceratotherium simum simum
GCAAGGCAAGGACATCAGCTCTCATCACTCCTGTTCAATAGTGTACTGGTGCAATAAGTTAAGGGTAAAAAAGGCATCCACATTGGAAAGGAAGAAACAACTGTCTCTATTCATAGATCACATGATTATCTACATTAAAAATTCCAAAGAATCCATAAAAAAGATACTAGAACTAAAAAGTGAGTTTAGTGAGGTCACAGGACACAAGGTCCATGTACAAAAATTAATTTTATTTGTATATACTAGTGATGAATAATTGGAAATTGAAATATTTTGAAATACCATTTACAATAGCACCAAACTCATGAATACTTAGGTATGAATCTTACAAAATACAAGAAAACTCCATATGCTGAAAACCAGAAAACAGTGATGAAGGAAGTCAAAGACCTAAACAAATGGAGAGATATGCCATGTTGATGGATCGGAAGACAATGTTAAGACGTCAATTCTTCTAAAACCAATCTATACAGTCAACACAATTCCAATCAAAACCCAAGCATTATTTTGTGTAGAAATCAACAGATTGATTTTAAAATTTGTATGAAAAGGCAAAGGAAGAATAACCAAAACAATTTTGAAGAAGAATAAAGTTAGAATAAGGAATAAACTGTAAAGCATAGAATCACACTACCTGATTTCCAGACTTACTGTGAAGCTAAAGTAGTCAAGACAGTGTGGTCTGGAGAAAGGGCAGATGTGTAGATCAATGGAACAGAATGGGAAGTCCAGAGATAAACCTATACATATAGGGTCAATTAATTTCCAACAAAGTTGCAAAGAAAATTCAATGGAAAAAGGATAAGACCACCTTCTCACTGAGCTTCCCTGCCCCCTTCCTGGAACGTGCACACTCTGCAGCCTCCTTCCTGGGTCTCCTTCCCCAGGCCTGTACAGTCTGCTACCCACAAAGATTAGAAAACAGCACCACCGGGCAGGGCACTCAGCTTCACTCCTTGTCAGGAAAACTGCACTTTCTCTGGGGGCTTTTGGAGTCAAAAACCTCCAGAGACTCAAAGGATCCGCCTCTCCAGGTACAACTGCGGACCACGGAGAACAAGACTTGCAAATTGCTGTGATGCTCAAAACCCTCCAGAAACTCTCACCTTGCTCAGAGCAAAGCCCACGTCTCCACTCCATTCCCAGCCTGGGCGCTTCTCCCACCCCTCCCCATGAGTGTCTGTGGGATGAATGACTGACTGATGACGAGACCCTCTGGTCTTCCTGGCTGTGCTTTCATGCTTTTCACAGTTTTCTGGAATAGGAACGTATTTTTGGTGGGAATTAGAGAAAAGAGAGGAAAGAAGCCTGCACCCCAGGAGACCAGAAGTTGTGGGGTGTCAGTTTCTCGAGACAAGGACCGTGCTTTACACTTGCACCTCCCTCCAGTACGCTCTGGATGTTTCATGGAGGAACAATCCAAGTCCAGAAGGAGACAGGGCCCGCTGAGGTCACACCGGTCGTCAGTGGTTTGGCTGGGCTGGAGCCTGGACTCCCGCCTCCTAATATCCTGCCTCCTCCTCCTCATCATCATCGTCATCGTAAGCCAACAATATCCAATGTTCACTTTGTGCCAAGCACCAGGCTTGCAGCTTTACACGCATCTCTCATTTACTCAGAACATCCATCAGAGACTGGTCAGTGTGGTCCAACAAACGTGCATGTTAAACACCAGAATCCTCTGATGGTGCACTGCCCCCACTGGCAGAGGTCCAAGGGACCTGCGTCCCACTGGGCCCATGCTGGGGCAAAGCTCTCTGCAGGGGCAGGACCACCGGCGTTATTTATCTGCTCCCCTCCACCCCCCCGCTTTGATGCTTTTGGTAGAGTACAGAGAGTGGAAGCCACCACACACCCTACTTCCCAATAAACCATGCAGCCCTGAAGACGCAGCAGCCGGCCACCTAGGCTAGTGCCACTTTGGGGACCAGCTCCCAAAGGGAGGCCCGCTGGTCCCAGGGGTCTGCAGGGAGGCCGGTCAGAACACGCAGACGCCCCCCAGCATTCCCTCCATGACCAGGCCTGAGGTCTGGGCCACGCCACCCCAGAAACCCCTCTGCTCCCCTTTCACTGTAGTCAGCAGGCCACAAGCGTCTGAGCTGTGAGAAAAGTGGGGCAAGAAAAGGCACCAGAAGAATGGGTCACTCACACTGCTCTGTGTCACCTCTCATCCACTGGCTCGTCCTCCACTTCCAGCAGCACCTTGTAAGGAGGGCCAGGATCACTAAGAACAGGGTCTCGTCGAGATCCTAGGCCTTTGGTGACATATCTGGTTTTAGTTTAAATTTTTTGCTAAAATTAATGGCATGTTTCTTAATTTCCTGGAGCTTTGGGGAAACAGGCCAGAAAAAAAAAATTGGCCTCCGATCCATTTTCTCTCCACCTTCCACCAATGAAAGAGAAAACTGAATGAATGCCTGTGGTGGATAAATGTGAGTGGGTTAAATTGAAGCCCCCTCCTCCATGGTGAGAGAGGACTGTACAGCTCCCACGAGACCTGGGGGCCAGCTCCTCTCAGCAGGTTTCAATACGAGCCCGTGCCAGCCACAAAGGAACAAGCAAATCGTGGCCGCCTCAGACCCAAGTGCTTGCCACCTTGAAACCCGGTGGGGAGACTCGCGGAGTTTGGGGAGGTGTGGGGGCAGGGAGGTTAATATTTTGTTAACCCTTCTTCTTAGGGGCACTTTGCACCATCACCGCCACCCCAAGTAGCATTTACCTTGGCCTTGAAGAATTCGGACATTCTGCAGCACAGTCTATAAATTCTTTTTTTAAGCTAGCATGAGCCAAATATAACAGGTAGCTGTCCAGACCTGTTTAAAAACGATAAAGCCCAGCTCAGCACATAAATAACACCCCACTGCTTTTATCATATAAACACAGCCCGAGAGCCAAACCCATTACAGAGCCCAAACACAGGTTCTCATTGTTATCTCATTAAGTCCGTTAAATATGTAGGAAAGAAAATACCTCACATCTTGGGTCTGGTTTAAACTATCAGGGAACAGATTAGAGTTAATTAACGCCGTGAACTCTGAAACACTAGCCGGAGCCCCCCAAAGGAATCCCCACCTGTTACAGACTCAATTTCAGAACATCTAAGTGGACACTGACGTGCCCCCACCCCCCTCCCCACATCCCCAACGCCGGGACCCTGGGTGTCTAATCTGTAACTCCCGAATCCGGATCAAGAGATAAACCCCCACCCCTGAGACAGAGAGTCGGTGGACTCGAAGCAGAAACTGTGCAAAGGTCTCTCGCCCGCACTCCGGAAATTGCCAGAGGTTCCAGGCCGCAAGGCGAGACTGCTAAGTTGCTTCTGGCAAGTTGGAAAGAGCTTATCAATTATTCATGCAACTGGATAAACAGGGATTTTATCTTGTAGCACGAATCAAGAGATAAAAATTCCATTTCAAGAGGGAGGGTGGAGACTGAACTCAGAATGTTAATTGTAAACTGAAAAAAAAAAAAAAGAAGAAGGAAAGAAAAAATAAGTAAGGTCTTCGGCTTGGGTTATGCCGTGAGCACTTGCAAGCTCCCTCTGCCCCCAAATTTCTGTCTGTCCGCCTCGAATGTAGCTAACCTGCTCCCTGGATGATGCACCAAGCCTTTCTGTTGATGTGACAAACCAGCCGTCAGCCCCCACTTGGCAGTTGACAGTGGCGGCCCCTTCGGATGGATTTTTAAACACCACCACCTTTAGGGTATTTCTATTTAAAATCAATTTGCTGCTTCCAGACCAAAATCAGAAGCAGAGAAAAGTTTACAAACAGCTGCCTACCGTGGTGGAAGCCTCAAACAAAACAAAACACAGGCCAATACAACACGCAGGCTAATTTGGGCCAAAAAAGAACATGACTTCACTTTCTGTTCGCCTGTCTCTCCTCTCCCCACGGCCTTGCACCTCCTAGGTCCTTGAAGGCTGGGAAATTAAGCGAAAAGATGAAATGGGGGGATTTGCGGTTTGTGTAGACATCCACATTATTAAATTTGACCACCGATTGGAAAAAGCAGAGAAGAAAGTCGTACATCCCAACATCAGCAGGGCTTTATTCTTTCTACTTTGTATTTTCCAAATAGTATATTAGGAGCGCTGTGAATTTTATAATGAGAGAGAAATCATAAACTTGGTGCTTTTGGAACGCATATATTGATTTTTATAACAGCGGGATAACAATAAACCTTATTGTTAAAAAAATCAACAGTCTGAAGCCACACATGCCCCCAACTTCCCTCTTTTTATTTTCCTCCTCTAACAAGAGCCCCTCAGATCAGAGGAATTGTCACAATAGGTTTGTCTCTTCTTGCCACCACTTGGCAGCTGGGGAGGGGCGGAGGCAGTGGAAAGCAGAGACCTTGCTCTGAGGAGCCCTCTGCAAACGCTCGCAGGTCTGAGAAGACGGGACCACGCCCCGGGGTCTAGAAGTGGACGGAGAACAAGTAGCTAGGAATTCCGACTCTAGGGTGACACCCAGCCACCACCTTGGCAGTCTGTCTTCCCCTCACCCTGCCTCAGTTTCCTCATATTCAGGAAGGAGTCAGTGGCTTTCGCTCATCTTACTTTTTGGACTTCAGGTGCAGGAAGCTGCAATAATATGACGGAGTTCATGGTGTGCTGATGACCTCATCTGTGTGAGAACGCTCGTTTGTCCTACTTTATAATTTCTTCCCTTCCCCCAATCTCCACGCCCATTCCCTCCTCTCCCTCCTAAAGGCGTCCACTCAAACACATCTGCCACACTGCCTCAGACACACACACACACGAGAGCACGTCATCTGGTGTGTGCAGGTCCATGTTTGGCGTTTACATGAATGAGCCTTCTGCTTCCTACTTCTTTCCTGAGACACTATGCTTTCTAGATCTTTCCATATTGTCGTGCGTGTGTCTCATTCGTTGCTCCAACAGATCCAAGGACCCCTCAATGCAGTCCCACGTTTGACAGACACCTAGGGGGCCGCCACTTCCCTCCCCGACAAAGACACTAGCATGAAGCTAAGACAGCACAAAGGAGCCGCTCAGGCCGGGAGGAGGGAGACGGGCATCTCTGCCTCCTTCCCTGTCTCCTCCTCCTGAGGAGGTCCCTGAGGAACCATTTGAAAATGAGTGAATGAAATGATCTCCTGAGGCCCTCCCAGCTCTGACACCCCCAGCACTGAGCCCCACGAGGGGTCTTGGGCACACGGGCGTCACGCATCTGTTAAGGAGACTCATCCACAGTGGAAACGACCGCCATTTACCAAGGACATACAACCCACCAGGCCCCACACTAACAGCTTTACTTGCATCTCCTCCCAGGATCCTCCCCAAAACCCTCTGAGGAGTCTCTTTTTAGATGATCACAAAGGCTCAGAAAGGTTGCCCAAAGTCACGCACCTCATGAGTGGTAGTGCCACAACATGAACTCCATCAGACGCCCAAAGCTCTCCTTCTCCCCTGGCCGGGCAGCCTCTTCTTGACACCAGCACCAGCAGACGCCCTCTCTCACAATGAACTTTCTTGTTTCTCAACTAAAGTGGATTGAACCAACCCACTCTTTCTACAGCCTGCCTGCAAGCCCCGGGGTGCCTAATAGCTCCAAACTGTCCATCAATTCCACAAACAGAGGTGACTGACTGTCTGGGGGTAGTACAGAAAAAGCTACTGACACCCAGACTGAGTTGCTCATCCAGTATTCCACAAGAATCCATGAGCAGCCCTAGCATCAGTTAGAGAGGCTGGGCTGGGCTGGGGACCCAAAGATTTAAAAAGAAAACCAACCCAAACCTTCCAGGCAAGCGAGCCTAGTGACATAAGAACAAGTGTTTGCTCTTCACTCAGCAAAGAGTTTAAGCACCTATCCACTATGGTGGGCTCTGTGGTTACTCATATGGGAACACACGGTCCCATCTTTGTGGAGGAGTGCCCCTTGAGTGCAGGGACTATGATGTATCTCCACAGTTTGGGGACTGGCAATCCACAGGTGAGTTAATACATTAATGAATCATCACTAATAAATTAATAAATGTGAGGATAAAATCAACAAATCATTCAGCTTGGGCACCACCCAGAACAACAATCATGACAACCACAATGCTAGTCATTCTACCCATCCACCGATCCATCCACCCATCCACTCACCCACCCATCCATCCACCTATCCTCTCACCATCCATCCATCTATCCATCCATCCACCGCCCACCCATCCCTCCATCTGTCCATCCCTCCGCCCATCCATCCATCCACCCACTCACCCATCCTTCCACCCACCCACCCATCCATCCATCCATCCATCCGTCCACCCATCCATCCATCCGTCCACCCATCAGTCCATCCATCCATCCATCCATCCACCCGTCCACCCATCCATCCATCCATCCACCCATTGGTCCATCCGTCCATCCATCCATCCATCCATCCACCCATCCATCTATCCATCCATCCACCCATTGGTCCATCCATCCATCCACCCACCCACCCACCCATCCATCCATCCATCCATCCACCCATCCATCTATCCATCCATCCATCTGAAATGTGTCCACTGAACACCTATATGTCAGGTGCTGGTTAAAGCCCTCCAGTGCCTCCCTGCCCACCCTCCCCCGCCAACAGCCTGATGGAGCAAGAAGACTGAGACAGGTGAGAGGACTGGTGGGGGAGTTTCTGGGCAGCCCAGGGCATTTTCACAGCCCGCCTCCCCCAGGGGCAGGTGGACAAGAAGCCATTCAGGACCAGGCTGAGGAGCCAGACTTCCAAACCCCAGACCAGATTCTCATCCAGGCTGCATCTCCCACCAGCTGTGTGACCTTCGACTTCTCCCCCAGAGAGTCTCAGGGCCTGAGAACACTGGACCCTGCATCCAAAGCTCACTTCTGCAGACGTTGTCTTCTTCATCCTACGGGGTAGCACAGGCATCATGCCCACTTTACAGAGAAAGAAACTGAGACTCAGAATGAGTTGAAGGCCCAGGGCTAGGGTGAGGCAAGTGAGGCACGCGGGGCTCAAAATATCAGGAGGCACTCACTTTCAGGTGCCCACCTGCACCTGTACGAGCCGAGGTGAGTGCTCCCTCATGTTTTGAGCCCTGGCTGCCTCAGTGTAGCCCCAGCCCTGGTGACTTGCTAAGTGGTAGCGTTAAGATCCGCAATCAAGTCTTCTGGTGTGAACTCAGTGCTCATTCTCCGATGGTTCATTTGCTCATTCATTCGTTCATTCAGCAAATACATAGTGAGCCCCCATTAGTACAAGGCATGTGCTAGGCACAGGGGCGGGGGGAGGGTGTGCACCAGTGCAACAGGGACAAGACTGACACGGGGGGCAACTACCACAGGGGACAAATGGGTGTCAGTTACCCGATGACCACGGGCTCTCCCGGAGGGTTCCCTGCCTCAGTTTCTCCATCTATAACTTAGACGTTGTGGTGAGGATCTGGTCAGCTCTGGGCCTGGCCAGTGTGATGCTCTGTAGGCAAGAATGGTCACCAAGAGGGGTCCAGCCTGCTCTGGCCTGTTCTTCACTCCGTCCAGAGCAGCCCCTGCCTGCCTTTCCCAGCCGGGGAAGCCGGCCCGGATGTTTATTTGGTTATTAGATAACCAGGCCCAGGCACCATGTCTTTGATCAGACGTCCCTGATAACAAGCAGAGGAAACAGACCATTTTACAGCAAGATTTCATGGAGCGATCTTATCTTCCCGTGGGGTTTTTAACAGGGACAAGGACAAGGAGGTGGGTGTTTGGTGGGGAGGGAAGGAGGCGGCTCTGCTCTGAAATGCTTTCCTATCAACCCACCCCTAGACTCTGACTGGGGGGAGGAAGGTAGAAGATAAACACAGGGTATGGAAGGCTGGCCTCCCCTCTCCCATCATAGACATCTGGCTCATGGCTGCCTCCCTCACTCCAGCTGTGCACGGCCCCAGAAAAACCCACCCTGCGTCCCCTCCTCTGCCCCCACAGCTCTGACCACCTGGGGAGGGTCCCTGCGGTTAACAACCCAGACAAGCCCAGCTCTGGAGGCCAAAATGCGATCACGCCCATGGACGTGACTCAGGGCCGCAGACTCGGGGTCGAGAAATCATTTGCTTCTCCCCCAAACAACTTTATAATTACCACCATTTCAAATGTTCTTGGGTGATTGTTCTGTATGTAAGACAGGGGTCAGGAACCGAGCAGATACCACCCTTCCTCTAGCAAAATGCAGAGTCTGGACAATATAACTTTATTTTGGTTAAAAGTAAATGTATATTTAAAGCCAATAAATAAGTTTTAGCTTCAGTTCTTTCTTCCTCTTTTGTTTGATCCCTTTCTGACTAGAGGGGAGTCTTTTTCAAGCAGTATTTGTTCATTTTCTTTGCTTTTTTATTTTTTTGGAGTAAAACCTGCATTGCCTCTGAACAGGTAACTTACCCGTCTTCTGACCTGTAAAAGGAAGACAGCTGCCCCATCGGCCTCAAACGCCCTTTCCAGCTTCTCCCATTCTCCCGAGCATCACCCCACCATTAGCGTGAGGACGGGCAGGCACAGGTCCCGCCTGGAACTCAGTCTCAACAGCAGGGTTTAGCTAAGACTTAGGAAGCACTTTGCAATAGCGCTTCCCCGTCATTCCTAAGCCTCTTCAAAGAGAGGCTATTATTTATAGAATGGGCTTTTTCTTTTGGGATCTTCAGATTTGGAACAGAGCCGACAGCCAGCATGGTGAGACGGGGCACCTCAGGGAGACGCAGAGCATCGAAGTCACAAGCAGGGACTGGGGAGTTCTGCCACCTTCCAGCTGTGTGGCCGCGGGACAGCGGCCCGACCTCTCTGAACTCAGTTTCCCTGTTCTGTAAAATGGAGCTAACAATACTTCCTACATCTCATCAGGTTGTTCAGATATAAAGTATATGCATCTAAAGCACCTGGTCCACTCAAGTTCTCAATAATTATCAGTAATTCCTCTTTTCTATAAATAAGACACCACAACAATCATACATGAGCACCATACTTTGTGGAGAAGTTCCCACTTCTAACAGCAGTACAGTAAGTTTTCCAAGTACCAAATTATAACTCCACCTGGGACATCAATGTAACATCCCCTCCCCATGCCAAAACATTAATACTCAGACCCCGATCAGCAGCCTGGGACTTCAAAAGGCCCCCGTTCAGAAAGCCCAGAGAGAGCAGTCTCACACAGTTACGGACAGAACAGCATGCAGTTTTTAAAACTATCCGTAATTATAAATTTTATAAAATTAAAGACACATAATTGCCAGAAATGATCACAATTATGCAATTATAAATAATCACCCCGTGCAACTCTCCTCCCGCCCACAAAAGTCACCCCTTTCACTCGAACGTAATACGTGGCACGTAGCCACTGTCTGCCAGGGAGAGCTGGTACCGAGCTCGGTTTCGGCAAGTCCACCTCATGTCTCATGCTGTTCTCAGCAACCCATAGAGACCAGAAAAAATGTCATTTTCAGGAAGGGAATTGATCATTTCTCTCACATTTCCATTTGTGTAAGATCACACTGTGGCCTCATTCCTCACTTTCTGCTGTTCTCTGCTGCCTCTGGAGAAAAAGAGAGCTAAGGGCAGCCCAGGGGGTCCCCGGGTGGGGGTCCTTGGGGTTGAAGTCGGTTGAAGTCATTTGAAGGGCTCTTAAGGATCCTGGGAGCCTCACCCCAAATTCTGGTAAGGAATCCAAAGGTGGAGTGCTGTCTCCCAACCCCCCGGAGGCGAGCAGCCCACAAACGTGGACAGATGGACCTATAAACCCTTCAGAGGGTAGGCTGGTGGCCTGGATGTGCACCCTGGGCACAGATCTGTCCCCAAGGCCCAAGCCTGCCCCAAGGGGACAATCTCCATCTCTCTCTTTTCTGATTCTCTCTCCCTTTCACATCCTCCTTTCTGTTCTGTCTCTCTTCTCTCCTCTTCCTCTCTCCTATCTCTCTTCGTGATTCCTTTGTCCTTGCCTCTCTCTCTCCTTTTTTGTCTCTCTCTTCCCCCTCTCCCATTTTTCACTTTCTCTCTGTTCTCTCTCTCTCTCTCTCTCAGTTAATAGCAACACAATGAAAATGGACACCCTGATCTACACATCTCCAGCCCCCCTCCCCACTCCCACAGCTTTACTTCAGTCATCCGCATGGTCCATGCAGGTAGGAACAATCTGGTTACATTTTTCCAATCCAAGGGATTCTCTTTCTCTTCTTCATTCACAAATCCAATAACTCGCAGAGGCCTCCTTCCCAGATGCTCACTGCCTTTCTTCAAGGCTTGCCTGCCCCTCAGGGAGCTGCCTGGGGAGGCCCAGGGCCTGGGGGCGGGGAGAAGTCGGAGGTGACTGGTTTGGGTGCATCCTGTCTGTCCTCCTCCTGCTCCTCCCGGCTCCTTGCCTCTGAGCTGCCACCCTAAACTGACTCACTCCCCCGAGGAGAATTGGGGGGGGTGGCAGGAGGAGGAGTTGGGGGGGGGGTGACCCGCCCAAGTCGGCTCCACAGTTTGCCTAGATGCTCTTTGGAGCGGGGACGAACTAATTACAGAGAGCGCTTGCCGGCTGCTGGGCGCCCCAGGTTGGCTACTTTCGTTGCGCTCCTGTGCTCGCCCGGCTCCAAGTTGACGCGACTTTTCCAAGAGTTAGCTGGAAGGCCTGACTAGAAACTCTGGGGGCCCGGGGACCCAGTGGGTCAGAGAAGAGTGCCCCTCACACCCCCTTTGCCCCTCTGGGGAAAACCTGGCTAGGGGTGCGCTTTGGTGGGAGGGGCGCACCGCTCTGGCTTGGCCCGGACAAGAGTTTGAGGGAGGCCTCCTTGCTCATTGCAAAGACTTTGGAGGAGACGAGGGCCAGGGGACGGAGGGGGGTCGACTAGGGGGTCTGAATGGCAGGAGGAGCTGCGCCAGAGGGCTGGGCGCGCTGCGCTGGAGTGAGCGCAACGCCGGGGGCTGTCTCCACCTCTTCTGGCAAGTTGGACCTATGAGTGCGCAGCTCGACTTACAACGATCAACAGCCCGGGAGGGTGAGCGCGTGTGAGCGCCGAGGGGGGCGCAGGACCCTTACAACTTCTTCGCAGGACCCCAGCCGGGCCGCCAGCGTCTGCTGCCGCCCGAGAGCCGCGCGCCCGCGCCTCCTCTCCGCGCACCGTGGAGGCGCCCCCGCGGCCGTCTCCTGCCAGCCCCGACGGGATGCCCGCAGCCATGCTCCCCTACGCTTGCGTCCTCGTGCTTTTGGGAGGTAGGTGCCGCCCTCCCCCCACCGACTCGCCACCTGAGGTCGGAAGGGAAGGAGCTCGCCGTCTGACGTTCCTTGAGGGTGCTTGGGGACTGCCTTGTGGGCCTGTGCACCAGGCCGGTGATGCTGCGCTCTGCGCGCTCTTCTCCAGCCTCACCTGGCCGGCACCTGCCGCACCTCCAGGCTCCTTTTGGCCTCTGCGCGAGGGAGCCGCGTCTCCGCGCCGTGTGCGCCGCCCTCCGCCCTGCGCGCCGCCGGTCGGGCCTGGCCTCCAGGCACAGGGAGCAGCTCCTGGTGCCGGACCGCAGGGGAGCCGGGACCTCCAAGACGATGCAGGAGGATCCCAGGCCCACTGAGACTCCCGTGGCAAGGTACAAGCCCCAGGTAACTCAAACCAAGGCTGCAGGGTCTGGTCTTGCCCATTGAATCCTGGACCTGTGGGTGCTGAGGGCTTGTGTCCTGCAGCAGAGCTGGGGGAGAAGTAGAGGAGGGTACAGTGACCCTGGGGCCAGGCTGGTGCCCAGCAAGCCTGACAGGGGGGCCAAGGGACCCCAGAACCCCCTGGTAGAAGAGACAGTGCCTTCTCCAGGACTAACTGCTCTCCCGCTGGATCTTCTTAGGGGGTGAGGATGGGCAAAACTCGCTGCAAATGCCAACTGACCACAGTGTGCTGCCATTGACAAAAATTACAATAAGAAGCACAGTGGCGGAACCGTGCCCTGCCCACTCTAAGCACCTCACATTGTGAAGGGCTAAAAATTCTGGCCCCTTATTGTGCTAAGCGAAATAAGTCAGACAGAGGAAGACAAATACCGTATGATTTCATTCGTATGTGGAAGATAAACAAACAAACACATGGATAAGGAGAACAGATTGGTGGTTACCAGAGGAGAAGGGGAGGGGGGGAGGGCGAAAGGGGTAAAGGGCACATATGTACGGTGACAGATAAAAACTAGACTATTGATGGTGAGCACGACACAGTCTACACAGAAACTGAAATATAATAATGTGCACCTGAAATTTGCAGAATTTTATAAACCAGTATGACCTCAATAAAATAATTAAAAAAAAAAAAGAACTCTGGTGCTTGAGTCAGACCACCTGGCTCAGAAGCCCAGATCAGCTTCATATCAACCTGTGGCCTTGGACAGGCATGTCCATCAGCTCGCTTAGCCTCAACTTTCTCATCTGTCAAATGGGCTTACAAAATCCTCCCCTCTGTCTAGGATTATTGTGAGGATTACAAGGAGGCACGCAGGAGAACACTTAGCGTGCTGCCTGGCGCCAAGAAGGGTTCAGGAAACAGCAGCCTGTGTCACGGGGCTGTCAGGTCCTGCCCACGTCCCACTGAGCACTCTTTACTCCTTTATAGGCAGGAGCAAAGTCAGGTCCACCTACAGGAGCTCTTCAATCACAGTCTTCTTCCCCACCCTGGTTTCTAAGGAAGGTGTTCGGAGAAGAGATGGGAGTTTTCTGGAGGAAGGTCGGGGGGAGGGGGCGCGGTT
Source organism: Ceratotherium simum simum (assembly GCF_057802395.1). Lineage (NCBI taxonomy): Eukaryota > Metazoa > Chordata > Mammalia > Perissodactyla > Rhinocerotidae > Ceratotherium > Ceratotherium simum. Next base: position 5,186,022 of record NC_141920.1, read on the forward strand.
AGCAGTTTGAGGAGCTGCAGATACATCCACCAAAAGGGGACATTTGTCCCAGGGCTGGAGGCGAGAGGTCACACGGCTCTCCATTGCCAAGGAGTCCTCCATCGATGCAAAAATAGGCCAAGACAGCGTGTTCGTTCACTAGATAGGCTAAGGAACGTCCAAGTGGAAGGGGGTGGAGAGGGGACGGCTGAGAGAAGGGTCTGCCCTTTCCCTTTGGGCGCGGAGATGGGAAGGCAGAGGGAGGAGCCGTGTGTGTTTATGCTCTCCTCCACCGCCTCCCCACGCAGTTCCATCCCGTGGGGATGGGACAGCCCAGTGCAGTAGGACAGATTGCCCCAGAAACCTGCAGGCTTGGTCACAGCACAGAGCTGTTGTCCTTGGCAGCCCTGAGCTGCTCATCATGCCAATAAAATCACTGGAAGTCCAGCATCGCGGCTTGCTCTCAGGGAGTCCCGCTCCTTCACTCCTTGGCGACCTTTCCCCACCGTGAGTGAGACAGACTCCACAGGAGAGAATCCAGGAGCACAGGATGGGCCCGAGGCGAGTGGAGGAGGCCACTCCAGAGCCCGCTGGCCCTGGATTCAGACACCGCCGCTAGAAAGGGCAGCGATCCTGGTCTGGCTGCCTTTGCAAGTCCCTGCTCTAAGCCGGGCACAGGTTTCCACTGAACCCTTTTTTCAAAAGCCTTTTTCACCACTGGCTGCATCACCAGGCAACCAGATCCTTTTCCTTTAGTGAAAGGAAACAGAACCCCGTTAATCCTTCGGATACTTACATAATTTGGGTACCTCAGCTGAGGCATGCCTGAGCTTCACGTTTCCGCATTCCAGAAACTTTGTGTAGAATGCACACCAACGGCCCCACCAAGTGAATTCACATTGAGTACACACACACACCAGGGTTTCTCAGCCTCAGCACCGTTGATGACGTGGTCCAGATCCTTCTCTGCTGTGGGGGCTGTCCCATGCACTCTAGGATGCTTAGCAGCGTTCCTGGCGTCTGCCTACCCAGGGGCCAATTGCACCACCTCCCCACTTTATGACAACCAAAGGTCTCCAGACACTGCCAAATGTCCCCTGGGGTGCAAAGTTGCTCCAGTTTGAGAACCACTGGTATGGAGAGATCAAACTCCACTGGTGGCTTTTCAGATGAATCTCTCAAAATCGCCGGGTTGGATGGATTTTGTTATTCTTGTTCTGAGCAACCAGGAAGTCAAAGGCACAGTAGGGCCCCAAGAAAAACAACATAGGCTAGGTAGTTTCTAATTTGGACATTGACTTTTCTCGTTTGTTCTCCCTCCCTCCGTCTATGACAACGTCCTCATCCTGGATGACAGGAGTGAGGCTGTGGGGAAGTGCAGTTGGTTACCCAGGACAGCAGACCTTCCTCCAGACCCTGTAATGCCAGATGTGTCCTGTGCCAGGTCTCCAGCTTCCAGCATTGGTTCCCTCCACGGCAATTTCTGGCTTTTAAAAATCTCCTTACTCAACAATTTATGCTTGAGGGGGGAAAATGAGAAACCACAGCTTCTTTTTTTTTTCCTCATTTGTATTTTTTTTTCTAATTTCAGTCCTGCTTTTATCTCCAGCCATATACTTTGCGATGACAAGTTATCATTTAGAGACAGATTAACTAGAACAAAATCACAGGCTAGTCCATAATAAATTAGTTCTTGATGCGGGGCTCTGTTTCAAAACCAAGAATAAAAACCGGGAAGAAAATTATCTTAAATACACTCGTCCAAAAATCAGATGTGAATAGGGATTGCTAATTGTATTAGTTATTTAAAACAAGGAAAATTATCAACGGAAACTTCCTCTTGCCACTTCCTCTTGCCGCTTTGCGAGGCGCTCGTCGCAGACGGATCGTTGGCCAGCTGCTTCTCTTATCTTCTGACCGAGGCTGTAATCTCCAAATTCAAAATACCCAGCTCAATGCAAATATAGCGGCTTCCTTGATTTCAAAACCATCTGGATGGCAAGCCAGTTAGAAGCTACACATGAAGAAATATTTGTGCAACGTATTGGAAGTTAACTGTGTTAATGAAAGCTTTAAGCCAGAATGAGCCCCTGATAAAACTTCCAAGATGCAGCGCTCCACCGCCAAAGTCAGTCTGGGAAATGAAGATCAACAGCCCAGTGCGAAGGAAGGGAGGCCACTGAAATCAATTTGAACTTGAGGACAACTAAGCTGAACTAGGGAGACCCTAGGGAAGGAACTAAATTCTGAAGTTGGTGCAGCGGGTGGCTGTGAGTTGTGGCCAGGACGATGGTGTGGTTGTTCCTTAAATCGGAATGGCTTTCAGGAGCCTCTTTGTGCAAAGCCAACCCCCTGCCCCCTTGGATATTCAGAGAGTTTCCAACAGACCCTGATACAGAAACCGTGTGAGACCTGGTAAGTGAGCTGCACCGCAGGAGCAGGGCAGTGGAGGTGTCACAGTGAACAGTATGTCCCAGAGAATGTCAGACCTCCCAGCTGGAGGGGCAACCAGCGACTCTGTGGTCGCTGAGACAGCTGGGAGGCAGGACTGGTGCCCACCCAGGACCTCCACCTGAGCACCTGGAGGTCGGCTGGACTTGGCTGAATCTAACACATCTTTTGTGTGCTACAGGGAGCTTGAGAGCAGCATCTTAGAAACTGGAGAGACCTGGGTCCCACCCTAGCTTTGTCATCTTCCTGTTCTGTCACCTATGTCCCCATCAGTGAGTTGGGAATGGTGATAGCTCTGGCCTCCAGGGGTGCTAGAAAGGTTAAATGAGATGACATGTGGTCAGTACTTGACACCAAGGACCTAGTGACCCCTCCATGCTGTTACTGCAAAGAGCCAGTCCCTGCACTAAACTCCCCAGACCTGGAGAAGAGAGAGGCAGGCCCTGCTCTCAGCCGGTCGCCAGTTCAGCTTGAGCTTGGGGCCTCACTCAGTGTCTGTCTCCTTTTGGTGGGTGCTGCATTTTCTTCCCACTCTGACGTTCTGTGTATCTCCAAGATCACCATGACTATTGTAGTGATACCAACCACAGCAAAAAGGTAATAACTTCCTATTTTGTGAGCCACGCTCAGCCCTTCTTGTATGCTGTCTCCTGTAATCCTCCTCCAGCCCCAGCTGTCGTCATCAGCTTCCTCACCTGTGAAATGGGGATGATGACAGCACTCAGCGCTGGGGTCTGGTGAGGTTGATAAAGGAAGACTTGTCCAGGAAAGAGCTGCCCAAGTGAGTTGATTCAGGAATGTGCACTGGGTGCCTTGCTGTGTATGTGCCACTCGCTGGTATAAGGCACTGAAGACAAAGGAACAAATAAGGCAGCTTCCTGCCCTCGTGGAAGTCTGAGTCAAATAGGTAGTTAAATCTTTTTTGTTTTTTTTTTGAGGAAGATCAGCCCTGAGCTAACATCTATGTTAATCCTCCTCTTTTTGCTGAGGAAGACCAGCTCTGAGCTAACATCTATTGCCAATCCTCCTCCTTTTTTTTCTCCAAAGCCCCAGTAGATAGTTGTATGTCATAGCTGCACATCCTTCTAGTTGCTGTATGTGGGACGCGGCCTCAGCGTGGCCGGAGAAGCGGTGCATCGGTGCGAGCCCAGGATCTGAACCCGGGCCACCAGTAGCAGAGCGCGCTCACTTAACTGCTAAGCCATGGCGCCGGCCCAGGTAATTAAATCTTAAATGAGTAATGAATTACAAAAGTGATGAGCACTATACAGAGTAGGCCCGGGGGCATCTAGCCTGGGTTGGGAGGTGAAGGAAGGCCTCCTTAAAAAGCTGATATGTGAGCTGAAACCTGAAAAAACAGGAAGGGTTATTAGAGGAGAAGGAGAAGGAACATCCAGGGAGAATGACTAGCATGTGCAAAGGCCAGGATGCAAAAGAGAACAGTGATGTGTTCAGGGACTAGAAGGCCATTGGGGCTGGTGAGGAGAGAGTAAGAGGGGCAAGGGGTGGATGAGGTCAGGGGTTAGCAGGGAGGGCCATGGGGGCCTTGGGAAGGAGTTGGACTTTATGTCAGCGGCAATGGAGGGTCCACTGAAGGGTTTTCAGCAGGGGAGGAATGGGATGCCTCTGGACATACTGAATTTCCCATCACTGGAGACATCCAGGAATGAACTGGATTGTGTGGTGGGTAGCATTGGCTAGGGAGTTGGCCTGGATTTGCTTCCAGCCCTGAAAGTCTCTGATTCTAAGGAGCCCCACCAACCTCCTAGTGCCAGGACATGTCTTTCAACTTGTTTTTTTGGGCCCCCAACTGCCCACCCCCAAATTCAGTGCCTAGTAATGATGCCAGTAATGGCGATAGGCTGTACGCACCAGCATTCACAGGGATGTCCCACTGGCCCGGGCTCAGCACGGCACCCCCTTCAGCACTTGAGGCAGGTTCTGCTGTGACCCCATGTCACAGCATCCCTGGGATGAGGAGCAGGGCGGGACCACGGCCTCTCCCCAGCCGCCTCCCCTGGGTCATTGTTCTGTGTCCTTTTCCTCATCTCTTCTCCCCACCACCAACGCCAGCATCTAATCGAGGCCGTCAGCCACTTTCAGGGGGCATTTTGAAATTGAAAATGCTTATATTCTGTCAAGATGGAGGATGTAAGAAAGTCCACTAACTGGAGGCACTCATGATTTATGGGGCTCGGTCTCAGCCAGACCCTCCGTGTGGGACCCGTGACCCAGCCACGTTCACCACCCTCCCCTCTTTGTATCAACTCTTCCTTCTCTTCTACCCCTTCCTGTGCTCCTCAGTTCCCATTAGACCCTCATCCCCACAACTTCACAGACAAGCTTTCTTCCTCCTCAGAGAAGACGGTGGCCACCAGCCACCACCATGATGCAGTCACACAGACGTCTGTCAGCCTGTCCATCAAGCCGCACTCCTTCCCACCACAGCCTCCACACACACATGCTGCTCCTTCTGCTTAGAACTCTGCCCCCGAACTCCCCTTCACCTGCAGATTCGGCTATAAATTTCTAGCAGTAGAATTGATGCAGCAAAACATGTATTAAATTCCTTCCCCAGCCTTCCTCCCAAATGAGTAACACCAGTCAACACTCCCCACGGATGCTGCTCCCTCATAAGAGGGTTGGTTTCCTGTATCCTCACCAACTCTCATCAGTATCCTCCTTTACAAATCTTGCCGGTGGCAATGCTTGGTTGTCCTGACTTGCATTCTTTTAATTACAAACAAAGAGGAACGTCTATTTGTATTTTTAGGGACCCCTTGTGTTGATTTTCCTATGAACCGTCCGGTCATATCCTTTGCCTATTTTTATATTAGACTTTTAAAAAATGTTTTTCTTCTTATTGATTTGTCAGTGCTCTTTATCTTTAGAGAAGTGGCTGTCCCCTGCATATGTTGAAACTTTTCCCAGCTTGCTGTTTGATCGCCCAAGCTTCCTGAAGGAGAATTTACTGTTCCTCATCTCCTTCACGTTTACTCCGTTGAAACATGTGCGGTGGCACATGGGCTATAAGCTAAGTGTGCACTTCCCCAGAGGGCAGACTAGATGGACGGATGTTCTTACCATAAATGACCATGTGTGGGGGGCGTGTGAGAGAGAGGCCCACTTTGCTCGGAGGGAGAGACACAGCTCGAGCACTGTGCTAAGCGCATTGTACACGTTACCTCATTTGATTCTCACGACCTCCCTATGCGATGACACCGTTAACAGAAGCTGGAAGTGAGACCATGCGCTCAAGCTCTTCCAGCCGGGAAGCCCCGGGGCTGAGATTTGTGGGCCACCAAGCTTTGTGCCTCAACTGCCCCTTTCTGGTGAAAGTTCAGCTCAGAGTTCGGGCAGGGACCTCCCTGCCCTGCTGCCTGCTTGAAATAACCAGGGTTTAGAGCAAAGTCTGGGCACCAGGAGATACACATGCTCTGAGGCATCTGGGCCGACGGTTTACGCAACGTGACTTAATGGGGAGGATCACAGGCCTGCTAACAAGAACGGTTTTTTAAATCCCCAATTAGATGCTAATCTGAGAGTCACTGAAGAGGGAAGGATCCTAATGATCCATCTGCAATGACTGCACTGTGGGCTGGGCTCTGGAATTCTGCTTCCCACATCCAAGATCCAGCTGCTCCACTGACTTGTTAATTACTTAATCCTGTGCCTCAGTTTCCTCCTTTGCAAAATAACGTCTACCTCGTGGGGTGCTGTGAGGAGCGGGTGAGACTGTCCACACGGAAAGCTCAGCGCAGTGTCAGGCACAGAGCAAGTGCTTGGTAGATGTCACTCACGTCATTATTGAAGTGACAGGACACTGTCCTGTGGGCTTTAATCTTGGGTCCAAGCTACGCTGCTTCTTAGGGCTGGCTGCAAGGCATTCTGGGACATCAGGAGCACAGCTGGGGAGGAAGGGTCAGAAATGGTGGCTGGACGGATGCTTGCTCCAGGACCCTGAATCTTAAGTGCACTGACCAGAAGCTAAGATGCATCATGCCCACAGGGGTGTCTTGGAGAAACTACAGAATAGTTTGCACCAACTGGATCCCCAGAGCATCCCTTAGTTCAGTGAGCACCTGTGGCCTTCCAAGGAATCCCTTTTGAGCTTACATGAGTGAGACATGGCTTCTGTTGCTTGCAACCAGTGCACCTAACCAATATGCCTCCAATGTCTGTTTTGAGACCATGTTCTCTGAGCAGTTAGCTAAATAGTGTACACAATAATTCCTCATTGTTAGCTATCCCCAGAGCTCAATGTGTATTACAAAATCTGAGCTGCCCTCCCCAAGCCTCAATATTAAATTATACAGAAAAGGGGAAGAAAAGCAATAGCTCACGCCCAACCTTACTCTTTCCCAAAAATATGTGTAAAAACAGAGAGCAGGACATGGATGTATTTAGCTTGGAATTACCAGTAACCACAGTAAAACGAAATTACTTGTTCTTCGAAGTATACAATTAGAGTTGTTTTAACATGTGATTTTGGTGGTTGGGTGTGGTTTCTAGATAGTTTGAAATTTAAGTCTACTGTTTGGCCCCTCAGCTTTAGCCAACTTCTGATGGGTTCCAATTTCCTTAACTGCAACCCACAGTTACTGAGACAAAAACCAACTTGCCAGTGAGCGAGAGTACCTGGGCTTTTACAGCAATCGGCATTTGGACTTTTTTCTTCTCTGGTCTTAACAATACTTTGTATTTTCATCTGCCTTTTGCAGGGTGTCAATTTAAAGTAACCACTGAAATCTCAGAGAAGGTCGTAACCTTGTAATTGACTAGCTGCTTTTTCCTAGTAAACCCCACCCCAAGCTTTCAGGGAATTGCCTCTGCTTGGGGCCATGCAGAGACCTATGCATTTCTGGCCCTGATGGTGATTAGGTGCAGACTGACTTCCTGAGAAGTCAGAGTTCCCCGCTACATATAAAGAGCCAAGTCCATTCCCATCCAGGACATTCATTATTGCTGCTGACAGGGGCCCGGGGAGGAGAGGTTAGGACCCTGAGTCTTCAGAATCCTGTAAGTGCTTCAACTAGGGCATAGAATCACTTGGAATTTGCATGTTCATCACCAGAGAGCTTCTCGGAGTGTTTGAGGCCAGAGCTGCTGGAGTTCATTATTAAGAGGGTGAAACATATTCCCTATTTACATAGATAATTAGCTCAGAAAATTCTTTTCTTTTTTTATGCTGCTTAAATACAAAGACAAACTTCTTTCTCTCTCTTCTCCAAATTCTAATTTAGGAGAGCTTAAATGAATGAGCATGTATTTACTATATTTTTAGATAACTTCATATAACTTCAACTCAGTGGTGGAAATGTTGCTTCATTCAAGTATTCAGTTCTTCAGTGGGTATTCAGTGGGTACCTACTATGTGCCAGGCACTGTTCTACACCCTGGAGACACAATAGTGAACAAAATGGGCCTGGTGTGGCGCTCGCGGGGCTTGCATTCCAGTTAGGTGGTGGGCTTGAGGCGGGGAGCTCAGACAACAAATAAGAAAACAAATAAGCAAGAAAATGACCGATGGCGATGGCACTATGAAATGAAGGAAAGAAAGGGAGTGATGTGACAGTGACTGGGGAGGTGGGGCTGCCCAATGAGGTGTCCCTGGAAGGCCTCTCCAAGGAGGTGACGTGGAAGCTCGCTCCTAAAAGATGAAAAGGAGCCAGCATGTGAAGATCCAGGATGAAAGGAACCTGAGTAGGGGCTCAGCAGGTAGAGGCCCTAAGACAGAAGTCACTTGGGCCCGTTTAAGAAACTGAAAGAAAATCAGAATGGCTGGCGCGGGAGAGAATGATGGAGACAGGTCGGAGAGGTGGGCAGGCCAGCTCGTGTGGGATCTGAAGCCCTCAGAGGAGGTTGCGGTCAAGTCTAAGGGCTTTGGGAAGCCAGTAGCAGGTTTTGGGTTCAAAAAAGCTCTCTGGTTGGTGAGTGGAGAATGGATCATTGGGAGGCAGTGATGAAGGCTGGGTTACCCTGGAGGAGATGGACAGAGGTGGAACTATTTCCGGATATTTGTGGAGGCAGAACAGCCAGGACTGGTCAATGGATTGGACATGGGCGCTGTATGAGTCTCCTGGGGCTGCCATACAAAGTACCACAAACTTGGTGGCTTAAAATAAAAGAAATTTATTCTTTCATAGTTCTTGAGGTTGGAAGTCCAAAATCAGTGTATTGGCAGGGCCGTGATCCCTCCAGAGGCTCTAGAGGAGCCTCTTCCTCACCTCTTCCTGCTTCCCGTGGTTCAGGCGGTGCTCGGCTTTTGGCCACATCACCCTGATCTCTGCCTCCATCTTTATGCAGCATTCTTCCTTGTGTCTTCTGTGCCTGTGTCCAAATTTCTCTCTTCTTCTAAGGACACCAGTCATTGGATTAAGACCCACCCTCGTCCAGTATGACCTCATCTTAACTTGATTACTTCTGCAAAAGCCCTATTTCCAAGATCACCTTCACAGGTACTGGGAGTTAGGACTTGAATGTATCTTGAAGGTATCCAACAACAGGGGATAAAGAGAGGACTCCCAGATGTGTGGTCTGATATTAGGGGGCCGATGGGACCTGGATGGGGAGGAATGGAGACTGGTGGTTGGGCCACCATGTACTGTTGGGTGAGTTGTTCATTCTACAAGAGAAAAATGCTGTCTGTGCTCCAGAAGCCCAGCCCAGGGCCCTAGAGGGGGGCTGTGCCTTTTTCTAACTTGTTTTCTAACTTTCTAACTAGCCTTATTGGCTAGCTGTAGCCCATATGAAGGGATTGGGTGGAGGTGGGGGAAATCAAGAATTCGGTTTGGGCTTAAGCGCCTGAGAGCAGAGATGTTCTTAGCTATGTCATTACGCACAGAAGGCACTGTCTACTGAACGGAGTCGTGGCCCCTCGTTCACAGAACTCACAGGGGGCTGCAGAGAGAGACGTGCAGACAGCAGCAGCCACGACATCCTAGTGCAGGTGCTGGATACTCCAAGAGGGTGGGCCGCCCCCTTGAAGAATCCGAGAAGGCCTCCCTGAGCCGGGGGGCTCTGGCAGAGTATGGGGGCCCAGCAGGAGTTGGCCGAGAGAGCGTGGAGGAAGGGGGCTCTGCGCCACCATCATTTCAGGCTCAGAAGTGTGGTAAGAGGTGGCCGGATGGACAAGGGCTCATCATGGAGGCCCCCAGCCTCCTCCAGGAGCTTGGCTCCATTCTGAGGCCAGTGGGGAGCTCGTGGGTGTTCATCCCAGGAGTGACACACGGATCTGCATCAGAGCAAGCTCACTTCGACAGCCTGAGTGGCCCATGTGTTGGTGGGGTCAGGGGGTTATTTTTTAACTAGGTACCATCTTTATTTAAAAGCTAAAATATTAGATTAAAAAAAAAATCTTGGTGTGAGATGGAAATGCCTGGTCGATAGTAGGCACACACACAAAGTATTTGTTGAAAGAATAAATGGGGGAGTTGAGGTATAGCCAGTTGGTGATGTGAAGCCAAGGGGGACGAGAGCGAGTTGAGCAGGCTTGAATATTTCTGAGAGGGACCAGAAAAAGGAAGCTGACCATCACAGAAAAGGAGAGAGGGGAATGGAGCTTGGGAGAGGAGCCAGAGAGAGGGGGGTCTAGAGGCAGGGGAAGCGGCATCCTGGAGCACAGGGGGACCCCACACTGGGAGGTCTCATGCTCTGAGAACAGGAGTGTCTGTTGTCTTGGTGATGGAGGCAGGACGTCACCCCCCCGCCCCCACCCCAGAGCAGGGGAGGTAGGGGCGGGGGGAGCAGCTTCAGGAGGTGGTGAAGGCTCGGGAGGGACACTAGGTGAAGAGAACTAGAAACTGATGAGGAGCCACAGCCTGTCCAGGCAGTGCTGGTCCCTGTGCCTGTTTGGGGACTTTTCTCCAGCAGTTCTGGGATTGAAAAGGTGGGTCGAGTGATTAAATTTTATGGGACCAAATCTCCTGGGTCCTGGCTATGAGAAGCTGGCAGTGTGAGAGACTGAGACAGTGGAGGGCAAGCGCTGTTGCAGAAGAAATTTCTCCCGACGACAGCAGGCGTGGCCATTGGTGTGGTCAGTCAAGGGACGGGGTCTCCTGGCACCCATTCTGTCTCCTCTCTCAATGCTCTAAGAACCCCTGTCTTCAGCTGGGCACGTGGCCGTCCAGAGACGGTACAGCATTCTCCAGCCTCCCTGGCAGCTGGCTCGGCCAGTGGCTTGGGAGCAGAAGTGATGTGTGTGACTAACAGGAAAGGCATGCCTGCCCCTTCTTTCTTCCCCGAGTAGAAATGCAGGCACACTGCATTGGGCACTGTGAGCCCAATCGGACCGTGCAAATGAAGGTCACACCCAGGGATGGGGCAGAGCCACAAGGCAGAAGGAGCCTGGGCTCTGGAGAGCTCTGCACACAGCTCTGCCAGCCGAACTGCAGAAGAGAAATAAACTTCCCCCTGGCTTCTGTGACTGTTACAGAGGGTCTGCCATAGTAGCCAAATTGTGTCCTAATTAGTAGAGCAGGTAGAGGAAAAGAAGAGTTAGAGGGCTCTGAAGCCAAGGTGGGGACCGGCCACCCAGGAGGACATGTGACAGAGATGAGATTCCAAGAAAGGGGGTAGAGATGTGAGAGCAGGGCCCATGGGCTCAGCCAGGCAGCAGCAGTGGCCAGTGGCATGCGACGACCTCCACCAGGAGGTGAAAACCATGGGGGAGCCTCCAAGGACAAGGGAGGAGGCAGCATGTTCCAGAAGCAGCACTAGCTCAGGACCCGCCATCCGGGAGGCTGACATTCAGGTGGAGTCCAAGGTTGGTCCAAGGTTATCAGGACGGGAGGTGTGGATTTGGCTGCTCTCCAGGTCCAAACAGAACTCGAGTGGCCGGTGCAAACAGATTCTCCTCAACCTCCTCCTTCAGTCCTGCCGGCCCCTTAAGCCCCTCTGCTAGGTCGAGGGTCTCCCCATCAGCTTCCCCCTGGACGAGTGGCCTGTGGCCTTTCCTTCTGCACAAGGGCCAATTCAGGAAAACCAAGGGTGTTAACGGAATCCTTTTCTTCTCTCTTCAAGAAATTACATTCTTGTTAATCAGGAAATGTGTTATCTGAACCTGCACTTAAGTGTCCCTGAATACATTCCCAATTACTGAAGGGCTTCATTTCGGAGGCTAAAATTTCAGCAGCACAGCGGCTCGCCTACACCAGCTCTGGTTAGCACGCTGCCCCTCTGAACACATTTCATTACTGAGCAAGACACTTTTCAGGCTCGTTTACATTGTCTTTGCCTGGCTGACCCTGTACGCTGTTGAATTGGAAAATGTGGTTTGTGTTGTAAGGCCTCTTAATAATGTTTGTTTTTTTTTTTTTTAAACAAGGGACTTTTCCATTGCAAATGAGACAAAGTGTACCATAGTTAGCACAAAGAACATCTCAGTCTATTTTGAAACATAATTTTCATTAGCTGGGTTTTTCACTGGAACAGAGATATAAATTTTGTTTTAAAAACAGCCTGCCCCCCACCAACACATATTTATGTATATTCCTCCATAGAAAAAAGGTCTAGAAAGATACACAAACTAATAAGAATGGTCGCTGCTGGGATGGGAGAAGGATGTTGAGGAGTGTCCTAAAGAGAATTCTGCTTCCCTGCACTGGATTATTTTTTAATAATGAGAATATATTAATAGAGGTTGGATAGGGTCCTGCCTCCCACTGGCGGTGTGAACTTGGGTGAGTGTTGTGGGTTGAATTCATATGTTGGAGTCATAACCCCCAGGACCTTGGAATGTGACTTTATGTGTAGATGGGGTCTTTACAGAGGCGATGGAGTTAAGATGTGGTCGCTAGGGTGGGCCCTGATCCGGCATGACTGGCGTCCTCATATGAAGGGGAACTTGGACACAGACTTGCTCGGGGGAAGATGATGTGAAGAGACACGGGGAGAAGAAGGCAGCGTCTGCAAGCCAGGGAGAGACACCTTGGGAGAGACACCTTAGAAGAGACCAACTCTGGTACTTCCTGCCTCCAGAGCTATGAGATAGTCAGTTTCTGTGGTTTGAGCCCCTAGTCTGTGGCGCCTTGTTACGGCCGCCCCAGGAATCTAACAGAGTAAGTCACGAGCGGGTCCAGTCTCCTCCTCTGTGAAGCGGGTGTCAAGGTGGACCCGAGGTGGACACCGAGTGGACGTGACCGTCCTGCCTGCCTCCTCCAGCCTCCGCCCAGGCCGATCTTACCCTGCCCTCCCGCCAGCCCCGGATCAGTCCAGCTGTCTGCACCAGATGTGCATCGATTTTGGAGGGATTAGTATCATCGGATCTCACTCGCACTGCCACTTCCAGAGCCCAGGGCACGTTTCGAGAGTTTCCTCATTCAATCCTCAAAAAGACCCCCTGAGTCCTTGGCCCTGCTTGTCAGGCCTCCCGTGCCTCTGCCAAGACCCCCCCTCAAAGGGTTCCTCAGACTGCCCCCTGCCCCTCCTCTACAGAGAACATCCTGTCCTCCTGGGCTCTTTCTGAGTGAGCCCTGGCCCCCAAGCCCATCCCCGCCCTCCCCCCCTCCCTTCCTGCTTCGTGCAGGCGAGGTGAACGGGGCCCACTCTGCTCTCCCCTCCTCTGCTTTCTGCCACCCCTGCCCCCTCGAGGTTTTGCCCCTACTCCTCCAAATGTTCCTCCTCTGCCTTTTCACAGGCTTCCTCTCCTTAAACCAGCGCTGGCCAATGGAAACGGAATGCTGGCCACGTGTGTAACTTGAAATTTTCTAGTAGCCACATTTTTAAATGGTAAAAAGAATGAGATGAAATTATATATTTGGTTAATATTTAATTATATATTTTATTTAACCCAACAGATCCAAAATATTATTAAACATATAATCAATTTTTTAAAATTATTGAGATAGTTCACATTATTTTTTCATAGTAAGTCTTCGAAATCTGGTATGTATTTAACACTTACAGCACATCCCGTTTCAGACACAAAATTTCCCTCAGAAATACTCAATCTGTATTTAGGTTTTATAAAATTTATGGTTGGAAAGGACAGGCACTTACCCAAGTTGTTCCAAAACTTAAGTTTTCCAATAACTGAATTGATTTTTAGTTTTTAAATTTAAATTAAATAAAATTTAAAATCCAGTTTCTCAGAAAAGGGACATTAGGTAAAAACTAAGGAAATCTGAATAAAGTGTGGACTTTAGTTAATAGCGATGCATCAATACTGATTCCCTAACTGTAACAAATGTCCCACATGGGTGCAAGATGTTAAGGATAGGGGAAGCTGGGTGTGGGGTGTATGGGGACTCTACTATCTTCCCAACTTTTCTGTAAATCTGACACTATGCTAAAATTAAAAGTTTATTAAAAATTCAGAGTCTCAGCTCCTCGGTCGCACTGGCCACACCGAGGTGCCCACGGGCCTCCTGTGGCTCCTGAACTGGCCAGAGTAGCCTCTGAGGGTCTTTGCCCTGCACCCCTCTCTGCTCATGTGCACACCCGCATGTCCCAGACGTGCCCCATGGAAAGAAGGACTCGGGTGCGCCCTTCCTGATAACTCCTCGGCCCTCCTGGTGGACCCCGCCCCCAGTGCGGGAGAGTCCAGCACAGGGGCTCCAGGCCGCCCTGGACACCCAAGGAGAATTCACTCCCAGGGCGGCTTTGGCCGGTTCCCAGCTTCCTTCTCCCAGGCCTGTGCCTGCCCCTCAGGCCTCCACGCCTCGGCACACTGCCACACCCTCGCCCCGGTGTGGCCCCCAGACACCTCGAACTCACCCCCCAAACCCCGATCACCAGTCCCCCCACCAAACCTGCTTTGCCTCCAGGGCTCTTTGCTCCCAAGGGCCCCCGACCCCTCTCCCCCCATGCAGAGGCCGTGCAGTCTCACTGCCTAGAGGGCCCCTGTGACCAGGTCTGGGGGTTGAGACGTTATAATACACATGTGTAAATTCTCATTGTGACTTTTCCTTTTCACGTAGGTTGGGCAACCTATGTTTTTTTTTTTCACTTAACAGTAGATCAGAGTCTTATTAATGATGCCTCCTCAGTGCCGATCACACGAGGCCCCTTTCCTCCACGTACGGCCCAGGACCCATTCTTGCCTGGCCCACCAGGAAGCCTCCCCAGGGGTCTCCTGCCCCTCCGCCCCATTCTCCACAGCACAGCCCCAGGCTTCCTTGGCTGCACCTGCATGGAGCCTCCTCCGAGGGCTTCTGGTGCCTCTGGATAAAGTCCAAACCACCACACCTGCCTGAGCCTTGGGGCCTGCTCCTCCCAGGCAGCCCCCCACCCTCCCGCCTGTTGGCCCCACTCTCTCCCTGCATGTGGAGCTCCAGCCACAGCAGCTCTCCATCTTTTTCTTGTCCATGCCCAGGTTGGCCCCTCCTCAGGGCCTTTGCACATGCTGTTCCCTCAATTCCACTGGGCCCAGCTGGGCAGCCACAACTTACTCCCCACGTGTCACTTCCCAGGGCTCCCAACCTCAGGGAGCCCTCCTTGCTAGTCTTTCTGAGAGGAACTGCTCTGTAACCTCCATGTGTGTTTCAGACATGTTCTGTTTTATCCGTGAGATTACTTGAACCACATCTGTGATCTGAGGGCAGGACTGGCTCTCGTGCTGTGCTGCGCCCAGCACACGACTACACATGGGAGGTGCTCCCGTGTGTGCTAAACAGGGGCATGCCCCCTGCCCCGAGGCCCACCTCTGTCCACTGCCACACAGACGATTTGTCTGGGTCTGGCTCCCGGGCAGAGCCATGAACCCCTCTGGCGCCACAAGGCGGTTTGTTCCTCTTCGTGGCTCTCCCACGCCTGACCCAGGTTATTGCTAAATAAAAGCAGTAATTGCATACTCTAAAATTTCTTTTCAGGCTTCAGAAAACCAACCTGAACTCATTAACCTTGGGGGAAGCAGGACTGAATAGAAATGCCCCTCGCCCTCGTCGGCTCATAAAAACAGTCATAAAGAGTGAGCCTCGTGGCCCCCTCAGCATGGCAGGCCTCTTGCTCGGCTCTCTGCCCCCTCTGTCACTTGTCCTCGCTCCCACTGCTGGGAGTGAGTGACGTGGCTGCATTCAGGGAACAGAGGCCTGGGGAGGGGGGCCAGGTGCCCAACCTTAGAGCGGGGGTCCTGGCCCCTCCTGTGGAGGCTGGCAGAGGGTTGGGAGGTGGCCTTTCTGCTCTGCTGATGGCCCATTGGTGGCTGTGGATAGTGGAGTGTGCTGGGACCCTTACATGTCACATCACAGCCCCGGGTAACAGGCCCACGTTCCTTGTTCTGTGTGGCAACAGGAATGACACACACTCTGAGCTTTTCCTGTTTGTCAGACACCACGTGAAGACTTCACCTGTGCCACCTCTCTCCCCAGAGCGAGCCTCTGAACCCACGGCAGAGATGAGGGAGCCGAGGCTTCCTGAAGGGAAGCGCCAGCATCCCGCCCAAAGCCGCACAACCTGGATTCCAACCTAGATTTGTCTGGTGCAGCCTGGGCTCCGGCCACAGGCCCCCCGCCATTCTCCCTGCCTTCAGGGAGGATGAAGAAGAGGGGTGTGCGAGGTGGGGGGGAGCGGCTCCCCGAGGAGAGGCAGATGCAGCGGGGACGTCACCGCGGGCTCGCGGTTAGGTGGCGCAGTGTGACTCCCGGGCCTGTGACGTCCTGGTGAGGCCTCAGTTCTTCCCCGTTTATCTGCAGGGGGCCGGCTCTGCGGGCGTGCGGCCTGGGCACTCACGCGGGCCCCAGGCTCAGAAGGGCCCTGCCCTGGGTTTAATGCTCTGCTGTCACCGTCTTGAAATTCTTAATGCTTTTTGAACAAGGGCTCTGCTTTTTCCATTTGCACTGGGCCCTGCAAATCATGCAGCTGACCTGGAGGCCGGTATTTGTTGTGTGACCCTGGCAGGTACGGGTCCAGTCTCGGCAGATGACAGTTGAGCGAGACAGAGGCATCCAGCTCTCCCTGAGCTCGCAGTCAGCTGAAGAGGCACGTGATCAAGTGCCCTGATCCGCACCAACTGGTCAGTGCTGAGAAGGTAGTGACTGGAACACCCATCTCTCCCTAGGGAGGCAGTGGACGGGGGGCAGCAGGCTCTAGGGAGCACTGCAGGGCCCAATTTGAGACAGGGTCCTGAGGAAGTTCTCACTGAAGAGGTGACAATTGAGCTAAAGGATGACAATGAGCCAGGTCCAAAAAGAGCATTCCTGGGGCAGAGATCTGCAGGGGCAAAGGACCTGGGGTGAGTACAGGCTGGGTGTCATAGTCATTTCAGGCTGGTCTAATGAATACCACAGGCTCAGAGGCTTAAACAACAAATGTATTTCTCACCGTTCTGTAGCCTGGGAGGCCCAAGATCAAGGTGCCAGCAAATTCCGTGTCTGGTGAGAGCCCGCTTCCTGGTTTGCCTTCTTGCTGTGTCCTCACATTGCTTGGGCTCAGGTCTCTTCCTCTTCTTATAAGGGCACTGATCCCATCACGGGGGCTCCAGCCTCATGACCTCCTCTAAACCTAGTATCTCCCAAAGGCCCCCCCTCCCAGTGCCATCACACTGGGGAGCAGGGCTTCAACATAGGAACTGGGGGGGGATGGGCACAAATGTTCAGTCAATAGCACCAGGGGTGATAAAAATGGACAGTAGGTCAGAGTGTGTGGGTGCAGAGTGCTTGAGAAAATAAGAGAGATTTTCTTATTTTCTGGACTTTATCAAACTTTGAAATGGGAAGGATTTTAACAGGAGAGTGACTTGATCAAATGTACATTTTTATTACATATTATTTGATAACTACAAAAATATGTATACTCTGAAATGTAACATAAAATGACACCTATGAACTCATCTCTCACACCAGAACACTGCCAGAGTCTTTATCCACCCACATCTACTTTCATTCCTAGATTTTGTTTATCCTTTCCTTGCTTTTTTTCAGGGCATGTGTGCCCTGAATGTATTTTTTAGTCATGCTTGTTCTTGAGCTATGTAAAAGTTATTGCATACTGCATGTGTTCTTCTGCACTTGCTTTTGTCCCTCCATATGATGTTTCTAAGATGTGTGCATGTTGTTGGGTGTGGCTGCAGTCCATACCTTTTTCATGGCTGTATAATATTCTAATGTGCAAAGATGCTGTGGGTTATTCTTCTGTTCTTCAGTCTATGAACATTCTATTTGTTTCCAGTTTTTGGCTATTACAAGCAAGGCTGTTATAAACATTGTTGTACTTGTCACCAGGTACACATGTGTAAGAGTTATAAAATCTGAGTCATGATCTATTAATGGGTCAGGAAATCACATTAGCAGGGGCCAACCAGTGTGTTTTCTTAAATGAAAGAGAAGAGAATGCTTCAGAGTGGATGTCTCGTAGTGAGAGTCAATATTGTTTCCTGAAACTTGTTTCCATCGTGTGCATGGGTGTGTGCACACATGTGCATACGTGTGTGTGTGTGTGTGCATGTGTGTGCACTCATAGGCATGCGTACATATTGGGTATTGATGTAAGACGTGTTTCTGTGAGCCACAGAAAGTGTTTGTAAGCCGCTGGCCTTGAGTTGTCGGCTTTTATAAAGTTAATTTACAAGAATTGTTTCACCAAGTAGTTGGATCCCAACATATGTTCCCACCAGCAGGGTTCCTGCTAATCTTCACCTACACTGGCTATTTTTGGAATTTGTAATTTTTACTAATCTGATGAATGTAAATGTTTCCTCATTGGGTCTCAATTTGCACGGCCCTGACTATTAATAGGTTAGAATGTCTCTCCATAGCTGTATTTACCATTCTGTTTCCTCTGCTGTGAAATGCAGGCTTGGGTCTTGTGCTTATTTTTCTATAGTATTGTTTGTCTTTTCCTGCAGATTTGCAGGATTTCTTCACATGTCCTGTATATTAATCCTTTGTGGGTTATGTGGGTTGCGGGTATCTTCTCCCGGTTTCTGGCTTCCCTTTTCATTCTCTGTGTGGTGTCTTTTGAGGAACAGAGTTCCTAGTTTTAATGTAGTCATATTTAAAGCTTGTCTTTCAGTGTTAACACTTTTTGCATTTTGTTTAAGAGATTCTTTGCTATCTTGAGGTCATAAAGACATTCTTCTACATTTTCTTCTAAAAGTGTTAGCATTTTGCCATCTATATTTAAGTCTTTTATCCATTGGAAATTGATTTTGGGGTATAGTGTGAGGAAGGGGTCCAATTTCTTTTTATTTTCCGTGTGGGTAACTGATTGTCCTGGCCCTGTTTATTGAATAGCCATCCCTTTCCCACTGATCAGCAGTCCTGTCATATATCAAGCTTATAAATTTCGTGAGTCAGTATCTGAACTCTCTATTCTGGTCATTTTATTTATCTCTTCAGAGTGTATACAATGTGACAATTACTCTAGTTTTCAATAATTCTTGATCTCTGATACAGCACGCCCCTATATCTTATTTTTCTTCAATTTCTGACAGCTTTGTTCTTTCATATAAATTTTATAACCATCTTGTCAAGATCCTAAAGAAAATAAAATAACTTGGGATTTTGACTGGAATCCATTGTGTCTATGGATCAGTTTGTAGAGAACAGACATTTCTTGATAATTCCTATCCATGCATATATCACTTCATTTATTTATAACTTCTTTAATGTCTTTCAATACATTGTTATAATTCTCTCCAAATATATCTTGCTTATTCTTATGAGATTTATTCCTAGGTACCTCATACTTTTTCCTGCTATTGTAAATGGTATCTTTCCCCCACCGAACTATTTGTTGCTGTTACAGAATGCAATCGATTTTTTACATCGATTTCTTTTACCCAGCCATCTTATTAAACACTCTTTTTGTTTCTAATAATTATTCTGTAGATTTTGAGTTCTGTACAAAGATAATCATATCATCCACTAATAGTGATCATTTTTTCTTTTCTAGTTCTTATCCCTTTTATTTCTTTTTCTTATCTTACTTCTAGGACCTTCAGTAAATGTTGAGAGTAATTGGTATCCTTCGTGATGGTGGCATCCTTTCTTATTCCTGACCTCAAAAGTTCAGTATTTCACCATTAATAAATATCATTTAAGGCAGTGATTTTGGTAAGGCCCTTAATCAGCATAAGGATATCTCAAACTATTTCTCTTTTGATAAGATTTTTTAAAAATTATGAGTGGGTGTGGAATTGTATCAAATGCTTTTTTCTGCATCTATGAGTAGTATATCGTGTGGTTTTTCTCTTTTAATCTGTGAATGTGGTGAAAGACGTTTATAGATTTTTTCTGATATTAAACTCTTTTGCGTTATTGGGATAGACCCAATATGGACATAATGCATGGTCTTTTTATATGCGACTGTATTCCATTTGCTAATATTTTCTTTAGGACTTTTGCAGCCATGTCCATAAGTGAGATTGTCCTATAACTTTCCTTTCCCATACCATCCTTAATTTTCCCTCCTCACACAGTCCTCAGAAGGCTTCAGGGTCTCCCTCTGGCCAGGGTCCTTTCCAATGCCCCGAGAGGGGCAGGAACCCTAGCAACGTGTCCACATGGACACCACGTTTTGTAGACTGTGAAAACACATTTTCACATTGATCCGTTAGGAGACAGGCTCTTGCCAGCTTCCTCTGGCTCTTTCCACGCTGACCTCCCTCCATCACTGCCTCTTGCCGTCAAGTGCTGGAGCGACCACAGGCACTTGGGGATCCGGCTTAAGGAGGCGTCGAGTTGGGAATTCTGCTACTTAGTGGGATGTGTGCCTACGTTTTGCAGCCACTTCCACGTGTAGTTAAGTTATCGCTACCTGAGCCGGTGTGGCACTGGCTTCCGGGGCCGCATTGCGTCTCACTGAGCTGCTACCCGCTGTCCTGACGCGAAGGTGCCCTTGAACGTGTCCTCGGACACCAGCGGCCAAAACCGTGCGGGTGGTGCAGGAGAGACAGGCACGGAACGTTCAGAGCCAGAGCTGGTCGATGAAAGTTACTAGCATCTCAGAGCTCATGTGTGAAAGAAATGTGAGAGAGGTTTTCCAAACTTTGATTAACAACGGGAAAAATGTCTGGCACCGTAACGAGTTGTGGAGCTGAGAGAGAGCTTCTGAATTATCAACAACCAAAGACATTTGCAGTCAACAAAGGCGGAAGAAAGATGGAGTGGCCTGTCTACTCTTGCCAGAGAACATGAAAATACAAAGTCTTTGTCACATGAAGAGGCGATGGAAGACTGTATGACCCCAGAAATGCAGGGAGAAACTGTCCTCGAAGATTCGAGCAGTTGATTCATAAAAATAGGGTGCGGGTTTTCTGGATTTTATTATCTTTGTGGTATTTGTCAGCTTTATAAAATTTGTGATTTCTTGTGATTTTTTTCTCATTCTAATTTTTATTCAATTTATTTAATCTAAAAAAAAATCAATGCCAATTTTGATTTTTTGTGTAAATTGGCACTTTTTCTTAAGAGGGTCCCCCAAACTGAATAAACTTCAGACTCCACAAAACCTGGATCTGCCCTTGGGAAGAAGGACTCACAGAGGGGCTGAGGAGGGCTCCCTCTTTTTCTCCTCTTTGGAAAGTTTATGTAAAATTGGAAAGATCTGTTTCTTTAGAGTTTAGTAAAAAATCTGAAAAAAACGCCCTGGCCTGGGCTTTCTGTCTGTTTTTTGTTTTGTTTTTTTGTTCATTTGGGGGAGGGATTTTTTTTTTTAATTTTATTTATTTTTTTCCCCCAAAGCCCCAGTAGATAGTTGTATATCATAGCTGCACATCCTTCTAGTTGCTGTATGTGGGACGCGGCCTCATCATGGCCGGAGAAGCGGTGCGTCGGTGCGCGCCCGGGATCCGAACCCGGGCCACCAGCAGCGGAGCGCGAGCACCCAACCACTCAGCCACGGGGCCGGTGGGGGAGGGACTTTTAATTACTGCTCAGTGTCTCAGTCATAGAACTATTCAGGATATATATACATATACATACACCAGTATATACCTGTATGTGTATGTACTGGATCATAAACTTCTTTTTTAAAAACCGCATCTCCTGGAGCTGTAGTTTTGTCCCCTTGTTATTCCCAATATTATTAATTTCTCTCTCTTCTTCGCTCGTCTACTGTTTTTCTCTCTTCCTTCTTTCTTGTCTTGATCAGTCTTAACCAGAGTTTATCTCATTCATTGCGAGTTTCAGAGAACCAGCCTGGGCCTTGTTGTTTCTCTCATTCATAGCTTTGTTCTCTATTTAATAGCATCTGCTTTTTTTCTGATTATCTCTTCCCTTTTACTTTATTTGAGCTTACTCTTGCTTGTTCTAACTTTTTAAGTTGGAGAAGTATCTTTAATTTTCAGACTTTCTTCTTCTAACTATAACCTTACAAGCCTATGTGCTTACCTCAAAGTCTTGTTTACTCTGCATCCCACAAGTTTTGATATGGACAATTTTCACTTTTTGCTTAGCTCTAAGTTCTGTATTTTTTTTTTAACTTTTATTTTGCTGTCTTCATTGATGCCTGAGTGTTTTAGAAGTATTTTTAATTTGCAAACACATAGGATTTTTAAAAATATTTTTATTTCTGACTTTAGTTACATTGTGGTCAGAAATGTGGCCTATATATATGGTACCAATTCTTTGAATTTGTTGAGACTTATTCTATGGCCTAGTGTAGGCTCAGTTTCTGTAAATACTGCTTGTGTGCTTGGAAAGAATGTGCCTTCTCTGTTGGACATAGTGATATATGTCTGTGTGTACATACTTACACAACAAACATATGCACACATGCATGTACACACAGGTATATAAAATGATTTAGATTTGTTCATTTTGTTTTTTAAGTCTTCTGAATCATTACTGACCTTTTGTCTGCTTGACCCATAAATAACTGAGTTGTGCTAAAATCTCTCCTGATGATGAGGAATTGTCAATATCTCCCTATACCTAGTGCCATTTTGGCTTTGTATATTTTGATGCTATTTTATGATCATATCTTCCTGGACCTTTTATGGAGTGACCTCTATCCTTAAAAATGCTTTTTATAGTATATCAGTTTCCTTTTATTTACTATTTAGTAAGTAAGTGTTTTCAGTCCCTTTACTTTGAACTTTTCTATGTTGTTATGCTTGAAATATATAAATAACATATAGCAGGAGTTTTAAAAATCCAATTTGATAATGTCTGTTAACCAGCAAGTAAATCAGATTTGTTTTAATCATCTTTTTATTTTCTACAAATTGTGCCTTTTATGCTTTTTTCCTCCTTTCTTCTCTTTTTATGTTTTTATATTTAAGAGATTCGTTGGGTTGGGTTTATTCCTATTACTTTTCTTTTTTTCTGGCTTAGAAGTTATACAATACTACTTTATTGGCTATTACTTTAGTGGCTCCTGTGAAATTATAACACTTTAATATCTTAACCCTTTTCCTGATAATGCAAGGAATTTAGAACACTAACCTAATCATTCCTCTGCCAAATTGCATGCTACTGTTTTCCAGTATTTTCATTATGTGCTTTTTTTTTGACCCCACAAAATTAGAGATTATTAGTTTATTCAATTTTTTTTTTTAGATTTACAACGTTTTCAAATTCTTTGCTCATTATATCTTCTTAAAAACCAGACCTTCCTTCTTCATAAATTCCTTTGTGTAGAAGGTCGTTTAGTTTAGTGGTAAACAATCTCAGTTTTGTTTATCTGAAAACATCTTTGTTTTACCTTTGTTCTTGAAAGGTCATTTGGCTGGGTACACAAATCTAGGTTGAGGGCTCTTTTTTCTTCTTTTTATATTTGGTGTTCTGCAAGTTCAAGTGTTGATTTGTTTTTATTAATCCTGCTTGCTACTTACCGGCCATCCTGGTTCCAGTGGTTTGGAGTCTTTTATCACTTCTGGAAAATTATCAGGCATTTTTTCTTCACCTATTTCTTCTCCTCTACCCTTTCTTTTCTCTCCTTCTGGAAGACATTAGTTAGACTTTCTCATTATAACTGCTTTGTCTCTTAACCCCTTTTTCTTAGTTTTCAGCCCTTCTCTTTCTTTTCTGAATTTTGGGTAATTTCTTTACATCTATTTTCCAGTTCACTAATTCCCTTTTCAACTGTATCTAATCTGCCCCATGATCCAGCTGCTAAGTTTTTATATCAACAATTATATTTTTTGTTTCTTAAAGTTCTATTTGATTCTTTCCAAACATGCTTGGCCATTTTTATAGGCTCATGTTTGTTGCTCATTTTTTTAAATTCCATATTTTATTTCCTTAAACATTTCATACAAAACTTTTCTTTATTCTGTGATAGTAATTCCAATATCTGATGCTCTTGGGATATAAATTTTTTCTTTATGCTAACTCTTACTCCATGGTGGGTTGTTTATTTGTGTATTTGGTGATCTTTATTTGGGAGCTCATGTTTGTTTGATCTTAATATTTGGAAAATCTTGGAGCCTAAAATGACCATGCTTTCCTCAAGAGAGCATTCATATTGGCTTCTCCCAGGAGTCAAGGGACACCGCAACCTGGGACACCCCAACCCTGATTCCCCCTCCCCAGCCTCTAACCACAGGCAGTGCTGACCTTGACATTTGCCCTCAGGAGGGTCTCCACAGGTCCCTCTTCTGCTCACTTTGGGGGCCAGGGAACTCAGAGGCTTCCCTACTTTCTAAAAAACCATACTTTACATCAAATCTAGGTGCACACAGTGAGGGTGTCCTCAGAATATTCAGAGAACCACGCTGCAGAGGCAGGATGCTGATCCACATTTTTTAAAGACCACACTTGCTGCTCCATGGAGAATGGGTGACAGGGGCCAGAGCGGACACCGGGGAAACAGTGAGGGGCCGCTGTCAGTCTTTCAGGTGAGAAATGATGGTGGGTTGACCCAGAGGGGTGGCAGCGAAAACAAACAGAAGGGTATGAATCCAAGTTAGTGGAGAGTCTGCTTACTAACTGGTGCCCCTTGTTTATTTATAGACACAAAAATGTGTGATTAGTCACAAACTTTCATTAACTTGTAATTTCTCTTCCATTGTTCATATGTTAGATTTGCAAAAGGTGAAAAGTTTGATAATATCCAGTCTGGCCAAAGGTGTAAGGACGCGGATACTCTCATACACCATTGGTGGAGGGTGAATTGAAACAGCATGTTTGGAGGACAATCTGGTCAAATCTATCAACATGTAAGATGTACATGCAATTTCTTTGTGAGGCATTTCCCCAAAAAGACACACACAAAATTTACACCAAGATACATAAAAAGGATGTCCAACATATTGTTGTATGTAATAATAACAAAAAGAGAATTTTTTTTGACCACAATCAAAATGACAGTCTGCAGACGATTGGTGAACTAAATTAAGATTCATCTGTATCATGGAGTACTATTTTGTCTTTTCCACAAAGACATAAGTCTAAGATGGAAAGATATCCCTTATCATTTAAGTGTAAAAAGCAAAATGTAGAATGATGTGTATAGAAAGATTGCATTCATAAAAAATTTTAATAGCCAAATAAAAACCATATACATTTATATGCAGAGATTGGCATGAAACCATTTTCTGAAGGATGCACAAGAAACTGTCAAAATGATCCACTTTGGAGGGAGCAACCAGGGCTTCAGGGTAGCAAGTAACTTTCCCTTTTCATTTTACACCTTTTTTATACATTTTGAAAATTCCACTGCAAGCCACATATTGCTTTTGGTTGAAGAGTGTGGCTTGTTTTTATTGGACTCTTCTTGATTAGGGCACCTGCTTCCCCTGGTCATGACATCTCCTGCTCGTGGCACTTCATTGTTTCCTCTGGTTCCTCCCTCAAAGACTGTGAATATGCCTTAGTCCCTCTGGTCCCCAAAAGCCAACCTTCCTCACAGATTTCCAAAATCTATTATTAAGCTAAAGAACATAGATTTCAAATAAACGCATAGGATGATCCCATTTTTGTAAAAAATAATTGAATAAATGTAAGTATGTGTGTGTAAAAATAAAAATAATTGAATAAATGCAAGTATGTGTGTGTAAAAATAAGAAAAGTCTAGAAAGATTTCTTCATTCATTCAACAAAAATGTATTGTGTGCCTGCCAGGGGCCAGGCATTGTTGTGGAGATGGACATTCAAAGGGGACCAGAGTCCCTGCACTCCGTCTCTCTCGGCCTCCCAGACTCTAGAATCTAGAGGGTCATGTGTCCCAGCAGGTTAATGGCAATTCGCTCTGGGTGGGCGATTGTGGGTGAGCTTTTATATCACCCTCATGCTTTTCTGTATCTTCTGATTCATATTTTTGCCCTGTGTATGGCATAAAAGAACTTATATAAAAATAATAATTAAGCTATAAAACACAATCTCTCTATCCCTCTGGTTTTGTCTCTCTTCTCTAAACTCCTACATGCATCCGTGCAGTATTTGAGACACACTGATACTAAAAATTTTTCGTTGTGTATCTGGAAATCAAATTTCAGTGGGCATCTTGTATTTTATTTGCAACGCCACTTATAAACAACCTGCTCCCGGCACTTCTGTTCCTCTTTGAGTACCCCTCCTTGGGCTCTGCCTGGCCCTTCCCTAGGGGCTGCTTTCCTTGGGATTCTGCCTCTGGCTGGCTTCCACTCTCTGTCCTTCCCCCGTGTATGCGTTATGGACCGATGTGTGGCAGCCTCACAGCTGGCTCCTCCGGGATGCACCGTTAGCTCCTCAAATAGTACACCCCCAAAACGGAACTCATCCCAGTTCTCCATCTCAGGAGCGGCACCACCATCCCCCTCCAGTCTCTGGGGCTGAGAACCCACACACCCATGCCGCCCCTCCTCCCTGCCCTCACTCCACATTTCAGCAGCACCAGCCTGGCTTTCCCATCTCCTGCCATTGCCCCTCAACACCCCACTGCCCCAGGCTCGCCTCCATGCCCAGATTTGAGGTGGCCTCCCGGAGGTCACCTTGAGCCCCTCCTTCTCCCAACCCAAACCCCACGTACACCAGATCATCCTTAACACCAGGGCCTTAGAGCCTTGGTCCCCAACAACCTGTCACCGTGTACCACCACAGCAATCTGACCACATCTGATTGCTACTGTCCTATAATCGGGTCAACATTTCTCTTCAAATCAACTAATTCATTTTCACTTATTTTTAAAAATAACCTGTCCCCGTAAGCTTTAGCCTCATGCTAACGAGATCTCAGGCTCGATTTGTCAGTTATCAAAATGAGTCAAACTAGACATGTAACTAATCAAACATAAACTGCCCATCGTGTACCCAGGGCATCATAGCCAGTGCCACCCAGGTCGGCACAGTGGCCTGTGGAAAGCACTGCCTTTCAAAATGCCAGCTGCTCTCCCCCCTGCACAGCTCCCTCTGTTTGAAGAACACTCCAGACCGCCAAAGTGGCTAACGGGGCCTCCCGCACAGCTCCTGCGGCTCCCTGCCTCTCCACCTCTCCCCATGACAACCCTTCATCCGGGGCCTGCCGGCCACAGGAGCTAATTACATCTCCCTCGGCCCCTGTCTGCTGCTTCACACCTCCCTGCCACCTTCGCAGCCTCTGCTGGAGCGCCCATTACGGCTCTCATCCGCCTGTCAAGCAGCTCCTCGTCCTACAAGACTCTCAAGGAGCACATAGGCAGTGAGGCCCCTCCTGGCGGCCCTCTCCTTATATCTTCATTCAGCAAACTGGACCAGCATCAGGCAGAACACATCCAAGGTTCGATTGCCCTGGCTCAGAATATCAGACCCTGAGCCCTTGTAGAAGCATCTTGCCACCCTGTGGCCAGGCGCACACTAGGTGCTCAATAATTGTCCAGCAAAGACCAGGGGCTGTGTGTGCAGGTGGAAGGAGACTGGAGTTTACAGGTAAAATACCTGGTTTGGAGTTTGGGCCTTTCCATCTACTGACTTGTGCGACTGAAGCTGACACTCTCCAACTCCCCTTTTTCTGAGTCCGTTTCCCCATCTGTAAGGTGGGGACAATGACGACAGTCACCCCAAAGCCTTGTTATAAAGATGGGGGGACAAGTACATGTGGGCTTTGCAGACTCTGGGCTTTACAGAAACGGGCGCCTTGTTATTGGGGTGGTAACCAGGGTCCCGATGACTAATCTGCTGTGGTCATCCAGTTAGCACTGTCACTGTCCCCTCCGGGAGCCTCGTGCACTCTCCCTGGAATGAGAACGCCGGGGGTCCAGGGTCGCCAGGGAAGGCAAGAATTACAAGCCTGTTTATTTAACATTTAGGGAGCCAGCGCATTTTCCTGTACCTTGTCTGCAACACTTAAGCCAATATTTGCGACTTCGGGATTCTATTTGTATGGTAATTTAAAAATAGGGTTCAGACTTACAGCCGGCCTTTCTCCTGAAACTCCAAAAGCACATTAATTTTCTAGATGGTAAAATAATGCCATAATTAAATATTGCCATTTCTCCTAAAATCTGGTAACTCCTAACAAAATGGGTTTTTTGAAACATGATGTAGGTTTTCCCACAAAATTGCACTCTAGGGAAATTCCTTATTTTGAATGTATGAGAAAGACCACGAACTTAATCTCAAC
This sequence comes from Ceratotherium simum simum, assembly GCF_057802395.1. NCBI lineage: Eukaryota > Metazoa > Chordata > Mammalia > Perissodactyla > Rhinocerotidae > Ceratotherium > Ceratotherium simum. The sequence continues at coordinate 5,213,849 of NC_141920.1, forward strand.
AGAATGTAAGAAAAATTGATTTGTTAAATTACAATAATTTTCTTGCATTTAAAATCTCCATGCTTTCTGTCTTGGCTGACCCAAAGGCCCCCTATATGCGTCTTTGGGGAAAGTCTGGAGGAGCCAAGATGTTTTGCTTCCTTGTTTATGAAGCTTCCCAGATGCCCTTTCTTACGGTTCCAATTGGAATTTTTGTTCTGTGTTGCAAACTGCTTTGAAAGGAGGCAAGACTAGGTGAACCCATCACCCTCGCCCTTGAGTCTCCAAATACGTTCTCCGTTCCAGTGGAAACGAAGATCTCCCGTGTGGAAGAAAACATGGGCCCCAGAGATGGCCTTCCATGGGCTTCCTCTTCACCAAGTTCAGGGTGGACGGAGGGAGCCTGGTGACCCTGGGCTGGAGGCTGAGGCTGGAGGAGGTGGTGCCAGGTTTAACCCCGGGCGCCCAACCACCCCAACCGAAGCTCAAGAGGGCCCCCTTGTGGGGACTCCCAAGAACAGCCCAGTCAGTGGTGTACTTCCCCTAACGCTGGGGCTGCTCCCCGTGACCTCCAACATCTCTGGGCAGTCCTCAGACCCAGTGGCACTCAATGGAGACCACCAGCCTCCATGTTCCTCTCCTCAAAACTTAAATATTTCTTTGAGATGAGAAGGTGATTGGCCCCTCTGGGGAAGACTGGTGGAGAACCAGCTCTCAAGGCCCTGTGAGGAGTTTAGCTCCTCAAGGTGCAACCTGAAGACCCCTTCTCCTGCGCCCTTTTCCGGGAGTCTTCACAGAGATTACACAGACGTCTTCTTTCTTATTGAATGTGTCAAAACCTTGTGATTATCTTGCCAAATTCCTGTTCTAGAGAACAATGAAAGCTTCAGTCTTCTGCCAAGAGAGTGAATAAGGATTCAATCCAATGGGAGACTTCTAGACACATGTTCTGTTTAGCAAATACTGACTTGTAACTACACCCCGTAGGGCAGGCACCAGAATGTTCAGGGAGATCAGGCTCATTCAGAAGCACTGGGAGAGCTCACGCGCTAGCTGCCCAGCCCCAACTCCTCCTCGCCCCAATCCTCGAAGCACAGGACAGAGCGGAACCTTGGTATCAGTGGAGAGCATTGACCAAATTTGCTATAAATGATGAATATCTAAGGGCCAACATGCAGATCTTGGAACATAGGCGTTGAAGTCAAGCTAAGGAGGCCTTGTCTCCAAGACACCAGAACATCTGGGTAAAAAGAGAAAAACTTCCATCAATCACCCTGATGCCTGGGCTATTTAGAAACAGCTGGGCTTTGGCTGGAATTTTCCAGTTTTCTTCTGAGTGGAAGCCCCAGCCAGAGTGAGGAGTAATTAGCGTTATCATGGGGCCGAGGGAGAGTTTTGCTGCAGTTTTTGTGCTGGAACATGCCTAAACAAACAAAAAAAACTGGCTGATGAGCCCGGCCTGCTGGGCCAGACTTTGTCTCCCCAAAACCCCATTCCTTTCCCATTCTGCGAGCCACACGTTTCCTTTTCCCTTGGCAGGCAATGCTCACCACAGCCCGTGGGGAGAGGTCTGCATGGCTAGCTGCTCCCCCGGACAAAATGTTTTCAGTTTTGGAAATACACGCGTGAAACAATCACCTTCTCCAGGTGGGATCAAGCGAGGCCCACCTTTTCCACCCACCCCTTGGTCCAGCCCTACCTGGGACTTTTCATGGAGAACTAGGGGAACAGTGACAAACCAAACCATGTCCCTTCGCTAGCCTTTCAACATGCTAACATCCAAATCTGATGCCATCCTGCTTCTCACCGTCTCAGAATCTGCTTTTCCAGGCACCCAGTCCCTCCAGAATTACTCAGGGTGACTTTCAATGCTCTGAGGTCACCAAGCAGAGGAGGACACATGTCAAAGTCCTGGGATGCTGCAGGGAGTGGGAAGTGGAGGTATTTTTTCTAGAGCACACCACTTTTGAGTTGCCAAGAATGCAAAGTCCATCCCATCCCACCCCAACTCCTGGCCTTGAATGCAAAGACCCTCAGATTAGATGGATGACAAGATTCAATTATGGCCAAATGAGGGACATATGAGGAATCTGAAGACCAGCCGTCTACTCCAGAGGGGAAGTTTTGGCTCCATAGAATGCAAAGTTTGTCTTCATATTTCTGTGATTTGCTGGTACTGTCATAGCATGCCAATCTATAACCTTCTCGGAGGAGTTTAAATAGAAACTCTGCGTGCCTTTTGTGCAATGACTTCATTGGAAAGCATGTCTTTTGCTGTAGCAATGCAGAGAGACGGCTGCCGTTTCAACAGCTGGTTTCTGAAGCTTGTTGGCAAAGCCGCCGGTGCGTACCGCTGCACGCCAGCACATCTCAGTTTGTAAAAGGCGGCCGCCTCTAATCAAGAGAGGTTATTTTTTGGGTGGGGATTTTTATTTAAAATGTGCATAAGCTTACAAGTCCAAACATTCTAGGTGAATTACCTCAGGCTGAGGATTTTGAAATAAATCAGAGGGTTTCAGACTTTTTTTTAAGCAAGAGAACACTTTTTTCAAAGTAAATCTTAATTAGCATCCTAGTATAGAAATCAGAGCGAAGAGTAGGGTCTGCTTGGGCCGAAGCTGAGGGTGGAAGACTGGAGCCCCACTCCCTGGGTCTCCCCTTCTCTCCTGAAAAACCACCAGCGGTCTTCAGAAACCAGCTTGAAAACCTCTGATACGGCAAAACGTGGCATACACACTCCACTCTTGGGCTAGGGCTATGCCTCCAGTATGGCAGCCACCAGCCCCATTTCACCTGTTACTTTTTAGCTTTTTTAATGTGGCTACTAGAAAACGTAAAATCACATACATGGCTTACATTTGTGGCTCCCACTCTTTTTCTATTGAATAGTGCCGTTGAGCTGGGTGGAGCCTTCGCTGGGCGTGCAGAACCACATCAGGTCCTGGCTTGGCTGGGGCGGCTTCCAAGGGTCAACACAGGCTTTAAAGCAAAGCGCCTGCCATTAGGTTCTTATGCTGGATCCAGCCCATCCTCGAAGCTCTCCGCAGGATTTGAGGCTCACACTTAAACCTCCCTTCACCTACTTCTCTTTCCTCTCTGCCTGCTTGGATCAGCCTGGGCCCCTGGCCTGCTGGGGACTCCCTTTCTGACCACCCTTTCACCCTCAGCCAGATTCTTAGTGATCCCAACAGCTGCAAGCCTTCTCCTTCTCCTCTTCCATTTCAAACCTGACCCTAATAGCCACACCCAGAATGGAAATCACCAGCTGATTTTGAGGCGGTGAATCCTGAGGAGTGGGAGAAGTATCAACAAGGACCTCACGTGCCTTGGTCTTCGGAGCACAAGTCGTTCATTCATTCATTCAACTGAAAGTAGTAATAATAACTAGTATTTATTGAGCACTTTGTGAAGGCATTGTTCTAAGCGCTGTCTGTGTCTTAACACAACAAATATTTATCGAGCATCCATCAGGCACTGCTAAGTGCTGGGGAATCAGCAGTGAGCAAAAGAGATAAGGACCTGTCCTCATGGAGCTGGCAGACTAGTGGGGGAGACAGTGAGAGGAAAGAAGGAAAAAAGGAATGGAGAAAGGGAGGGAGGGAATGAAGAAAGGAAAGAAAGAGAGAGAGAGGAAGGAAGGAAGGAAAGAAAGAAAGAGAGAGAAAGAAAGAAAAGAAAGAAAGAAAGAAGGGAGGGGAGGAGGGAGGAAGGAAGGAAGGAACAAAGGAAGGAAGGAAAACGTTGAGGAGCCTAGAGTGACACCTCAGTAGCACTGAGCACACCTAGCCCCCAGATCTTGGTTTCTAAACACCAGTCTCGAATAAAAGGAGCCAGGACTCCTTGGAGAAATGGCTGATTCCAGGGCTGGGGCAGGGAAAGTACAAAATGAGCCTGGAAGATCTTCTGGTGCCAGAAAGTGAGGAAGTGCTCAAAAAAAAAGAAACGACAAGGGCATGTAGAAAAGACTCAGGAGCTAAGTTGAAGGGGCTCCCAATGGCCAAATCAGGGACAATTTGAGCAACAAAATAAATAATGATAGCAATGGATTGTAACCTATAAAATAAATATCCCTGAGCTCACACTAACATGAGCAACAATTGAGTAAAGAGATAAATGGGGAGGGGGCCAGTGATTCCTTACAGCACAATTGCAATTAAGGAATTCAGAAAGAATGAAAGCACTAGAGAATGACCATTTGGAAAACACCACAGTAATAACTGTTGTAGGCAAGAATCATCAGTGGTCATCAATAGATGCTAAAATTAGTGAGGGGGAAAGTATAATGAAAAGCAAGATATTTGCATTATCTCTAAGTGTATCCCTTAAGATAATTATTAATCACAAAGAGAAAAGTAGTAACTTAACATGGAGACACCTGGTAGACACCTCCTTAAACAAGTGATCAAAGTTACCATCACCAGTATTGGGACAAATTGACATCGTGTGCCCCCTGACATGATGCACCAAGAAGGACACAACATCACTTCTATGGTATTCTCACCAAAACTGCATCAACTGAATTTAATCATGAGGAAACATCAGACAATCCAAAATTGAGGTACACACTACAAAATAACTAGCTGGTACTCTCCAAAAGTGTCAAGGTCATGAAAGACAAAGACCAAAAAAGTGTCTCCAACTAAAGGAGATGAAGGGGACGTGACAACTAAATATGATGTGCAATCTGGATTGGATCATGGGCCAGAAAGGAGACATGAATGGGACAGTGGTGAAACTTGAGTAAAGTTTGTAGACTAGTTAATAGCATTGTATCAATGTGAATTTCTTGGTTTTGATCATTGTACTACGTCTATGCAATATGTTAACCTTTGGGGAAACTGGGTGAAGGGTATGCTAGAACTCTTTCTACTGCTTTTGTGACATTTTTTAAGTCTGAAATTATTTCAAATTCAAAAGTCAAAAAATAAAAGTAAATAAAAAACAGAAAGCAGGTAAATAATTGCCAGATGCAATGAGTGCTACCCAGGAGACGAGGGAATGGAGAAGAGCAGAAGGAGTGTTCGATGTCAGCCTGCCTGAGACCTCGATGGAGAGGGAAAGCCCAGCACAAAGCAGAGGGAAGAGTGGTGCTCTGGCTGAGGAACAGCACGTGCGATGGCCCCGAGGCGGGAAAGAGTGTGCCTGTTCGTCCCTCGGAACACACGGTAGAGAGTATGGTGGGATCTGATGGATGACGCTGGAAGGATGGGAAGACGGCCAATTTTGAAGGGCCTCGGAGATCTTCAGGAAATATGTGGATGTTACTCCAAGTGCATTGGGAAACCACGGGAAGTTTTTGGCCATCATGTAAATTTCCTTTGAGACACTTATGATGCTTTGAAATCATAATCCGTCATGGGCCTATTTGATGAATGCCAGCCTCTCCAAGAGAACAGGAACTCTGTCCCTCACGTGCACCCTTATAAGGGCAGATAACAGCCATTCAATATTTGTGTGGGGGTCAAGGAATGAAGGAACGGAGCTTGGGTTGCTGGGGGACCTGGACTTAGATAGCCTTTGGTATCTATTGTGAGTTGAGTCATGTCCTCAGAAAGATGTTTAAGTCCTAAACTCTGGTACTTGTGAATGTGACCTTATTTGGAAATAGGCTCTTTGCAGATGTAATCAAGTTAGAATGAGGCCATATTGGAAAAGGCGGGCCCTCATCCAGTGACTGGTGTCTTTACAAGAGAAGGGAGAGGGAGACTTGGATACAGAGAGGCAGACACAGAGAGAGGGAAGACAGCCCTGTGAAGACAGCGGCAGAGATGGGAGTGATGCAGACACAGCCAAGGAACGCCTGGAGCCACCAGAAGCCAGAAGAGGTAGGAAGGATCCTCCCCTAGAGCCTCGGGAGAGAGCGCGGCCCTGCCCACACCTTGATTTCAGACTTGTGGTCTCCAGACTGCGAGAGAATAAAGTTCTGTTGTTGTAAGTCATCTTGTTGGTGGTGCTTTGTCATGGCAGCCCCAGGACACGCAGCCACTCTCCCTTTGCACTCTGGAGGTGAGGTGATGGGTAACCTCACGTCTCTCCCTCTTCAGTCTGTGCACCACTGTCGGGCTATTTACCACGCCCACGAGTCACTTATACATTTACTTACCAAATATTATTTACTTAAAGTATTGCTTAATATTTTTAAATCAAGTTCAGACCAACCCCTTTTTAAAACTCAGTCTCATCCTCAGCAATGGGGGCTGTGAAAGCATAAATTTGCTGCAATAACTGAGGCAGCTTTTCAACACCCTCTATAATCAATGCGTAACCCCTGGAATGAAACATGCTCAGCACTGCACCTAAAATCTGGCACACCGCCCAGAGCCTCGGAGCAGGCCAGTTAGGACGGGAAAACCAGTGCTTCGCTTTTGCTTTTCACCCCCAGAAGAAAGTGGCTGCAGACCTGATATTTCTCCGTCTGCTCTGGCTGCAAACCCCACGTCTCTCCTCCACCTTCCACCTCTGGATTCACACCTACCCCTTTCAGGAGGAAAACAGGGTTGTGGACCTGGGTGTGAAACTTCTCTAAACCTCCATTTTTCATCTGTAAAATGAGGATAAACACATCCACCTAATAGAGGTGTTGTGAAGGATAGATAAGAAAAGGACACATATTTTTTATTCCATTTGTGTGAAATATCCAGAATAGGCAAATCCATAGAGACAGAAAGCAGATTAGCGGTTGCCTGGGGTTTAGAAGGAGAGAGGAGTGGAGAGTGACTGCTAATGCGTATGGGGTTTCCTTTTTGGGCTGATGGAAATGTTCTGGAACTAGAAAGCGGTGATGGTTGCACAGCATGGTGAATGTCCTAAGTGCCACTGAATTTTACTTGCATACTTTGAATGATTAAAATGGTGAATTTTATGTTAGCTATATTTCACCAAAATTTATTTTTTAATTGGATAAGAAGCATCTGCCTGGGGTAGAACGACACTGGCCAAGGCTCTCCATCCCTCTGAGCCTCGGTTTCCTCATCTGCAAAATGGGGGTGTCGACAGAACCTACATCGTGGGTGGTTTACAGATTGCACCTGTTGGTCCTTAGGAATGGCCAGCATGTGGATGCCCTCCATCTACAGGCTGCCCCCCAGGACTGCTGGGAGGACTCGCCGCACTAATGCAGACAGAGCAGCTGATCTCAGACCATCAGCCAAGTGCCCACCCGATAGAGGCTTAGCAAGTGCCTCCCCCTTACGGTGTCTGCCATGTCGCCCGTTCCTGGCATTCTGACTCATCCTAACACATCAGACTGGGGCAGATCATATTTTAAACCCCAGTAGCCTTGTCTGAGCAATTGGGCACTCCAGATTTAATTCTGCAGGTAATTTGAACGATGCTATCTAATTTCAAAAGTCTCCGCTCTTATGAGTGCAAAAGCAGCATAATTTTTAATTAGTGGGTAAACAGGAAATAATAGATGGTGGTAAGTGGACACCACTGTTAATTAAAAATCCATGGTTGATAAAAATCAATTTGGCCCATGCATTTCACTCAGTCTGTCAGGTCCCTGTGAAAAGTTGTGCCACCCTGCCCCCCGCACCATCTGCTTTCAGTTGTTGCTCCTTTAGTTAAGACTTTTATAGGGAAGAAAAAAGGGAGGAAAAGAAAAGAAAATCAAAAAGCTACCTCAAAAGCTGCGACTGAAAAGACTTCAGGTATCCATTTATAACTGGTTGTTTTAATTTTTGTGACCTTGAAGCCAAAGCTTCATGAATGGCCGAGAGGCAACGTGACACTCCGCTCTGGCATTTTCACAAAGGTCTCCAGAAGTGTTTGTGTTTTGTGCTTTGTGTGTGCATGTTCTGAATACAGTGAGATTCCACCGTCTCTCGAAGTCTCCTGACTCAATTAAATCCTAATTTCTCACTGAGAAACAAGACCAACTAAAACACACTGAGCAGAAGCATACCATCAGAGGATTCGTGACAAAATGCAACGTGGCTAGCCATCTCTTCTCCGTGGCTTCAGAGGGAGTACAGGGGGAAAAGGCTTGTTTTCTTTTAAACAGGAAACATTTCCTCCGGCAGCCGAGCTGTGTGGAAACGATGCCATTATCATTTTCAGGCCACTCGCTATTTTGCTCTGAGATGGAAGCTTGGTTTTCCTACCAGGCAAATCACCTGGACCTCTTTTGGTCCTTTTCTCCTCTTTCCTTCCATCCCTCCTCCAAATCAACACTTCCTGACAGGTTCCGTGGACACCGGTGATGTTCAAATTAACCTGCAGAACTGAATCCAGGGGACCCAGTGTCTCCTGAGGAGTTGACTGCAGGAGCACAAGAAGGTGTAAGGTGTAGACGCGGCTGTGTAAGGTGTAGATGTGGCTGGGCGTGCGGCCCGACTCAGGACTCCCGATAGGGCTGTGCTGGGAGTGTGGCCCAACCTCACTGCCCACCGGCCCACCATGACGTCCTGGCTCTGTCCCAGAAAATTAGATGAGCCCAAGTTAACACGGAACCACTCTTTCCAGAGTCCTCTTGGCACCGTAGTCACTCTGCAGAGTGGTCCTGCGAGCCCTCGGGCAGTCGGGTAGGCACACCACAACCTCATTGGTTAGTTGTTTTCATTTCTCCTGTTTGGTTGATTAAAACCCATAAATCAGTTGTAGGATAAACCGGGAATATAGCAGGGACCCAGTGCTGCACCAGCATTTTTACTCATTCATTCATTCATTTGCTGAGTGCGGGGGCCCACTAAGTCTTAAAAACAGCCCTTGCCTCTTGCCTGCCACGCAAAACGAGCGACAGTTAAGCCATCAAGCTGGAGTCCAACGACGTGGGCTCGAACACTGGCTTTGTCACATTTGGGCAGCTCGTGCCCCAGTGCAACCTCAGCCCAGCTCGCAGAGCCTGTTTCCCTCCCGTAAAAGGAGGCTACCGCTAACGCCCATGTCAGAGTTGTGGCAAAGGCCAGAGAAAGACGCAGGGAGTCGAGACTCAGTTAAGGGGAACCATGTTGCCATCAGCATCATCACCATCAACATCGCTCTGTCTTTCTCAGCTGACCACTGGGGACCTCAAGAGTCTCCGGATGAGACCCCCAATCTCCAGGGAGGTAAGGAATCCACTCTGCCTCATTTTCCTGAGAAGCCGCCAGGGCGCAGAGTTTGGGGGCCACGTGCCCAGTCAGACAGCTGTGAAGGGGCAGGTGGGGACCCCAGGCCTCCCCAGGCCCTCCTTTCCTGAACCCGATGGGAAGATGTGAATGTCCGACAGGGGAGGGGGCAGAATGTATCATTCATTCGCTTCTCCACTCAGCCTGCAAGCCTTCCTGGGGCGTCCTGGACCAGCCGACATCTCCACCAGCCCCGGGCACCCCCTGACTCACTTGGGCCACAGGCTGGGTGGGAGAAGTGCCGTCGGAAAGGCCTGTTGCAGGCGCTGGGCCAGCGGGTGGCGGCGGCCGCTGGGAGCACAGCTCGCCGCTGGGATATCTGGAGGCTGCGCGCTGCCAAGCTTCCCACAGCACCCCGCCATCTGGGCTGTGTCGAGCCCGGCGCTCTGCGTGGGGATGACGGTTTCTGGGGGAATTGCTGCTCTAGCAGCTGAAGGCCCCGGTGCTCTCGCCTCTGAGCAGCCCCTCCAAGAGACTGTGAACCGTCCCACGGCTGGGCCTGGCCCGGCTCCACAAGATGAGCACATCTGGGAGTCATTCAGGAGAGCCTGGGGCCCTGGGCCCTGCCCCTGCTGCTCACAGCCAGCCTCCTCGAGGCCTCCGGTTCCTCCCCCGGCCCCGCATTGGCCTCGTGCATCAGCCTCGGCACCCACCACACTTATTGAGCACCTGCTGTGTGCCAGGGACTGGCCTGGGTCCCGCGGACGTGGAGATGGACAACACAGGGCCAGAGCACGTCTGGCCTGCTCCACGTGGCAGAGGTCAAGCAGACCTGGGCTCCTCGGTGGAGCGGGGCGGAAGTCCCACTGCCCCCAGCTCCTCCGTCTGCGTCTCGAGTGCCCCTTGTCCAGGAGTGCGGGGCGCCTCAGCCACCGCCCGGCGGTGCTCGGCCACAGCATGCGAGTCTAGCTGGGCACAGTGACTCCTGGAGGCCTCCCAGCCTGGGACCCTGGGGTGCTCTCCCTCCAGGAGGCTGGACTCCTTGAGAAAACGAAACATACGTCTGGGAATCCAGGAGAGGAGTCTGGAGGCTGATTCTAGGCACCCCGATTTGGGGAGCCCCTCACTGTCTCGGGGATGGCCTGAGGGGGCCTGGGTGCCCTGGGGAGGGACCAACGTGGAGGTGGAGGTGGGGACAGACCCCCGCCTGGCTCTCTGCTGCCCCCTGGGCTGTGGCCCCTTGGGCTGGGCGGGTGGGTGGGACAGGCTGAGGAGCTGGGGTGTGCTGGGACCGCTAACCAGGGTCTGTCTGCTCCGCAGCCCGCACTGCAGAGGCGGCTGGGACGGTAAGGGCTGGCCGCCTGCACTGGGAACCGCACTGCCAGCAGCCCCTGCCCCACAGAGCACCCGTCACCGCACTGCTGCCCCCACGCCTGGAAGGGCCCTGGACCTCCACTGGGTAAGACCCCGAGGTCACCCTGACCACAAGCCCCTGGGCTGGGAGACTTCACCCTCTCTGAGCCTCAGTGCCCACATCTGGGAAATGGGAATTCATCCAGTTGTCCAAGAGGCTTGCTACCATGTGCCGAGCACATGGTTTTGCTTGCCTCCCCACCCCACTGAGCAAGCCTGGGAGGCAGGGCCTGGGAGGCAGGGTCTGTGTGGGCATCATAACCCTGCCACAAACAGCAAACAGACGAAATCCATTTGTTCAGCATATTCAGAGCCTATTGTACCAGTACTTGTTGAGTACCTATTAGGAGCTAGGTACGAGGGTGCGCAGTGGGGACAAGCCCTAAACTTGCGAACACAGAAATAAGGAAGGTAAACTTGAGATGGTGCTAAGCTCTGCAGTGAAGGAAATAAAACTGAGGTTGTGAAAGCGAGTGACCTGGGAGGGGTCTTTTGAGAGTGGTCAGGGAAGGCTTCTTGGAGGTGGTGACATTCAGTTGAGTGCTGAAAGCAGAGGAGTCAGCCATCCAGAGAGCCAGGGCAAGAGCTAGGCAGAGGGAGCAGCTAGTGCAAAGGTCCTGAGGCAGGAAGTGGCAGGCCAGAGAGGACCCAGGTGTCTTGCTTGCCAGTCTAATTCTCTTTCTAACCTGACCAGCTTGCCTGATATTTCAGAGGCCCTGTTGCTGCTCTGGGGGAGAGGGCTTTGTGCTCTGCCCTCATTTGTGGGGCACAAACTCTACAACAGCCAGCTGAGTCCTCACTCCTGGAGTGGGGCTGGGGAAGAAGAGAGGCAGTGGCCTCCTCCACACCTAGCACATCCCTTCCTCTCCCGTCCTTTGGGCCAGTCCCGTTCTGGGGTCAGGGACTGGACTCTCCATGTCCTCCGTGTGCCTCCGGAGGTCAGGGAGAAACCTGGCTGCCAAACATCTGCTAGCACTCTGGGAGGAGGGAGGGGACTCGAACTCTGCAAAGCCACTGTGGATGCATTCCCAGGCTCCGCCCCCACCCGACTCCACAGTCCAGGTGGGATCCCGGCACCACTGGCCAGGGTCACTCTGAGACAGAACTGGGGCATAGAGAGGGTGGGGGCTGGGTGGCAGGCTGCTCTTGCCCCAAGACAACAGCATTCCAGAATGGTTCTTCTAGAAACTTCTAGAACTGTCTTCCTAGAAAGTTCCCCTTTGTGCTCTCCAGACAGGCTCTGCTGCTTCCTGGGAGTAGCGCAGGGAAGGATCCACAGTCTGGGAACCACCAAGATGTCCAGTGTGACCTGCTGCATCCCTTTAGACAAATCTCCCCCTCCCTGGCCTTGTCTGAAACACGGGTGAGGAGGGGGCTGGGGCCCACCCTCGGGCATGTGAGTCACCCCTCTCCATTTTTAACTGCCACCTCTACTGGTATTTCCTTACGATTTTTCTTTAAACCAACTTGCTTTTGTTTACTGAAATATATTCATTTATTTGTACAGCTTTATTGAGGTATAATTGGTATACAGTAAACTGCACACATTTACAGTGTACACTAATTATTTTTAAAGGAAGCATAATATCACCCTGGATACGGAGAGCAGAGCCGCTTGCCATAAATAGGAGGCAACTGTAAAGAGAAAGTCAATGAAAACAAACAACATAATTAAATTCTGCCCAGATTTGCTGCCTGCCTAGGGCCCCGAGTCTGTTCTCTCTGTGAGAAAAGGGAGGTTGGCGTTAAAGACACATTAGCTCCAATGGAGACTTGCACCTTCGTGTAATCAGAAAGATGGAAAGAAAACAAAAGGGAATTGTTTTTGCACTGGGTGAGAACACGTTTCCTCTACCCCAGCAGCCTTTGTATGAAAAATATCAAGAAAATAACAGCACAGGTGGTACCTGGCTAGAGTAACATTGTGAAGGGGGAACCTGCCTGCTCTTTTCCCCCCAGAACCCACCTACCGCCCACCCCATCTGAGCCCTCAGTGGAAAAGTCCCAGAGGCTCTGCTGCCCCCAGCCCAGAGTGTGCCTGTGGGTCTAGGAGTCATTTCACTTCCCTTTGCCCCCAACCCCACCTGTACTTGTTTTCCTCACCAGCAGAATAGGGGGAGGGGGCGCACCTGTTTTTGTAAATACAGTTTTATTGGCACACAACCATGCCCTCCATCTATACATTGTCTCTGGCTGCTTTAGCTCTAGAACCACAGCCCTGAGTAGTTGCAACAGAGACCACTTGGCCCACAAAAATATATGTCTTTATTATCCAACCCTTTACAGAAAAAGTGTGCTGAGCCCTGGTTTAGATGGACAAGGCTGTCACAGGCATGGATGGAACTTGGTCAGGCAAGTCAGCCTTGAGGAGGGAGCCAGAAGGAAGCGCCCACCATCCAGGATTCACTCGCCCAGGACAGGGAGGGTCCAGGCTAGCCGGGCTCTGGGCGGGTGCCGGGAATCCAGGGGGGAGAGCTCACGGCACAGCCTCCTCCGGTGGTGCAGGGCAGCCCCCGTTTCTTCAGCCCCTCCCCGCCCGCCACTGTGCTGGACGTGTCCCGGAAGCCCCGACGGTGGGTGTGACAGCCCCATGTCACAGAGGAAGGAGCAGGCATTATCCAGGCTCACGGTCCCAGTGGGGACAGAAATGGGATTTGAACCCAGGTCCTCTGGCTGCAAAGCCTGCGTGCTTCTCCGGCCAGTAGGGACCCTCAGGACCCACAGGACCCAGGCCCGAGGAAGGAGGCAGTTAGGACTGGATGGAAGGAGAACCGGAAGGCTTCTGCTGAGGCCACAGGCATTGAGTGGAAGGCCCCCAGGCCGCAGGTGGGGCTAGGACGAGTCAGGGAAACTGAGGCTGCAGGGGCCCGGCCCTGAGCTGAGGCCCGAGGTGCAGGCTGTGGGCGTGGAGCCAGGCCGGGGAGAGGGCCCGCGCGTGCGCCCACTGCTCTGCCCAACCCCGGCTCTCCACCCCCGCAGCTGCGAGGTGCGCCCGGGCCCGGAGTTCCTGACTCGCTTCTACACCTTCTACCGCCCCCACCTCTTCCGAGCCCACCAGTTCTACTACGCCGACCCCTCGTGCCGGGAGCCCGCCCACTCCCTGCTCATCAAGGGCAAGCTGCGCCTGCGCCGCGCCTCCTGGGTCACCCGGGGCGCCACCGAGGCCGACTACCAGCTGCACAAGGTGGGCGTCGTCTTCCACAGCCGCCGCGCCCTGCTCCAGCTCGCCAGGCGCCTCAACCAGACGCGGGCCGGCCGGGCCTGCGCCCGGCAGCTGCCCCCCGCCCGGGCCTGGCTGCCCGGGGCCCTCTATGAGCTGCTGAGCGCCCGGGCCGAGCGGGACTGCACGGCCGCCCTGGGCTTCAGCATGCACGAGCTCAGCCTGGTCCGCGTGCAGCGCCACCTGCAGCCGCAGCCCCGGGCCCGGCCCCAGCTCGTGGAGGAGCTGTACCTGGGGGACATCCACACGGAGCGGGCAGAGAGGCGGCACTACCGGCCCACCGGCTACCAGCGCCCGCTGCAGAGCGCCCTGGTGAGTCTGGGGCCCCGGCCCGCAGGCCCTGTGTGATCTGGTCCCTGCCCAGGGCCCTCTCTGCCCACTCACTCTGGTCTGCTTGCCTCAGGACATTTGCACATGCTGTTCCCTCTGCTTGAGACATCTTTTCTCAGGTCTGTACAGGGCTGGCTTTTTCCGGAAGGAACCACTGTTCAGCCTGCCCACGTCTGATCCTCCTGACATCCTCTTCGTGGGCCCTGGAGGGTCTCTTTCCGCCCTGCTGGGCACGTGGGCTTGGGTAGGTTCACCTTCCTCAGTTCTCAGCACCAGTGTTCCCTCCAACCCCCACTTGGCACATTCCCCAGCACTCAGCATGCCCTGGGCTGCACTGTCTACTTGTTTATTGCCTTCTCTCCCTCTAGAACTAGACCCTCCACAAGGGCGGGGCCTGTACCCCTCTGTGTCCCCACACCTAGCCCAGGGTCTGGCAGACAGTGGAGGCCCATAAATGTTGGTGAATGAACTCAGGAAAGGCAGCCTTCCTCCAGGGCTCTGCTGGGCACCCACACAGCCCTCGGAAGGCCCCCCTCAAAAGCTCGTGTGGGGAATAGACCTCCTTGTTGACCTGGAGCCGGAGGCATTGAGCGCGTCCCTTCTCACTAATGTCGGGGGGAGCAGCGCTTCTCGGCCTCTGACAGTGCTCATGATACATCACCTGGGCATCTTCTCAGCGTGCAGAGTCGGGTTCCGAGGGTCTGGGTCACGGCCTGGGATTCTGCATTTCTCACAAGCTCCCAGGTGGTCCAGGGACCGCCCTGTGGGCAGGAGGCTGCAGTCTAAAGGGAGCTGCCCTGTCTGAGATGCATCCCCCGCAACACACACTCCAAAGTGAATTTCACTTACGCCGATGAACTTAAATTTTAAATTAAACCATCACAAACATACTGTCCCGATTTGGGCAGGACCTGGTAGCCCTGTCTTGCCGGATGAGCACACAGAGAGAAAGAAACTGAACGTCATTTGTGTAATGTGCTCCAGGCACACGGCACAGAGCCTGGCCAGCACGAGGTGGAGCGTGTGACATCTCCAGTGCAGCTGGCGGACCTAAGGACCCCTCCTCAGAAAAATGATTGTAAAAGCATTAAATAAAATACATCAGGGGCCGGCCCTGTCGCCTAGTGGTTAAGTTTGGCGGGCTCTGCTTTGGTGGCCCAGGTTCCGTTCCCGGGCATGGACCTACACCACTCGTCGGAGGCCATGCTGTGGCGGCAGTTCACACACAAAATAGAGGAAAGAGCGGCACAGATGTTAGCTCAGCGGCAATCTTCCTCAGCAAAAAAAATAAATAATCAAAATAAAATACATCAAGGGATGCCGGGCACCAAGGAGAGGAGGAGAGGAGTCAGGATGGCGGCGTAAGCAGACTCGGAACTCACCTCCTCCCGCGGACACAGCCAATTTACAACCACTCATGGAAAAATTACCCCTGAGACAGAACTGAAAACTGGATGAGAGGAACTCCTGCAACAACGGACAATCCTAACTGAGGTGGAAGAGGCAGAGACTCCCTTCCGGAGAGGAAAATGCCGCCTTCACAAGCCGCCAGCGTCACGGCCGCGGGGAGGAGCTCACAGGTACGCACCCTCCCTGGAGACGCGGGGCCCTGAGCCGGGGAGCGCCCCCGCTGTGGACATTTTGTGGACCCAGCACAATCGAGACCAGCGGCATAATATCTGACTGTGCCTGCTACTAAAACACTGGGGAGCACCCCCAGAAAACCCGGTTCACAAAGAAACTAAAACTGGCTCTTAAAGGGCCCGCACGCAAACTCACCCATTTCAGGAAGCATCCTAAAATCACCAGAAAGAAAGGTGCACAGTGCTTTGGTGACAAGAGACTCACCTAATAGGCCCTGAGTGCATCTCGGTGAGGGGTGAGACCTCTCCAGGGACTGGGACATTGGCGGCGGCCATTGTTGTGGCCTGGTGTGAGCGTGCTGACACAGACGCCATTGGAGTTCTCCCTGAGGCCTGCTAGCCCAGGGTCTGCCCCACCCGCTAGAGCACCGATTTAATCCATCTCAGCCAGGGCAGGCAGCCCACCGTAGAGACTGGCCCCACCCAGCAACAAGCCCTCAGGCAACTCGTGGGCCTGCATAGATTGGTGACTGGATTCTCTGCAGCCTGGCAACTGAGCCGACTTGAGCTGGGCAGGGTGTGCACAAGGAGCGGGTGGAGAGTGTGGGGCAGTGGTGGGGTGTGTGGGGCTCCCGCCATGGAGAGACTGGGTCCGCTTGGGGAGGTCGGGGCACTCACACGGGGCAGGACTGTGTTGACTGTGTGTGTGGACCTGTGGGCGGCAGGGCTTCTCAGCCACAGAAGACTTGTACTTCTCAAAGACCCACATAGGAGGTTTGCCCCACCTTCCAAAACCTGAAACAATTGGGTGCTCCTGTGCCTGAGGCCAGCCCCACCCAGCTGCAATCCTCAGAGAGCTGACAAGAGACCTAATAGGCTAGAGGCTTACAGCAATTGTAAGGCCCTGAGCCTAACAACCTGCCACGGTGGGGGCCTACTCACTTAAAAGAAATACTGCAACACAAATGTGGTATTAGAACTTGCAGCCAACTGTGCTGGGGCTCCCCACACCTGATAAAGAGACTGAAGGGCCCACAACAACTACAAGCAGCTGAGCATTACAACAGCTGGCCAGGAGCATAACTCAGCCTCCCTGGGCGCCTATAGGGAGAGCTAACAGGCCACAATAGAAGGACACACGTAGCCCACATAGGGGCCACCCCTGGAACATTGAGAACTGAGGGAAGCACACTGGAAGCCTCCTAAGCCATCACTTACATAAGGTCACCTATCCAAGAGCAGGAGACGTAGCTGACCTACCTAATACGTAGACACAAGCACAGGGAAAGAGGCAAAATGAAGAGGCAAAAGAATACATTCCAAGTAAGGGAACAGGACAAAACCCCAGAAAAGGAACTAAGTGAAACAGAAATGAGCAACCTACCTGACAGAGAGTTCAAACTAAGAGTGTTAAGGATGCTCACTGATCTGGGGAGAAGAATAGATGAACTCAGTGAGAATGTCAACAAAGAAATGGAAGATATAAAAAAGAACCAATCAGAAATGAAGAATACAATACTGGAAATGAAAAATTCATTAGAGGGACTCAAAAGCAGAGTAGAGGATACAGAAGAACGGATCTGTGAGCTGGACGAAAGACTAGAAGAAATTACCCAAGCTGAACAGGTAAAAGAGAAAAGAATTAAAAAGAGTGAGGACAGTCTAAGGGACCTCTGGGACAACATCAAGCGCACTAACATCCGTGTTATAGGTGTCCCAGAAGGAGAAGAGTGAGACAAGGGGTCAGAGAATCTATTTCAAGAAATAATAGATGAAAACTTCCCTAACCTAAGGAAGGAAACAGACATCCAGGTACAGGAAGCACAGAGAGCCCCAAACAAGATAAACCCAAAGAGGCCCACACCAAGACACATCATAATCAAAATGTCCAGAATTAAAGATAAAGAGAGAATCCTAAAAGCTGCCAAAGAAAGACAAGTTACATACAAAGGAAACCCCATAAGGCTATCAGCTGACTTCTCTGCAGAAACCTTACAGGCTAGAAGAGAATGGCACGATATATTTAAAGTGCTAAAAGGAAAAAACTTACAGCCAAGAATACTCTACCCAGCAAGGTTATCATTCAAAATGGAAGGAGAGATCAAAATTTTCCCAGATAAGCAAAAATTAAAGGAGTTTGTCACCAAGAAACCAGTGCTACAAGAAATGTTAAAGGGACTGATTTAAGGGGAAAAGAAAAGACCACAAATAGGAAAAATTATCTATTTCCATGATTAGAACGTAATGGATACAAATGCACAACAAAGAGGTTAGATATGATATCAAAAACATGAGGGAGGAGGGGAGTTAAAGAGTAGAGCTTTCAGACAGAGGTCAAACTAAAGTGACCATCAATTCTGTATAGAAGAAGTAAGGAACAGAGAAGGACTACTAAAACACTGAGGGGAAAAAAAAAAAATAAAGTTAAAAAATGGCAGTAAGTACATACTTATCAATAGCTACTTTAAACGTCAATGGACTAAATGCTCCAATTAAAAGGCATAGGGTGGCTGATTGGATAAAACAAGACTCATATATATGCTGCATACAAGAGACACACTTCAGACCTAAAGACACTCACAAACTGAAAGTGAAGGGATGGAAAAAGATACTCCATGCAAATGGCAATGAAAAGAAAGCTGGGGTAGCAGTACTCATATCAGACAAAATAGACTTTAAAACAAAAACTGTAAAAAGAGACAAAGAAGGGCATTACATAATGATCAAGGGAACAATCCAACAAGAGGATATAACACTTGTAAATATCTATGCACCCAATGTAGATGCACCTAAATATATAAAGCAATTATTAACAGACGAAAAACAGAAAGAGACAGTAACACAATAATAGTAGGGGACTTTAACACTCCACTTACACCAACGGATAGATCATCCAAACAGAAGATTAATAAGGAAACATTGGCCTTAAACGACATACTACAACAGATGGACCTAGTAGATATATACAGAGCATTCCATCCAAAAACCGAAGAATACACATTCTTTTCAAAGGCACATGGAACATTCTCCAGGATTGATCACATATTAGGCCACAAAACAAGTCTCCATAAATTTAAGAAGATTGAAATAATACCAAGCATCTTTTCTGACCACAACGGTATGAAACTAGAAATCAACTATAGGAAGAAAATCAGAAAAGCCACAAATAAATGGAGATTAAACAAAATGCTACTGAACAACAACTGGGTTAACGAAGAAATCAAAGAAGAAATCAAAAAATACCTGGAGACAAATGAAAATGAAAATACGACATGCCAGAATTTATGGGATACAGCAAAAGCAGTTCTAAGAGGGAAGTTTATAGCGATACAGGCCTATCTCAACAAACAAGAAAAATCTCAAATAAACAATCTAACAATGCACCTAAAGGAACTGGAAAAAGAAGAACAAACAAAGCCCAAAATCAGTAGAAGAAGGGAAATAATAAAAATCAGAGCAGAAATTAATGAAATAGAGACAAAAAAACAATAAAAAAATTAATAAAACCAAGAGCTGGTTCTTTGAAAAGATCAACAAAATAGACAAACCTTTAGCTAGACTCACCAAGAAAAAAAGAGAGAAGGCACAAATAAGTAAAATCAGAAATGAAAGAGGAGAGGTTACAACAGACACCTCAGAAATACAAAAGATTATAAGAGAATACTATGAAAAGCAATATGCCAAACAATTCGACAATCTGGAAGAAATGGATAAATTCTCAGAATCATACAACCTTCCAAAACTGGATCAAGAAGAAGTAGAGAATTTGAATAGACCAATCACCAGTTAGGAGATCAAAACAGTAATCACAAACCTCCATAAAATATAAAAGTCCAGGACCAGACGGCTTCCCTGGTGAATTCTACCAAACATTCAAAGAAGACTTAATACCTATCCTTCTCAAACTCTTCCAAAAACTTGAGGAGGGGGGGAAGCTCCCTAACTCATTCTACGAAGCTGACATTACCCTGATACCAAAACCAGACAAGGACAACACAAAAAAAGAAAATTACAGGCCAATATCACTGATGAACATCGATGCGAAAATCCTCAACAAAATACTAGCAAATCGCATACAACAATACGTTAAAAAGATTATACACCATGATCAAGTGGGATTTATTCCAGGGATGCAGGGATGGTTTAACATTTGCAAATCAATCAACGTAATACACCACATTAATAAAATGAAGAATAAAAATGACATGATCATCTCAATAGATGCAGAGAAAGCATTTGACAAGATACAGCATCCATTTATGATAAAAACTCTGAATAAAATGGTATAGAAGGAAAGTACCTCAACATAATAAAGACCATATATGAGAAACCCACAGCTAATATCATCCTCAATGGTGAAAAACTGAAAGCCATCCCTCTAAGAACAGGAACCAGACAAGGATGCCCACTGTCACCACTCCTATTTAACATAGTACTGGAAGTCCTAGCCAGAGCAATCAGGCAAGAGAAAGAAATAAAAGGGATCCAAATTGGAAAGGAAGAAGTGAAACTGTCACTATTTGCAGATGACATGATTTTATATATAGAAAACCCCAAAGAATCCACCAGAAAACTTTTAGAAGTAATAAACGAATATGGTAAAGTTGCAGGATACAAAATCAACATACAAAAATCAGTTGCATTTCTGTACACTAACAACGAAGTAGCAGAAAGAGAAATTAAGAATACCATCCCATTTACAATTGCAACAAAAAGAATAAAATACCTAGGAATAAACTTAACCAAAGAGGTGAAAGATCTGTACACGAAAACTATAAAACATTTCTGAAAGAAATTGAAGAAGACACAAAGAAATGGAAAGATATTCCGTGCTCTTGGATTGGAAGAATTAACATAGTTAAGATGTCCATACTTCCTAAAGCCATCTATAGATTCAATGCAATCCCTATCAAAGTTCCAACAACATTTTTCACAGAAATAGAACAAAGAATCCTAAAATTTATATGGAACAACAAAAGACCCCGAATAGCTAAAGGAATCCTGAGAAAAAAGAACAAAGCTGGAGGTATCACACTCCCTGATTTCAAAATATACTACAAAACTGTAGTAACCAAAACAGCATGGTACTGGCACAAAAACAGACACACAGATCAATGGAATAGAATCGAAAGCCCAGAAATAAACCCACACATCTATGGACAGCTAATCTTTGACAAAGGAGCCAAGAACATACAATGGGGGAAAGAAAGTCTCTTCAACAAATGGTGTTGGGAAAACTGGATAGCCATATGCAAAAAAATGAAAGTAGACCCTTACCTTACACCATACACAAAAATTAACTCCAAATGGATTAAAGACTTGAATGTAAGACCTGAAACTGTGAAACTTCTAGAAGAAAACATAGGCAGTACGCTCTTCGACATCAGTCTTAGCAACATCTTCTCAAACACCACGTCTGACCGGGCAAGAGAAACAATAGAAAAAATAAACAAATGGGACTACATCAAACTAAGAAGCTTCTGCCCAGCAAAGGAAACCATCAACAAAACGAAAAGACCACCTAACAATTGGGAGAAGATATTTGCAAACCATACTTCTGATAAGGGCTTAATCTCCAAAATATATAAAGAACTCATGCATCTTACCAACAAAACTACCAACCCAATTAAAAAATGGGCAAAGGACCTGAACAGACATTTCTCCAAAGAAGATATACAGATGGCCAACAGACACATGAAAAGATGTTCAAAATCATTAACTATCAGGGAAATGCAAATCAAAACTACAATGAGATATCACCTGACACCCGTCAGAATGGCTATAATTAACAAGACAGGAAACAACATGTGTTGGAGAGGATGTGGAGAGAAGGGAACTCTCATACACTGCTGGTGGGAGTGCAAACTGGTGCAGCCACTATGGAAAACAGTATGGAGATTCCTCAAAAAATCAAGGATAGAACTACCATATGATCCAGCTATTCCACTGCTGGGTATTTATCCAAAGAACTTGAAAACATCAATGCATAAAGATACATGCACCCATGTGTTCATTGCAGCGTTATTCACAATAGCCAAGACTTGGAAGCAACCTAAGTGCCCATCAAGGGACGAATGGATAAAGAAGCTGTGGTATATATACACAATGGAATACTACTCAGCCATAAGAAACGATGAAATCCAGCCATTTGTGACAACATGGATGGACATTGAGGGTATAATGCAAAGTGAAATAAGTCAGAGGGAGAAGGTCAAATACCACATGATTTCCTTCATTCAGTAGTAGATAATAACAACAATAAACAAACACATAGAGACAGAGATTGGATTGGTGGTTACCAGAGGGGAAGGGGGGAGGGAGGAGGGTGAAAGGGATAATTCTGTACATGTGTGTGGTGATGGGTTGTAATTAGTATTTTGGTGGTGAACATGATGTAATCTATGCAGAAATAGAAGTACAATGATGTACACCTGAAATTTATACAATGTTATAAACCAATGTTACTGCAATAAACAAAAAAATAAATAAATAAATAAAAAGAAAACAAAAAATAAAGAAAAAGAAACAAAAAATAAATAAATAAATAAATATTAAATTTTTTATAAAAAAAAAAAATACATCAGAAGCCAATTCTATTAAAATAGTTACCCAAGTCTGAAAGCATTAATCTGTGACACAGGAATACTATGAATATGAATTCTTTATTCTCCCTAATTTCAAAATAGTGATGATTGTGAATAACGTTTCCATTATCTGCTACCCTGTTAATACGAGATAGACCACAAAGTCAGAGTTTCTGGAAGCTACAGGGGTTTGTTACCTACATTTACAATTAGAAGAAAATTTAACTTTTATTGGTTAGAGGTTAGAGAAAATGAAGTCAGGTTAGGACTCCAGATTAAGAATGTCTGTACTAGGTACCCAAGGAATATTTTTGTAAAGTGAGAACAAATTGATGGATGGATGAGTTCAGGCGTCCCTGTCAAATGCTCTTTGAGCCCTTAGGCAACCCTCACATCATTTAGCATGTATTGAGTGCCTACTGTGTACTAGACACTCGAGGAATTAAACCAGATGAATTCTCACCCCTGGGAGCAGCCGCTTGTGAGAGCATCCCAAGGAGCGGGGAGGGCACTGAGGATGAGCCCATCTGCCCTCTTCTCCTTCTCCTGCCCCCCTCCCAACTCAGGATCTGAGTAGCAGAGAAGCAGCACAACAAGTTCTCATAATCAGAAAAATCAGTCTGAGCTCTTTTCGTGACCTCAAAATTATTCCCGTTTTGGCAGCCAGTGTTCTAGGCTATGTTAATCCTACTCGAGAGGAGCAGGCGCTGGTGGTGGGGTGATTGCCGGCACCCACCGCCTCATTAGGACAGCAGGCTGCTCTGAAGGCAGAGAGGCGGACCCCCGGGGCACGGAGGCTGACAGTTTCATGCCTCCCCAGGCGGGGCTGTGGGGCCTCGACTCCTGCTCTCCCACCGCCTGCAGCCCGTGTGGCCACTGCAGCCTGCACTGTGGTTGAGAAGCAGAACCCACAGGAATGTGTGTGTAGGTGAGCAGTGCCAGATGTACAGACATTAAATTAAACATCTGCTCGCTAACTGCCCCCTCCCCAGAAAATAAAAAGAAAGGTAATTTCAAAGAAGGAAACACTGTCACTCCCCAGGTAACGAATTAGTCGTTACCTTATGCTCTCCGGGGCCGAGCCTTGCCCACAACCCAAACTAGATGGTAAACATGGACATTTTTAGAAGTTAATTTAAAACCAACTTGAACCCCAAATTCATTGCCTGGATATAGAATCCTAATCAATCAGTCAGCACTCTAGCCAAATCACCAAAGCCTGGTGTCACCTCTGGGGGTTAACTAGAAACTGTTATGTGCTGTTTGAGAAATAACTTTATGTAATGGGCTTACACCAGTAAGAGTCTGGCTTCCACACAAGTGTGAATTCTGCCGGCTTGGGGCCTCGTTTATTAACACGTGCAACTCTGGACCTCTACAGAATGATGCCTAGATGATTTTCTTTTTTTCTTAGTGAGGAAGATTGGCCCTGGGCTAGCATCCGTGCCCATCTTCCTCTACTTTATATGTGGGACGCCTGCCACAGCATGGCTTGATAAGCAGTGCCTAGGTCCACACCCGGGATCCGAACCTGTGAACCCCAGGCCGCTGAAGCAAAGCGGGCGAACTTAACTACCACACCACCGGGCCGGCCCCCCTAGACGCTTTTTGATAGAGACAGGTACCTTCTTTCATCTCCCTCAAAAGCATCAGAAAAAAGAGAATGCTTTTTCTCTCCCTTCTCTCACCTTAAAAGCTTAGTTCTTAATTTGTTTCTGCTCTGCAGAACACCGCTTGCCCCAAATTACCAACTAGTACCCCCAAATGTCCTGTCTGCAGAAGATCTCTCTGTTGGACGGGGGGTGGGGGGGCGGCCCTGGGATTATTTTGATGTAATGCATTATGTCCTCACAATTCACATTAGTGTGACAACAGTTGGAATGTGGGTTAAAATGCCTAAATTAGAGTAGACTTTTATCAGCCATCATCCCAGTTACGGGGCCTCCAGCTAACTACCCCACTTGCTCACCTCTTTCCGTCACAAACATTTCCGCAGCCATTTACGAGCATTTCAGATTGCCTTCGAGTCCTCTGGGTCAGAATACCCCAAACCAAAAAAATATAGTTTTCTATATTATGAAAATCAAGCTACGTTTAGGTTCATCACAGAAGTAAATCATAAGAGCTTATAATGTGGCAATCCAAAAAAGAAAAAAAAAAAAAACTGTTCTCAATCATCCGATATTTTCTTTCTAAACCAGAATTCCCAAATGCCGCTTGTTTGACATGAAACTCACCCAGGAGCAATCTGCGGAAATCTTTTGTTTTTGGGCAAGAAAAAAAAATTGGAGCTGACTTCCCAGCTGGACCCCCAAGATGCCCCATTTCCCTTGTCTGTCCTAGTGTGCCCCTGGCCCCACGTTTCCTTCTGGAATGGCAAAACCTGGGATGTTTGCTAGTTCCCTCGTCAGCCTTGCTTTGACAAGTGGCTGTTCCAAGGACATTTACCTTTCAGAATGATGCTGTGGACTACATTCTGGGCAGCAGCTCCTTTTAAAAAACAAAAAAACACCAAGATGTGTGTATCTAGTTCCTTTCTGGCCCCTACTGAGCCTTTTCGCTCCAAAATGCAGCCCGACTACTCCCATGCAATTTGGTTTTGCATCTGTTGCCTGTTGATGTGTTTTAGTGTAGACTCAGCTCATGAGACTCTGAAAGGCAGGAACAACTGCAAATAAGGCCAAAGAGAGAGGAAAACGGATTCACAGCCTGCGGTAACGGAGGGCTGTGGTTGCACCTGGCAGCTCTGGGGCGGCCGGTTTTCCCTATTATAAATAACGCAGCAATGGACATCTTTGTTCCGTAACTCACTGCGACTTTTCAGCTACCTCCTTCTCATCGACTCTAAGCAGTGGGGTTCCAAGGGCACGAGTCTTTTAAAGGCTCCTGGTCCTTGTCACCACATTCAGTTTCCAAAAGAGGAGAGGGAACGGTGCTCACCTTCCAAGGTGCAATTTCTGAAGATGACAACCACTCTTCTCCACCCGGAGGCTGCAGACTGCCGTGAGGAGAGTGGGGCTCTCAGCACAGAAAGGGGGAGGAGGGCGGTCAGACAGGCAGGGTTTTGGCCCATCTCTGCCACTTCCTGGCTGAGAACCTCGGCAAGCCCCCGGCCCGGAGTTCCAGTTTCTTCAGCTGTAACGTGTAACAGTTGCAGGAGAAGTGCTCAGCGCAGTTCCTGGCCCTGAGGAAGCACCTAAAGGAGTGAGGGGGTGGGGGAGGGCAACCACGGGCCAGGAAAGAGATCGTAAACTTGAGGGCTGGCCCCGTGGCCGAGTGGTTAAAGTTCCATGTGCTCCGCTTCGGCGGCCCGGGTTCACAGGCCCGGTTCCCGGGCATGGACCTACACCACTCATGAGCTGTGCTATGGAGGTGCCCCACATACAAAACAATAGAGGAGGATTGGCACAGATGTTAGCTCAGGGCGAATCTTCCTCGGCAAAAAAAAAAAGAAAAGATCATAAACTTTAATGGTCAAATTTCAAGACCAAGCAGGCGGGGTGTGGGAAAGGACAACTTCTTTCAAATCCCAAGACATAGGGCACCTCCACTGCATTTCTCATTCCAAGAGACTTCTGTTCGTTTCTCACGGACTCATTCATCCACCCTTCATTCATTCGTCATTCAATCAGCATGCGTCTGCTGGGAGCCAGGCACTGTGCTGGGCCCTGGGGAGAGAGTAGCCCCAGATAGACAGTCCCAGCCTCCTGGAGCTGACAGTCGGTGAAGGGGGAGGGGTGGAGAGAAGAGGAAGTAGGGGAGGACACCTCTGTGGGAGCCAGAAAGGCCTGAGGACTGCTGTGCATGGTGGGGTCTGGAAGCGTCCCTCGAAGGCCTGTCTTTGAGCTGAGCCCTGGAGGATGAGGAGCCGGCCTGGCGTTCCAGGTAGAAGGGGCAGCAGGTGCAAAGGCCCGGAGGAGAGAGGAGCTTCTTGAGGTCCGAGAAAAGCAGAGTGGCCATGGGGGTGGGATACAGGGAGTGGAGGGAGATGGGTGACCGACGGGCAGGCGCCCCCCATTCCAGGTGGCACCCTGACCTACCCCCCCGGACAGTCACTGCCCCTCTGCTTGTCTTTCGCCAGCACCACGCCCGCCCCTGCCCGGCCTGCGGCCTCATTGCCCGCTCCGACGAGCACCACCCTCCTGTGCTGCCCCCCCCGGTGGCCCTGCCCCTGCGCCTGGGCGGCCGGTGGGTCAGCCCCGGGTGCGAGGTGCGCCCCGCCGTGCTGTTCCTCACCAGGCTCTTCACCTTCCACGGGCACAACCGCTCCTGGGAAGGGTATTACCACCACTTCTCGGACCCCGCCTGCCAGCAGCCCACCTTCACCATCTACGCGGCCGGCCACTACACCAGGGGCACACCGTCCGCCAAGGTTCGGGGCGCCACCGACCTGGTGTTCCAGGTCACGCGGGCCCACGTGACCCCCATGGACCAGGTCACCACGGCCATGCTCAGCTTCTCCGAGCCGAGCAGCTGCGGGGGCCCGGGGGCCTGGTCCCTGGGGACAGAGCGGGATGTCACGGCCACCAACGGGTGCCTGCCGCTGGGCATCAGGCTCCCCCACGTGGAGTACGAGCTTTTCAAGATGGAGCAAGACCCCCTCGGGCAGAGCCTTCTCTTCATCGGACAAAGGCCCACGGACGGGTCCAGCCCTGACACCCCCCAGAAGCGCCCCACGTCCTACCAGGCGCCCCTGGTGCTCTGTGACGCGGAGGCCCGGGACTTCTCCAGGCCCCCGCCGCCCAGGCCGCAGCTGCAGAAGCCCCTCAGTGGTGGGGGGCCGTGTCGTCGGGGGGCCACTCTCCCCTTCCTGCTCCTGGTTCTAGGGCTGGCCTTCCTGGAGAGGTTATGAAGTTGGTCGACTCCCAGACGGCTCCTCGGGACACCGTCCGGCCCTGCAGACCCCCTCCCGCAGACTCGTCCATCCCCCTGCGAGGAAGGCCCGTCGTCTCCCCTACTCTGTCATGGACGGTTGCACGGCCCTGCTGCTGTCAGCTCAGCCTGTGTCCCGGCGGCTCAGCTCCTGCCAAGTCTACACCACGGCCAGCGACTCGAGTCCTGCCCACGAGCTTGGGCGTCGTGGCAATGTCAATTGCGATGAGTTTCTACAGGCTCACTCCCAATGCTCGTGGGCAGTTTGAGGACCAGCCGGGGACTGGACCACACGGGGTCTCCCTGCCTGGCAGCACCCCTTTCTCTCCCTGCGCCCTCGGGATTTTGTGAAATGGGAGTGAGGTTCTGCATGGGGATGCCGCTGCGGCTCTGCCGAGTGTGTGGGTGGTTGTTTCAAGATTATTAATTTGAATTTACCAAAACAAACTCAAAGCGAAGCCATGAGTTAAAGATGCTGCCTCAGGCTGTCAGTGCTCCTCAGCTTTCTGGCAGAGGGCTCGTCTCTTCAGGGGCAGCTCCGCTGTCTTGAGTTCTGACTGCTGGCACGTGTCTGCAGCTGCCTGTGCCTCTGCAAGTCAGGCCCCAGGCGGTCAGCACTGCGTGCACATAAATCCAGCCCTCCGGGCCAGCACGCGAGCAAGGCGGCTCCATCTGAGCCGAGACACGCAGCCTCCCTTGCCCACGCCAAACACCAGCCGGCGCTGGGCGGGCTGCTGGGGGCAGGGCTTGCGAGGAAAGCGGTGTTTCCAGCCTTTGGAAAGTAATTAATACTAATGATAGTGGTAACACCAACGTGCTCTGTAATTAGCCCTACACAGGCGTCCTCTGTTTTCAAGATTCCCTCTGCTTGACCGACAAGGAGGGAGAGAAACCTCCGAATGTGTCTTTGGGGCCACCCTCGGGAGAGGTCAGGGTCACCAGGCGACACGGCAACATCTGGAGGAGGCAGAGCCTGGTCGCCATGATGCTAATATGCTGATGGCCTCCTCTGCTCAGAGGGGCTGTCATCAAGGTGGGCACAGGCTGTGCCTCTCCAGGGCCCCTGCCTGTGTTCCCAGGGCCTCGTCTGTACACTGCAAAATTAACTGGCATCCTGGTGAGCTCCAGGGTTTCCGGGACCCCGTGCCCACAATTCGCCCCTCCTTCCTCCACCCGATTCCTATCTCTGGCTCTTATCACAGATCTTGAACAATTGTGTCCGAGGCTAATGATGCTTTCAGAGGGAAGACCTTGTCCTCCGTTAGATTGTGTGGGGTTCAATCAGCCCACTGAAATTGCTCTAACTTATCTACCCATTCTTAAAAAAAAAAAAGAACGAAAGAAACCCACCAAGTTAATATTCTCTGTAGGTCTCAGAGAGCTACAAGTGTTCTTGGCATATTTACCAAAGTACAAGAAATAATTAGATTATTTACGGTCTCAGACTGCGTCGAGGTGGGGGTTCTTGGTGGGGATGAGGGTGGGTGGTGATAATGTGTCCACAGCTGAGCAAGTCTTGTATCCGAGGCTTGAGGCAACCATGTCATCATTAATCATCAAATTTGAATCTTTTAATAAAATTAAACAGCTTGAAAAATGTTCTTGCTGGTTATTAAAGTCAACCAAGGGGATTATGATTCTAAAGAAAGGAAGTGAAGTGTCTTCCAGAGAACATGTGAAGGAGCATAAAACCAGTGAAGGTAAACTCTGCTGTCTCTGTTATGTGCCTTCAGTTCACGCTACTGCCCTGCCCTGCTTAAAACTCTCCAGAGGCTTCCAGTGCACTCTGAATAAAATCCCAACTCCTCGCTCACTGATGCCTGCCAGGCCCAGCCATACCTCCCCACTCCACGGCTGCACTGGCTTTCTTTCTGTTTCTTGATCACGGCAAGCTGCCTCCTGCCCCAGGGCCTTTGCATGTGCCATTGCTGCTGCCTAACATCTCTTCCCCCAGATCTTCAGAAGCTTGGCTCAATTCTTTTCATTCAAGTCTCAGAGTGAATGTCACCTCCTCAGGGAGGCCCACCATCAGCATCCCAAAAAAGCAGCCTCCCTTTCTCTTCTGTCCTCCTGTCTATCCCATCACTCTGTTTTACATTCTTTAAAATGCTTACTTATCACTGTCTGAAATGATTTATTCAGGCTTCTTCTCTGCCTCCTCTACCATGAATGCCAGCTCCCTGGGTAAAGTCTGTCACTGTCATCTTTTCCAGTAGCTTCAGCCATGCCTGGCACATGGCAGAACCTCAGTAAACACGGTTGGGTAATGAAACACTGGGGATCCCAGTTAATCCTCACCCCAGAATCTGTGACGAGGTCGCTGCTCATGCCAGGTCCGGTGTCCCGCAAGGGAGGCCCAACAGTGCGGGTGAGGGTGACTCTGCCTCTTGCACCTGAAGACGCTAAGGCTCGGTGCAGAGGAGGGGCTTGCCCAAGGCCCCACAGGCTGAGGTCTGAGCCTCCATCTCGGGGTGTCCTCCGGGGCTCTGCTCCCATGGCAGGGGTAGGATTCTTTGTATCTGGGGAAAGCAATTCAGAGCTGCTCTGTGGGACTCAGCGTGAGCCACCTCTAATTAGGAGGCATGTGTTGGGAAGAGAGAAGGTTCCTGGCCCCGTTGACTGGACTGAGGTGCCCCCCGCCCCCCGGGCCTTCTGTTCTGGAGCAGTTGATGCCGATAGAACATACCAAGGCTGGAGAAGGGACAACAGGCCTTTTCTCCCCGGCAAGAGGCCACGCTCCCCAGACTCGGGGCTCAGATGAGGAGGGGTCAGTTTGGGGCCGAGGGGCCAGGGTTCGGCCCACGGACACCCACCCACCTTTCTTTACTCATCGTGAGTCTGGACCTTCCACATAATACCTGAGATAGCTTTAATCAAAAGAGAGCAAAGTAAAACCCATAGTTCTAGTACAAAACAAAACAAAACAGAATTAATGGTCTCCACTGTATGTTCAGTCACGTTTAAAAGGAAAAAAAAAAACCCGTGCAGTTTATAATTTCATAGCGCAAGCTCCCAGGAGAGCAAATGAGCTTTTTTTTTAATAAAAAGTTTAAATTGTATACAGCTCTCAGAGGCCCATTAGCTAACAGATGCTGGTTATCAAAAGAAGTGATTTCTTTGCTTCTTCTAAGCGAATGTGTTTAATCTCCCAGCGGTGCTACTGGCCTGAGGAAGCGGCTAACGTGGCGCAGGCTGCCGCGCTCGGCCGGCCTCAGGGGGCCCGGTGACTCAGGCGTGACTCAGGTGTGAGGAGGCTGGCGGGGAGGGGACAGCACTTCCTGACGCAGAGGAGGGACCCGCATGCGGGCGGCCGTGCCCGGAGCCGCCTCCCAGCCATTAGCGGGGCCCAGCGGGGGGGCCGGCTCCTTCTCACACGCGTCACCCCCATTACGTTCCTGTGAGCATGGGTTCCCAAGAACTAACCTCCAAGCTTCCAGGCCCACCCTCCTCCCACCTCCTTTCCACTCCATCCTCCACCCCGGCTGGCCAGCCCCTGCTATTCTTAAATCACGTCGAACCCGGTCCCTCCCTCTCCGGGTCTCTGCACCAGCTCCTCCCTCTGCCTGGACGGCTCTGCCCACCCCACTCCCACCTCAGACCCTTTTATTTTCACCACAGCACTTATGGGGATCTGAGATACACTCCTCGTTCGTTTCCTTATTTCCTGTCAGCCTCTCTCCTCTGCAATGGGTTCCTCGACAGAGGGCCTTGTCTGTCTTTTCCCCACTGTAGCCCCCACGGTGTGGACCGGCCCTGGCACCTAGGAGGGGCTCCATCAACACTGTTAACTGAGGAAACGCTCTCAGAGCTCGTTGGAGCTCTGAATTCAAGCATCAAGTTGACAACCACACACTCTAAATTGGGATTTTGATGTTGCTGTTTTTTTTTAATAAGATGGGCAGAGCAGAACCCAGAACTGTGGTTCTCCTTCAGCCAGGCTCTCTCCAGGACAGGCACTGGGAGCAACTGCTGTCCTGGACGAGGCTGCCACAGGGCGACACGGGGTCGCCTGAGAGTCCATCTCAGGTTTCTCAACCTACAGAGGTCAGGGAGACAGTGAGGCCCTCGGCCTCATGCAAGCACCTAAGACTCTCCATCTTTAGCTGTAAAGCCCCCGGCTTCAGTGTCCTCACCTGCAAAATGAGCTGAAACCTGGTGATTCCTGGAGCCATCCTGCCCTGACACCTGGAAAGACCATAACCAGTAAGTGATTCAAGAGGCATCAGCAATGTGTTCTAAGAGGAAAGGCGTTAAGCAAAGACACTCTCAGTGAGGATGGGTCTCTTCCCCATGATGTCTTATTTATTTCCTAGGGGTTGTTAATTAATAACCTACTACTCTTTCTCCTATATTTGGTATTTTTTTAATCCCTCAGGAGAAAAAAAGTTAACAGAAAACTTAGGTGGTCATTGCTTCTGTTAAAATCAACGGTGTCAATTTAGTAAGTCCTGCATCTATGTCTTGAGCACCAACACGAGCCAGGTCCTGTACTGGGTGCCTTGGAAGGAAGGCCTTCCAGGCTTCCCGCTAAAGTGGCCAAGAGAAACACATGCTTTTACCTCCGCCTCCTTCTGAAGTCCCAATAAATTATGGGAAAAGAATAAAAAGGCACAAAGTCACACAGATAAACACAGGAGAAGAGAACACAGCCAACAAGAGATGTCAGCAAAATGCTGGAATCTGGAAAGCTGATGGGCAACTTATCATTGACAGCAGACTACGGAAAGCAGAAAGGAAAGCGCTGGCAGGCTGGTTGAGGGGTGGAGCTCAGAATCAAGTCCACTAGTGCCACAAACGCTTAGGAAATCGTGGCCCAAGTCACCTCAGAGGCAGGAGAGCAGTGGGGCTGAAAACAGGAGGACCATTTGATGTCTGCATGTCGAAGTGGTTTTACCCCCGGACCCTCTCCCTTATCCCTGTAAGACACCAGAAACTGATCAGGGGATCTGTGGACTTGGAGACTGTCCAGGGCAAGATATCAAGCTGAACATAGAGGTACTAACTCACTCTACACATTAGACAGTGAGGTTGCACAGCCTCTTTTTCCTTGAGAGATGGTGGCCAGGCTTATGCTGCCAGGTAGGAGACTGGAAGATTCCTCTCCAGAGAAATGAGCCCAGGCCAAACCAACTACAGATTCTGACAGCTAGAAATTCCCCAAGGAGGTGTCTGTTATGTCCCTACCCAGTTAGCTTTCACAGAAACCCACCATTCAACAAATCCCACCTACACATATGCAGCTTCCCCATCAGCTTTTTAGTGCTTCACTCATAAATACATAAGGACAGTCAAGCATCACCAGGCATTTGAGGAGAGCCTCCAAAATGACAGAGACACAAACCTAGTCCAAAGGCACTAGTAGGTAGCACATAACGTAGGGGATAGAACAACAACTATATTATCCTCAGTGAAAAGGTTAAACTTTTAAAGACCACCACCATTTTTCCCTCTTATAGAACAACAAAGAAAGAACTTATAGAACCACCACAACAAAAGAACTATAATATCCTCAGTGAAAAGAAAACTTGATACATCCAGCAAGAGCAGGTTGCTGTAAACAAACAATAGTAACTGGAAAAGAAAGAATTCTTGAAAATTATAAATATGATAGCAGAAAAAAATCAAATGAAAGTTGAAGAATTTCCTAGAAATGAAAAAAAGGATCAAGAATTAAAATGGCATTGGACTTCTCTGGAAGCTAGCAGTCAGTGAACAATGCTTTCAAATTCCTCAGAATGATGTCCAACATTGATTTTTATACCCAGTACAACTATCAAGTGGGAGGGCAGAATGGAACATTTTCAGATACATCAAGTTCTCAGAAACATTATCTCCCACGTACTCCTTTCTCAGAAACCTGCTAAAGGATGTTCTCCACCAAAATGAAGTAGTAAACCAAGAAAGAGGAAGCCAGAGATCCAGAAAACAGGGGACCCAACCCAGAAGAGGACAAAGGGAGTTCCCAAGACAACAGTGAATGAAGGGTCTTTCTGGGATGAGAGCTGTGCAGTAGATCTAGAGCAGTCAGTCCAGAGAGGAGAAAGAGAAAGGAGCTCCAGGAGTGATCTTTCTAAGAAAAAACATAAAAATCACAGATCACCTGATGCGTGCATGTACTGAAGAGTTTACACTTCAGTGAGAATCTGGGGCGGAATTCCTGATAAGATACATTGGAAACAGCAAACAAAACACTGACATTTAGTAACTCCAGGGGAGAAAGGGGATATGTATAAAAGGGAAATATAATCCTAGAACACACAAGACACAGTTGCAAACAATATTTTAAAACAATTATGCAAAAGGATACTGAAAATTATGATATAGTAGCCAAAAATTATGACATAACACTATGCGAGGGAGAGGGAAGGAAACTGTGCTTCAGATAGGGGTGGAGAGAAAGGTTACTGGAGCTAGGGCCTTATTATCTATTGATTTCCTTCTAAGAAAGATATCTAGAAGTAAAATATCAAGAAAAAGTAATATAGCCACAGCATTCAGAAATCTAGAGGTTAACACCAGAAGACACAAGGACTTGCCTCTAGGAAGTGGAAGCCCAGGGCGAAGGGGTCTGCTGGTTTTCACTGTGAGCCTGTTAGAACTATCTGGCTATTTACACGATGCCCGTGAAATGCTTAGGTAAAAAATAAAATGAAAAATACAACAAAACCACATACAACAACAACAAAACCTAGACCTTCCCATCAAACAGTGTTCAATCCGGCAAAGGGTGGACTATGTTTTTTGTGTGTGCGTGTGTGTGTGTGTGTGTGTGTGTGTGTGGAAGATCAGCCCTGAGCTAACATCCATGCTAATCCTCCTCCTTTTTTTCCCCTTCTTCTCCCCAAAGCCACAGTATAGTTGTATGTCATAGCTGCACATCCTTCTAGTTGCTGTATGTGGGACGCGGCCTCAGCATGGCCAGAGAAGCAGTGTGTCGGTGCGCACCCGGGATCCGAACCCGGGCCTCCAGTAGCGGAGCACACGCACTTAACCTCTAAGCCACAGGGCCGGCCCAAGGGTGGACTATGTTAAGGGAGGTTTCAAACACTTTGGGTGGAGAAGGGGGTGCTGGTGCCTTCGAGCAGGCAGTCCCAGCTGATGGGAGGAGACAGCATTTGAGAGTCTGTGGAAATTGGGCTCATCCTTAACGTCTGAGACTGAGGGAAACACCAAGAAAATGCCCAAAGTAGGACAATGAGGGGACCGCAGTTGTGGGCCAGGAGTCCCCACTCATACGGGGACTAGATGGGACTCTCTGATGGTTTTATTATTACTAATGGAAAATACTTCCTATGTTTTGGAGTCACATTTAGGACTAGCAATGTGACTGGAAGGAGGGGGTTAAAATATAACAGTGGGTCTTGGCTTGACTTTAAAAAGCCTCCTGCCTTCCAGACACATTTTCCTAACATTTAACTTTAAGCAGCATAAACGTACATTTTTCAAAAAGTCTGTAACACTAATTTTGTGTTTCTCCAAATTTTTACTTTTTCTCCTTTAAAGTGATTTTAGCAGTCAAACATTGCTGAGAAGATAGAAACAGAAGTTCTACTTGAAAAAAAGGAAGTCTAGACTTGAAGTGCAACTTCTGAGTGTGTCTCCAGTTTCTGATGGGGTATGCCACCCCCGTTACAGGACCCTGGCAAATCCTCAGGTAGCGGATTTGTCTTCTGATGCACTAACGAGATAACGGCAAATCAGGGTGGTTACTCCTTCAGAACAGCTCCTTTTGTCGTTTAGAAAACTCCTCTATTTCACAGCTTGGATTTTAACCCTTTAAAGATGACCACCATCTTCATCCCTCTTAGAGAAGCTCCCCATGGCCTGGGATGCTGAAAATTGTCTCCTCATTGGTGCCCTCCATGAACACCATTGTCAAAAGGACCCCTGGGAATGCGAGAGTGACACGACGCGTGCAGACTAGCGCAGTCGTGAGGTTGCTAGCGTAGGTCGAGTCAGAGCTCAAGTGGCGGGCCATAAAGGGTGGCTCCCCCGCCCAACCCACGTCTATACCCTCCACTGCACGTGATCTTCCTACTAGTAAATACTGCAGATTCCCATTTCCACGTTCATTAATCTATGTCCTTAGAACCCCGCTTCTTGCTGTCCCGTCATCAGCCTCTCGTGTGGTAAGCCTTTATTTCCTTCAACTCCACCTCACTCCAGACCTTCACGACTGTGTTCAAATGGCCTTTACACACATGAAAAAGTGCTCAACCTCATGCGAAGAAACGCAAATTAAAACTAAGAAAGTGTGTGCAGGGCTGGCCCCGTGGCTTGGCGGTTAAGTGCGCGTGCTCCGCTGCGGGCGGCCCAGGTTCGGATCCCAGGCGCCCACCGACGCACCGCTTCTCCGGCCATGCTGAGGCCACGTCCCATATATGGCAACTAGAAGGATGTGCAGCTATGACATACAACTATCTACTGGGGCTTTGGGGGAAAAAAATAAATAAAATTATAGAAAGTGTGTGCACTTTTCAGATGAGCAAAGATCAAAAAACTAGACTATCAATGTGCTGGTGAAGGCGTGGGGAAGCGGGCAGTGCCAGGACCACGAGTTGGTACGTAAAACTTAAAACGCAGGCGCCCTTTGATGCAACCGTGCTCTCCCAGAACTGTCCTATGATATTCTTGTTCATTTATGGGGGGTGTGGGGTATCTGTATTTGCAGCAGCGAGACTAGAAACTACTTAAATGCGCCTCAGTACAGGGCTGGTTAAGTAAATTATGGGTCCATCACACAGAGGAAAGCCACAGAGCCATTAAGATGTGTGCAGACATGAAATGATCTCCAAGACACATTACAAAGTCAAAAAGCAACACGCACGACAGGGCAGGCAGTGCGTGCTGCGCTTGTGTGTAAAAAAAACACAAGGGCTGTGCAGACACAGACATACATGTAGAGGATCTCTGGACAGAGTCGAACAAGAAATGGGAAATTCTGGCGTCTCTGGAGAAGGGATGTGGGTTTGGGCTTGGAGGAAAACTGACTTTGTGCCGTTTAACCTTTGGTCTCGTATGAAGTATTAACCGTTTGCATGTGCTACTTTCCCCAAAGTTAAAATGTGTTCATTAATGTTTTAACAAGATAACACTGTAAGATGGAGATCCGTCAGCCAGTGCTCAAAGGCAGAAGCCACTCCACCGTCTGGAGTTGGGCGGCGAGTACTCTGTAAATCAACACCACATTCCTCCTCCAAGAGGAAAGCCCAGGAAGGTGGGCCTGGCGCCCATGCTGAGCGACCTGGGCAAAAGTTTCCTCACCAGTAAAATGAGCAAGTTGACCTAAGTCACCCCTTAAGTCTGTTTTCTGGCACAAAATATCTATGATTTTTCATTTAAGCCAATTTTATGTTCCCAAGAAGTCATGAAAGAGTAGAGTGATGGACTCTAGTATGTTCCCTAAAGCATATCTAAATGTTCTTAAGCCATTCATTCAAAATAATTTTACACTGAAGCATCCTTTAAATATATTCAGAGCACAGAATTTATTGAACATAATACGGAGACAGCTAGTACAAAAGTTTATGCCTTGGCAGGGCAGGTTTCATCAGGCTGATACGGAACATGTGAGAACATGCTGTGAATGGCTCTTTTGATTTGGACATGGCAAAAACACAACTCCTTCCCACCAGGATACGTCAAGTCACCCATAAAACCATGAATTCATTACTTATCAGACAACCAAAATGTATGATGGTAAAGAGTCCTTTCCTGCACCAACTTTTTAAATGAATTCCATGTCAAAACAGGAAATACAACTTAAAATACATAAAAGAATAATTATGAATACTAAAGCATTCTAAGACATCTCTTAAAATACTCCATTCCTAAAATGTTAACATACATTGAAGTCAGAAAAAAACACATCACAAACTGCAGAGACCTTTTTTCAGGACAGGGAGAAAGATATCAAGAAGGATAGAACAACATGCGTTATTGAAACTACTTCAATCCTACAAAGGAGAGAGGAGGTGAAGGAAACATTTAAATAGATCATTTTGAGTTTCTTACAGGAAGTTCCAAGTGGCAGCAGTTTATAAATTGTCTTAAAAAAGGAACACTAGCAACAGAAACGAGAATCAAATGTATTTTGCATTTTTCTCTCTACGTATAAGCTTGAATCACCTTACTGAGGCTGCTTATGAATGAAAAACACAAAAACAAATCACTCCCATTGATTAATTTCTCAGCATCTCATATAGCATCTAACATATAGAAGGTAAATTATTCGAATAAATGTTTGCTAAATGAGTGAATGATGAAAAGCAAGAAGCAGTTCTTGTACACATGGTCTCAGTATTACAGACAATAAATTCTGACCTTTGAATCCAAGTAAAAGAGTCAATGGAAAAAAATATTTTTAAATGAATGCTGCACTAGTGGGTAACAGCTGAATTCACGTTACTCCTAAAATACAAAAGAAAGATGGGAATGCAGGCAGGCAGTTCATAAAAAGAACCAGACCTTTTCATATTATATGAAAAACCGTCAAGTCAATGTGAGAAACATGCACGCTAATTTATCATCTTCTTAAATCACAAAAAGCTACGCATTCTTGTTAGCACTAAGCCTTAATGAAACTGTGTTAAGATATCTGATTTGTCTCCCCTAGCTGGCTTTACTGAAGGGAAACAAACCGTAGAAGGTAACCTGTGTTGTCTGGGCCGGGCCGGGCTCTGGGCATCAGGGAGACGAGCTCGGGCAGCAGCCTGCCCTGCCCCTGATGCTCATCACACTGCACGCAGAGGAGCAAGACTGCGCCAGCTCCAGGCCCGCACCCACATCCATTAGCCAAATGATCAGACATACATCAACCCTGTGGTATAATCAAGTAATTGTAATAGGGCATTGTCACAGGATCAATGTTTGCTGGTTTAAAGATAAACATCAGCATTTATCTAGCAGCAGAAAACTATTATCCCACAGTACTGTTTTATTCAACTGACATCTTTTAATCAAAGCAATCCATATCGTGGCAACATTCCAAGGTATCATAATTGCAAATATTTATGGCAAGTTAGATAACAGCTATATTTTTGTTGCTAGCTTTTTCTTTCTTTTCTAGACTCGATGCAGACATCTTCTAATGAATTAATTCCATTAAGAAACAACTTTGAAGTCATTATATTAATTGAGACAACCTCTCAACCACCTCCACCGGTTTCACTTTTAACTATTAATACACAACTGTTTACGTGTGTTCATGCCTTCTGAATTTTTCAAAATACCTCTGTGATGAAAATAAATTAAAAAACCTTATTTTTCAGTGGCGTAGATATAGCTAAGAACACCCCACAGAAGGCGGTCTGGGTTCCTCGGTATGGGGGTGGGTGGCCTCTCGTGCCCCAACTAATGTTCTTGCAGGCTGAGCCTCGTGTACTGGGTACGTGGCTGATGGGATTCAGACGCAGGAGTAAATGGGTGTGTGAATCTCACTGGAGATCTATTTTCACAGCCTCCCAAGTTTACCTCTCAACGGATGCTCCTTATCAGAGTCTGCTATTACTTGCTGCCCTCAATGATCTCCCGGAGAAGCGCAGCGCTAATGCGGGGAGAGGTCTGAGACCAGCCGCTGGGCTGTTTTTAAACCTCAGCAGGCCACTTCTGTGATACCCATTTTAATGAACTGTCCTCACCTCACATTTAATTTACAAGTTATGTAAAGCTTCCACAGAAAGCATTCTCATCGTCACCTTGCTGAGACAGACTGGTAATTTTCCTTCTAAAGCCCCCAAATTCGTTCCCCAGGAGCATCAGGCAGCCATCTTCAGGCAATGAGAAAATGGAAAACGCACAATCCTTCACTGTCTGAAGTGTGTTTAGTTTCAAAAAGAAAAATAAAAAGCATCTGAGAGTCCTGATTCTACTTTATCTTTAAAATAACTGCATATGGTATAAAGGCAAGCACAAAAAAGGTACAAAAGTGGTCAGAGTAGCTGGGATCAGTTAAGAGTTATTTCACCAGAGCCCTGCTCACTGTTCCTTTCTGCCATTTTTGCAATTGAAACAGTCTTAGCGATTTAGGTCCTCAAAGCAGGCTTCTTAGAGACTGATTTCGTTCCAAACGAGAGGTTCTAAAAAGTTCCCCAATTTAGCCTCCTGAAGGCTTCGTTTCCTCATGTGCAAAACAGAGCCCTCATCCCCTGGGTCATGGTTGCCATGAGAATTAAGTTCAACGAGCAAATGCACTGGAAATGCTCTGCACAGAGTGAAGAGAGCGTTATAGCAGCAACTTTCTCTAAAAGATCCCTATCAAAGCAGCTCTGTCTGAGGAAGGTTTAAAGAAAAATGCCTTCTCCAAATCCAACCAGGCCAGGGAAGCTCTGCAGAGCCCACACCCCACGGGGCACGTGCGGGCTCTGGGCTGCCCTTTTTGTAGAGCCATCCAGGCCTTATCAGACCCGGGTGCCAGGAAGTGGAGTCATCCTTCTGCTGTCTCTTCAGGGGACTTTCTAGATACAACTCCACCTCTGCTGATCTCTGAAAGCACTCACTTTCAGCAACAGCAAACATGGCCCAAGTTTAACTGAGATAGGACTCCTCAGAGTGGTAACTTCCGACTGATTCCACAGTTTTCCTCCTCCTCGAGCCAGATGGGCTCAACAGGAAGGGGCAGGGGAGGCCGCTCCAGACCGAATGCCCCCAGCAAGACACCCTTCAGTGAACTGCCACCGCCAGCAGGGGGAAGCAGCGGCCTCCTGAGAAAGTCTCAGAGATTAAATGTCATTCAAGTGTTCAAGGTGACTTTGAAGCCCAAGTCCCATCTCGCTCCTTATTTTTTTCTTTTAAACCAAGAATTTCACAAACAAACCATAACCAGAAACTTGTAAATGGGCCAATTCTTTAGAGAAGGAACTGAAAATGACAAATGGCATTGTATTTTGGCATGGATTCTGAGTTTGCAAATATAAAGATTTGTGTGTGCAAAAAATATAGGCACCATTTGAAAAATGTTAAGCTACTTACATATGGTACATATGCTATACACACACACACACACACACACAGCTTGTTTTCAAATTAATTTGAAAGGCTATTTAGCTCTGAGCTATCACTGCATTCAGTTATATCTGACTCAACACAGCCTGCACGTCCGGCACTGATATCTTTCGATAGCAATTCTGTTCCTGGGATTTGTTTGAAAGCGTTTAGGTTTTCACGGATCACTGGAGGTTCTTCATTTTTCCCCTTCTGTATTATGTAGGTATAAGCCGTCTCTCTGGGCATAAACTGCCCACTGGTAAAATCAATTTTGATTTTATCAGTATTTATTACTGCTGGTGCCAGCAGTTTAG
This sequence comes from Ceratotherium simum simum, assembly GCF_057802395.1. NCBI lineage: Eukaryota > Metazoa > Chordata > Mammalia > Perissodactyla > Rhinocerotidae > Ceratotherium > Ceratotherium simum. The sequence goes on from NC_141920.1 coordinate 5,254,178, forward strand.
GCTAGAGAGGGAAAACATGCAAACTAGGAGAAGAAAAAAAAATTAAAGTGGGGTCCTCACACCTACAAATAATACCGCTGTCTTTAAGAGGTATCTTGTGCCAAGGGAACTTCAATTATCAATTTAAAAATTCAATCAATAAAAACGTACTGGACTCTCTCATTGCTCACACCTCCTAGGTATTTGCGAGCTCGGTGGTGGACACTTCTACAACAAGGGCACGGCCCTCGGAGGCGCTGCAGACCAGTTACCAAGGCCGCAGGCACGAAGGCAGCCTGACAGCGGCCACGCAGGCACACTCCTGGCTGGCACCCTCGCCAGCTTAAGCTCCACTCCTTCTGTGCCAGTTTATTCCGATTATTTGACTCTCATCCTCTAGGGCAGAACAGACCGCGTGGCAGGACCACACACTCACCTCTTTGCCTTACTCTGCCATTCCAGAAAAAAACACCCAAAATGTGCATGCTTCTCCACGTCAAGATCTTGAGAGTCTGTGGCTCTTCAAACGGTCCCTGAACCTTAGCAGCGCTTGCTCCACACACGCTCTCAACTCCCGACACATTCTTCACTGACGAGGATGACATGTAATATCCCATCTTCCCACCATTACCCGCCTTCTCTCCCTGGGGAGTTCCCTTCTTCCACTCAGTCAACAAGCCCCACAAACTAATGTCTTCACCAAGTCCTAACCTCTAAAAGGGACCGAGATTTCATAGGATGATTAGTTAGAAAGAAAAGACAACTTTGGATTTTAAATTTTCATTTCTGGCTACAAACAAAATGCCCACATCCTCTGAGAAGCTGTGTACTTTCTCCTAGATGTATACAGACCACTAAATCCCTTTCAGAGACCTAAGCAGAGTAGGCATCCCAAGCACTCTTTTTAAGAACTTAGTCACTCTAGTGTAGGCGCCAGAAAACTCCAGCCTCACAGGCCAAATCTCGCCAGCTGTTTCTGTGACTCAAGTTTTACTGGAACACACAGCCACGTCCTGTAAGAAAAAGCTTGCAGAGCCCTGCTCTGGTAGACTGTCTGAGGCCTCCTAATCACTCTCCTCAGTACCATGAGGCATGGGAAGCTATATAAACATTAATTTGCTGCAGCTCCTACACTTAGACAAATTTTATAGTCCATTTACAGAAAATAAATGGCAGAAGGCATAAGCCTCACAGCTCAGACTTCTCACTCCCTTTCATAGTACCTGGATCCACATGTAAAAGACACTGGGGAGTAATTTTTAATTGGGCAGGCTTCTACGTCTGCATGCTCAATGCAGTTTGAGCAATAGGTATGTGGCTGAGAACGAGGTCTGTTCAACATTCACTGCGAGTACTTGGGATGTATAGCAAACCTCTTTTCATGAAGATGGAAAGTTACTTACTTAGACCATCAGAGACTTCCACCTCCCAATCTGGTCCCTGACCAGATCACCAGAGCCAGAACCTAAGGCCACTCTGCCCCAGCCAGGCTCAGAGGAATGTGACTTGGGTGTATAACTTCTAAGAACTGTCTTCCTTCTGATGAATCTGTCTTTTAAAACCCACCCTCACACGGGAGCCACACCAGGCATACCTCTCACTCGTCTTTTCTGCATGGCTCCTCGACCCAGAAGAGAGATTTCTTTTAATTGAAGGGCAACACAATGGGAGGGCAAGGGAGACCAGCTGCTTACGATTTTCAGCAGTTTTATTTTTATACTCTCAGTTGAAGCCAACCAAATATAAATATATGTAATTAAATCATTAAATATATATATTTCTCATTGATAGGGCTCATTTTTAAATCAACCTTCTAATGACAAAATAATAATGTTGATAAAAATAATAACTCCCCCCATATAGCAAATGTGACAAAATGACAAAAGAACTCTTAATTTGGGGGCTTTATTTTAATTTTTTTTTCTTTTTAAGATGCTACATAGTCAAACAGAATTGGATTGGTCTTTTACGGCATAAAATTAGTTCACAAACTCTCAATTACTACTTGATGGATTATATGAAGAGTCTCTCTCACACCCCCATGCCCACCCCCACCCCACCCAGCTGGTTCCCTCTCTCCTGACCCACTCGCCCTGATCCCAAACCAGGGCCACACGAGAACGGTCAGGACCACACTTGGGGCACGTGTGCTGGAAGTATGAATGGTGGCTGGGGGCCGTGAAAGAACAAGATAGAAGATCAGCTACGCTTCTCTGGAGATTCAAGAGGGTAATACAGAGTTGACTGTTGCTACTAAGAATTTCCCTTTCTGTGACAGTTGTTATTTATTTACACAGAAAACACTTCCTGGCAGCTGTTCCTCAACAGTCAAATAAAGCACTCCTCTGCATGGACGTAGAGCCCAGAACCGCATGGACAGAGGGGCCCACAAACCTCCAGCAGCAATGCCAGCTTCACCCACTGGCGTTAGGTAGCACAGGTGAGTTTCAGGCCACAGCATTAATTATAACCTTGTGACAATAAGAAAACATGAGATGAAATACCTTAAATAAGTTAAATATGCATTAAACATCTCTAATAACAATTCAATCTTACTACATGAACCAAAGTAATTGAGCTTGGTCCCTTAAAGAGAACAAAGCACTTTTATTTCCAAAACGTTGGGTCAATCAGTCGACATTCGCCTCCCGCTCTTGACAAGCAGATCTGATGTTGCCACAGCACAATTCTTTTCAGCTTCTGACTCTGTTCACCAGTCCTAAGGAACTGATGCCCGGGGCAGAAGGGGGAAAAGCAGCCGGGGAGTGAGCGAGCAGCCTGGGGTTACCATGCGGAGGTGACGGCACTCCCCGCCGCACTGGGCTCCAGCTCCCCAAGGGCCAGCACCAACAGGCAAGGAAGAGCGTCTTGTTTTTAGAGAGGTAATCCAGCAACATGTACCAAGGCTACAAATGGTTAAAATGACATTTACAACATGCCATTGTCATTTAATCATGGTTTCCCTTGTCATTAATAAGGATCATTCTTTTCCCCCAATCATTTAGTATACATTTTTAACTTTCTAAAAGATTGTTACATGTTATATTTGTGTGTGTGTGTGCGTACACGCACAGGGAGGGATAATTTAAAGGCAAGACCTGTGAGATGTCGTCATACATTAATTTCTTTTTACACATGGTTACGATAAATTTAAATCCCATGATTATGGCGGATCCATCAATCCCATTTACCATCCTTCGCATGCTGCCTCTACAAGGTGATCTTCCCTATGATTACACCAACGATAAAGAACAAAACCACCAGCGCAAGTAGCCGGGTGCTGAGGCCCTCCTCCTTCTCAGCCGTGGCTAATGCGGGAACAGGGCTGTTGCTCTGCACAGTCTTCCTCATCCGAAGTTCATCTTCTTCCTACGGGAGGCAAATGCACATTTCAAAAGCAATCCAAGGAGAAATCAACTTAGCAGAGTGGGCTATTAATGATATGGTCCAATCTCCTCATTTTGCAAATGGAGAAACTGAAGAAGAAGGGACTGGCTTGAAGTCACTGAGAAAATACTGTCAGAAGCCCCTCTTTTCTTCCATCCACCATACATGATGCTGCTAGGTCCCTTTTTATACCACACATCTAAGCAGGGCACTCCTTGGTTCCCCATAATTATTGAAAAAAATCTCTTCATAGGGTCAGCCAGGCCCTTTGCCCCGGGGCCCCAACCACCTTTCCAGCAATGTCCTCCAGCTGCTCCTCTTCTCCTACATCTAACCCAAATCCCGCTGTCCTTCCTTCCTCTACTGAACAGGCTCCCCTAATCGAATCACTGATGTTTGAAATGATAGGCATTTCCCAAGACACAAATATAAAAATCACAAGAAACTACCAAGTGGGGGACCTAGAAGCCTTCAAGTGTAGAGAACTGTACACAGTCAGTACTTGATGAGTTACATGCAGACTGCTGAATCGAAAATGTGAAATCTAAGATATTAAAATGGGACTGAACTTGGTAGACAGATCTCAAAAATTTTCTACTTAATGCATGGAATTCCCATCAAAGAAGCAACATTCTTTTTCATATATATAAAGATACCTGTCCATGTTTTTCCTCCAACTACACAGATGTGTAGGGAATATAAACTTCTTCTTCCTTTACTGCCCCGGAGGCCAGGCCTACATTCCTGAACAGGGCATGCATCAAGGTCTTTCTATTCTGGGCCAGATGCAGCTAGAGCTCTGGCTAATTACCCCATCTACTAGCCCCAAACCCCACACATCAGCTGCACTTTCTTCTTTTCCTCCAACTCCTTCACATTCACCAAGCACCTAGTAGGTCCTGGAGACAACAGGCAGCCGCCCATCAAGCTGACTCTCTCTGGCACTTGTGGCCATCTCCATGGGACCACTCATCACACCAGCTGTCAGTACTTGTGCCTGTGTCTCCCCTGCTACCCTGGTCAACAGGGAGCTCTTCAAGGCCAGGGACTGCTCGTATTTGTACCCATAGTGCCTGGTACAGAGTAGGGCCTCAGGAAATTTGTTGGCCAAATGAAAGAATGAAATAACACAAACAAGAAATCAGAGTTTGGCAGGATAAAGAATCTTCTAATGTCAAGATTGGTCTGACAATATTTTAAAGATATTCTGCTCATGGGGCATGGCCAATATCGCTGCACAGTGATAAATGACTGGTGCTATTCGATTAACTTCAAAAAAAATGGGCACAGCAAAATACAGCATTTATTTTATTGGGTTTATACAGAAGCTATTTCTAACTATTTATCACTTTAAACGGCACAGAACTGTTTCTGAAGAGAAATACACTCAAGGAGAAGCTTTAGGCATATCTTAGATTTTTTAGCCAAAAAATAAAAGTGTCAGCTTCATAATTTACTCCATACTAAAAGAAGTTACTGAATGAGGCAAATCAAGATTACTGTGAAGAAAGAAGATGATGCCATTTCCCACTGTCAGTTCTCCTATAGCTACTACATTGTCAGAATAAAGGAGAAGGAAAAGTCAACGGAAATGAATTTATTACGTGAACCTGGTGTTATGCTGGCCAGAGAGTGAAAACCTACTCTGCAAGGCTGGGTGGCATGATGAAGAGGAAAAGAATTAACTGGACTCAAAATTTAAGCTGTAACAAAAGCTCCTATGATCAGATGCTCAGAAATGTTCTCTTTAATACTATGTCTGAAACAGACATACTTGTAAAGCTGGAAAGGGCCTTGGAGGTGTTTTGCAGAGACCCAGGAGACGCTGTGACCAACATAGGTTCAGTGCTAGTTCAAGTGTGACTGGTCGTTTCCACAATACCACAGACCTCCAAGGCCCAAAGAAGTGCACCCTGCCTCCCTTCACCACCCAGGGCAACCTGACCCTCCAAAGTCAATGCCAACCACCTCATCAACGTCCACAAGCTGGGCACTCGGGTTTCTCCTTCTATCATCTCCCCCTATCCACGGTGACAATCTCCATCTTCAATCTCATCACCGTGTTAAGAGTTTGATGAGACCCTACTGCTGAAACCTATTTAGAACATTCAAAAATCAGGATTATGCCTGTGTTAAAACAGAGTACAGGTCAGGATTTACCAACTTGTAAAAACAGATTCTCATCCAATGGGGATGGAGTGGGGTTTAAAAATGTGAATTCAAGATAACCATTGCTGGGCCGGCCCCGTGGCTTAGTGGTTAAGTGCGCATGCTCCGCTGCTGGCGGCCCAGGTTCGGATCCCGGGCGCACACCGACGCACCGCTTCTCCGGCCATGCTGAGGCTGTGTCCCACATACAGCAACTAGAAGGATGTGCAGCTATGACATACAACTATCTACTGGGGCTTTGGGGGAAAATAAATAAATAAACAAAATCTTAAAAAAAAAAAAAAAGATAACCATTGCTTTTTCATTTTTAGTCTCAGAATTTATTTTCAATTTATACTAATGGAGGATGGGAGGTTTTGCTTTTTTGTTTTTAACAAGGGGACAAGAGTTTAAATAGTTGAGAAACTTCTGTTCAAGGGACACTGGTTCTTAATTTGGGGTGGGGGAGGGGTTCAAGGACCCTTTTGAGATACCTGATGAAAGCTATGGAAATTTCTCCTTGGGCGAAAAATGTGCAAATACAAAACTCCACAAATTCAGGGGTTCATCAACCACCGCACCTAAGATCACAGTGGAAAGCCCCTGTTCCCTGTAGACTATCGGGAATAAAACACGTTACCTTGAAGTGCTTGTTCTCCTCCCGCAGCCTCTGAACTTCGCCCTGCAGCCTCTGACACTCTTCCATCACCTTCTTAACTGCGGTGTCATCCAAAGAACTCAGAGCTTTAGACACCGCTGGTGCTTCTGTCTTTGATGCAGTTGTGGATATAATTTTATTTATTTCTACGTCATGCTGTTCAGAAATAAATGAAAGCCCAAGTGTCACCAACTATGTAATAAAGGACTTTTTTATGCAAAGTAGTTCTCAGCAAACACCACACGTGGTAGCGTTTCATCCACACTGTAAAATGTCACATTTATTTTAAAAATAGATCACTTTATCTAGTATCTTAATAATCTAAAGCAACTGGGCCCCAGAAATCATGGATAAGGGCAAATAATGAAGTTCGGCTGAGACTAATACTTCAAAGAGAGAGAAAAGGGCTGTGCATATTGCACTATCAAATCCCTGCCACGCAAAAATTAGTATACTGTAATTGAGCAAGCTCAGAAGTTATTACCACAAATTACTGTCACCATGAAGATCTGAACCTCCCCAGGACTGGCTGGGTGGGGGTGGGAGGCCAGGGAGAACGTTACACAGAGGCCAATTTGTTTCATGAACTCAGAACTCCGGAGCTGGGATGCAAGTGAAACAAGCTCCGCGTCTGTCTGCAATATTTCAACCTGGGGAAGCTACACAGCCCCCCATTTCCCCTGCCAAGACTGTGCGGTGACACCCTCTTGAGATTGACTGGGGATGAGTCAGAAAGTGGGGGGAGGGTAAAGAAGCACTCAGGTATGTTGGGGAAAATAAAATAACTGGGGGTCGCTGCCCTGGGGGTCCTCACAGCAAAGCAAAAGCTCTGCCCTTCATCTGCCAGGAGAGAAGAGTGAGGCCCTGAAAGGCAAGGCCCCAGTCTACAGAGCTAACACATCACAGAGCTGGGACCAGAACACAGATCTCACAACTTCTGGGACTGACCTTCCCAAGACACCATGTGCAATGGGAAGAGAGAAAAAAGACCACTCCCCACTCAAAGAAATAAGATAATGACAATGGTCAATTATTGAGCAGAAAGAAAATACTAAGTAGTTTTGACACAAATCAACAGCATTCCTGGAGATCATTATGGATAATGTTAACAAGAATGTGAGCATTTCTATTTCCCAACTCCAGCTATTAACAGCCAGGGTAGTTTAATATTCTGCATGTGTTTGAAATTGTGCTTTTAATACAATTTAAGTTTTTCTGGCTAGGTTGAAGGGAGATCCAAATTAGCATTTCAGATACAGACTTCTCTCAACTGTTCACCAGCGAGGGCGGCTGTGACAGGCTTATTCCCTGGTTTAACACAAAAAGAAAAGTGAGCTGACAGCCTGGAGGAAGCCAGTCCTCCTCACCCCCTCAGGCAGCACACAGGGTGATTCTCAACGGGAGGCAAGATTTGGTTGTCACAACTAGGGGTGCTACTATGGAACAGGTAGAAGTCAGGGTGCTGCTAAACATCTGACAAGGCACAGGGGAGCCCACACAGCGAAGAATTATCCAGCCCAAATGTTAACAGTGCTGAGGTCGAGAAATCCTAATCTAAAAGCAGGTTTTGACTGAAGAGGCAGGTGGGGTTAAGGGGGTAGAGAGGAGGTGCTGAGGGAAAAGAGGAGACAAGGAAACCTCACAGGCAGTACTCTATAAAACAACAGAATCTAAGAGCTTACCACCTGTCCATCAAGCACCAGGATAAATGGCAAATTATTCCGTTTTAGTTTCACCCACTGTTTAATAGCAACTATAACTTTGCCAAGTCAAAGAAGCTCTTTGGGATTTATGACATTTCAACAACCAAGAGGTTGCACTTTTCAAGGGGAAAAATTGTTTCAGTTAGTTGTCTTTCTGCAAGTCTTTCAAAGGCCAACTTCATGAAAGTTCACTTATTTGCTGACTTGAGCTTATTTTGTTCTTCATACATCAGAAGAAGGAAAATAATTTGCCAACTTAAATCTTGGTTTTGCAGGAGATGGTATGCAAATAAGTATCAGCTTGCAACATTCAATTATTGTTAACTATAAACATACTTACTGGTTTATCATTTTCTGCTGGCAATTCAAACACACATCTAAGTTTTGAATCCATAAGGTCTTCCGGTTTTGCCTCCTTCCACTAAAACAATTTAAATTTAATAATCAGGATATTACAAAGCTGCTGGAAGAATAATTTTCTTCCTATAACTGACAATTTCAGAAAAATACTCTTAATGAGAAAGCCCTGATGTATATCAAATAAAGAACTTAAGTCTGCTGAGATTTCAATATTTTTAACATGACAAAATTAAATACACCGGCTTTCCTGACTATTTCTCACACTTCACAGGTCCCGGTCTTGCTGCCTGACTCCTCAAAGTCAACCAGTGCTCCTCGTGTTGCTAGTCTGTGGGAAGCACACGGAACAGAGAAAACCACTGCTCAACAAAGAGGAATTTCCAATCACATCTGAACGGTCAGAGGTAACTGGCTCTCTCCTTTTATTTAAGAAAATAAAACTTACTTCACAGGGCACATCCTTCTTAAAGTAAGCTCGTACTATCTGGGAGTGGTTTTAGAACCACGCTGCCATCTACCAACAGGGCACATTCACCAGCAAGCCGTTCTCTGTGACTGTAGCTGTCTGGGCTGACTCCCACTCCCTGCAGTCTGCTGGTGGGGACACCTTCCTGGCTAAATCCATATTCTGTGATGATGCACTCCTGGCTTACTCCTCCTCCTTTAGGCAGTAGAGGACAGGAATTCCAGAGCATTCTGAGAATTATGTAGACCAGCATAGCAGGAAGGTTATAATAAAGAAAAAGGAACAAACTCCCCCACTCTCACCCTAGGAGTATGCAGGAGGCAGCCAGAGCAACACAAGTACCAAGAGCCAAAAGTGGGAAACGATCTCCATGTCGAACAACAGGGGACTGACAAATAAATCACGGCAGATCCATTTAATGGAATAGCATGCCATTCAAATGATATGGAAGAGTATTTAATTACATGGGGAAAACGCACAGAATATTAAGTGAAGAAGCTGCAAACAATATTTTAAGTCTCTTTCTCTGTACCCATGCATGAGTGTATGTGTGCTTGCACACGTGTCAAAAGACCATCAGGCAAGGATCATCGCTGGACACTAAAGCCACCAGGTGAAAGAGTGCTGGCAAGCAGGATATTCACGTGGTCTCCAAGTATCCGACTACTGGAGTGTCACAGATGACCTAGTAACCACAAGGGGCAAATGTGCTTTGACACCAGAGAGAGTTGGCATTCACCATCTTAACCAAGTAATAAAACTTAGTGTCACCAAAAGAGGGACAGCCAGCGTTAAGTGCCTTCATATGATGCATACATGACATCACCTATGGAATACTGCTGCCAAAAAACACTTAACTTGAATTTAATCATGAGGAAATAACTGGACAAATCCCGAATGTGGGACATTCTACAAGTCAACAGGCTTGGACTCTAAAAAATTCAAAGTCATGAAAAACAAAAATGGTTGAGGGTGCTCTCCTAGAATGAGAACAACTATAGGCCATTTTTGGAACAACTGGACAACGCTGACTGTGGGTTTCTCTACTAGATGATATTATTGAATTAATGTTAACATTCTCAGCGGTGATGAAACACTGTGGCTCTGCAGGAGACCGTCCTTGCTCTGGAGCATTTAGGGGTGAAGTGTCACGAAGGCTGCATCTTACAGTCAAGTGGCTCAGCAAAAAGGAAAGTTTATGTTAGAAACGAAGCAAATGCGGCGAAACGTTAAATGGTGAATCTAGGTAGGGGTTTTATGAGGAGTCACTACTATTTTTTCAACATTCCATATATCAAAATGAAAAAAAAAATATTTTAAAACGAAGAAAAAGCACAAGGCTCTCAACAGCGGTTAAATCTAGTATAAACAAATTACAGGTCACTTTTAGTCTTTTTTATGGCTCATTTGTGTATTTGCAAAATTTCTTACAATGTACGCTTCATATAAAAATTTTTTTGTATGCTTCATATAAACATTTTTTAACTGTTATAAAAATTATCACACAAAGTAGTAAGATTCCCCTTTACTGTACACAGAGTGCCTGGCCTGTAAGAGCACTCAGATGAAAGAACGGCCGGACACTGTGCCAGGCGTTCTACACACAGCACATTTAATCCCACAACAACCGTGTGAACTAGGTTTTTATCTCCATTTCACAGGTGACCAAACCCTTAAGAGAGTTAAAGAAAACTGCCCAAGGCCGCAAGGTTAGGAAAAGGCAGCACTCAGCTTCACACCCAAGACGCCCCAGCCCATGCTCTTTTCACTAAGCCATGCAGCAAAAGCCAAACGGAACATACTCTTGGATATTCCATATTTTGTATTTGCCATATATTTCCTTGATCACATAAATTAAAACGTGAATTGACACACCACGTTCCAGGAAATAAAAGAGAAAGTAGTGAATTGTCTCAATAATCGTTCTTATGAAAACGAAGACAGCCTACTATCACTGATCTTTCTCAAACCCCAAAACATCTGGCTTACCCTTCATTTCCTGCCCAAAAGTTAAACACCCATGAAGATGGTCAGTTATGCTTTTCTAAGACTAAAAGGAAGGGCTGTGTGGTGACACTGGGACATGAAGGTAGGCTGGGCATGAAGAGCCCTTAGTATAAAACTTTGAAAGAGAGAAAACACAGGATAGTGAGTCATAGCTAACTCAAGTTTGCAGGCATTCCTCGGATGACTTCAGTCTCTTTGTTTGGGTTGGCAAGCTGGAAAGTGATGAAAATGCTGAGGCAATCCCGCCCTTCTTTTGCAAACTGTGAGGACCAGACGGTCTGTCCTCACCGGTGCTATGGTCTGTAGGGTTTATCTGTGTACTGTGATTCACACTCACAGCACCAGGAGGCCTGCTGATCCATTCAAATGTGTGAAAAGCTTACTTTGGGGAGAATTTCTATTATAATCTTTTTCCAGAAAAATCAATGATATAACATTACTTTTTTATTTTATGAAAATGAAGTCATCTTCTTTTTATCAAAATTAGAGACAGAGATAAACATTTATCTAAGCAGAAAAAAAAGAAAGAATCTATGGGACAAAAAAAAAAAAAAGAATCATGCTTACCAGCACCAAGCAAAAAAAACCAAAACCCTTACGGGCTGAAGGACATGTAGTAGTCAACACTCTCACATCCTTCTGGGTTCTGGGGGGTAGGGGGGAGACATGGTAAGAAACATTCCTTATAATGAAAAGTTCCCTTTTCGGGGGGTGGGGGGGACAGGAGGAGGGATAAAGGGCGAGAATCCTCAAACCATTCAAGATACAATCCATCAGAATAAGGAACTGCTGAAGCAAATCGAGATATAAAAGTCAGAAAAGAATAGTATTCTGGAAAGTTACATAAAATGTTAAAATCAAAGTTTTAGAAAAACCATAAAGGTAGTCAAAGTACAAACGTCCCTGAAAACACCATTCCCCTTTAAAAACAATTCTGACACATTTTGAAATGCATGCACCCACAATTCTGTACCTAATCATTTTTTCTTAATTACTGAAAAAAGTAAGAAGCATTCAGTACTTACTACTGCTTCCATATCAGAAGTGTCAGGTGGAGCAAACATAGACTGAACCATAAACTTGTGTTTACTTTTCTCATTGGGATCATAATCGAAAGGCTGTAACATCACTGAGAAAGAAAATATTTCATTAGGAGGGTCAGAGCTTGGTTACCAGCAGCCATTTGTTATGTTAGTACTTGTCGTTTGGTTGTAAAGCAGTTTACCAGGATTCTCTCATCTGAGCCTTATGATGCTCCATGTGAAGTGAGCAGGGCGTCTTCTCCACTCTGCAGGTCTCAAACCTGAGGTCCAGAAAAGTCAGGGGACTTGCCCAAGGTCAAACAGCAGGTAGTGGCAGAGCTGGGACTAGGGCTTAGGACCCAGGTCTTCTGATTCCTAGCCCACTCTCGCACACGCACACCTGACACAAACCTCTGCCACAGGCCCTACAGAGGAATCTCATCTACAGGCTCCCTGGATGAGTCACACCCACCACAATGAGGGAGGTGCCTTCCCATCAGACTTAGGGTCCTCAGAACCCACCCCTGTTAAATGACAGCTACTATAAAATATGATATTTGCTACAAGGCTTTGACTAAAACACATATCTAGTTAAGTTCCCTGAAACATAACTTTTTCACACGCAGAAAAGTGTACTGTATCCTGACGATGACAAAACCTAACGTGAACTGAGCGTTTCCCATGAGCCAGAAGCTGGGCTCTGTCTTCCAGGTCTACCGTTATCTCATTTAATCCTTGAGAGGTAGATACTATTGTGGAGGTTATTTTGACCTCTATTTTCACATGAAAAAACCTGAAGCACAGAAAGGTTAATAAGTAACTTGTCCAAGGTCAGACCACAGAGGAGTGAGTACGCAAATGCAGGCGAACACCTGCCTGGAGAGCCAAGGCTCAGGGCCACCACGAGGGGCTGACTCCTCGCCCTCTGACATAGCGAGTTCTGTCCTTCTCCACTGGGCACTTATCAGTGCTCTCTTGCCTTTGAACCCCATCTTAGGGCTTCCCAGATGCTCCCTCTAAAGCCTCACAACCAACCACCCCGGCAGCAGATAAAGGGCACGTGGCCTAAGCCCTAGTTTACAAAAGAAGAATCTGGGGCTCAATAAAGTTAAGGGACTTGCTCAAGCTCACAATGTTAGGAAACAGCAAAACGTCAACAAACAGCCAAGCGCAGGCCAGTGCCCCCTTCTGCCACACTGGCCACTTCAATACAAGATGGGCTCACATCCCGCACCCCAGGCCCACCATCACATATCTTACAGAACCACACACGATGGGGAATAGAAATACAAATATCCCCCACCTGCCTTGGGGATGCAGGGATCCTTTCTATCTTGGGGACAGAGAAAGTCTATTAAAATCTAACACCACATCGGACTTAAATGCTTTGGTGTACGCAGGCTGACCCAGGCAGCTCTGCTGCCCACGTCACCCATCAGAGTGCTGCGAGCTACAGGCGACCTTACTGGAAGACTTCTTCAGGACAGAAAACAATAAATGTGCAAACATTTTTTAAATTCAGGGCTTCTATACACACGACACACCAAGTTTAGCTACCAATAAAGATTGCTAAAATAAGGATTTCAGTCTGAGTACTCAAAATCCAAAGTGTGACCATCAGCAGAGAGAACAAAAGGTTATTTAAAACAGAAGGCCACTCTACTTGGAATTTTATTCTTGCAGGTGTAAAAGCATGGTTCACTCCTGAAAAGGCAGTCCTTGCTGGCAGCTTTGGACCTGGAATGCAGATAACTCTTCCTCTGGCATCACTGAGCTGGCAAGACCTCTCTCGTGGACAGATCTGGAACATCATTACACACCTGGGCTTGACACTTAACCTCAGGGACAAATGACCAGACTACCAGTCAAACCATGGACTCTTCTGAAAGCTAACTTCCCGTCACATTTTTCCACCCCCAAGATCGTAGTCAGGAAGACACACATGATGGACAAAGGAGCTGATGTCTTCACGGCGCTGCGATCTATCTTGGACAGGGACTGTCAACCTGTTTTGGAGTTGGGTCACAGTCTTCACACTACTGTCAGATTAATGTTCATTTTTAAAAATTAAAGTGAACTTGGGGCCGGCCCGGTGGCGCAAGCAGTTAAGTGCACGCGCTCCGCTGTGGTGGCCCAGGGTTCGCCGGTTCAGATCCTGGCTGCGCACCGATGCACTGCTTGGCAAGCCATGCTGTGGCAGCGTCCCATATAAGGTAGAGGAAGATGGGCACGGATGTTAGCCCAGGGCCAGTCTTCCTCAGCAAAAAGAGGAGGATTGGCAGATGTTAGCACAGGGCTGATCTCCTCACAAAAAAAAAAAAAAAAAATTAAAGTGAACTGGGTTTTGAGAATTTTAGGTCTCGGCTGGCTGTGACAAAATCATGTTCTAGTGTTTTTTTAGTATGGGAAAGAAGGAAACTTTATCCCAGACTACACTTAAATTTTCAGCACGGCACAGCTCTAGTAGCAAAAACTGCCTCATCCTTGTGACTCTGTTTTCCCAGCTGTGACAGGCCCTGGTCCTCCACCATAGAGAGCTCTGAGGCTGAACCAGGATTATTTGTAAAGATCCCCGATGCCCAGAGCATGAGAGTAATCAGAAGACACCGCTGGTTTTCAGACAAATTGGCCCTTGAGCTCAAACTACACTGGATCCTACACAGAGAGCTGATGGTTCAGAGAACCTACGGCCCCACAGCAACAGCCCCGGACAATCTGTTGTTCCCTTTCCATTCCCCTCCCTTCCTCCAGGCAGTGCTAAGAGACCTCTACTTGGGTTTTAGGCAGCTTAAGGCAGAACTGACCCTTCCTTTTCATCTCTCTATCTCACCCCACCCTCCCCATCCCCAGTACCTTCACAATGTCCTAAGAAGGAAAGGAAAATAATCTTTACTGGCGCCTACTCTGTATTAGGCACCAGAGAAGGCACATTTTCATTATTTCTCCCATTTAGTCCTCACAACAATCCATCAAAGAAGCCCATGTCTTCATTTTCTAGATGAGAAGACTAGGGCTTAGAAAGGCTAGGTGGCCTCACTCAGGTCCCATGGCCAGCATATTAGATGATGGAGCCAGAGCTTGATACTGGCTTTGCTTCCAGAGTCAGACTTAAGACACCACAAGTTCTCAAAGTGTTATCCACAGACCCTAAGGGTCCCCCCAACAGGTGATCTATAAAGTCAAAACTGTGATCATGATAATACCAAGACGCCACATGCCCGTTCCCTTGTGCTGATACTCGCAGTGACGGCTGGCGCAAAAGCAGTGGTGGGTAAAACTGCTGACACCTTAGCGGCGGAACCCACAGTGCTTGTGTCTCTGTACTAGGCACCGCCACACACTCACAGTTTTATTTTGTTTTGTTTTTGGTGAGGAAGATTGTCCCTGAGCTAACATCTACTCACAGTTTCTTTTAAAAAGCTGATTTCACTTAAGAATATCCTTGATGAAGCAATAAAGATTATTAATATTACTAAATTCCAACCCTTGAGAACACATCTTAACATTCTGTACGATGAAACGGCATGTCCACATAAAGCACGTCTGCTGTTCCAGGAAAAGCACCTGTGCAACTGTCTGGGTTGTAAGCTCAACTGGACGTTTCTCATGGAACACTATTTACTTGAAAGAACAACCAACAGAAAAACTATGGTTATTCAGACATAGGTACACGGCAGATACTTTCTCAAAAATGAATGAAGTGAGCCTTCAAGGAAAACAACTTATAGTAGTTGTTGCCAATGATTTTAAAATCCAGGACTTCAAGCAAAAATTAGAATCTTGGAAAATTTATATCTGCCACTAAGAGTGTCACCGTTTCCCAAATACTTAAAGACTTTTCTGATGAGATCAGTAGGAATACTAATGAATGTGATTTTTCAATATTGCAAATGAAATACGTCAACATTTGGAAGATCTGTGTAACTCAGCTAACATAATATTACAAAATCCATTCAAAGCGCAAGAGAGACCAATGTATTTTAGTGAAACAAAAGTTCAAACAGTTCACGGACATGGTTTGAGATTCCACATTGCACTAAACTTTAAGACAGTGACACTTGTCAAGTTTTGGTGTAGTATCAAAAAGTAATGTCCAGGGGCCAGCCCCGTGGCTTAGCGGTTAAGTGCGCACGCTCCACTCCTGGCGGCCCGGGTTTGGATCCCGGCAGCGAACCGATGCACCGCTTGTCTGGCCATGCTGAGGTGGCGTCCCACATACAGCAACTAGAGGGATGTGCAACTATGACATACAACTATCTACTGGGGCCTTGGGGAGAAAAAAGGAAAAAAAAAAAAAAACAGGAGGAGGATTGGCAATAGATGTTAGCTCAGGGCCAGCCTCCCTCAGCAAAAAGAGGAGGATTGACGTGGATGTTAGCTCAGGGCTGATCTTCCCACCAAAATAAATAAATAAACAAATAAATAAGTCCATAATAATCTGAAAAGGCCAATAAAAAACTCTTCCCTTTTCCAACTACGTATCTGTGGCAAAAGTGGTTTTCCTTCATATACATTCAGCAAAACAACACATTATAACAGATTGAATGCAAAAGCAGATATGGGAATTCAGCCTGTCTTCTATTAAACCAGACATTAAAGAGAGTTGCAAAACATGTCAAATAATGCCAGTCTTCTCATTGAATTTTTTTGAAAAGTTATTTTTCATAAAAAATGTTACTGCTAGCATGTAGTTGATATATTATTATTATTAATTGAATTAATACTTTAAAAACTTCTCAGTTTAATTTGTAATATGATAAATATTGATACAATCCACACACAAAAAGGTCATTGAGTCTTGAATTTTTAAGAGTGTAAAGGAGTCCTGAGACCAAAAGGCTTCTACACCAAGCTGCCTTACAGGCCCCTCCAGGAGGAAAATGATCTGCTTACATAATTCACGTGAAGGCACTGGTGGCTTTGTACAGCACCCCTCTTGGGAGAATGTGCAGTTTAAAAGAGAAAGCGGCTTCACACAAACCACAGGTGGAGAAAGAGGCCCACGGGCACGCGCACACGTCTCTTACAGGGGTGCCTGGGGCTTCCTGTGCTCCTCTCATCCAACCACCCTGCAACTGCTCGGTCCCCTTCTGCAGACGGGCGCTAAGACCCACTGCCGCCCTCGGACCTTACAGACGTCAGCTCAGCTTCAGGCCCAGAGCATCCTAACTGCCAAGTCGCCACAGTGCAGACCTGGAAGAACCGCGAGAAGGTGTAATGTACATTCAGACCCTCAAGTCAAGCACACAAAGAAGTGGGTACTGGTGGTAACCAATCAGCTTAAGGGAGCGCTGGAGACAGCCAGAGGTGGCAGGTCAAACATCCTTTCTGCAAAGGCAAGGACTCACAACATATAAACATGGATGCCCAATGCACTCGTGAGGCTGGAGAGTTGAAAACTTTAAACCGGGAGTGAAAATCGTGGCTGCTGGTGAACTTCCGGGAAGCTCACAGTCGAAGGTGGGTGCTCGGCCCTCCCCCACTGCAATCTCTCCTTCCACCTCCAGCAGCAGGTGGAAGGAAAGGTGTGTGCCACTAGCAGCTCTCCTTTCCTGGTGGGCTCCCAATCAGCCCGCAAGACTGAGCAGATCAGGCGGCCACCCAGATTTTGTGCAACTTCATAAACCCTCATTGTGCCTCCGCATCCACATCCTGCTTAACACAGCCCCCAACTCAAGTCAGAAAATTTGTATTCCTGAGCCACTACCACCTCACGTCAAATTCGATTTGCTAGACCCTCTTAGCTGGAACCTCATGAGAAGGTGACAGAAGGAAGGTTGTGAATCGCTTGTTCCTTCCGCTCCACACACGCAAACTGTGACAGAAATTATGTGCTTTTTCCCATGACAGGCTATAAAAGAGCTTCCCATTAACTTAATTTATTTCACTTGAATACCAGAGACACTGATGACAAAACCCTCTTAAATGTACCATCTATCCCACTTTTAAAGTGTATCTGCGGATACTACATTAAAAAGAAGCCTGTTACTGGGAGACGGCCTGGAGACTGGGTCAGCACTCACCAACATGGACGCTTTGTGACACGTCTGCTGTATTACAGACTGCAAAAGTGCGATCCTGTTAAGAAAGGGCCTTCGGGGCCATAAAACATTGCATCAATAAGAGCAGACTTTCTTCAAAAGAGACGTGCAGAGTACATGCTACGTAACACACACACCCCCCTCAGAGAAATGACGACTTGATTAAATGCAGCATAAAAGCTGCCTAGGGGTTCGGATCCCGGGCGCGCACCAACACACCGCTTGTCCAGCCATGCTGGGGCCGCGTCCCACATGCAGCAACTGGAAGGATGTGCAACTATGGCATGCAGCTATCTACTGGGGCTTTGGGGGAAAAATAAATAAATAAAATTAAAAGAAAAAAAAAAAAAGCTGCCTAGGAGAACCCAAGCAAGTCAAAGCTCATTTTCATCTGCATCAAAACGGTAACAGGGCAAAAACATAAAAGTCTAACAAGCACCATGGCAGATGCTTTATTTTTATTTTTTCAATCTCAGAATCTTATCTTCAAAAGGCCTTTCTCCTCGTTTTACATGACCATGACCTTGGCTCAGGCCTCCACTGATATCTAGATTTCTCCAACTAGATCTAGATTTCTCCAACTAGGAGATCTCACTTCTTCCAGTTTCTCTTCCAATCAAGCTACCCCATAGAGCCCCCACACCCTACGAATTTAATCTTCCCCTAAATATCCCATTCACCATCACAATATTCCTCAGACCAAAAACCTCCTACCAAAATACCCTATTTCCCAAGTAAAAGACAATCAGTTCGACTCTTCACAGGCTGGTGCTTCTCAGATGTCCTGGCATAAGCCAACAACAGGTCTCCCTGCTGGTCCAACAGGTGTGCCCACGGAGGTGGCCACATCCCCACACCCACTGTGTTCTCTTGTCATTACCACAGTCTGCTCTCATCACACTGACCCTACCTAGCACACCCCTTTTGGTTCCCCTGCCCTACTCACATCTCAACACCCTCTAGGGTTTAACCCACTAATCTGATTCCATAACGAGAGGATCTCAAACTTCAGCATGCATCAGAATCACCTGGAATTCTTGTTAAAGCACAGGTGGTGGGATCCCACCTCCAGAGTTTCTGATTCCACAGGTCTGGGGTGGGGCTGAGAACATGTAGTTCCAACAAGTTCCCAGATGATGCTGGTCCAGGGACCACACATCGAGAATGCCTGCTAGACTACACCTCCTAACACTGCAGCTCTTTCTAGAAGGCTATTTCACACCCTCGCTCTCACTTTAAGACCTTATTCTATCAGTGAATATTGCTGATACCCCGACTCCTAAGCTCCTTCCTTACATTTTTGCCTTTTCTATCCAATTAGACTGAAACCAGGACTTCATGTTTTGATGAAGTCCTCCCATTCTGGGTACTAATCTGCAGTTTTTCACTGGCTGACAGGGGTGCACCTTCTTGCTTTCCAACATTCAAAGCACTCCTGAATCATATTCCCTCTAGAAATGTCCTTGGGGCAGCACAAAGAGAAGAAACCCTCTTTAACCCTCAACCAGCTGGGTTCTCTTCTGTCCCACTTCCCAGAGCCACCCACTATCCTACCCGGGGTTTAGGACAGTGGTTTCCAATCTTCATCACCACTGTTCTCTTACTATCTCTCTCTTTCCTCTGTTTTTTTTTTTTTTTTTAACATTTTTCTTTCTTCATTTTTTATTGAGGTAACATTGCTTTATAACATTATATGAATTTCAGGTGTACATCATTATATTTCAACTTCTGTGTAGACTGCATCATGTTCACCATGTTCAAAAGTCCAGTTGCATTCTCTCTTTCCTTTCATACAGCCTGCACTTCAAAAGACTGTTCTCCAACAAACCGCATTTATGATGTAGTAATGAAGTCATTCCTCCACTTTTTTCAAACTAATCAAAGAAAAACCAGAGCTCATGATCAGCTTAGGCGAACTTATGTTATCACAATGAGGTGATATAATTCGAGCCTAAAGCAAATCAAGTCGACATTTTAGTTAGACTGTGCATCCTTATCACGAGTAAATTTATTATTTCCTTTAGGATTCTTAAAATGTTGAAAACATGACTACTTTCCTGGACCTCTGCCTATTCAGGGACCCATGGATGGAACTTTATGAGTCTAGCAAGTAAATAATTAATTTTATCTATTTATAAGTTAACACTGAATCGTCTGTGTTCTCTATAGGATTTTCCAGTTCAGTACAGCCCATCTTAGACGACAAACTCCTTATATTCTAATTAATTTATTTGTGCAGAGACTAGTACAAACATATCTCAGTGTCATTGGGATATAACGTGTGCCATATACAGGCAGTGGCCAAAGAACAAGGCTCACTCACTCTTTTTTATGAATATCTTTGAAAATATACATCTTTTTCAAAACTCCAACATACTTTCCTGTCTCCTGTAACACTTTATAATGAAATACAACACAGCCTCTTCCTGAGTACTCCCATGTCGTGATTATGAACACCTATCACATACTATCTTAGTAAGACTTACAAGCAAGGTCTCTTGAGACTAATCAACTGGAATATGGACAACGGTCTGCCCCGAGGTATAGGTAATTCCAGATCCCTGCTGTGATTTCTGAACTCTCTCCTGTACTTGCTCTCCGTGGTGTCCTGTCCAATCCTTCACTGTGGCCTCCTCTCAAAGCCCCTTCCCTTCACTCTGGCCTCTGAGGGGCTGGGCACTAGCACAAGGGGAACAGTGACACTAAAGTAAGAGTTAACAGGAGAGTCAAGACTGGGGAGCTCAGGTGTGTGAGTCACGAGTGGAAAGAACACAACTTCCGGCTGCTCCCAAGGTGTGCTTAGCTTCTGCTCCTCAGTCTCACCGCAGAGAGCTGAGGGCACCCTCAGGTAAGTGAGGTGCACTGAATGTACTGGGTAAGTCCTCTTGATCTCCACCTTGGAAAATGTAAAGAATAAATAAATTGTGTCATACTCATAAAAAGTGAAACACAGGATTCTTCTTAAATATGACAGTAAACTTTTAAAAAATCTTTAACATCACAATTAAGCTGAATTTTTGTTGGTAATTTCCTTTTTTTTTTAAAACCAGAATCTCATCTGGTGAAAAAGATTAAAGACTTCTTTTAAGTATGAATGTGAGTTGTTCTTATCTGGGAGTAATACACATAGATCATGAAAACCATTTATAAGAAGGTTTCGCTTATCAGAGACTTCCAAAGCAAATGATCAAACAAAGAAGAATGTTGCTGTTAAGATGCCCAAACCCCCAAATCTAGCTCCCACTATCGGCACTTGACAGATGAAGGCCTGACTCTTTTTTCTAAGCGCAGTGCACTTATACTCTGGTGCTAATCACCTAAAAGCTGCAGCCCAAGGTTGGCTGGTCCAGGGCAAGCAAGCAGCTCCATTAAACTGAGTCAGCAAAATCTTAAAAGGATTAATTATCAATTACAATACTACCCAATTACATTAATCGACCAATGTTTCTATCCAAGAAGAGTTGCTAATGTTCGTTCTCTGTCCTCAGGATTTTACTGTAAGAACTTTATGCTTTAAATGTGATTGAAATAAGTACTGAAAAGGGCTATATGTCAGAAATGAATACTGCTTCTTAATTCTATGAATTTTAATTTAAAATACAGATTCAGACACTAGAAGATTTGTGTTTGTCTTTAATCCATTTTCATTTCCCAGGGTACACTTAGTACAGTGTATCTGTACCTAAATACTGGTATCTTTAATGATTGTTTCCAATGCTCCCCCCATAGTTATTTTGCATTTCTAATTTGCTTGGTACACAGGCAACCAATGTGCATAACTGAACTGCAAATGGAAGCGTGCTTGCTACTTTAGTGAAATTAGAATTCACTGAAGGTTATAAAAATATTAAACTTAATATCATATTACAGGAAGCGTAAGTATTTTTGATGGGCCCATAATTTTACCACTTCACCTGCTGTATCTGCTGGCAAACATGGTTTGGAATATTAATGAAAAATTCCCTCATTATTAAACTGCAGTATTAAAAAAAATCTACAACTACTAACAGCTTACCTACCACAAAGACATTTTCAGAAATTATCTACCTTAAAAATATTTTCCAACCAGACAGTTCAGAAAATAGATTTAATTTTGTAAAGCTAGAACAAACAGGGAGACCCCCCACTGCTTCAAACAATTCATTAATTCAAAAAGTTCTATTTTCTTTGCATGTAAAAACTCAGGGGGGAAAAAATCCAATCTCCCCTTCTCCCATCTCCATTTAAGTGTGCCTATTTTGCTGAGGTCCACAATTGAATAATTCTAGTAGAGGGTGTGTATCAAGGAGCAAGGGGCCAAAACCACAGCATTCTGGGCCAATTAATGCAAACAGAGAGCACCCTGCACCCCTCACCTACTGCAGTGCCTCATCCCACAGGCAGGGATCCCAGAAGCAGCTCCTGCAAGAATGAGATGAGATGAGCACCCATCTAAAGGACAAAGAAAAGGATGCAAATCATAGACCCGAGTGACCAGATCCCAAAACACCCCTTTGGCTAGTCCACACATTTTCATCTATTGGCACAATAAGTTTAGGTTATGCCTGTTTGCAACCGTTACTTTACCACCTAAGTTTATAAAATGGAGTTGTTTTTTTTAAGGACCCAATAGTGATTTGCCATCTTCTGAAGAAAATAACATGACAGGTCAGAGTCTGGACTTTTGACGCATAATGTAAGGTCCTATGAACATCATCAGGTTAATCTAAAAGCTGAGAAGAGCTTCACAGGGTGTGTCTAAAAGACATCTGTCTGACAGCTAGAAAAGTCTCCCTCTCCCATCACAACCCTGAATTGAGTGTCTTCAAACCTCAGTCTTTCTGGCCAGCTCCATGGGTAGATATGATCCTCCCCCTCCTCCTCCTCCTTCTCTCCCTCCCCGCCCCCTCTCTCTTAAGAATGATTCATAACCTTCCCTAATAGCTAGCACATCCCAGGGGTTTTCAGAAATGAGAGAGAAATAACGTACTAGTCATGTCGTTTTCAGGCACGCTGAGACATTCCATGTGGTAGGCAGGGCAATGCCAGTAGCCAACTTAAAATACTAGTTGATTTGATGGCCGCCTTTTTACAGATTATATTTGAAAATTTACTAGTGGCTTTTCACTATAAAACAAATGTATATTATAGAAGGAAGAAAAAACACGAATTTCTTCTTAAAATTAGAAAAAGTCCATAAATTAGTAAAATGTATGGAATTTACTTATTTCTAAAAAGGCAATTCAAATATGTACAATCCACCTTCAACAAAAACTAGCCAGTTTTTGTCAAAACTAGTGGAAGAATAATGCAATCCCACTCTTATACCATGCTTTCAGTTAACACAGTATTGGTAAGTACTGTGAGGTAGACACTATTCTCTCCATTTTACAGATGAGAAAACTAGAACCTAGAGAGGATAATGGATTGGCTCAAGATCAGCCAGCAGGATAAACAGCAGAGCTGGGCATCCTGTTCAGGTTTCTGGACCCTAAATCTAGCGATCTCTGAGGAGATG
This sequence comes from Ceratotherium simum simum, assembly GCF_057802395.1. Taxonomy (NCBI): domain Eukaryota; kingdom Metazoa; phylum Chordata; class Mammalia; order Perissodactyla; family Rhinocerotidae; genus Ceratotherium; species Ceratotherium simum. Next base: position 5,277,446 of record NC_141920.1, read on the forward strand.
GGTGACACCAAGCTTGGCCATGTGCACACCTGGGGAGAAGGGAAGGCTGGCCTTTGGACAATCTGCACTGCCTGTATGCTGGCATCCTCCTCCTGAGGATATCCTCTCTCCCAAAGAAACCTGGGAACGCTACGTACTCACCAAGATGTCATCACGCAGCTGCATGTTAAGAGGACCCTTGGAGAAACGCAGTGCTTTTTACCCCAAGATATTAATTTCTAAGAAATGATACAGTGGCCCCTCAGCCATAAAACCATAAAACTGCAGCCAATGGGTACCAGCCTCCTTTGCCGACTGGTGAGGCTGTCCCAGAAATGCAATGACACCTGGCTTCACTCAGGTGCACCTCAAGCACTGAGATAAATACACATCAACTAAAAACAAAGGAGCCCTTTCTCCTGTGCAAACATAACCTAGTCCCAACTAGGAAGGCCTGCAGACACCTGGACACTTTAGTATTCAATTGCTTTTCTCCCCCAAGTACATTACATTTTGAGAGCCGTGGTACTTTATGTTTTACATTCATTTGTAAGTGGTGCCATCCCAACACTGTTGAGGCAGTTTAGTGACACAGAAGAGCCACTGGATCCGGAGCAAACACAGCTGGCTTCAAATAGCAGCTCTGGGCCGGCTCCGTGGCTTAGCGGTTAAGTGCGTGCGCTCTGATGCTGGCGGCCCGGGTTCGGATCCCGGGCACGCCCCAAGGCACCACTTCTCCGTCCACCCTGAGGCCGAGTCCCACGTACAGCAACTAGAAGGATGTGAACCTATGACATACAACTATCTACTGGGGCTTTGGGGGGAAAAAAATGAATAAATAAAATCTTTAAAAAAAAAAAAAAAAAAAAAACACAAATAGCAGCTCTGTCACTAATCACCCACATGACTCTAGATGATCTTGCCCTCTCTCTGTACCTGACCTTCTTATCTGCAAAAGGAAGGCCACAACCACAGAATCTTGGTCTTCCTTCAGTAGGTAATCATAAATCAAATGCCCAGGGCTAGTTATTGCTTTAAAAAACCTTCCTATGATGAGGAAAAGATGACTCTTTCTGCAAGAGACACACACACTTTATATTCAACACTGGGAAGCACACCTCCACTGTCCAACTGCCTGCTGAGACTATTTTATTCAGAAAACCAAGTTGCTGCCCCCATGTTGACTGTGAAAATTGGTAATTCTCATCTACTGACAATCTTGCTCAAATTTGATATGGGCAAGGAAATCGAGAGGAAAAAAGTCAATAAAAGAAGGGAATAAAAGATTTCAGCTACCCTTGATTTCAGCAGAAACACTGAAACCATATGGATCCAAGGGGCAAAGAAACGCTGACATCCTAAGTCCCTTCCCTTCTCCAGCATGCTGCAGTTCACAGCCTGGGCTTCAGATGGAGTGATCCACAACTTGGCTCTGTCACTTGCCAGCTGCATGAGCCTGCGGCCACTGGTCTCCTTCTTAGTACAATGGAGGCAATGATGCATTCCTCACAGGGCAGATAACAGAAATTATATGAGATAATGTGTGTGTAAGCCCAGTATATAGGAGACCCTCAATAAATGTTGGATCCCACCATCCTGACTTCTCCAGGATAATAACCTGATTCAAGAGTCCAGATCAGGTCTTACAGCCTCAGAGAGAAGCACATAGGATAGCTGGTGTAGGCGCACCATAATGAGAGAGACCAATGGATGTAGGGAATAACAGTCTGCAGAAATGAAGAGATAATGAAACACCTTATATCTTTCCAAAGAGGTGAATCATTTTCTTTTAGGTGTCAAATGAATAGCCAAATGAATCACAATCAAAATCTGCCATGGAAACACCAGCCAGATACCCTTTTCCAATGAGTAGTAGCTTCTAATGATGCAGAACCCTCTGTGACACAGAGTCCCCTGATACTTAAAGGACAGACACACACTCCCTGGAGCTCCTCCACAAATACAAAAGGCATTCTTAGATCCAGAAGTTCTAATGAGCTAAAAGTTTATTCCATTTCTAAAATACATTTAAACTCAAACCCATCACTTACATCTCCTTAATTCTGAAATCCAATTCTCAATTTGGGCACTTTACCAGCATCTTTTCAGAAGTTGGACTTTGGAAAATATATGCACCCTCAGACAGAAAGGGAAAAAAACCCATCAGACATGCACAAAACTTACACCCTTGAATATATTCCAATTTCCTCAGCCCTCATCTCCCTTAGCTTTTCACAATCAGTAAAGTGCAGTTACCAATCATTGGAAATGACATAAGCTTAATGTCAGAAATCATTTAGCTTAAATAAGAAAATAACTCCATTTAGCTTTCTCCCACAAAGTAAAATTAAGTTTGTTTAGCCCTTTTTTATTTATCGCCAAAGGGCAGATTTAATTTCAAGGGAGTGAAAACCAAACTCATTCCGAGTAAAGTCTTAAGTTACCACTTTAATTTTGCTCTAACTATTGAGGCGCAAAGGCTGTAAGCATTAAACCAAAGAGGCATTAATTACAGAAAAACAATAGGTGAGTAGGACCCACTAAGCTTTCTAATCAGAGGGTGGAGGGTTGGGGGAGAAGTCTGCCATTTTATTTTGCTATATTGCAAATACAAGCAAGCTATAAGAAATCCCACTAGTTCTAGGGGGCCTTTTCAGCCCACCCCGTTGGCCTCCAGTCTCAGGACTTACCAGATACATTAATCGAGAGCCCTGCACCAATGATCCCACTGTTGGGCCTCACGCAGTACCTACGTGGTGCTGTGGTCTTCACTTTAAAACACACATTTCGGTCTGTCGGGTTGCCAAGCTTTAGGTTGGTGGTGACAACATCAGTGAAGGGACCTGTGGAATGAGACAGAGATTGATTGGGGATCTCACAAGAAGAGTTTAGAAGATAGACTGATTTATGGTCTGGGGTCAGGAGAGGTAATGGAATATGGTTAAGAGAAGATTCAAGATCCAAAACTGTCTCACTATCGTGAATAGGAGAGATGAGTGGAGGTTAATGTACGAACAGCAACAGCTAAAATTCACCATGATCTCACCATGCTACCAAGGACCTAGTCAGTGTTCTAACAGACAGTATATCTCACTGAAGCCTCACACCTTTATGATTAATGCTGTTTTACAGATGAGAAAACAGGCTTGGGAAGACATGTTACCTGTCTAAGTTTTCATGCCAGTTAGTGGTAGGTAGGATCTGTAACCAGGCAGCCTGAAGCCAAGGCCAGTTCTTAACCTATGCTAAATACTGATTTCCACAATAACCAGATGAAATCTAACAGGGCGATGGTAAAGGACTAGAATTGGGTCCACAATGATTATCCAGGGCAGGGTGTGCCAAGAGTAGCAGATGTAAGAAAGACTTTGAGGCGTTAATGGTCTATAAACACAGACACCCCCAACAATACAGTGCTGCTGACAGAAAAGTTAGTATCATTTTAGGCTAGAGCAAGTTCAGAGTCCTGTAGGGTAGCCCACACCTGAAACATCACATTCCGTTTAACTACTCAGGCTACTGGGAGGATGGAAACAAAGCTAAGTGCCCTGAGGGTATTTTTTATTATTATTTATTCATTTTCTACTTTATTAGATTTTTTTAATTAAAAAAGTAAAACATGCTTCTTAAAACAAGCCAAACAATAAAAGATGTATAAAGAGGAAGTTAATAAGCTTTCCCTTGTCCCCTGAGGTACCTAATATTAACAATATGGGAGATCTTTCCACATCATCTATGCTTATACAAACAGGACATACATACATGTGTGGGGAGGGGGAAGTAACAAAAATGGGATTATACTACTCACGTTACTCTGAAACTTGCTTTTTTTCCCATTTACCAATGGATGGACACCTCGCCACTAGGTTTATTAAGGAGTCAGGTGGGAGGGTTGAACTACAAAACCTCTTAGGTCCTTTTCTACCCCTTTTCAAATTTATATTTTTTCACCATGTAAATCAGTGATAGCTTTGTGTTTCCTCCAGGCAAGTTCTTTACTCCTGTCTTTACACTTACAAGGAGGTAGGAGATGGGGTGGGGAGGTGTTTGTGCTCATGTGTTCACAAACTAAGAAATACATAATGTTGGTTCATCTGTGAAAACCCAACAAAGACCTTTAAATCTGTGCCTTGAACACTGTTAATGAGATTCTAAGCTCCCGAGGACAAGGATGATACCTTACCCATTTCTGCATCTCAGGCACTGCTGCCCGGCATGTAGTAAAGGTGAGGGAGGGAGAGGAAGTGTGTGTGTGTGTGTGTGTGTCTATCTATAGATAGACAGATATTCATTCACCAAGGAGGAAACTACCTCGTGGATTTTCACTAGCAAAATTAAAATCTCAGGCTGCTTTCTCTCCTCTAGAGATGCTCAGGGTATGAAAAATCAATTTGATATGGGCTTAACTTAAATATAAATTAAGAAACCAATAATGGTGGAAAGGAAGAAAGGAAAAGGGACTCAATGCTAAAATCAAATAAACTACAACCAGTTCTGCTATAAAGCCTATTTTGAAAACGTGAATTTGTTCCAATGTGATTGATGTGCATATTACGGGGACAATCTGAGCATAAAACAAATTTCACATTTGCTTATGCATGATTTTGTCTGCAAGAAACGCTGGATGAACAGAAGACTGCATCCCCAGCTGCAGGGAGCTGCAGAGAAATACACAACACACACCCCACACACCTCAACACCCGCCAACTACCTCAGCTCACCTCGTGGGTCAGGAGCCACACCCATCCATACCTGGCGTTACAACTTTCCACCCGATTTCAGGGAACCCTCCTTCCCCAACTTCACAGTGACTCACAAACTGCAACTCCTCCCACACCCACTTCCACAGGCGACCTTCAGGTCCCTCTCAAGGTGAAGCACCACATTTACTGTGTTATTTATATATTTCCCACCCATTTAATGTGAGTAAAACTGCGCCACCGCTTCTTAGGCTCCTGTCTTTGTGTGTGTGACTGACAGAGTGTTGGCGTGTGTGCCCTAACCTCATTTCCCCCTCATAAGTCCTGTTTTTGTTTTTGGTGAGGAAGATTCACTCCTGAGCTAACATCTGTTGCCAATCCTCCTCTTTTTTTTGCTTGAAGAAGACTAGCCCTGAGCTAACGTCAGAGCCAATCTTCCTCTATTTTGCATGCGGGTCACCACTTCAGCATGGCTGACGAATGTGTAGGTCTGCACCCAGGATCTGAACCCATGAACCCGGGCTGCCAAAGCGAAGCGCACAGACCTCAGCCACTAGCCACAGGGCCAGCTCCAGTCCTGTGGTTTTTATTGTGCTGTTTTGTATGTTTGGTGACTTTTAGGAATGCATATGTCGCATTACAGCAGAACCGACTATACTACTAGATCATCTACTGTTTCAGGGTTACTTACACTAAAAGCTGTTCTCATTCCATGGGCAATGACACCTTCAAGAATGAAATAGCTGAAGAGAATTTCTCCATTTGCTTACCTTTCTTATAAACCCTGCCTCTGCCCCTGGGAGTCAGGCTGGAAGCCATGAGGGGGAGGCACCTTGTAGGTACAGCTGCAGCCAGACCTCGGAAAAGGTGGAGTCTTTGGTATTGCATCTCCCCTACTGACTCCACCAACAACAACCCTCTCTCTGCACTGAGTCATCTCCTTACTGAGCACCAAAAGCTTACACAGGAGGGCAGGTACCCTGTGGCCCAAGAGGATTTTCAGCTCCAGTGAGGGAGAGCCAGATGCTGACAACGCTCCAGCCCTGTATCAAGTTTTTGGCATCGAGGGGGAAACAGGACACTTGGTGCTGAGGTAGTGTTTGGGGGATTACGGAGGCAGCACCTCTTTGTGACTCTTCCTTTTCCCACTTTCCAACGCATGCAGTCTGACTCAAAACCAAGATGGAGCAAATCTGATCTCTCATTACGTCTCCTTGCTTGCTTAGGGTGGAGATCACTTCAATGGTAAAGAAAAAAAGAATAGCTAAACATAACTAAAAGCAATTAAACACATGCACACACACGCACACATCAGCGGCATGCGGACCACAACCACCGCGTACACGCACTCCCTGGCCTTCACGTGAAAACTGCCCGTCACAAGAACGCCACATAAGCAGAGCTCCAGCTCAAACAGCCGCACAGTGCTGGGGGAAAGAAGAAGAAGAGAGACACAAATGTGTGACTGCACAGAGACACCTGAAAGGGGATGAGCTTTCAAACACAGAGCCTGGGGGGAAAAAGGTACTCACTGACAATTTGAAGGTGATTTGTAAACTATGAGGCCTTCAAGTTTTCCAGATAAAGGTTAAAGCTATTAGTTTCAACAATATTCTGCCTCAAGAACACGCAAGCATCTTGAGATCAGAAGGCCAAGTATTCATAATGGCCCACAAACACACCCCAAAAAAATACAGATTTTTCTAAGGTGGTCTGAAGTATACTGAATGCAGAAAATAGGGATGCTGGCATGATTTTACTACGACGAAATTAAGAATACTTACTCGCTTACAACTCAGTTTCTAGTGTCTCTTCCTCCCCATCCTGCCTCACGAAGTTGAGGGGAAGGGACTCAAGTATTAGTTTATCCCTGACATTGACCTTTCCTTCTGGGTACGCCACAAAAATAAACCAAATTTAACTGTAAACACTAACCTGTTTTTGGAAATTCTCCCAGTTAACCTATTACATAGCAATCTAAACAGTGTTTCAACCTATATGAATCACAATAAAGGTAGTCTAAATTATTAAAAGAAAAACAATATTTGTAGTAATAAGCAGGATAAAATAAATATCCCAGATTTCTCCCTCAACACTCAATCCTGGGTCTTGAAGTGTTAGAGATTTCTTGGCTTACACAGATTCTTATTTGTAGACACCTGGAAGGAACCTTACTGAAAATATACGCACGTGAACAACAACACTGGTAAAAGAGCTAAGTCTCGCAAGTAAAAATCAAGACATTGAGTAAAAACAGGCCAACCCTCCTCTCCCCACCCCAGGCAATTTACTCTAAGAACTTTATTGAAAATAAATTCTATTCGATTTGAGTAATTATAGGAAATAAACCATGTTAGTGTTCTCCTTTTCCCCTGTATTAATGAATTAGAATACACAAAAACCTCAATAAAAATGATGTAAAGGCTTATGAGCATCATTCAGATTTTTACTAGCCCTTTCATTTCATACAACTGCCATTTCCATTAAAGCATTATGTAAAAAATGGGATTTTACTATACCAACATGCTTATTTATCACCAATGAATTTAAACATGGCTTACAGAGTCAATTTTACAAACAAAATCTCCTCCAAAAGTTAGACTCTTTTCTTTTAAGAGATGAAAACAATGAGTTGGTATCCCCAGAACTGCAGCACACCCTTGAATCATGTTTCTTTCTATTCTCCAACTCCTTATTTTAGGTAATGTTTATATACAACGAGGAACTAAGCATCTAAAATGTGAAACAGGAGGTCAAAAAAATGAAGCAAAATAAATTTGAGGGAAATTAGGAATATTCTTAAAGTGAATAATGTTCTTTATGCCCTATATTATACATATTCCTCTGTGAAAATTCTTGTGAGTTTGACAGATGCTCATGAATAGCATTAACTAATTTGAATATGAACTCTTTGACATGCTCTAAAAGGTATGCACGGTATAAACTATTTCCTCCACTCAGGCTTGGCTTATTGTCATTTTAAAGTGTGTATTTTAAGACAGTAAGATCTGGAATTGACCTGTCTTAAAAGCAAATAATACAATGCCCGCAGAAATATGCACAGCATTAAAAGTGAAAGGAGGAACGGTTAATTTTTCAGTCTTTCTTACAAAAATGGAGCCTTAGAATTATAAAGTGGTTTAAAGGTCAAGGAAAGAAGGTCATGATCCAGCTAACTTCTCAACAGTAAGAGGTCAGGTTCCAGGTATCGAAAATTTCGCCACAGTAGCTGGATAGACTGATCAATCAGGAAACACAAGAGCATATTGCAGAAAAAGCATTCCATTAAATCTTTAAACATTTTACCCTTCTATGCATGGTTTAAGTACTTCTCTTCTGCAATCGTTCATTCAAAGACTTATGGAGGAAAAGACTTTAACAAAACTCTTCCTTTCAGGAAATCCTTTACAAAGGAATAACTTAGGAGTTCAGGTCCCAACAACTGTAAAGGGTGACAGTGAAAACTCCAAGTGGATTAACTCAAAACTCAATCTTGGCCTCAGTTATCTGTGTACCCTCAAGCATATCACATCACCCCATCTGTAAACAGCAGGACAGGATTCTTTCAAGGATAAATATATCCTTTATTTTTACACAATTCAATTAGAAAATAAAGACATACAAAATAAAAAACACACAGAACTGCAAAACTCCTAGAAGGTAACATAGAAGAAAATCTAGATAATCTTGGGTTTGGCAATGACTTTTCAGATACAACACTGAAGGCACAATCCAGGAAAGAAATAATTGATAAGCTGAACCTCATTAAAGTTAAAAACATCTAACACTGACAACATCAAATGCTGGCGAGGAAGCAGAGCAACAGGAACTCTCACTCATTGCTGGTGGGAGTGCCAAATGGTAGGTACACTCTGGAGGACAGTATGGCTGTTTCTTAAAAAAAACTAAATACCCTCTGACCATACAATCCAGCAATCACACTCCTTGGTATTTACCCAAAAGAGTTGAAAACTCATGTCCACACAAAAACCTGCACATAGATGTTTACAGCAGCGTTTTTCATACTGTCACAACTTGGAAGCAACCAAGATGCCCTTCAGTAGGTGCACAGATAAACTGTGATATACCCAGACAATGGAATATAATTCAGCACTAAAATGAGCCATCATGCCATGAAAATTCAGACATAGAGGAATCTTTTTTTTTTCTGAGGAAGATTCCCCCTGAGCTAACATCTGTTGCCAATCTCTCCACCAGCATTTTTTTTTTTTTTGGCTTGACGAAGATTAGCCCTGAGCCAACATCCGTGCCAATCTTCCACTATTTTGTATGTCAGTCACCACCACAGCATGGCTGACAAATGGTGTAGGTCTGTGCCCAGGATCCAAACCTGCAAACACAGGCCGCCGAAGTGGAGAGCGCCGAACTTAACCACTACACCACAGGGCCAGCCCCTACAAGGAGGAATCTTAAATGCATATTACTAACTTAAAGAAGACAATCTGAAAAGGCTACATCCTGTATGATTCCAATTATGTAACATTCTGGAAAAGGCAAAACTATGGAGAAAGTAAAAAGATCAGTGGTTGCCAAGGGTTAAGAGGGGAGGGAAGGATGAACAGACAGAGTACAGAGGATTGTTAGGGCAGTGAAACTATTCCGTGTGATACTATAATGGTGGATACATGTCATTACACATTTGTCAAAACCCACAGAATGTCCAACACCTAGATTGAACCCTAAGGTGGACTACGGACTTCGGGTGATAATGATGGTCAACACAGGTTTATCGATTACAAATGTATCACTAATGCTGGATGTTGACCGTGAAGGAAGCTGTGCATGTGTGGCGCCAGAGGCATATAAGAATTTTGTACTTTCTGCTCAGTTTTGCTGTGAACCTAAAACTACTCTAAAAAATAAAGCTTTTTTTCCTTCAAAAAAAAGAGGAGGAAAAAAAAGTATTTGGCCTTTATATTAATTAACCTTTGGTAGCACTCTCCCCCCCCAACATTTCTATATTAAATATTACTGAGATTTTGAAATATATATAATATATAAATGAATAAATAAAATATATATACATGAATAAATAAAATATACATATAAATGAATAAAGATGCTTTGTTTAACAAAGAGATTGCTTTTCTTCCTTTTTCTGGAGTTCATGAAATTCTAGTGTTACAAATACACATCCTCCCTTTGTAATATGTCTCGTGATGTAGCTACAATACTTTGAAACTCAAACTTGTATCTGTTACCAAATAAGTTATATACCAATTTGATATATAATCTATCAGGTCTCAGCTTTCCAGATATAAACTTCAAGTTATTAGCTCCACAACAGTTTTTTTCACTCTGCATAAAAAGAGCTGTATTACTTTATATTCTTGCAGACACAATTTAGGTACAGTATCTCTCTTTTCTTCAATCCTTCCAAAAAACAAGTTACCATATTTCGCTTCAACTCCAAAAAGATTACCTTCTGGGAAGGTAATAATGTCTCCAGAAGCCTAGGACTGATGATGGATTTTGTTAAGACAATAAAATTATGCTTGAGGTTTCAATACAAATAGACTCTGCATGGGAAAAGTCTATTAAAATGGGGGGAAACGGACACTATAAAGTAAAATCCGCTGGATACCTTATAGATGTCTCTAAAATTTATTCTTTGACAGTCTATTTTCATTAAAGTATCCTACTGCTTCCTGCTTTCCCAACTCATCTGCAGTGCACCCAACAGTCACATTATTTCTTTTCTTGTTTATGCAAGTCTTCCCCTCCAGAATAGAAACTCCACGAACACACAGACTTTTCTGTCCCTCTTGTTCACTACCGATCGTTAGCACCCAGAACACTTCCAGACATGGAGCAGATGCTAAATTTACTGAATGAATGAATGAATGAATGGCCATGCCATGCTTCTATCTATTTTCAACAATGGTTTTATTCTTCCTGCACGCACCCTCTAGTATGCACAACCAGGCTCTGGGTGAGTGAACACTGAGCCCATGCTGCTCCCTCTCTAGTATGACCACCCTTTTCACCTTCAGCATAGAACTTATCATCAACTGGTACTTCATCTGTTCCTCTCCTGACTGTCTCCCACCTAGAGTAAACCTGCACATGAAAGGAGACAGCACCTGTGCTATTCATCACTGGATGCCCTGAGCTTGGAACAGTGCAACATACGTAGTAAAAGGACCCAAGAGATGTGTGCAGCATGACTGAAGGCCAGGCTTCCTCAGAGGCGACTCAACTCAGATTCTGACATGTTTCCTATAAACAGATGCCTACTCTGTAACATGGATCTGAAGTCACGATAAATTGTGCTGTTCATATACAGGGCGAAGGTATTAAAAATGTTCACTTGTGTCAATAATGCTTTCATCATTACTATTCTATGATAATTTTGTTTAAAGCTGCCCCCTCTAAAAACTGAAAAAAAGATTTCATAGTAACAGATATTGAAAGAAGGTGAGTTCTAAAATAGCCATAAACTCAAGAGCAAGGACACTGGGAGAATTGTTTTTAAAAATCTATTTTCTTGACTGAATTGTTAGCTCAAATATTAAATCAATGCTTTAGAAACAAAAATAAAGCTTTGCAACCGATGTGTTTTTAATGGCAGACACTGGATTCCAATATTTCAGCAGAAAGCCTAATCGTGTAACTCTTATTCTGAAATAACCACACAAAAAAAATCCTGCACATAGACACATAACTTTCCTGAAGAAATCTTAGAATGCAAAGTGTTCTAAATTAATAAAGTAACCTCCCTGATATCCTTGAGAGACAGCTAGCTATGGAGAAACATCACACCCATTATTATAGCAAAAGAAATCAACACCAAGAATACTCACTAATCATGCGATCAAAGGCACACTAGAAGCCAGCGTGATTGAAATAGACTAGACCAATCTTTCAGGCTGCTTATTCAACTCACTACTTTCCTAGCTCCTTTGGAGCAGAAAGAAATAAAACTCAGTAGGCCACCAACTCCATGGGTGGGAAAACTGGACCACAAGGCACCCTATTGTAGTGTAAGAATCCAATAGATAAAAGTACTATGGAAGGCCTAAGATCAAATTCAGGAAAGCTACCCAAAAGACATAAAGCCACACAGCAAGGAACAGCCTAGGAAACTGAAAGATACTTGTAGCTTATGTTAACAGATAAGCAATTATTATTCAGAATATATAAAGAACTCTGATTAATAATAAATGTGCTAAATTCTTATGGAGGAATACTACACAATTGAAAAGAATGAACTAGATCTGTATTTCATCAATAGAAGGGTCTCAAAAACATGTTAAGTGACAAACTATGATGTCAGATTAACTAATACAGAAAAAAATGGACAGAGCTCACACTAAATTCCTCTGGAGAATAAAGAAAGAGATGAGCATGAATGAGCAGATACGGAGAGCAGAAATGTCTTCAAATTCTTAGTGAAGCTTAATAAGAAAGATTTAAAACAAGTCTAACCAATTATTAACATTTAGTTATTCTGTATTTGAGTGTCTCTTACATTATGTGTATTTTTCTGTATTTAAATTTTTTTTCCACATAAAGAAAGCTACCTGTAATTTATGTAAGATCCAGACAATGTTCTTTTGAGAGAATCTTCTTCTTGCCCAGAATGGATGGCTTGTCTATATAAAAACACTGGAATTGGGAATTGTGGAGTTGTTGAAAACCATTACACCTACCTCAATAGCCATTTGTGTGTAATTTATAAAAGTTAAAGTTATCATTTAAAACATGTTTAGAGCAGCAGTGGTCTCATTAATTCAAGACAAAGACCCAAACCTAAAAGTCTGACAAAATCTATCACAAGAACTTTGAAGACTAGAAGCCTTTACTCACCTAGAGGTAAACACTGTCACTACTTTTCTTTAATGCAACACTGTTTTTCTAAATAGAAAAATGCCTAAAAGTATTATATAAAAGCTGAAGCTTCATACATCCTATCTATATTCAGCACTAAGACAGATTACAGTACACAGCTGAAGATTATTTAAAGGTAATAGCACACCTGACTGGTATGAATTTCATATATCAATTCTAAAATTATCTTAGACTATTTAATAAACTGAATTTTTTCAATACACAATCTTTATTCCACTAACAAACATTTAGTAATTTTTCTCTATTTAGAAGACCAAAATTTGTGATTACAGCCATCACGAAAATAAACAAAAGATAAGCAACATTCTACTCCAAATAAAACTCGACCTAAACAGGAGAGTGTAAAACGTGACTCATTTTTTTCACACAAAGCAGGAGGGCTCAAGACATACATGTCTTGAGTGACAGGAGAGCCAGGGGTCCCAATTTCTCACGGTTGTAGTTGTAGTTTTAACTTCACTGAGTTATAAGTTAACAGTTCAAGTCAAGTGCATAAAGTCAGTATCAGCAAAAGTAAAAACTTCCCCCAAATGTTCAATCTTTAGTGGAGATGACAGACAGCATGTGAAAAGCCTCCACATCAAAATCAACACATCCCAATTCACAGCAGACACACCGAGTGAAGCAAAACACATTTAGCATTCTGCACCTCTATGGTCCAACCTGAATTTTCAATTTGTGAACAATGAGAAATAGCAGAATGCGGTTTATCAGTTAGTATGTAATCCGCTCTGGTTTCCTTTTCAATAGAGAACCTAAGTGGCCATACTGGTGAAAAGAGATTATCAACCAGGTCAGCAGCTTCGTAAACAAATTCAACAAGAAGCCAGGGAAAAAGGCTGTGAGACTTGGATGAAAAATATCTTCTATTTCCCCCTTCCTCTGCCTTTGGAAATCATACTCATTCTTCAAAGTTTTGCTCAAATTCCTTCTCTCTTGGAAAGGCTTACCTAATCTCTCAGTTGGAAAAAGTTATTCCTTCCCATACTGTGTTCTAACAATAAGTTGATCATTGCCAAATTTATAACCACGGCCTGACCCTTTCCCCTGACCTCTACCTGCAGGTGGACTAAGAATCTCACATTTATCCCGTCCAAATAGCACTTTCCAGTCCCCTCCCCCTCCCCTAACCCACTGCTCTTTATCTCAGGAAAAGAAACCACCACTCACCAAAATGCTTGGACCAAAAGCAGTCACCTTCATTTCCTCTCTTCCTCTCCCACTCCACATTTAACCCACCCGCAAGTTCTGCCAGCTCTACCTTCAAAACAGATCTGGAATCTGAGCACTTCTCACCACATTCTCCCCACGGCCACCACCCTGGTCCAAGCCGAGGATTCTCTCGTACTCTTGGCCTGGATTACTGTAGTAGCCCCACGGCCTCCACACACACCACCACCCACACATCTCCCACAGCCTACTCTCCTCACACCAGCCACGGGCGTTTAAAAATAGACTCTTGCTCAGAATCCTTCACGGCTTCCCAACTCACAGCAAAATCCAAAGTCCCTCCCATGGCCTGCCTACCAGGAAGGCTCCTCCTTCCTCCCTAAGCCCATCTCCTACTGTGCCACTCCATCACTCCACTGGCGGCAAAAACACCTTGCTGCTCCTTGAACATACCAAGCTCACTGCCACTCCAGGGCCTTGCACTTGCCCTTCCCTCTGTCTGGAGTGCTCTTCCTCCAAATGTACGCATGGCCTCACAGACTCATACAGGTCTCAGTTCAGGTATCACCTTTTCAGGGACACGGCCTTCCCCAATCACCCTGTTCAAAACAGAACCCACTCCCAAACCCCTTTATCCTGCATTCCCCTTCCCTTAGCACCTACCATTATCTGGCACCATATTATATATATTTCCTGTCTTTAAAGTGCCCATCTTCCCAACTAGAAGATGACCTCCATAAGGCAAAGGTTTTGTCAGTTTCATCTCGGTCTCTCAAGTATCCAGAACAACACTTAGCACACACTGTAGGCATTCAATAAGTAACTGATGAATGGTCCCCACACTGTGCTAGCCCTCAAGCTAGAGAGATGACACTGCTTCTCCTGCCCAGATCCCTGGGAGGACAGAGTACATATACTTGCACAACCATTCCAGGACCCACCCAGAACTAATGAGTAAGAATCTCTGGGATTGAGACTCTGGAATGATATATTTAAAAAAAAAAAAAAAATTATCAAATTATAGCAACATTAGTTAACATTTAACAGTGCCACCTCTATTCTAAGCACTTTACATGTGTCAACTCATTTAATCACCCTAACACAAGGCACAGGGAAGAATCTGAGGCAGAGAGAAGTGAAATCCTTCATCCAAAGTCATGTGACTTTTAGGCAGCAGGTCCAGGATTCACATCCAGATGCCTGGCCCCAGAGTCCACCCTCATCACTGCTGGGCTGTATACTACCACTCACTGCACCGTACACTTTATTGAAGTTAATATATAAAATTGTATGCAAACACGAGGGTGGAGAGGGTGGGGAGCTGAACACTGAGCGAAGTCCTGGAGTCTGAGAAGATGAAGGAAGGTCCAGGCTGAGCTGCAGGAAAAGCCCTGGTGAAGGCACAGTGTGGCGTCATCGGAGTGCAAGGGCTCTCAGAGAGAATCCACACGGCGAGAGCAGAGGGGTCTGAGGGGAGTGAACGACGCTGAGAAATGGGGCAAAAATCGCATCCGCTTAGGCTTTTTAAACACTTATAGTTTAAGTAAAAATAAATTGTAAAAACTGATTACCTTAATCCTATACAAGTGTGGCAATGAGCTCTGCATGAGGAAATGGAGGCAGAATATTAAAAATGATTCTAGGAAGGTAGGTGTAAGGAAGGAAAATGAGTTTCCCTTTTCTGATCACAGGCTCTGAAAAGTATTTATTGCCTCTACCAGCATTCAGTATAAACCAGAGATAAGAATATATGTACTCCCACGTGTCTGTGAGAGCATGTGTGTGTCTGAGTGTTTGTTATTCTAAACAGCTTGTAAATATTGTAGTTGTTTAAAATGGAAAATAAAAGCTGAGATTGTTTAAAAAAAAGGGGGAGGGTGGTGACATGATTTTGAAAGGCTTTGATGCTGGCCTAAGAATTGTGAACATGAACCTGTAAAATCTAGGGAGCCAATGAATGTTTTAAAATAAAGAAATGACATGATCAAATTTCAATTTTAGAGAAATAACTCTGAAAACCGTATACAGGATGTTTTGAAGCGTGAGGGAGGCAGGGAGGAGAATTACAGACAGAGAGTTGGGACACGGGGCAAGAACCCCAAGGGGAGCGGGCCTACACTCAGGATACAGCACTGGGGATAAAAAGCAGCAAAGGGTACCGGAGACACTGCTGACTAAAATGGACTGACTAGATGTGAGAGGTGTGGAAGACGAGGGAGTGAAAGATGAGTTTAGGATTTCCAGCTTACCTAGCTGGGCACAAGGTCCATTCCCAAGAAATGAAGACACATGCGATGGGAACAAGAGGATAAACCACGAATGTAGTATGGAACACGTTGAGTCTGATGTGCTCTCACGCAACCAGACAGGCAGGGATGTCCAGCAGGCAGATAGCCTAGAGATCAAAAGATCTGCTTGGAGATACTGATTTGGAAGTTTTCTGTGTAGAAGGGAGAGCTGAAGGCATTATTAATGAGATTACATTCAGGGACGGGTTAAATGAAGAAGACTGAGGACAGAAGCCTGGGAAATGTCAACATCCAGTAAAACAGATGATAAAGAGGTGGGCAGTTCACCAGAAACGTCAAGGACAAATGTCACAGAGAGAAACCTGGTGAACTGAGAGGGTTTCAGAGGAAGCGTGAGGTCTGAGAATTGAAAGGAAAGTGAACACGTAAACCAGTAACTGAGATTCACTGCTTCCAAAAATTTAGTTGTGATGGAAGACTGGACATTTGCTTAAGTGGAGGAAGATCTGGAGGAATGTGATTTCTTTTTAGGAAGGAGAAACTCAAGCATGTTTGTAAGCACTGGGAAGCAATCAAGTGCAAGAGAAATCTGAGACACCAGAAATAGAGAGGCTGACTAATGGGTCAACATCCCATAAGCGATGGGAAAGGAATAGAGTCAAGAGCACTAGGTGAGGAGGCAGTTCTGACTCTCCAAGATAGGAGGGGAGGACAGGTGAAAACATAAGTTTGTAGAGAGAGGAAAGGGATCAGCACTTGGTAGAAAATCTTTAAATATTTTCTGAGTGAAATACACCGTGTCCACATAGATCAGCTCACACAGCAGACCTCATTGACAGGTTTCACCACTCCTTACCACAGAGAGTCGTCTTCTCTTTTTCCCTTCTCTTCTTTTTCAGCATTCTTTGACCCAGACACCACTAACACGCTGAGAACCTATCATGTGCCATGCACTGTGCTAGGCACTGGGATCTGGGGATAAAAGACACAGTCCACAAACATCAAAGGCATTGTTGACTAAAGGGAAAGGAAGTCAAGTGTTCACACACAACTCACTGTGATGAATGTCGGGGCAAAGGCACAACGTGAGCGCAACGTCAGGAAAGTGACCTCGAAGAAGTGAAGCTGTGTTGAGGCTTGAAGGTAAGTGGGAGGGAGCAGCGAAACAGGAGGAGGAACGAACTCATTCTGAGTGGTAGAAACAATATATGCAAAAGCCCTGTGACCACGGAGAAAAAAAGGCCAGAGCACCAGCTGAAGCATGAGGAAAGATGACGCTGGAGAGATCAGGGGCGACAGGCACAAACGATTTCCCAGGTCTTATTAAAGAATTTAAATGTTACTCTTTTGGCAATGGGGAGACACACAGCGATTTTAAGCAAGCAAGAGAGAAGCTCAGATTTGCATATTTGAAAGTGCCATCGGTATGGAGAGAACAGAGAGGACTCATGACAGGAAAGCCAGTTAAGAAGCCATTACGGTCATCCAAGAGAAAATGAGGCAGCCACAGAGAGGACAAGGAAGAAGGACAGATTTGAGTCATGGGGTCTCTGAGTTGGTCAAGTGTATGGAGGTGGGTACCATTCAGTCGTGAGAGATGCAAAAAGAGGAGGTTTGGAGAAAAAAGGAAAAAGGACTGGTGAGGAGTGTAGTTTGGGGCATGCTGCATTTCAAGTACCTGTGGCCCTATATGTGGGCTTGGGTCGGACCTGGGATCATCTGTAAGTGATGTCAGAAGCCAAGGGTACCGGCAGAAGAGCTCCCCATACCAATGCGGAAGAAGGATGACAGAGAGGGAAACTAAAAAAGAAAAAAGAGAGAGAAGAGGAGCGAGAAGAGGGGCAGAGGGAAACCCGTAACCCTCAGCATTATCAACAGGACTCCACGAGGAGTGGGCAAAAGTGGCCAAATGGGTAGAAGAAAGCCAAAAGAGAGTGATTAAGGAGGTAAAGGGAAGAGTGTCCAGAAGCAGGATGGCAACAGGTGTCAGATGACACAGAGAGCACACATACGGTGAAGAATCAAAACGCAACCACAGAGATAGCAACAAGGCAATAATGAAGCTCCTGGGCAACGACTGCAGGAGTGAACGGGTGGTGAGAAAATGGGGATTAAGACTACTATTTCCAGAAGCTCGCTAGGATAAGGAGCAAAGTGAAGAGAGAAGCTAGAAAAGGCAAACACAACTGAGGAAGCAGTTATTCTTTTTTAAAGGTGCAAGACACAACATTCCGATGTTTACTGAAGAGGACTAATCACCACCACCGGGCTCAGTGTTAGGTATGTAAACAAAAAAAAGAAACAATCTTGCTTTGAAGGCAAAAGGCAACAAAGGCATTCATTTAAAAAATAATAATAAAATAAAATAAAAAGACCAAACAAACAGACCAAGTTTTCTCAGGACTTCCCCAGATGACCTCTCATGTCTCCTCCACCTCTGCCATTCTCTGAGCGAGATCAGGTCAATGAGGCACCCACAGTAAGCTGTGATCCCTGTCCCCGTCACACGAGAAGTTCTGGATGAGGGCATCTGCAGATTCTCTGAGGAGTGATTCACGGCTTTCCCTCATCCAATTAGTAAAGCAGTGTCTGACTTGAAAAAGGTCAGAAAGCACAGACGTAGACTTTCAGAGCAGTCCATTGGATACATTTGTACGTCAACAAATCAATTTGACCAACAGAATGAGAATTCAAATAAGCCTCCACAACGACAAACCTTCGGTTTTTCAGCAAATCCCTCTTTTTACTCTTGGGTATGCTTCTACTTCAAAGGGTCATAGCAAACACTGAAATAATGACCAAGACCAGGGTGGTATCCCTTCCCTGGGGTTACTAGGTGAAGAAATCAATGACAAGAAAAGAATGTATTCCATTGGTGACTACTGGGAGAAACTATAAAGAAACAATACCTACAGGAGCTTGCGTTCTGGCAGGGAAGACAAAGCAATGAGTTAAAGAAGCACGTGGAGAGTAAGACTTGAACAAAACACGCAAGTGACACACAATTTGTACAATCTGAGGTGATGCAGAAAAAACCGGATGAGAACACCTTCAAGAATACTCAGGAAAGCTTAAGAGAATAGTGAGCTTCTAAACAGGAACACAAGGGTTCATTAATTAAATACTCAGGAGCCCACTAGTGCAAAGCCCTGGTAGGTACTATGGGAAATACAAGCCCCAGTTTCTGCCCTCAAGGGGATTCCCACCTTTCTTCTTCAGCTGAAATAAACTTGAATCTACATCCTCAAGGCAACAGCTGGAAGGAACACCAAAAGATGTTGAGTTCAAGCCTCCTCACCCAAGAGGAAAGGAAATCAAAGCTGGGGAGGTTAGCTGAGTGCCTCTAAGTGACAGCAAGGGCAGGATTGGACGCCTCCACGTGTAACGCAAAGCACACACGCTTTAGAGGCTGAGAGACTCAGGTGCAAATCACACGTTCTGCCGAGTCCTGGGCCTTGGTTCTCTCATTTCTAAAATGGAGATGATGGTATACTGACTTCTCAGGTAGGCACCATTCCTTTCCTTCCCTCTTTTCTACTATACTATGAATGTTGAATGATGTAACTAAAAGGCTAAAATAGTACCCAATTAACCTGCATCGTTTGTGACGACAGGTATCAAGGAAATAAAGGAGTAGGGAGTCGAGTGGTAGAAGGGAAGGTGATAATATTAGCATAATATTATGATAATATAGTGATACATTAGTGATTATTATCATAATACAGTGATAATATTAACACATAATTACCAACGCTAATAAATGAATGACACAATCAGCAGTGATCAAGTTAGGACATAAGTTCTTAGGGGAAAAGAGAACTGGTAGAAAGATTTTTTCTAAAGTCCATCAGTCACTCTCATGTTCCAGAACAACTCTCCACTTCCTCTAAGTGGTGCCGGGGAGGGCATTACTAGATTACAATTAAGCACCTTTCCTTCCTTTTTCTATCTTGTTTCTCTTTCAATCCTCTTTCTCATTACTACTGTCCTATTTCCAATCCTCCTTTCATCTTCCTCACAACATAATAAATAAGAAAATCAAGGGCCTTCCTAGTCAGCCACACTTCCACTCATCTTTTAAGAGAAGAAAAATAGCCAACATAATGATAAAGAACACGGTTTGCGGTCAGACAGATCTTGGTTCAAATCCCAGCTCCATCTTTAATTCAGGTTCATAACCTAAGTAACTATATCCACGTCCCAGGCTTGTTGTAAGAATTAAATAAACGAGCACTTACAGAAAAATGCCTAACACACACTATAAGCTCACCAAGTCACAAATCTCAAATGCCACTTTCCCTGTGAGATCCAAACCCCAAAGCGGAATTAACACAGCTTTTCTAAGCTCCCAGTGGGGGACAGTCTGCGGGTGTCCCCGTATCCATATTCTCCTCTCTCCCCTCCTCACCTGCAGGCTAGAAACTTGACCGGCCAGGACTCCTCTCTGGTGCCCAGCCCAGCGCCTGCTCATAGGAAGCGTTCAGTACGTGCTGACTGAACCAGGCCTGAAGACCTCATCTGTCCATGAAGAAAACCTCTAAGGACGAGGTGTGGAAAAGGAGGAAACCCCTAATACTCCCAATGTGGGGGGATGATGACTTCCCAAAGTATACCTCATGCAGAATAAAACAGCACTTTTTGTTATTCACCTTGAGTTTATCTCTTTCAACATTTGAGAAATCTCTAGTTATACATTAACTCACCTGTCTTTGTTTCTCTGCCTAAGGCAGTGGCCTGTCAGGAGCACTCAGGACTAAAGGCTCTGCACCCCCACTTTTAAGTTAAGGTGGCACCTATAAAGGTCATTTATTCTAGACATTCCTATCTTAATAAGCACCCTTTCAAACTTCTCTAATCTCCACTTTACAAATCCGCAAACCTGTGAAATCTCGACCACACACAAGTTTTACCCTACCTTCCAAAGATTCAGAATCATAACAGAATCGCAAACTACTCAAAAGTTAATGTTTTTTAAATGTACCGAATCATTAAACACCATCAAAATCTGATATAAAAAGTGAATATTCAGGGCCGGCCCAGTGGCGTAGTGGTTAAGTTTGCATGTTCCGCTTCAGCAGCCGGGGGTTAGCGGGTTCGGATCCCAGGCGTGGACCTATTCACTGCTCATCAAACCATGCTGAGGCAGCGTCCCACAAGAAAAGCTACAACTCTACAACTATGATACACAACTATGTATCTGGGGCTTTGGGGAGAAAAAAGAAAAAGGGAAGATTGGCAACAGATGTTAGCACAGGGCCAATCTTCCTCAAAAAAAAAAATTTTTTTTAATTAAGTGAATATTCACAAGGTAAATCATAGACTGCTTCTGAGTCATGAACATGAACTTGTTAAAAACAATGGTAAGAAATCCCTCCTAAAAATTCCACAAAAAATAATTCTTAATTAATTAATGTTCTTAAGAAATTATGCTGACAGCTACTAATATTTCCTTAATGGTTATACATTCTCTGCCTCCCTCCCCCAAGAATGAACTCCTTTATGAGTTCATTCTAAAAGTTGATAGTGATACCCCAGGAAGAAATGGGCTTGGGCACTAGACAAACCTGGGTTAAATCTCTGCACCACCATTCACCAGGTGGCCTCATCCAGGGGCAAGCTACCTAGCCACCGAGTAACTCACCTCACAGGACTGTAAGGTAGATTAAATAGTAAGATAAAGAGCATAAAGCATCCACCACAGGCCCTCGACTTTGCTGACTATCTTCCAGAAAATAAGCATCTATCTTACAGAAATGTTCACTCTTCCCTTACCTTTTCTTTCCCCTCATATTGCAAAATGAATGTCAGCACCACATGGCCACTGCTTTTAACTCCAGACCCAACCCACCAGGAGGGCGAGGAGAGTCCATCACTTCGCCCCTTACAAATATGCCCTCTGCTCCTAGCTCCCTAGGGCCAGTTTTCTATTCCTCTCCATTCTCTTAGCACCCTCCAGCCTTTAAAGACAACCCAAGGAACTTAGAGTCATAAAGGTTCCAAGCCACCTCAAAGCAATTCAAATCTAGGTAAACAGTCCGGTGGTCCATTCCACTGTCTTAAAGTACAATCCCAATGACACAAACAACAGCCTCAATCTCTCTCTCCCCCAAAATATTTATTTCCCTAACCCCCTTCCCAGATAGGCTAAGGTTATAAGAGCCTACTGAAATGCCAACTGTGTGTACTAACTCAAACAGGTTACAGGTATCTGCAAGAACATGCGCCCGCCAGCAGCACTCAGGTGCCCACACAGGCGTGCACACACACACACAAACTAAAAGCCTCACTGAAGACGTTACTTGACACAGAGGAAGAGAAATACTAACCCAGTCAAAAACTGATAATAAGCCTTCCGAAAAGATGAAGGAAAATTCTAGGAAGGTATTTCTGTAGCTTTAGAGTTTTGTACAATTAATGCTAAAATATTATTAAAAGAAAGCCCTTCAAGATTTTGCCCACGGGACTATGCCATTTTCTCATCGATTTTTTTTTCCCATGCAAGGGGGGAAAACCCTAAAGTACATTAAGACATTTCTTTCTGTCAAAACAACACATTTAACATTTTGAAAAATAGATATTCTAGCGATAGTTTTGCCACACTGATATTTTTTAAAATAATCTTAAAATGACTGTCAAGTTCAGTAACTTTGTTTCTATAACAAAGGTCTTTAAACAACTCTTGTTTTTGTAAAACCAGCAGCCCAGGCCTGTCAAGTAACAACTCCAAAAAATGCACATATCCACTGAGCAAGAGCTAAAGCAATCCTGGATACACTATGCTGATGACAGCCTGAAAGGGGCCTAAAATGACAGAAAACTAGGAAGCAAGCCCGGAAACCATAATGCAACTTTGTTTTTAACACAATCCCCAGTGCAAAACAACCATGCAGAAGGCTTTTATTCTATTTTATTAAAGACACGCTATGGCAACCTTGTTTTGACTAATGGAACTCAGCCCTCCCTGTGTTCTTCTTGTCATCTCGCTGAAAGGTGTCCTCATTTGTTCCAAATCATGGTCATCCTTCAGGTGGCAAATTTTTCAAATACAAATGGGGGATGTATGAGGCAATCTTGGAGACAATTCCTTATGTAAAAATTCAAGTTTCAGGTTCTCAAAATCAAGCCTAAGGGTAGTATTAGAGTGATAACCAGTGAAGCTTACTCCCTTGACTCCTCCCCTAATTTCAACTACTTAGTGGTAATATTGCAGGGTTAAAGTTCTCAGTATTTTGCCTTCAGCATTGGAAAGAAAGCTGCTATCTAATTTTAATAAGTAAAAGATAGTGTAAATGTTTAAGAGTTCATCTCTTTAATAAGCATCAATTCAGATTAATTATTTTAATAAATTCACACTTGGACGCAAAGCTACCAGGTAATTATGAAGATAACTGTGATGCATGTTATAACCACACACATCAAGAAATTATCACCATTTTCCAAATATAAGCACATGGCCAAGAACTATCCGCTTTTTTCCCCTAAGAAGTTAACTATCAAGAAAAGAGGACAAAAGTTAACTTCTGGTTCACATTTTTCTCCCAGGAACAAAAACTGAGAAATAAATAGTACAACCTATTTTCGAGGATTTAAGTTTGACTAAAGCTTGGTAAGTTTAATGCCACTTGCTTTTGATGAGCAAGCTGGTTAATAATTAAGTAAATGAAGATAATCTATTCAGGATGGAGTTAAACCACTACCATAAAGAATCTTAAGCACACAGGTGACAGTGTGGTGTGCTGTAAAAGACAGTCTGCTCTACATGATCATGAAATGTTACGGAAATCAGTACTATACTAAAGCTAAAGAATGAACGCTGTATTCAGCGTCTGAAAGATAATTACTGCATTGAACTGACTATATCTACAGGGTTTTATATTTTTTAGCTTCCTAAACAATATTAAATTACACATTAAGGGGGTGATCTAATGATTCTAAGCATGACTTCCTTATACAAAAGATAGTGTTCCTAACTTATCTACCATCCACAGTGCCCAAGTTCCTATTTTCTCCTCAAAGTGGTAACCAAACACACCAATTCACTGGTGCTCTCCCACCTGATAGCCCTATTGACCAACAGCAGGACTCTCTGAGACTTCCTGAAGGCCACTGGTTTAGTCTCAGAATAAAGCCGAGGTAAATGAGTCCACGGTGGGTTTATACCTTAAGCATCCTCATGAGCTGGTTAGTTAACAGACCAGTCTCACTTGACAGTATCATTAGAGTGCGGGGCTGGGATGTGAAGAAGGATTAAGAGTCTCGGACTATGACAAAAAAAATACAAAACATACTATTTACCACGGATGGAATATGATGGAAAGGGAAAGAGAAGAGAAAGAAAAAGAGACAAAGAAAATGCCCTGAAAGTGACTCATTCAGAAAGCTCTCTTTGACCTGGGCAACAAGTGAGACCTTAGAGTGAGGGGACAGAAAGAAAAGAATCTTCCTTGGAAGAAGTGAGATAAACAGAAAGAGTGACAATGCAAAGCACACATTTCACAGGTTTCCAAAAACCCTTAACTCTTTCAGAAAGGTCCCCCAATCCAAAAGAGCTTCTACTATTTCACCATGGCAAATGTCATGGTGTCGTGCTTCCTTCAGGAGGCCAGCAGTCTTTCTCCTTCTGATCCTTAACATAATGCAGCATGGCACTTTCTCTAAGACTGAACAAGGTCACATGAGTCTGTGTTCTCTTTTCTTCTTAACATTCTTAAATTCAACATAATTACACAAAATGCCCACGATGAAAAAGACTTCAACATATACAACCCCATATCATCCTAGGCTGCACTTAAAAGATGATTAATTTTTTTCCTTTGGATGACAGGCATTTTAATTATCACTTTCTTATTAAGCAAAGTTAGCTTATAAGTATGATTCATCTAAGTGAACCACTCCAAGTCAGAGTCACCAGCCTGAGCAACTTGGAAGAGACCAGTTAAATATGCCAGTTCTGATCCTGAAATGAATGATCTCTATACAGCAAGCCAAGGTATTGAGCCTCCATTCTAATTTCATTGTCTTAGTGCTCAGTTTAAAACAAACAAATCTCATAAAGTGGTTTACACATGCCTGCATATGCCTCCTTTGAAGTCATGAGCCAACAGCCTTCAACAATTTGACACCATGACTTCTCTTGGACCACTTCCCTAGCAAAAATATCCAGTGACTTCGCCCATCATTACACTGGCCAACCCAGGCAGATCACTCTTCTCTTCCAAACCTTTCAGGTAAAGAAGTCGAACTGATGAAATCAGTTATCTAAATACAACCACCAATCTCTGTGTAACCGTGTGCATTTACAAAGCAGCTGAATAGACATAATATTACGCCTTCTAAACAGTAACAAAACTTTCTACAAGGCAAGGAGGCAAGGCAGATATGAGTGCCATCCCCACGGACTGATGAGTGATCCCAGGCTTTGGAGAGTGAAGTGGTCAAACATCTTTAAGCGAAAGATCTGGAACAAAAACTTCAATTTCTCAAATTGGTGCCTCTTTCCATAATATCACATTAGAGAAGAGTGTGTATTCTGGGGGTGGGGGGTTGAGGTTGCAGGGGATCAATCAAGGAAGGACTAGCTGAGGAGAAGCAACACAACCTACACTTGGACACTGGCTGCGTCTGTTCACAGAAGAAGGCCTTAGAAGATCTGAGTCCTGTCTACTAGCCAGCCTCATCTCCTACTTTGCCTTGCAACCAAGAAAGGCTCTTTGCAGCTGTCATTCAGAACTACTAGTGGCATCTCAAAGTACCCCAGTCAGCTCAGCCTTTGTGCCTCTGCAGGTGCAATTTCCTCTGCCTGTCATGCTCCCCACTCATTTCTTCTTTTAGCCTGCTTCCACTCGACCTTTAAACTCAGCTCAAATGACACCTCTTTCAAGAGCTGACCTCCTTAGCGCTCTCGGAGCACTCTGGATCACCTTATATCATTGCGCCGCCCTAGCTGATTCTGTCATCTGCCTCCTTCCCTAGACTTAAGTTCTGGGGTAGGGGGTTGAGGGAGAATGGGGGCATACATAGGACGTGACTCATCTGCTCCTGGTACCTGACACATGCAGCACGCACTCAGTAAATGCCTGTGGCCTAAAAGAATGACTGTGCCAATCAAATCCCAGGAGTAGCCACGCCAGGCTCCTGGGGTAAAGAACTTTAGACAACTCAAGTGGAAACCATCCCCCGCCACATTCCCTTTAGCTCCTTGGACTCCCTTGCCAGCCTGCCTCCTCCAGGAGGGCATGAGAACATCACGCAAGCTCAAGGACTGTCATGGAATTATAATTCACATCAGGCTTTTATGATGCTTTTCTGTTTTTGCTTTATTTTCATTTTAACTGGAGAACCTTTGGTTCTTTATGCATCTGGGGTCATTTCAGATTGTTAACCTGGGAGGCAAAGCTCTGGACAGCCACAGTTCTGGAGTATTTCCCAGGGGTCAGAAAACATAATTGTTAAGAGGGTGAGCTCTGAAGTCTGAGCTCAAATGTGCCATCTGCCAACTGGGCAACTCTGGGTAAGTTACCCGATACCACGTCCTGACAGTACACATAAACTGGGTTACTTGTAGCCAGCATTCATTCCACCAATATCTGCTGAGCACCTACTGTGGGCCCAGTGCTGGCCACACAACCTCGGGTCTAATCGCATCACGTCAGCCTGTTTTCTTTCCTGCTCAGCACTGACCACCATCTGAAATATTGTTGTTTGCTGGTTTCTCTCCCCTGTTAGAAGGTAAGCGCCATGAGAGCAGGGGACTCGTCTCTCTGGTTCATTCCTTGTCTCTCCAGTGCCAAGCACATGACTACTACGCAGTTACTCAACACATCTGAAAAGAAGGAATCAAGTCAGACGAGGTCCCTACTGTCTCATGGGCTTATATTGTGGGGGGAAAGATAGGGGAGAAAAACCCATAAGAAACATGAAGGTACACATTACAAAGGGCCCTGGCTTGCCACCAACACAGTGGTGCACTAGGCTTCCTCTGGCTCCAGGTCCAGGCTGCTCTGGGGAGAAAAGGCATCTCCCGACCCTGGCAGCGCCCCCAGCGGCACAGACGTGAGCGAGGGGCATGAGGAAGGCAGCAGAAGGCAGTCGGGCCACGTCCCATCACAACTCCAGCGGAGGCTCCTTTCCTTCATCTGTTCAACAGAAACTCGGCCCGGAACACGTGCTGGGCAGACAGCAGAGAAAGGACGGGGTCCTGCCCTCATGGAGTTTCCCTTCTAGCGCAGAAACAGCGCACACGTGGCAGAGGGAAGGGAGCGCCGTGCTGGCCACCGCCCGGCGACGTGACAGGGGATGGACGCAGGCGTCCAGGGTGGGTGGCTGGTCAGGGCAGGCCTCTCCGAGGAGGTGACATCTGACCCAAGACAGGAAAAGGTCACCTCGTGGAGAGCAGGGAAGAAGCTTCCAGGCAAAGGGGGCGCCCACGCTTCCACTCAGGCGCGGAAGACCGCAGCCTGGACGGCCGCGGTCAGCACGGCCGAGGCGCCGAGTGTCTCGAGGGCGAGGCGGGCAGGAGGGCGGGCCCGCGCCGGGCTCGGGCCCAGCAGCGCTCCGCGGTCCGGGGCGGGCGGGCGCGCCGTCGGGGCGGGCGGGGGCCGACGTCACCGCGCGGCCGGTCCCCGGAGCGCGGGCGGGGGCGCGGGGCGGCGGCCGGGCCGCGGCCGAAGATGGCGGGCCTGCGGCTTACCTCGGAATTTGAGCTCGTGCTGCGGCTCGAGGCTCAGGACCTGCTCCACCTTCGCCATGTTCCTCGGCGGCGCGGCACCTCTGGCGGGAGACCCCCGGGAGGTCACCTGCGGCGGGCGGGGCGAAGGCTGCGCCCCCTTTAAATTTCGAGGGGGGGGCGGCCGGGGCGCGGGCGGGGGTCGCCGACGGGTGCGCGCGGGGGGGGGGTGGCCTACGCGGTGCAGGCGCAGGGGCGGAGGGCGAAGGCGAGGCCGCGGTGCCCGGCGAGCGCACGGCACGCACGGCACGCACGCAGCGACGCACGCACGCACGCAGCAGGCCGGCCGGCTCGGCCCTGCGCGCGCGTCGACCCTCCGAGCGCAGTGCGCAGGCGCGGCGCTGGCCGCGGGGGCGGGGCTGCCGGGCGGCAGGGGGCGGGGCGTCGCAAGCTCCGGAGGCGGGGCGGGTCCGGCACGCCCAGAAATCACCGCGAAGATTGCTTATTCTGGGCGTAAGGGGACGGCCGTGGTGTGAAATGCTTTACTCAGTAGCAATGAGAAGAGTAGACTTCACTTTTCTTTGCTTATGTAGTGCCAGGCACTGTTAGAGACTTTGAATAATAATGAAAGTACTATTTATTCTCACTATGAACATAATGTTGATGGGTGAATGACGTGTGCCGGGCACTGTGATGTATGGCAAACAATAAATATAAACAGTAAGCTACTGATTATTGCTTGCTTGTTTTGTGCCGCTCTGCTGAACGCTTTCAATAACAACAGCGGCAACTGTGATAAATAAGAGCTACTCTGCATTACATGTTTACTATATAACAAGCTCTGTGCTGAATCCTTCACTAGTAGATGCAACAAATATTTAGAAATACAATAAGCAGAAAAGTTGACCTGGTTCCTACTCTCTCGCTAGATTCTGTTGGAGAGACAGCCTTGGAATAAATAACCCCACAAATAAATTAGGCGATTAAAAATTGCTGGGAACCCAGATCTACTTGGCCTCAAAAGTGAACACTACATCACTGTTGCCGTTTAAATTTTATTTCAGTATATGTTTACTACATAAAATATGTGTTCTTAACAGTCTTCTTTACATATATATAGATGAAACAAACACAGCAAATAGTTAACAATGCTGACTCTACATGGGCATCCTTTGTACTATTCTTCCCACTTTTCTGCATACTTGAAATTTTTCATAATAAAAAAGGTTTTTTTCAAGATAATCTTTGTCTTTTAACTAGAGCATTTGGTCCATTTACACTTATTATATTTACTGATAAACACTGTATCTGGATTTATTTCTATCATATTATTTTGTGCTTTCTATTTGTCCTGCCTGTTTTTTCTTTTTCCTCTCCTTTCTTACTTCTTTAGTGCTGATTTTTTTTCTCATTCCATTTTTCTTCCTCTTACACCATCTATTTCTGTTGTTTTAGTGATTACCCTAGAAATTTGCCATGAGTACTTATCTTATGAAAGTCCAATTTTTTAAATATCTTTACCTTGCTCCCTTAAAATATAAGTACCTTTGGATACTTTAGTCACTCATCCCCTAAATTATATGTCTTAATTGTAGTGTGTTCTAAATTTAATCTTTCTCTTTTCACCCCATGAGTCATTACTAGCTTGTTTTATGCAGTTGATGTTAGTTTACACTCAACCACACAGTTACTGATTTCTTTGCGCATCTTCTTGCATCTCAAACTTACAACTAGGATCACTTTCCTTGTGACTGTACATCCTTTGTTTTTTTTTTTATAATGTTATTTATTTATTTTTTCCCCCCAAAGCCGCAGTAGATAGTTGTATGTCATAGCTGCACGTCCTTCTAGTTGCTGTATGTGGGACGCGGCCTCAGCATGGCCGGAGAAGCAGTGCATCGGTGCGCGCCCAGGATCTGAAACGGCCCGCCAGCAGCGGAGCGCGTGCACTTAACCGCTAAGCCACGGGGCCGGCCCATCCTGTACATCCTTTAAATCCTATTTTGGTGAGGGTTTGTTGGGGCAAACTCTCTTCGTTTTTGTTCATCTGAAAATCACTTTATTTTGCCCTTGTTCTCGAAAGATATTTTGGCGGGTTTTCCAGAGTGACAGTTACCACCCACCTGCTTCCTGCTCCCGTTGTTACTGTTGAGGTTTCTGACAACAATCTCTTCATCATTCCTTCCAAGAGAATCTGTTTTTCCCCCTGTTCTGAGGTTCTGAGTTTTACCACGATGTATCTTTTTATTTATTATCTTAGTCTGTTCAGGCTGCTATAACAAAATACCATAGGCTGGGTGGCTTAAATAACAACAGACATTTATTTCTCACAGTTCTGGAGGCTGGGAAGATTTCACATCTGTCAAGAGTCTGCTTCCTGGTTCATAGTTAGCGTTCCCTTGCTCTCTGGGGTCTCTGTGACAAGGGCATGAATCACATTCATTAGGGTGGAGCCAGTCTCGACATGTGAATTTTGGGGAGGATACAAACATTCAGTGTATAGCATTCATCCTACCTGAATTCTCGGGGGTTTCTGAATTTGTTGATTGGTATCTTTCATCACTCTGGAAAATCCTTAGACAACATTAAAAAAAATTTTTTTAAATCGTGGTAAAATACACATAACATATAATTTACTATCTTAATCATTTTAATTGGACAGTTCAGTGATATTGAATACATTCACACTGTTGTGCAACCATCACCGCCATCCATCTCCAGAACTCTTTATCTTGCAAAACTGAAACTCTGTACCCAATAAACACTAACCCCCCACTCCCCTACCCGCCAGACCCTGGTAACCGCCATGCTACTTTCTGTCTCCATGAATCTGACTGCTCTAGGGACCTCATATAAGTAGAATCATACAGTATTTGTCCTTTTGTATCTGACTTATTTCACTGAGCATAATGTTTTCAAGGTTCATCCACGTTGGAGCATGCGTGACGATATCTCTTTTAAATGTTACCTGAGCCTTATCCTCTCACTCTTTTCTTCTGGAAGTCTGACTAGTAGTTTATTCAACCAATGTTTTTCAAACTGTACATTGTTTCTCAAGAGTGACTTATTAAGTCAATTTAATGGGTTGTTACCAGCACTGAAAAAGAAAATGAATAGAAAATATCACAGTGTATTGTATTATTTCATGAAACTTTTGTTTCAGTTATATTTATCAACATACCTATAGGTATATCTATGTAGTGAGTCACAAATGCATTGATTACTGTGGGCTGTGGTAAAGAAAGAAAGAAACAGGGAGATAGAGAAGTCTGTAAAACAAAGACTCTCTCTTACTATTCTCCATATCTCTTTACTTCTCTGTCACAGCTTAACCTCTGGTGTTTATGTCCTATATTCTGGATATTTCTTCAAACCTCTCTTCCAGTCACTAATTGTCCCTTAGGCTGCTGATAAACCTGTTTCAGGAGTTTTTCATTTCAGTTATTTTTTTTAAGTCTATAAGTTCTGTTTGGTTCTTTTACATACCTGAGTGGTCGCACTGGCAGGTTTCTAACATTGGTTTCAGGCCCATCCTCCATCCAGGGAATGGGGCCATATTAGGGTTTTAGTGTTGGTCTCCACTGTTGTCACTTTAGGCACTTAGCAGTGGCAGTGACCAGGTCAGCTTGATGAGGGGAAGTCCGTGTTCTTGGGCCCATATCGAACTTCCACACCTGCCGCGATGGCCACTTTGTAAATAAACCCAAAGAGCAAACAATGACACAGCTGGGAATAAAGACTGACATCCAGAGAATGTGTCACCTTGTCCACTTGATTCTCAGAGTCACTGCTGCAGTGGATGCCCTTGGGTGGGCATCGACACAGGACACCAGTGTCTTCACACTGTGCCATCCTGAGAGGCTCCACATACCTCCTCCCCACACCTCCTTCTCGCCAAATCCAGTTCTGCTGTGTCTGTTCCTGCCACCCACTGCCCACGAGTCAGCGTACACCTGTGCTTCTGACCATCTCTCAGCCAGACAAGGTAGACATCAATGTACTGCTTGAGATTCTGGCAAATCTCTGAATTCCATTTATGTTGTAATTCTGCAACCTGCCCAATTAAATTTTGGGTATGATTTTCAGCAAGGTCAAAAACCTACAGCTATAAGAAATAAAGGATTATTGTAGGGCTCCATAGAATCTCTCTGGTTTTCTGACTGTGACTTAAACTGAGAGATTAAAGAGCGTGTCATTTTCTTTCCGTAATAGCTCCGGTGAACTCAGACACAGCTACCCTACCCCACAGTCCTGTTGTCACTACCACGTAAGTGTAGCAGCCGCGTGGCTCTCCAAGGCCCTTGCTTCTCAGGCGCTGTCACATCAAATGCAGGTGAGAGTGTAATTAGCAAGTGGCATGCTTATTATATATTACTTGTAGATTACTTGTAACCCGTGGTGTATGCTAAACTGGCTCTCTGGGGTAAAAATAACTCTGATTTGTAGTTTTTGCAGATTTCTGTGGTGCCAACACTCCCTCCATGACTGATTTTAAGTGACCTGTGGGATGTCACTGGACACAGAGTTGAAAAGAGACGTGCACCATTGGCACTGGCAGGCTGGTGTGAGCCCACTCCAGCACACCCCGCTCATATTCCGTATCCCATCAGCACTGCAGTCAGGTGTGAGTGTGTGGCCAAATCAGCCCCAGAATCCCTTCTTTGAGGGTCTGCTTCCCGGGACCACTCTTGGTACCAAGTACCCTATTAGTCAAGGTCTAGCCAAGAAAGCAGAAATTATACCAGTTATTTTGACAAAGATAATTTAGCATAAGGAAATGGTTAGTCAGGTAATGGAAAACTGTAAAAGCCAAAAGAGAAGGACACTGAGGTATCGCAGCGCTGACTGCAGGAAGCAGCTCCCTTCCTAGGGTGGGGGGAGCACAGGGCAGGTGTGGGTCATTAGACTCCCGGAGCTCAGAGGAGGGGCTTCGTGGAGGCGGGAGCAAACTTCTGAGGAGGCAGTGAGAACTGACCAGCGCTGGGGCCTCTGAGGGGATGGCAATGAGGCTGCTTCTGGGATCACCCCAAAATCTTGGAGACTGGAGCAACTACTGCTGCCAGGTGAAGGGTCGTTGCTGAGGTGACCTGACAGGAACACAAAGCAGACAAGAAGAGCAAGTCCCTTCTTACCCTCTCGCCTTCAGATCTTCCTCAAGTGCCTCCCTCTACTAATGGAAGCTGTGAGAAAACCCAATGCCTGAGGAGAAATGAGTGTCCAGAGCCCCAGCCCCAGTACCTCAGAGTAGAGTGCAGAGGGTTGGTTTAGAGATGAGAGAAAATAGCTTCATAACTCCTGTGCCCTCTTTTATTTCTTTAAACATAGTAGACACTTTTATAGCCTGTTCAATATCTGAAGTGTGTGCAGTTTTGATTCTGTTGTTTCTGCTGGCTCAGGGTGTCCTGTTTCCTTGTGTGCTTTATGATCTTTCACCTTATTATGGGAATTATTTGAGGCCTGGTGTTGCAGTTACCTATCACCATGTAGCTAATCACTCCAAAGCATGGTGGCTTCAAACATCGACAATCATTTATATTAGTAGAGTCATGCGCCGCATAAACACGTTTCGGTCACCGATGGACCACGTATACGACGATGGTCCCATAAGACTAGTACCATATAGCCTGGGTGTGTAGTAGGCTGTACCATCTGGGCTTGTGTGAGTACACTCTATGATGTTTGCACAATGATGACATCACCTAATGACGCATTTCTCAGAACGTATCCCCGTTGTTAAGTGACCCATGACTGTGTCTCTCACACGTGTGGAGGTTGACTGGACTCAGCTACCCGGTTCTCACTCAGGGTCTCTCACGCGGCTACAGAAAGGCAATGGTTGGGTCTATGCAGGGAGTTTAGGGGCAATTACTAAGTTAGAGGGCACAGTCCCTGAAATTACCCTCTTTTCCAACACCAAGTGCAAGTTTGAGGGGCTCCTAAAACCACCCTCAGGTATGATCATTCAATAGAAGGACTCATAGAACTCACTGAAAGGTATTATACTCATGGTTATGGCTTATTATAGGGAAAGGATACAAATTCAAATCAGCCAAGGGAAGAAGCGCACAATGCAGAAGGTTCCAAACGTCAGGACGTGTCACTCTCCAGTGTCAGCGTGTGACAATATGCATGGAGCGCCACCAACCGGGAATCTGAGCTTCTGTGACGACAGTCTTTATTGGGGCTCTTACCTAGGCAGGATTGATCCTCTGATTGCCCACATGGCTGATTTCAGTCTCCAGGTTCCACTGGTATCACGTGACTCACAGCCTCCACTCTACGTCACACTGTGGGTCTTTCGGGTGTGGCCAGCCCCCTCCCTCAGACTAAACCGGTATGGACAGCCCCTGCCCTATCACATTGTTAAGGCTATCCAGTATGACGCAAGGCCCTCAGGCTAAAAGACACTCCTATCAGTCATGACATTCCAAGGGCCCAGAGATTATCCCCCAGAAGCTGGGGCAAAGGCCAACTTCTCTTTGGGCAGGTCCAAATTCTCCATTCTCCAGGCTGGAATCATCAAAAGGCTCACGTGCTCACTTGGCTGGCACCTGGCCTGGAGGACCCAACCAGCTGTAACACCTGGGGCTCCGTGGCCACTTCTCTCTGACTTTGCATTTGCCCACATGCTCCCTCCAGATGGAGGCTTCAGGTGGCAGGACTTTCCACACGGCAGCTCAGGTGAAAGCCAGTGTCCTGAGAGAGAGAGAGAGAGACACACACACAGAGAGTGAGCGAGCCAGGCGGAAGCTGCATCGCCTTTTCTAAACTGGTCTTGGAAGTCACGCAGGGTCACTCGTCCACTGCATTCTGTCCTTTGAGGCAGTCAAGAGGCCTGTCCAGGTTCAAAGGGAGCGGACAGAGACTCTACCTCCTGATGGGGGAGGGCGAGGTCCCAGAAAAGCACACGGGATAGGAAAGATTGTTGCGGCCGTTTGTGGAACAGACAATATGCCACACCTGAGCAGGAGGTGGCTCCTCCAGAAGGGATTTGCCTCAGCTGCTGCCAGGTAGGGGTTGGGGGTGGGCACGAGCCAGGGTAACTACAAGCATTTGGAAAGGCTGCCCTGTGTTCATGATTCTCGGGGGAATGGCCTTTTCCCTTCACTTTGCAGCTGGGGCTAGTATGCTCAGTTCACTGTTCATTGAAGGGTCCTGCTAGTCTCCCCGACTTGGCTGGGCTCTGACCTTTGTCTTCTGTCCTGTGAGACCCAAAGACTGGGAAAATCGCAGCGCTTGTTCACAGACTCCAGCGGTTTCCCAGGACAAAACCCCGCTCCAGGACTCAGCTAACCTCGAAGGGTCTTATTCTTCCTTTACCTTTTTGGCTTCAGAACATTCCTGTACCAGGTCCTCAATGCTCTGAGAACATCTTACCCAGGATGTGACTTGTTTTGATTGGGAGGGTCACTCAGAATATCTAATCCTCCATAATGCCAGAAAGAGGAGTCTCACGAATAGAGTTTTCAGGTTACAAATATTTTTATTGCACCCAGGTCTCAGATCTTATTGTCTAATTATCATTCCCAATAAATGGAACCAGGACTCCATGGAAAAATGGCTGATTCTAATGCAGGAGCAGGAAATATATGAGATGAACCTGGAGCATCTTATAGTTCCAGAAAGTAAGTGCTCAAAAGACAAAACCAGGTGGTATGTCAAAGGGGACATAGGAGCCAATGAGAGTTCCAGTGGCCAAAGCTGGGACAATTGGAGCAACAACTACAAATAACATAGTATTGGATTATAACCCAAAGTAGAAAATAAATATCCTTATGCCCATACTTATATAAAGAAATGGTTGAATAAATAGAGCAGAAAAGACAGAAGAATTCCTAATAATTTATGTTATCCATTCCTCCCTCAAGGAGGTGGAACATAACTCCCTACCCCTTGTGTGAGATCTGTGCTTAGTGACTTCCAAAGAGGACAGTACGGAAAGTAGGAAAACAGTAACTTTATAAGGAGAGACTGTTATCGTACAAAGGGCACGATCTGCTCGCCGCGAGACAAAAGCCCATCGTCAAGAGGCAAGATGATGGCAGAGAAAGGGTGGTTTATTACAGCTTGCTAGCAAGGGGGATGATGGCTGACTAAGGTCTGAAAGAACCATCTTAAGGGGGCACAAAATCTTACAGCAGTTATATAGGCCGGTGGGGTATAGGGGTTGGGGTTAGGAATGTTGACTCTCTGGTGTTACAGACTGGGAGTCGCCACACCAGATCTTTCAGTTTTCATTGATGAGGGCTATCAGCATAGACTCTCTGTCCCAGGGTCGTCACTTTCCTAAGGAACTCAAAAGAACAAAGTTATCATCTTATCACAGCTGGGAGTTACATACACAAGCAGGGGTCATAAAATCTACAGAACAGGTAGATCTCCTGGAGGGTGCAGATCCAGCTGGGTTAGTTAGAGCTCATTTAAAGTTATAATATGGGGGCCAGCCCGGTGGCCTAGTGGTTAAGTTTGGTGCACCCTGCTTCTGTGGCCCGGATTCGGATCCCAGGCACAGACCTACACCACTTGTCAGCCATGCTGTGGTGGTGACCTACATACAAAATAGAGGAAGATTGGCACAGATGTTAGCTCAGGGCTAATCTTCCTCAAGCAAAAAAAGATGACTGGCAACAGATGTTAGCTCAGGGCAACTCTTCCTCAGCAAAAAAAAATTACAATATGGTTTCTTTTCTAGAATATGGCTTCCTTATGTTGACCTTGCATAGAGCTGGTATCGAGATCAGCAAAAAGGAGATCAGCCAGGTGATCCTTGATGAGCCGTGTTGACAGCATGGCCTTACCATGATGTGATGAGAAGGGCACTTCACCTTTGTGGTCTTCTCCCAAAAGCCCACAATCCCAGTCTAATCATAAGAAAAAACATCAGAAAAACCCAAACCAAAGGCCATCCTACAAAATACCTGAGCAGTCCTCCTCAAACTGTCAAGGTCATCAAAAACAAGGAGAGTCTGAGAGACTGCCACAGCCCAGAGGAGCCTAAGGGGACATGACGACTAAATGTCATGTGTGTCCTGGGTGGGGTCTTGGAACAAGAAAAGGGCGTCAGGGGAAAACCAAGGAAATCTGTATAAAACATGGACTTTAGTTAGCAATGGCACAGTAGTCACATGCATAGTGGTTCACTGGTTGTGACAAATGCAGCACACTAATGTAAGATGTTAGCAATACGGGGAATGGAGTGCTGGGCACGCAGAGACTCTCTCAGCAATGTTTCTGTAACTCCAAAACTATTCTAAAATTAAAAGTGTATTAAAAATATTTTCACTGGACTTGCAACCTCCTCTATTGGCATTCTCTGCAGTGCAAACTGTGACTGTTGCTCCCTGGCCCTCCAACCCTTTGATAACCACAACATGCAATACTGACCCACAGTGAGGAAGTGGAGTGTCATCGGTATCATCAACCCACCCCCTTTTCTGCTTTGGAAATGCCACCACCCCTGGCTGTCCGAATCCCACCGGTCCTTCACGGCCTCACTCACTCACTCATTCTTTCTCTCTTTCTTTTTTTTTTTTTTTTTTTAAAGATTTTATTTATTTTATTTTTTCCCCCCAAAGCCCCAGTGGATAGTTGTATGTCGTAGCTGCACATCCTTCTAGTTGCTGTATGCGGGACTCGGCCTCAGGATGAACGGAGAAGTGGTGCCGCGATGCGCACCCGGGATCCGAACCCGGGCCACCAGCATCGCAGCGCGCGCACTTAACCACCAAGCCACAGGGCCGGCCCATCTCTCTTTCTTTCATTCCCTCATCCAAGCAGCATTTCCTCAGAATCTACCACGTGAGCATCCTGCAGGGGATGCATTTAGTCCGGGCTACAAAGGACCTCACTGTCAAGTGAGGGGAATTGAAAAAAAAGCACCAAATTAATTACAATCTGTGATGAAGACAAAAATAGATGAGAAGAAAGCTACGATGAGACAATGAACTTTACTCTGGGGTCTGGGAGAAAACTTAAAAGTTCAGAGGATATTAGAGAATAATCTTGGAAAAATAGTAAGAAAGATCTTGCCAGACAGAAAAGAGAAGTAAGTGTTCTCCAAGTGGAGGAATAGCATATGCAAAGGCCCTGGGGTACGAGGCCTGCTAGGGCCTGCTTGAGGAAAGGCAAGGAGTAATAATAGTCTGTCACATTTATTTAGCTCCTGCTCTGTGTCAGGCAGGATATTAGTATATGTATTAGTTTCCTATGGTGCTGTAACAAATTACCACAAAATTGTGGCTTAAAACAACACAAATTTATTATGTTACAGTTCTGGAGGTTAGAAGTCTGAAACTGGGTCTATGAGACTAAAATCCATCTGCATTCCAACTGGAGGCTTCTTGCCTTTTCTAGCTTCTGGAGGCTGGCCACATTCCTTGACTCATGGCTCCTTCCTCCATGTTCAAAGCCAGCAGCACAGCATATTCAGTCTTCTCTCTCTTGGACTTCTGCTCCCTTGGTACGGCGTGTGTACCTGTGGGCCAGATATGATGCTAACTGCTTTCTTTGTATTAACTTATTTAATCCTCACCATGTCAAGAGGGGTAATTTATCCCACTTTACAGATGGGGAGACCAAGGCACCGAGAAGTGTAGCCGGCAAGGGCCAGGTGGTGAGAGATCTTCTGTTATGCTATAGAGTCCAGTTTACCTCCTTGGATACCCTTGGCTATCCCAATGTCTTCATACAGAGGAGTAACATGACCAAATGTATAGGTTTTTTATTCTTTTTTTGTTTGTTTGTTTGGTTGGTTTTAATTCTTTTTTCATTTTTGTTTTTTTAAATATATTGTTTTTAAATAAACTTTTTTTTTTCTTTTTTTGCCCTGAGCTAACATCTGTGCCAGTCTTCCTCTATTTTGTATGTGGGTAGCTGCCACAGCATGGCTAACGAGTGTTGTAGATCTGCGTCTGGGGTCCGAACCTGTGAACCTGGGCCACCAAAGCAGAGAGTGTCAAACTTAACCACTAGGCCACAGGGCCGGCCCCCTTAAATAAACTTTTTATTTTGCAATAATTTTAGATTTACAGAGAAGTTGCAAAGGTCATATAGAGCTCCCTCTACCCCTCACTGTTTTCCCAATGATAACATTGGGCAACATCGGAACATTATTACTAACTAAATGCTGGACTGTTTTAGGACGTCACTAGTTTTTCCACTAACGTCCTTTTTCTTTTCCAGGATCCAGTCCAGGATGCCACATTGCATTTAGCAAACTTATTTTTCACAGAGCTCCTCTGGAAGCTGACTGGAGGATAGACTGTTACCAACAACCCCAGCCACCATCGATCAGGTGCCACGGCCAGGCACTGTTCTGAGCATCCTGTGTATGACTCATACATTCTCACAACAACGGGGTGATAGCAGTATTTTCCCTGGTTACAGATGAGGAAACCGAGGCACAAGGAGGTTTAGAAACTTGCCAAGAGGAGTGAGAAACTGGAGGTGGAGGATGAGGACATGGATGAAATAGACCACAGGGGCGGGGAGGGCTCATTTCTTAGAAGTGGGGCCCTGGTGAGGGAGTGGGGGACGAACTGGAGAATCCCAGTGGCCCTGCCACCAGCCCTGTGTGCTCGCTGTTCCATCTCCTGCAAGGCCCTGCCCGTGGCCGCCTCTACCTTGTCGCTGTCATTCTTCTTCTTGAACACCTGCTGCGTGCCAGGCTCTGTACCAGGTGGGGGGGACACAGGCGACATGGACACGGGTGGACACGAACCTTGGGAAGGGAGTTCTCTGAAGAAAACACAGCAGGGCACCGGTGGGCGTGGAGGGTGAAAAGGTGACCGTGGGTGGGTGTGAGCTGGACTGGACACTGGTCCTTGAAGGCTGTTCCGGAAGGCTTCCCTGAGGCCAACCCCAGCTTCCAGGTCAGTCAGACACACTTCTCCTTCCAAGCACTTTTGCCCATGTGGAATTCCGGATTTGTTCATTTACCTGCTGTCCGTCTCCCGACTAGGAAGAGAGCTCTGTGAGGGATGCGTCTCTGAGTGGACACCCTACCTCCAGCACCTAGCAAGGGCTTGAAGCACAGCAGTCGATAGAGGAGTGAGTGAAGAAATGAATGGATGAATGAATGAAGATCCGCTCACAAGGCCTTGAAGTTTTAGGACCAGCTTGTACACAGGATTTGTTAAAACCCTCACAGACTCAGCAGCTCAGAACAGGCCTGGATGGGGAGTGGGGAGATCATAGAGTCACAGCTGCCCCACATCTTTGCAAATAGGGGTGCAGTCATGTGGCCTAACCCTTGCCCAAAGACGGGGGTCCCCCCAGTCTCAGGCACGAGAACTTGGGAGGGGGTGCCTGCTCAGCTAAGGGTCTCAATGAAGGAGGTGGATGTTGGGAGGTCTGGGGGCAGGGGAAGAAGACCGATGCCTTCACTCTTCCTCCCCCCGCAGCAAGCTCTCCTCACTGCCCAGAACCCCCTTGGTCCTCACTCCTGACTGTGAGCAACGGGGGGGTGGCTTCTTGGTCCCCATCTCTATGCCTGGTGCGAAAAGGTGCTCAATAAATGTTTGATGAATGAGCGAAATAATGTAATTAAGAATTTGGGGTAGGGGTGAGGGAAGAGAGTCTTTTCAATCCTTAGGACTTGTCCCCAAGCACCCAGAAGGCCACATTTGCATACAAATAATTGATATTCTAATTACAAATCATTCCTATTGATTTATTAAGCAGATCCCCAAAGGATCTCTAGAAGATAATTAGATTCCCTGCTCCTTAGGGGTAAGGAAGGCATATTTACCTCACTGTTCCCCCACGGCAGTGCGAGGCAGAAGAGCTACATGATAAATGTTTGATGAGGCCGGAGCGAGTGTGGTCATGTTGTGGGGAGAGTTTATAGGGTCCCCACAGATCATTTCCAGTGTGTTGGGGCTGGAGGCACAGGGGACGCATCCATTCGTGTGTTTGTGTGTCAGTGTGTGTGAAATCTGCGAATCTCTCTTTTCCCTAAGCCCTACTGATTTTCCCGTGTGGCCTTCATTCATGGAGGGGCACATGGCTGAGCACTGGGGCCTGAGATACATAAGATACACAGACTCCTCTTTCTCTGTCCAGGAGACAGAGCAAAGCAAGACAGAGTTTTCAGTGGCCCCATCAGGGAGTGTCTGGGGGCTGAGAGTGTTACACATCTCCCTGTCATCTCTGTCCACTTCTCCCCAAGCCGCTCCAAATAAATGACAATTTATGCAAAAAAAAAAAAAAAAAAAGCAACCAGGGAGGGAAGGCATCATCAGAAAACTTGGCTCTTTTCATTAATCTGATTAAAAACTGTGCTTGCTCTGTGAATGCAGCTGTGAGGCCCCACACCTCCACTGCGTGTCTGACCCGTCGGCCACCCCCGTGGCCCTGGGAGGATAGAAATTGTGCAGCAGCCGCTGGTCGTCTGAGTCAGACTAGGGGGAGGACTCCCCTGGATGCCTGACCTCCGGAGCACAGAGGCAGAGGCCAGTGCTGGGAGGAACGAGGGAGGAAGGGAGGAGGGGGGAAGGAGGGAGAGAGAGGGAGAAAGAGAGAGGGGGAGAGAGGGAGGGAGGTGTGATGGGGTGAAGGCGGTTTAAAGTCTGGTTTCTTCATTTCCATTTTCCTACACCCCACTCCCAGGAATGCTTAGGGCCGCAGATTCTCAAGTGACTGTCACGACTTTGCATTTCTATCTGGGGGAAAACAAAAACAATCAATTACAGTATGTAAAGCAAATTCAGTGTTCTCCCGAAACCTAGATTGTTGCAGCAGGCCCCACCATTTCAACCCGGGAAAGGCGTCACCCTATCTGGTCAGGGGGAGCCTGCTGCCTGGGTCACACCCTGGCTTAACAGCTCCTTATTTACTAGATGTGTGACCTCGGGCAAGTCACTCAACTGCTGGCAATGCCCTCCAGCCAAAGGCCCCTGTAGGAGAACAAGTTGGGGTTATTACTCACTGCATGGGGAGGGGGTGCAGAGGCTGCACATATACCTGGGGGGAGTGACTTGGCGGAGGGTTTAAGGAAGTGGGGCTTTGCTCTGGGTTAGATGCTGCCAGGATGGGGGTAATTCTACGAGTGGGCGGGGATACAGGGAGGGCAGATGGGAGCCAGCCTGCAGCTGTAACTGGCAAAGCAGCAGCCTGACCAGCACTCAGATTAGCTGGGAGAAGGGAGGTTTGGTCAGTTTTGGGGCTTTGGACAACGTTCTTGTTTTGTCTGGGCTCAGGATGATTACAGACGTGTCCTGTTTTTGTCTTGACCCATCGTGGTCACGGAGTGGCCTTGGGTGATGCTGGTGTCCTGTGGAATTGTTTCCGTGCAACAGGAGAGAGAACAGCAGGACCACCAGAGTGCCAGGCGAGCTCCTGGCCGCCAGGTGCTGCCTGTCTCCTTCTGACTGTCTATGCCTCAGTTTCCTCACCTGTAAGGTGGGGAATACTGAAGCTTCTATCTCTTAGGTTTGGGGAGGATTCAATGAATGAATGAAGTAAAGCTCCTAGTGCCATGTGCCTAGCATATGGTAAACCCTCAATAAAATATCAGCTCTTATCCTGAGGGTGGCGTTTCCAAGAGCTCCCCAAGTCTCTTGTGTTACTCCTGGGAGGCTTGTGTGGTGTGGGAGCTCGGGAGCTGTTATATTCCTGGAGACTTGAGCTCTTGCAGGGCGGGTTTGTTTGTCTTTTGGTCCTCTGTGAGGGAAATGAGTTCATCACTTAGGTAAATCCCTGACACATCCAGACCCAATAAGGCATTAAAAAACTGGTTCTTCATCATCAGTTTGTAACTCAGCGAAGACATCCCCTCTCCCCCACTCTTTAAATGTTATTAGATAAAAGCAAATGATTTTTAATTTGTAGCCATTAGAAAAAAGGACATGCAGTTATGTACTAAATACCATGTTATCTCCTCCTATGGGAAAGGTATCACAAAAGAACCATCTCCCCCGTCTTTCTCTCTCAGAAGACGAACTCCCTGCTGGGATCCCTATATATTGGTGTTGTGATAATGCACGGTGTGTGACAGTCCTCAAACCCCATCCTGACTTTTCATTTACTTATTCTTCCATGTCTGAGATGGAGGGCTTTCCAGGGGCAGGAGTGTTTTTAACATTGGACAATACGAATAATAAATGATGATGGATCAGCCTCCAAACGCTGGTACCTGGGAGGGGAGGGGGCGACATCTGTCTCGCCATCAGCACCGTTTACAGGCTCTCTGCCTCTTCAGCTGTCCGTTTTCATCTCCATCTTTTCTTTGCTCCTCGCGCTAAACCTCAGACTTCTCCGGTCGAAATCCCTCTGATCCTGTGTTATTCTCCTGCAGCTGGGGCTGCAAGGAATCTTTTGTCTTTTTCTCATTTTACTTTACAATTTAAGTCATTTGTCTTTTCCTCATTTTGTGTTTGTGTGTGTACTCATAGGCATGTGTGGGTGTATTTTTTAACTACAGCATTATGAAAAATAAAGACAAACTTTATATTTTGGAGGCTGTACTATAGAAACAATGAAGAAGTCCCTAATGGACCTATGGTGAAAAAGGCAGGCACTAAATATGTGTGTGGTTTTGTAAGGCAGTCGGATACTAGGGCTAATAATGGAATTTGTATGTTTATTATTGGTGCTATTAATGATATTGATTTACATAGCTCGACTGCTTGCCATCATTAGCTATTCATAGTAGCCCCATAAAGTCTGCATCATTATCATTTAGCAAATAAAATCACACACTGACTCGCAGGAGGTGGCCAAAGTTCAAGCACAGTCACTGAGTCAGCAAAATCCTAAGTGCTTTCTGGCTGGCTTGCAGCCCTCTTAGAAAAATGAGCCCCGAGTCATTCATTTCAGGGAAGATCCAAGGAAACGCAATTTTTTTTTTTTTTTGAGGAAGACCAGACCTGAGCTAACATCCAATGCCAATCCTCCTCTTTTTGCTGAGGAAGAGTGGCCCTGGGCTAACATCAGTGCCCATCTTCCTCTACTTTACATAGGATGCTGCCACAGCACGGCCTGACAAAAGTGGTGTGTCAGTGCATGCCCGGGATCCGAACCTGCGAACCCCAGGCCACCAGCAGCGGAGTGCAAGCACTTAACTGCTGTGCCACTGGGCCGGCCCAGAAACACCATTTTATTCCACTTCTTGACATGCTCTCTTCAAGATTTCTGGATCACTTAAACCTGCACGTTATTATAATCCAGCTAATGCCAAAGAGCCTTCTCTGTTGGTGAGATTCTTCTTCTCCTCCTCAAGGTGGCTGTTTTTTCTCTTGGTGGGGTGGGGGTGGGGGGCTGTAAT
Source organism: Ceratotherium simum simum (assembly GCF_057802395.1). Lineage (NCBI taxonomy): Eukaryota > Metazoa > Chordata > Mammalia > Perissodactyla > Rhinocerotidae > Ceratotherium > Ceratotherium simum. The sequence continues at coordinate 5,321,345 of NC_141920.1, forward strand.
CTGATATACACGATGATTCCATATTTGTACTCTAAGGGGCTTCTAAACTTGCCGTCCCTTCAGCACCCACAAGGTCGTCAACAGGCCATTTATAAAACCTCCACTTGGCCACCCATGTCCCCATCTCCTATTACAATCAGGAGATTTGTTTTGGGAGAGGTAATTTAAGAACAGAGAAAGAAAACCCACAGGATCCTACTTCTCTAACATGCGGTTATCAAATTGGAAATATGAAATATAAAAATAAATGCAAGCAAAATATTCTTGGTGGGATATTTTATGATTCGATGGCCCAACTATTAATTAACTGATCCAGACTGCAAATCATCTTGTTGGTGAAGAGCCCCACGTCACAGCAACTCACCTTGTTGGTGATTTGTGGTCTGACTCAGTCAGTTATCAATATTTGGGCCGTTGAATCATACAAGCTGCTCATTTTTTCATTTTTTTAAAACATATAATGTGTTCTCATTTATATGCAGGGAAGACACGACTTGATCCCATAGCTGAAGCAGCTGATTGAAACTCTGATGTTGATGATAGTGCACCACTGAGTGGATGCTGTGTCCTAACACTGTGCATTGACCTCACTTTTACATTCACGACCCTACAATTTTCTTCTTAAAAATGCCCTTTCTCTAACGGAGTGGAGCCTTAGATATTTTCCAGATATTATACTTAACAGAGGCCTGAAGGTAACATTCTACAGTGAGTATTCATAAAGAGAATCTGGATCCTCTTGTCCTGTTTCTCAGCCCTTAGTGGTATCTGTGGGTATATCAACTTTACACAAACTTCTTAAAACGTGATCTCTGCATTCTTACATTGTTTCCTGGAAGATGCTGAAAGGTTGTGCTGAAAATAAAAAATGTAAGTGACCAGAGGTCTGGTTAAAATCGTAATTAACAAAGTGATTCATTTTGACAAGGTATTAGCTGTCAAGTCTTGTTTCTTTCCTTCTCTCTTACAAGCTCCAGCAGCGGTCCCTCAGAAAGGGCATCAAGGGGAGTGATAATTTAACACTTCTGGTAGGTAAATTCTAGAAGGCTGAGGATGCTTGACTTCCCAAGCAACACAGACATTTTCACTGGAGAATCATGTTTTTCGCTGGTATTATTATAAGCCAAACAACTGAAAATTTTAAAAGGCTTTGCATTTTATTTTATAATTTACCATCTTAATGGAAATCTAGTTCTTAAGTTCTAATGGAAAAAAAATCTGTAATGAACATTAAGGTTGCTTAGAAACCTGGGTCCATGATTTGGTTCTTATATGCTCTAAGGCAAGCAGCCAGTTGCTTGGGGAAAAATAAAGCAGAGTTGTTTTGTGCCTGCATTTAAAACATCTGTTTGTTTCGGGTGTGTGCTAATTTGTTTCTTCCTCTTTGGCATAGCGTCATTCTCTTTTTCTTGGCATCTATAAATGAGACTGGCTTCCACGATAGTACTATTTTGACAGGTCACATGCTAATATTCTTCTTCTTAACATATATTTATTTACACTCCCTCCTCCTCCTTCTAAGAAGATTTAGGGAGCTTGAAAAGATATATATCAAATATTAAAATAAAATAAATGTGAACTGTAAAGTACTACACACTTGCTCCAAATCTGGCTCTTTCTTTTTTTTTAGATGCTGAGTGAGTTTGCCATGTGGGAAAGTGTGTTTTTGTTTTTTTGAGGAAGCTTGGCCCTGAGCTAACATCTGTTGCCAATCTTCCTTTTTTTCTTTTTTTTCTTTCTTCTCCCCAAAGCCCCAGTACATAGTTGTATATCCTAGTTGTAGGTTCTTTTAGTTCTTCTATGTGGGATGCCGCCTCAGCACGGCTTGATGAACAGTGAGCAGGTCCACGTTCAGGATCCTAACTGGTGAACCCCAGGCCGCAGAAGCAGAACGTGTGAACTTAACCACTGTGCCACCAGGCCAGCCCCTGGCTCTAAGCTTTTTACTGACCAAATTGAAGGGGTGTGTGTGTGTTTTAAAAAGGAAAAATAAGACAAATGCAACATCAGTATATCTATTGAGCCAGTTTCCATGAAGGATCTGAGGACAGGATTAGGGTGCAGGAGTTTCTGAGTTTTTTTCTATAAGAAAAAATCCACACATGCAGTAAAAACATTTAAAAAGTAGAGATGTATGTATAAAGCAGAAAGTGAAAAAAAGGTGACATTTCTGTCACCCAAGCCTCTCTCGTCAGAGATAACCACCACTAACAGCTTGGAGAACAGATTTCCAGATTTTAAAAGCACACACGTAACGGGCCAGCCCCATGGCACAGCAATTAAGTGCGTGTGCTCTGCTGCTGGTGGCCCAGGTTCGGATCCCGGGTACGCACTGACACACCGCTTGTCAGGCCATGCTGTGGCAGCGTCCCACATTAAAGTGGAAGAAGATCGGCACGGATGTTAGCTCAGGGCCAGTTTTCCTCAGCAAAAAGAGGATTGGCATGGATGTTAGCTCAGGGCTGATCCTCCTCACAAAAAAAAGAAAAAGCACACATAAATATGTGTATAATTTATTTATTTTTAGTTTTTTATTGAGGTCACATTGGTTTATAACACTGTATGAATTTCAAGAACACATCACCATATTTCAACTTCTGTATAGACTGCATTGTGTTCACCACCAGAAATCTAGTTGCCATAATTTGTTTCATATAAATGGAGTCATATTCTACTTACATACTCAAGTGTTACCTTCTTTTTTCATTCAACCATATACTGCACAAACCTTTCCGTGTTAATTTGTGTGTGACTGTTTGCTCTCTATACACTCCTTTTCCAGGAGGTACCCACAAGGCTGCAGTGACCATTCCTGCACAAACCTTTCCGTGTTACTTTGTGTGTGACTGTTTGCTCTCTATATGCTCCTTTTCCAGGAGGTACCCACAAGGCTGCAGTGACCATTCCCGCACAGGTTCTTCCACAGCATCTCTGGAGCAATGTCTTTACACGTGGATCACGCGAAGGCTTCTTCTCCAAAAGGTTAGATGTGCTTCACTCCCACCAAAGGGCTTTAGGGAAGGGTCCTTTCCCTGCAGTCTCGTCAGAGGGCCAAAGACCAGCTCACTGCTGTCTGCAGGCGCATTAGCGGAGTTGAGGCTTTTTTGTTAATTTACTGTCTGTGTTTTTTTTGTGCATTGCTTTTCATGTAATGGGTCCTTTTATTTTCCTTTTTGAGGGTTGTTCTTTTCGCTTTGTAGACACCCCCAGCAGACTACGGATAGGAATCTATTCTGTGATAGATATATAGCAAACAATCCCCCCCCATTTTTGGTTCACCTTTCAACTTCGTTTATGGTGTTCTCTGGTCTATCTTAGCACGTGGCCAGATGGGCGACCTGGGAGCTGAGCCTGGGTCTGTGGCTCCCCACCAGACCTGGCATCGCCCTCCATCCTCTACCACCACACACCTGCCAGAAGGGCCAAAACGGAGGAGAATTTATCAAGTGTTGACAAAGATGCTCAACAACTGGGATTCTCATACACTGCAGCTGCCACTTCAGAAAACGGTATCTACTGAAGCCAAAACGAACAAACGAACCTACAGTACATACATCTCCCATGCCCCAGTAATTCCATTCCTAGGTATATGTCTAATAGAAATCTGCATATGGGCACCAAAGACGTGTAAGAATGTTCGTTGCGGTACATTCGTAACAGCAAAAATCTGGAGACAGTCCACTGCCTATCAACACAGAATGGACAAATAAAGGGTAGTTTATTCACGCAATGAAATACTACATATTGGGGCCGACCCAGTGGCGTAGTAGTTAAGTCCGTGCACTCCACTTTGGTGGCCCGGGGTTCACAGGTTTGGATCCCAGGCGTGGACCTACACACCACTTATCAACCCATGCTGTGGCGGCGTCCCACAAAAAATGGAGGAAGATGGGCACGGATGTTAGCTCAGGGCCAACCTTCCTCAGTAAAAGAGGATTGGGAACAGATGTTAGCTCAGGGCTAATCCTCCCCACCAAAAAAAAAAAAAAAAAAAAGAAATACTACATAGCAGTGAGAAGGAATGTGAATACTACACTGCCATTTTGAATGAAAAGAAGCCAGACCTGGTTCCACAGGGTATGTCTGTAAAGGTAAAAACTGGGCAAAATTAATCTGTGATGTGAGAAAACAAGATAGTGACTGGAGGGAGGCACAGGACACGCCTCTGGGATGTGGATGATGTCCTGTTTTTTGATCTGAGGAGTGGTTACATGGGTATGTCTCCTTTGTGAAAACTTACTGAGGTGTACATAGGATTTATGGCATTTTCTGTACTGCTATACCTTAAAAAAAAAAAGCAAAAAACAACACAAAAAAACCAAACTAATGACAAATAGTTATTCTAACTGAACCAGGTAAGGATTAAAGGGGAGAGGTGACTTTTAAAAATAAATTATGTGAGTGCTTACTCTTTGTTAGTGCTGTGCTGAATGCCAGTTACATAAGCCACATGTAGTAGGTTCTCTCACTATCTGCCCATCTTACAAACTAAGGTAACGAGACTCAGCGAGGTTAAGGACTGGGTCTAGGGCCACACAGCCCAGAAAGGGGCGAAGCCGAGAATCAAACCCAGGTCTGTCCGTCTCAAGCCCTCTCTGCTCTCTGCTTCCCTCAGAACACGTCGGTCCTCTCCACACAACCACAGAACGTAGACAAATGTGCTTCTCCCTAAGTGGGATGTCAGAGAAGGTGAGAAGCCGTGCTTCTGCAGGCGGTGAATGGCACTGAGGGATTCCAGGGTGCGAGTCAACACTAGAACGGACATGCTGGTATCTCTGATGAAATCCCTCAAATAATGGAGGATGGGGGAAAGCTCTTCTCCCGGGAACCAAGGGGCCCCACTGTTCCTTACTTGGGGGGAAGCAGCATTCCCTCTAAACATCCACTGGAGGCTTTGCAGGCCTGCCTCCAGCACCGCTCCCCCTCTTAACCAGGGAAGGAGCGGAGAGGGAGAAGTCGGGTAAGATAAAGATGCAGGAAGCTGGGAGGCTGGAACAATGGATACAAGTATCTCGCTACTCACCAGACACTATATCTATCAAAGTTCTAGTACTTTAGTCTTGAAAAATCATTTTGAAATGACTTCAGAATACCTGGTTAAGAGAAACGTCATGAATACTATCAAAAGAGAAACCATTTGAAAGGCAAATACATCTGTTTGTAAACATAGCATTTTATTAACAAAATGTTTACACCTTTCTTACGATACAACAAATTTTGTAGTGATTTAGCATGTTATACTCTATAAAAGTTTATTATAGAATATTCAAGCCAAAACAATATAGTTTAAAAGTACGCCAAATCAACCATCATTTGTAAAGTACTACTAGCATAAGTATAAAAAGAAAAATCTTACAACAAAAATCAAAAGATCTAGTTTTCTTTTGTCAGCATCTACAAACAATACGCACATCATATGGTCCATGTATAGACTCAGGTCCAGCCCAAGGTTACAACTGTAAAAATAAAGTCTTCAAACATCCATGTAAGCTTGGCAAACCATCGTTACGATATTTCAGCACAAGTAATCAAGAGATGTGTCATGCAGTGAAGCCACGGCTACAAATCTGGGCTGTTTATAGTGCTACGAAGTGGCCTAAACAGTAAGCAACTCAATTTTGTTTGTTTCATAACAGACGCTATTATAAAAAGGCACAAACATCTCCCTCCTTGCATCAGGTCTTGAAAAGGCGTGACATTCTCAGGAGAAACAAGAATTGCTGGTGCGACAGCCAGGCTTTTTCTTGTTTTTGTTTTTAAATGTCGAGGCTCATCTCCACAGCTGTTTCTCTTCCCGACTTGAGACTTGGATTTTTACAGACTTTAACAAATGCTCTATTACAAAATAAGCAAGGTCTGACACAAACTCTCACTACCAATGGAAAAAACCACCTTGTCACTCAGTCATGTTGCCACCATAGGCTGATGCTACCCACCCCCTCTCTGGAAACACTGGGCTTCTTCACCTGAAATGAGCCCTCGCGTGTTCTGACAGTGCTGGTTGTGTCTTGCCTCACTCGTTGGACGTGGTGGGCAAACCCCACTGCGACCACATAAGGCAGCAGGGGAAGGGATGTTGCATGCACTAAGGAGGTGGCTGTAGCCACGCGTCTTCAAGAGAGGGCCCATCGAAAAATGAGAATAAGAGATATAAGGCAGGAAGTCAGCTTCAATCACAGAGAAGGCAAGATGTCAATTCTTAAGAAGGTCAGAGGCATGATTGGCAATTACGTGAGTGACTCATAAAGTGAAATGATGGAAGGTCTGAGCTGGATGAGAGGAAAAAAAAATCTTCTCCAGGGCAATAAAGCTCTGCCTACACAACACAACAAATGGTTTAAAAATAGAGCCACCAATCAGTTGCTCTGACTAGCCAGATGCCCGACGATTTTCCCCGCGTTGAATCCACCAGCCACTCTGACATCATGTGCACGATCCACACTAAGGAACTGTTTCATAAACTATGTAAACCTCATGTGAAGTAAGCTGAGGCACACAAATTCAAGCCCTGCTTTCAAAATTTTTCACGGGGTAAAACTGATTACTCAAGTATAAATTTAATTAAAAAATTAATAAAGGACAAATGATACTAGGACTAAGCCCCAGAGTGAAATCATACGCTGCCGCATGCTGACAATGTTCCGAAGTGGGAGTGGGCGTGCTGCCCGCCCCCACGGGCCTGCCCCACTCCAGCTGAGAGGTCAGTGGGCTCTGGATTCACCTTGAGGAAGAAGGTATGCTTGGTTTTTCTACAACATGACAAAAGATGTGGAGTTTCCTGGACAATTTCAGTTCTGAGTCAAGATTATTGGCCCTACGTGCGAAATGCTATTTTAAAGGTGATTTCCTCCAAAGTACTGCATTAAACAATTTGCTTCTAGAAACACTAAAAAGTTCTTGAATCAAAAAGTGGCATCAAAACCAGCATGTTTTGTTTCTGTTGCATGATTAAGAACACATTAAGGTCTACAGTTTAAAACTGTCAATTAAAGAAACCTCTTTCAAAAAATCATTACTACCTTAGGATTTCCCGTTAATTGGCTAAATTCTTGGTACTTGAATTCCTGTTCATGGAAAGCTACCCAGAACTTTGTTTCAATTGTAAAGCATTTTGATGAGGCACTGGGCACCATACAGATCTGCAAATGAACTGGCAATAAATTAAAAAATTTTTTTGTTAAATTTGGTTAAGACTCTACGGTTTTAATTCCAGAACCTACTGATGACATATCCTACTAATGACATATCCTAATCTTACTATCTAAAATGTTAATGTAATAAAAGGAAAAGATGTAAAGTTTAAGATTTTTCTTTTTATTAAATTTCTGAATCCTTTTGTTTTGAGGCCAAAAGTATTCTAGCCTATCTATAATTGATTATACTCTAAAAGGAAAGAACAAAGATATTAGTTATTTCTGATGGTACAGACCATCAAATTAAAGTTGATCTATGCTGCTGGAAGTTCTTCTAGATTTGAAAAGTAAATCATTTTCCTATATGGTAAAAGAATCCTGAAGGACAAACTGAGAAATATGGAGATTCTCGGTTCTATTTATTCACTTTCTTCATTATGTCTAATGAAACTTCATCACAACAGGTCTCTCACTTATCATTCTCTTAGATTGAAAAAGCGGAGTCTCCTGAAAAATGCAATACCCTTCTAATATTTTTTAGACTTTCATTTGCACATAAAACAGGACAAATGCCCCAGAATTCCATTAATGTTTCTTGCAAATCGGATAATCAAATTGCCTGGATTTCTATTACTGGAAGTCAAGACAAGTAACTCTGCTGTCAAGAGAAACTGGCAGAGGTTGTTTCTTTCTGTCCTAGGCTAAATTCCACCCCCCCGTCCCTTTTCTAAAACTATACAGCATAATGTTTATCTCCTAGATAAATTTCTTGCTTGGACTATTTTTTATCATAGTACCACAGGAGTTAAAAAAAAATCTCCTCAATATTACCTTGAATCATTTTAAAATTTCTGATGGACCAAGCTAATTGAAGGTGGGTATATACTAACAACTTGACCCCTGAAGGTACATTCCATTTCTTCCTTTAAAAGATATTGTTAAGAGGCAGACTATCTCTTGAAGTCACACAGTAAACAGAAGTCATGCTGCTAGTCCCTTTAAAACAAATTTAAATAATGAAGATTTTTTTATAGGTTCACACTTTCTACCTTATCACTGCTGTTTAACTTTCATTACCGAGTTCGGATGAACATTTACAGCCTAGAGAGTCTAGAAGGGAGAGCCAGCCTGAGTTTGCGGGCTGTCATTTCCCCCCAAATGTTTAAAGCAGGTACCTAGTACAGATCCGAGTTAAGGGACTTCCAATAACTTTTCCCCAGAAAAAAAGGATTCTGCCATTACTTATACAGGTTCTTGCAAAGGCATCTGAATATGTAAGGGGATCATCTGTTATATATAACATACTGTGCATCTCTGTCTTATACACTAAGGGGCCATGAATCATGTTCTCAGCGTATTCTGAAAAAAAAATGAGTGAAAAAATGCTTATAAGAATTTATATAACCTCTTTCACAACTCACTCTCAGACCGTAAAAGACGCATATAGCAATGCACAAAGGCCTTTTCAAGCTCTGAGGCTGATATGCCAGTGAGTGCAGTGTAATCTGAATCAAACCTGCCCATTTTAACAACGCCACAAAAGTACGGATATTCTGGTTTGACATCTCCAGGCAAGCCATGAAAGAGTTATCTGAAGGACATTTTCATTACTCTCTCTCCCAGAGTTTAATTTAGAAGGTCTTCTAGACCTATTTTCCTTCTTGAGAATAGAAAAGAAGTAAGTACAAGACTTAAAGAGAAGTTCTGAAAGTAAATGTGGTTTTCTTTTCCTTTTTATATATTTAAAAACAATGAAAATTGATAACCTCAAGAAGGACATGGCTCACCGAAAGGAGGGGCCAAGCCTCTCATATAGAGGCTGATCCTTTCAGACATGGGCAGCATCTAGGAAGTGCGTGTGTGATGCGAGGCAGGCACTTCAAACAAAATCATAAACAAGCAACAAGGAAGTGTGTTATTTTAAAGGAACTAACTCTTTCAGTTGCTATGTGTAGAATTTATCCTGACTGTGGCTGAAAAGCAGGTGATAGAGGTTTCACCTGGAACCAGAAGGCCCTGCAATAGGTACTTCTTCCTAATCACTTCTTAAAGAGAGTTTACAATGAAGGACACTTAATCATACTCTTACTTAATGTTCTTTTAATCACCAAATGATAGTTAATTAGTTATCAGAGAATCAGAAAAACACTTGTGTGCAAGGAGAGTTCTAGAGACCAATGGTTACTAGGATTGGACACCTGCAAAGAGCTTATTTCAATTACTCTGAGAGGAATCAATATACACTTGCAGCTAATTAAAGATTTTTCTTTTCAGTCCCAAAAGTTTTTAAAAATGGCCCTGTATCATAAGGGAACCAAAAGAAGATTTTTCTAGATGGGCTATATCTCAATTCCTTTAAAATCTAGCCTTTTCACATAATAAGAAATGACAATAAAGAATATATGAAATGTGTATTAGATCATTGCTTAGTCAGGTTAATAATCCGAAGTGTGTTCAAAATAAAACACTGTTTCTGACTTTAATATTCATCTTTGCATTTCAGAAGCAAACCAAATAATGAAAACATTTTTTCCTGTTTTCATTGAGTATGGATTATAGATTTCAGATAGCAATTTGCTGTTGTTGTTGTTAACCATTAAAAAGATACTACATAAGAAACAGTGCCATATCAATTTCCAAGACAGACTGATGAAAATGAGGGTAGAAGAGAAGAGACCCCAGATATTCGTGAACAATAGTGGTGTTGCACAAGCCATACATCACCATTCTGTTAATAAAACATGTGGCCATAATCAAACAGAATCACTCTCTAAGTACGGGAAGGAGTACGAGAAATCTTGAAGAGAAACCAACAGCAGGGGGCTTAAGAGACGGACCTGTTTTGGGCTAAACGCAGTAAACGTCAACGATAGGGTCAGAGGCATTCAGGCACCTTACCAATAAGGCGAGGCATGGAAGCACTCTGCCTTTCCCTGTCCACCCAGACACCAGGAAGCCATCAACATTGACTGACAGGTTTGGTGGAAAAAATGTGAAGGTCACAGATTTGCGTCATCTCTTCGTAAAATAAGACAGAAAGGGCCACACTCGAGTTGCCTCTTCGGTAACGAGTCAAGTAACCTTTGTTTTATTTTGTTGTCCTGGAGATAGAGGCCCAGCAGTGGGACTGTCAGGGACACACCAGGGCAGTGGCCAGATGCCCCGATTCACCTGGATGTATACGAAATAAAGTTAAACCGCCTGCAGGTGTAGAGCCCAGCCCTTGGAGTCCTGTGTTTTCTCTTAAAGCTTGTTAATTTCATGTTGGGAAGGAAACAAGATGCTAGGTGGATATGGAGTCCACATGTATTTTAAACAAAACAACGTTAGAATTTTCACTAACTACATTCCTTTTATATGATTTCAATAAGAGAATAAGCAATTTCAAATGCTTAAGATATACACCAGGGAAAGGGGAATCGTTTTTTACTTAATCTGAGTTATAATTTTCCCATTAAAATCTATCCATATCAAGTGGGGGTCACAAAGAAATAACAATTATTTTTACAAGTTTCGACTGTTCAGTTTAAGGATAGCTCTGCAAACATAATTTAGTTTGAAATTCAAGCTGTTTCATTTCCTATTTAATCTTGTAAATTTCCTTCCTTTACAATACTCAGGTTGGAAGGGCGCCAAATTAGACCAGGAACAAATTTTCACCAACTTCACTTCAGCGCTTTATTTTTAGATTATATTAAAAACCTCATTAGGCTCCCTGAGGGAAAAGAGTGTTAACCACTAACAGAGGCAGGGGAAAATAAGGGAAACGGAAAGATAAGCTAAATTGTTAACAAGGAAAGCTCTCTTAAAACAGTTGGTCTGAGGTTGCTGTAAAAGCTAAACGGAACTTATTCCCAAGACCAGGAAAATGACTCGAGCTTGGAGCTTAATCTTTTACCCCAAGGCTAGGAAGGGCTAGTCAGGCTTGTCAAAGTGGCATATGTCTTTATTATGATTTCCAGATGGGATGTGCAGGGGGCGAGGAAGGGAAGGCAGAGGAATCTTTAAAGACTGTAAGCTACGTGCTCTATGCTTTCCACAACATAAAAGTGCTTCAAGGCATCTCCTGCGGACAGGCTGAAATTAGGTGGGCATATGCGAGACTGGGTGCAAGATTAAACAGAGTGTTGAATGAAACACAGAATTTATTAATGTATTTACATAATTTATAATCTTTAAGCAATGGTCTCATAAATATAGACTACAACTTTACATATGCTAAGCAACAGATAATTGTATTCCCCACCAAAACATCTGGGTTAAATAAAAAATTGACAGCATTTACACCACTTTCCCTCTTCTTTCTCTTTTTCAAACCATTGCTAGTCAGTTTAAACATATGAATTCAATGTATTCCAGGCAGCTTCTCTACCATCACCATCCTGATCACAAGAGCTTATTTTAAAAGGTGCCAATAACGTGTTTGGTGACATGTACATGACAGGGTCAAAATGCAAACCCAGGGTGAGCTATGCAACTGTTGTTGTTACCTTACTGTTTGTAACATCGTCAATGAAAAGTACTTTAGACATGGTGGGATGGAATCATTTCCATCAGTCCTATAAATAACCCATTTTAGTTTCAAATAATAATTGCCACCCCTCAACTTACCATATCCTACCACACTGTCAATGATACAACTCCCTGTAACAGTGGGAATGGGAAACTACGGAAATGATTATCTCCACAAGGTCTTTTTTCCCTCAAGAACCACAAAAGTGCTAATTTTCCCTTTACAAATGTTACATAAAATCTTGATTACAAAACTACTCAACAATTTAATCCTACCATCCATACAATTATACGTTCCTTTTCAGCAAGGTCAAAAGCCAATGATGCAGTCCCTTTGTACACCAGAGACTCTTTACACATCAGAGGTCCACAGACTGAACTAGTATTGCTTCAGTCTCCAAAGAGGAAATAACCGGTCAAGTTCTGTGAATCCTTTTTGCACGAAGAAGACCCAAGACCGGCTGGGCGACACGTGGTGGCAGGGGCCCCAGCCCTCCTGTTAACATTCAGGACCACCTACTTCATCATCAAGTCTGAGAGGCCGAGGCTCAGTCAGCAGCAGCTCCGCTTGGGCTCTGAAGGCTGTCTTCGGAGTTTGAAGCCCTTCCCGCCAGATGGCGGGTTGGTGTCAGTGGATGGAATTCTTCGACCTAAACCAAGAGGAGAGGAGGGAAGAAAATGAGTTTTAACTTTCCAAATCTGTTCATTCTCAGACACAACAATTTTGCAGATGCAATTTGATGGGTTTCATTAAAATAAAAAAGTTTAATAAACTTTTAATTTTGGATTAATTTTAGATTTACAGAAATGCTGCAAAGGTAACACAGAGAGTTGCTGTATACTCCTTACCCAGTTTCCCCTAGTGTTGGTATCTTATATTACCATGAGACACATGTCAAAATGAAGAATTCAGCATTGGCACATCACTATTAATTGAGCTCCAGACTTTTTCCAGATGCCATCAGTTTTTCCACTAATGTCCTATTTCTGTTCTAGGGTCCAAACAAGGATAGTAACATGGCATTTAGTAAAAATTTTTTAAGTAAAAAAAATTACATGTTAGAAAAACCATTTTGTTTTGAGTATATATATGGTATGTATACATATGTATACAGTAAAAAAAAGATTCAACCAGAACATGCCTTTCTTTCTGTCTCATGGCAGAGGTGACCTTCCAGAGACAGATGTGCACAGACAGGCACAGTACACACACCTCTCTACCTGTCCCCCTTCTGAACCCAGACAGGAGCACACAGTGTGCACTGTTCCCCACCTTGCTGTTTTCACTTAATATATCCTGGGGATTGTTCCATCACAGCATTCTTTTTAATAGCTCTATGATACTGTGTTGTATGGATGCGCTGTAATTTACTTAACCATTCCCCTCTTGATGGATACTTAGTTTGTTTCCAATATTTTGATGTTAATAACAACAATGCAAAAAAAAGTGAACCTATGAGTGCCTCTGTAGGATAAACTAACAGGAGTTCAAGAGCTGGGTCACGCTATTCTACACCTGGGTATTTATCTGACACATACACTGTATTCTCAGTGTCTGTCTAGCACAAAATGCAAGAAGGACGTGCAATTTAAATTTTGACAGATGCTGCCAAATTGCTCTCTGAAGAGGTTGTGCCACTTTATTCTCCTACCAACAGGTTTCACTTTATTGCTCCATGAAGCATAATGTGAATTTCGAGAGAAACCTTAAATCACCCACCCACCTATGTAGCTGGTAACTCAAGGGCTGCTTTTTGTACAAAGGCTTTCCTGATGCCCTCCTAGTTTCTAACTCTCTCCAACACCTCAGACACTAAAATCAACCAGGAGCCAGAAGCACGTTATTACATATTTGTTTATGCAACTATCTCCCTCGAATTAGACCCTAAGCTCTTTGAGGGAAGAGATCCTGGATCTTCATCTTTATGTTTCCAGTATCTCGTTAGCACAGTACCTGGGAGTGAGGTATTTTGAAAACATGGAATGAATTGACACATGCATCTTTTGGCATTAACGAGGCTGAGATGGAATCTGCCGAACCCTCAGGTCCTTGGTGGCCAAGCCTGGAGACTCCAGCATGTTGAGCAGCCTGCAAATCTGGGTGGGTAATACCACATATGGTGTCTATACGACTAGAAATGTCCCCCAGTATGTCCTACAATTGTTTTTCAAATGCCTACAGACACTGTTGTGAATAAATGGCAAATTTATTTAAAAGTTTTACTGAAGCTTGTTATTACATATTTCTCAATAAATGGATACTGGAATTACAGAGCCATCTCTGAAACATTTTTAGAAGAAAGCAGAGGAGAACATCTTCATGACCTGGGAATAGGCAATGATTTCTTTCCTTTTTTTTTTTTTTGAGGAAGATCAGCCCTGAGCTAACATCTATTGCCAATCCTCCTCCTTCCCCCCCCACTTTTCTCCCCAAAACCCGAGTAGATAGTTGTATGTCATAGCTGCACATCCTTCTAGTTGCTGTATGTGGGATGCGGCCTCAGCATGGCTGGACACGCGGTGTGTCGGTGCGCGCCCAGGATCCGAACCCAGGCTGCCAGTATTGGAGCGTGCGCACTTAACCGCTAAGCCACGGGGCTGTCCCCCAATGATTTCTTAAACAGAAGCCAAAAAAGTGCTAACCATAAAGGAGAATAAGGATAAACTGGATTATATTAAGATTAAAAACTCCAGTTCATCAAAGGAGCTGATTCAAAAATGAAAGTTAAGCCACAGAGCAGAAGATCTCTCCAGGAACTGGCCCAGCAACATAGTGGTTAAGTTTGTGCGCTCTGCTTTAGCGGCCTGGGGTGCGCGGGTTTGGATCCTGGGTGCGGACCTACACACTGCTCATCAGCCATGCTGTGGGGGTGTCCCACATACAAAACAGAGGAAGAGTGGCACAGATGTTAGCTCAGGGACAATCTTCCTCAAGCAAAACGAGGAAGATTGGCAACAGATGTTAGCTCAGGGCCAATCTTCCTCATCAAAAAAACAAAGATCTTTCCAATACATATAATCAACAATGGACTCATACTCAAAATAAACTATAAATGTTAAGAAAAAGGCAGGCAACCCAACTGGAAAATAGACAAACTTCACAAAAGAGGATATCCAGATATTACATAAATGTAAATAAATATCCAGAAAGGCACTCAACTTCACTAACTATCACAAATGCAGATCACTACCTACCCACCAGAGACGGAGTGACTGGAATTCTCACACACCACTGGTGAGTACGAATCAGTATAACCACTTTGAGGACTGTTGGGCAGAAAACTCGTACTGAACACACACACCCAATGACTCAGCAATTCTTCTCCTGGGTGTAAGTATACCCAACAAAAATGTGTAGATATTGGACATGAAGCAGCATGCTCACAGAGCTACTACTTGTGAGAGCTCTAAACTGGAAACAACTACCAAAGGCCTATCAACAGAATGGATAACTACACTGTGGATATTCTCCCCGCTGTTCCCAACTCGGACACTGACATACACACATGCACACATACACTACAGCAATGAGAATGAATCATGCAGTGACATGGATGAATCTAACAAGTGTAATGGAGAGGTAAGGAAGCCAGACACAAAAGAGTAAATACAGTATGTTTTAAAAAATACAAAGTACAAAAACAGGCAAAACAAATCTGAAGAGTTAGCAGTCAAGATGGCGGTTCCCTCGAGGGGAGGGGCAGGGACTGGAATGGCATGGTGGAGGCTCCTGCTGGGTCTGGATCTGAGTGCCCATTACAGGAGTATACTCAGTTTGTGAAAATTCTTTGAGCATTATACTTCTGATATGAGCACTTCTCTGTATGTATATTACACCTCAACAAAAAGTTAGCATGCCAGGCACTGGGCTAATGCAATTTTACAACACCTAGTAAACAATAAACTCAATTTAAAACTCTCTAAATTTTTCTAATCTTTTCTAATCAAACATATATTTTTTATTTTTCACAGTTAAAATGAGTATGTACATGCTAGTTTTTATTTAAGAATTTTCATTGTTGGTATAGTTTACTACCTTCCTGTTTTCAATACTGCTAAAGAACATTTAAAAAAAACAGTGATAATTTTAGCACACTCTGACACCAAACATTTAGATATTTTAGCTTGAACTGTGAAAAATTCCCGACTGGCCTTATGTTGCCTTTCAAGAATGCATCTGAGTAACTGCTATTTACGATCTAGGAGGACAATAAACATTATGACTTTTTAATGTTGAAATGAAGGGGCTGGACTAGAGGCTGCACACCAGCATCCACTGGCCACATCTGGCGTCAAATGGGCCTGCACAGTACTCTGAAAATATCTGAATTAGTGGCCAAATCTAAACAATGGAACATTTATGTACAATTCAGATCTCTGGTTCTCTGAACAAACTAAAAACATCAAAAAAAAAAAAAAAAAAAAATAACCCCAGCAATTGGGCAACCAGGAGCCTACATTCCAGAGTGGCCCCAACTGCTGGAGCTGGGCCCACACCTGCCAGCTGTCAGGGTCGCCAGGGCTTTCTGCAGCCCCCCAACTCTCAGCCCTTGCCCCAGGCCTGCTCTACTGGTGGCCGTCCCTGCTGGGCCCTGGTGGGCACTGGAGTTCACGTCCCTCCTCTACATGATGGCCAAGCGCCCTTCCAGCTTCAGTCATCTCAGATTTCACCCAAAGGACGGATCTTAATGAATAAGGTCACCGTGCCCTGTCAGCTTTCTCCTGTTTTCCGTCTGGAAGTGGTATGTTCAGTTAACTTGAATGCCAGGTCTCTGCATGGCCTGCTCCATCAGATCTCAGCTCCAACATTACCTCCATGGAGAGGCCTTTCCTGACCACCTGTGGACACTCCTTCACTTCATCCTATATTATTTTCCTTCAATCACTGCTTATCATTTGAAAGGATCTTATTTTTGTGTTCACTGTCTGTCTCCCACAGTAGAATGTGCGCTCTAGGAGAGCAGGGGCTGCGACTATCTTGTTCACTGCCATCTCCTCTGAGCCTTGAACGGTTCTCAATAAATATTTTGATGAATTTGAATGAAATGAATAAACATAGACACAATCAGTAGAGGATCCCAAAAGTATGCAGCAGCCTCTCTCCCATCTAGTGTCATTATATCAACACTTCTGGAAAGGGAAGGGGGAGGGGTGGGGAAAAGAGGTCTTACCTTTTACTCGCCTAGTATTAATTTTTGAAGGTTTTCTTACAGTGGAATTACACATGCATTTAATTTCCCTTTATTTATTTTGTTCATTTTCAATGACTTTGGACGACTAATTGAAACACATTTAAAGAGAGAAAGAGGGAAAGACGACTGCTTCCAGGACCTCAAGGCCTGTGCATTATTTATTCGTAGTAACACTCTTTCTAGAAGGGCTATAGTCATCAGACAGCAGCTCTCCAGCAATTATAACATGATATGAAAACCGGCCTTCGCTCTTATATTCTCAAATCTCATTCCACTGGGAACAATATCAGAGACTAGACTACACTATGTAAGAAGAGAATTCTACCCAGCAAGATAATTCTGTTTTAAGTTGCTCTGCACAGAGTAAACCCATAAGACACAGAAATACTCACTAATTTCTATAAAGAGTTCATTTATGTTTATCGCGTTTTTTGCGCTGGTCTCTACAAAAATTGCATGGATGGAGTCGGCGTAGTCCTTAGCATCTCTTTCCATGACTTCTCTGGAAGGCAACAATTGCAAATCAGAAATTCTACTCATCAACAGCTTAACATCATTCCCACCCACCCAGTAACTGACCAGATGTATGATGACAGAGAATGTCACAAATGGCTGGTGAATAAGCCCTGACACGTGGTCCTGCCTATTATACCACTTCTATGGTTAAACCAAACCAAACCAAACAGAACTTGGCACTACTAGCAATGCAGCTAATGGAATGATCAGAGAATGGCAGGGGTTTCTTTCCCCCCAAAAGTATAGTCCTTGCTTTGGGAATCACGGAAGTGGTCCAGAGAAATTGCCAATAAATATTCTTTCCTTAAAATATGCTTTCCCCATCCAAGTATCCTATGTCATGGGAGCTGGGGGCTACACTAATCTCAGATAATGTCAAGTATGATGAAACCAGTGTTTAAATAAATTACACACCTGTCCATAGATATAATCTAATTAGCTCCAAATGTCTCAACTCTTAATTTTAGTTTTTAACTTCAGCACTCCAACCAAACAACAGAAAGGAATTTTTCAATGTCAGAGATAAAATAAAAGCAAGATTCTTATATTGAATGTTGCACTGAGCACATCAGAAGCACTGTAATCTCCTGCTCTAATACCTTACCTGACATCGACAAGATCACACTTATTTCCTGCAATGGCAACTACAATATTAGGTGGGCCGTGCTGTCCAAGCTCTTTCACCCAATTCTTTAATGTTGAAAATGTCTCCTGTAACACAAAAGAAGAAAGCAACTGGAGAGCTACGCAACCAAAAGAGAGTTTTTGAAAGAGTCTAAAGAAAACGGTATGTACGTCTTACTTCTTTTGTGATATCATAAACGATTATAGCTGCAGCCGACCCTCGATAATACATTGGTGCTAAGGCACGAAACTGTAGAGAAGGGGGAAAAATAAACAACAAAATTGGGAAAACTGGTTAAATATGTTTTTTACTAGACTTTTAAGCCCATTATCCCTGCACAAAAGGTAATCTTTCTCTTAAGCCAAAGAAGTTGACATGATGTTTTAAAGCAAATGAATCAGTAATTACCAAAGGCAAAAACTTTTAATGCAACACTGAAACGTCTCTCAGAATATAGCTTAGAATACAGTTTTACAGGAATTAAATATGGTGCTATAAAAAATTGTTTCAGCTAAAAAGGCTTTTTCATTGAACTCAGTGTTCTAACTCCCAAATTCATTTGTTCAATAGTCCTTTAAACTTTGGCTTCCCAAACTATCAGGGGGATAAAAATAATGCTGTAAACAGTTCTCCAGAGAAGTGGCTGCATTTGGGTGTTGTAAAGATAACCCTGTGATCTAAATGCTGATTGTTCTACAGAAATGAGTTCACATTTACATTCACTACTTGCATGAGTTTGAAACTCGCTTCTTTGATATCTCCTGCACATGGCAATTCCCAAATGCGGTACATATCTCATTTGATTTACATGAATTTAACTCTGTATGCACAGCTCCTCCCACCCATCACCTCCCCTACCCTGACACACAACAGGGAGGAAGAGAAGGAAAGGGAGAGGAATAACAACTTAGATAGCAAGGCTGATTTAGCGGGGCCATTTCTCTTGATGAGTGTGAGACGGAAAACGTGAAGCTCTTTCCCCAGTCAACCTCGGTTCCCGGGCATATGTATGTGCTGGTGTGAGCGTCTCGCTCAGTCAATGTGATGCCAAAGTTTAAAGACAAGAATTTTACCTATACTTCCTCTTCGTCTTACACCCTGACTTTGAAACTGGACTCCTACATATGTGATACCACGGTACTCTCATCCCGCTCTCTGTTGTGATGGCTTACCACCAAACATAGGTAGGAACTGTCATCAGAGGTGAGCATCTAGTGCACACTACAATTCACATACAGAATTACAGATGCTGCAACTTCTTACCCAATGAGCTTACCCTTTGGCTTTTAAAGTTTCATGTTAACTTGAATTTTACAAAAGAAAGTGAAATTACGACTAAACTCCATGAGGGCAGATAGCATGTCTGTTTAGGACACCACTTTATCTCTGGGGTCTAGCTCTTGGCACACTGTAGGTAAGCAAGAATTGGTGAAGAAATGAACAAGAACCGTTTAAGTACAGGGTGATGTCAAACTAAATGCCAGACTCAAATGTCCATAATATGAAGTGTTACTAGTCTTTGTGAGAAAGATTCCTGCCTCTGGGGTGAAAGCATTGTAACTTCCAATAAAATATGTTAAGTTTTAGAGAGAAAAAAACAAAAAAAAAAGGTTGTAGCAAGAAAGCACTACAGAAAAGGAAACTATATTATTAGGTGGGAAAGATGCAGGACTGACTTCCTAACAGGAGCACACAGATGCACAAAGGTGACGGCATCAGCTTTCCCGTCTGATGTATCATACTGGCAACATTCTTTACAAGGTTGTTGGGTTTTTCTTTTTGTTTTTGCATTCAAATTTGTAAGGTACAATTCATATAGACAAATGCAAAGATCTTAAGTTTGATAAAAGATCTTAAGTTCTGATAAAATGACAAATATGTATGTATACATCCATGTAAACACCATCCCAACAAGATGTAACATTTTGTATCAACACAGAAAGTTTCCTAAGGCCTCTCTTATCATGCTCCTTCTTTATCCTTGATAATAACCTTTGTCTTAAAGTCTATTTTATTGATATTTACTGCTACTGATATAACCACATGGGTTTCTTTTGCTTACCATTCGCACAGAATATCCTTTTCCATTCTCTTATTTTTAAGCTATCTCTGTTTTTATATTTAAGGTAATCCTCTTATAACCAGCACATAGTTCGATCCTGATTTTTGATCCAATCTGACAACCTCTGCCTTTTAAGAGGAATGTTCAGTTCCTTTACATTTAATGTACTTACTGATATTAGGTCTACCATTTTACCATTTATTTTATATTTGTTCCATTAAAAAAATCCTCTGGTTCTTCCTTTTCTCCCCTCTTTTGCATTAACTGAGTATTTTTTAGTATTCAATTTTAATATATTAATTTGTTTACTGGCTTTTTAGCTAAACTTTCTTGTTTTACTTTTTTTTTTTTTAAAGATTTTATTTAGTTATTTTTTCCCTCCAAAGCCCCAGTAGATAGTTGTATGTCATAGCTGCACATCCTTCTAGTTGCTGTATGTGGGACGCGGCCTCAGCATGGCCGGAGAAGCGGTGCGTCGGTGCGCGCCCGGGATCCGAACCCGGGCCGCCAGCAGCGGAGCGCACGCACTTAACCGCTAAGCCACGGGGCCGGCCCTCTTGTTTTACTTTTTAAGTGGTTACTCTTACAACTACAATATTCATTTTTTTTTCTCACAGTCTACTCAGAGTTTAAAATGCACCAGCTCATGTAAAATACCAGAACGTGCGTGGCCTAATTCTTTTTATCCCACTGTCCTTTGTGCTACTGTTGTCAAATATTTTAAATCTACATAACTATAAACCATACAATGCAATGTTGTAATTTTTGCATTAAATAGCCAGTAGTCTTTTAAATAAGCTAAGAGAAAAAAAAGAGAGATTTTTATATTTGCCATTTCCAGTGGCTGTTATTTCTTCCTATGGATCTGACTTACCATCTGGTGTCATTTCCCTTCAGCCTGAAAAGCTCTCTGGGACTGCTGCTGCTGAGTCCTCTCAGCTCTTGTTTTTCTAAAAATGTCATTACTTTATCTTCATAAATGAAAGATAAGTTTGGCAGACTGGCATTTTTTTGCTTCCAGCACTTGAAAGATACTGCTCCACTGTCTTCTGGCCTCCAGCGTCTCTGTGAGAAGTTAGCCATCACTCATGCTGTTCCCTATACGTAATGAGTCTATCATCTCTGGCTGCTTTCAAGACTTTTCTCTTGAACTTTGCTTTTCAGCAGTTTGACTATGATGTACCTAGACGTGCCTTTCTTTGTACTTATGGGTTTGCTAAAATTCTTGGATTTGTGAGTTGGTATGTTTTACCAAATCTGGGAAATTTACAGCCATTATTTCTGAAAATATCTTTTCTCTGCCCTCCCTCTCCCCTCCGCCCCTTTTTACAACTTCTGGGTCTCCAGTTAAACATATGTTAGATTGTTTGAATTTGTCTCTATGGTACTGAAACTGTGATCACATTTTCCCACTCCTTCTCTGTTCTTCTGATTGGTTAATTTGTTTTGTCATCCATCTAGTGGATTTTTCATTTTAGATATTATAGTTTTCAGTTTTAGCACTTTCATTTGTTTATTAATTTCCATTCTGTGGGAGATTCCCATCTGTAGTTAAGTAAATAAGACTACTTTTCCTTTAAACCTTTGAACATTTTTAAACTATCTGGTTTCTGTTATCTTCTCTGATGAGTATTAAAATATTGGCTAATTATCCTGAGACTGGTTTTACACATGGTTAGGGCAGGTCTATTTCAGTCTGCCTTTAGTCCCAGGACACGGTGGTCTCTACTCCTAAGGTATGGCGCTTCTGAGCTGCAATGGAAGCCCAACGTATTTACCAATCCCCTCTAACATGGCAGGACTGGACTCCAACTGCTAACTCCACCTTTCCTGTGATGAGCAGAAGCTCAATCTCTGCTCACTCTAGTCACTCCTCTAGTTGTTGCTTTCTGTTGGGTTCCTTAGTGTCTCCCGTGTGCTTTCACAATTTGAGGGTCAAGCAAAGACTTGAGGGGAATTTATAAGCAAATTCTGGGGCTTCCCTCCCTGTTGGATCCATCTTTTCTGAGATTTGCCTCCTCTTTTTCCAGCTGTTCTAACAGCCTTAAACTTTGTCCTCAAAATTGCCAGCTACAAAGACGGGCTTTCTGCTTGAGTCCTAGCTACCCTGTGCCACACGGACTGGGGAGCGCCCTCTGAAGAAAAGCTATAAAAATGTGAGTCTCACACAATGTAGCTCTCTTTTCAATCCCTGAATACATTTAGTAGCTTGGCAGGGCCTTCAGATAGTTGTTTTTTAATGTTTTGTCCAGAGTTTATATATAATTGTCATCTGTGGCAGGGTTAATCTGTTACAAGCCACTCCACCATTACTGATACTGAAACTCTTTCCATGTCCTTTTGGTGTAAAGAAGGTGGCAGCTTAAAAAGAGACTCAAAGGATGTCAGCACATCTCTGCTCCAAATCTGGCTTTAGATCAGGGGTCGGCAAACTTTTTCTGGAAAGGGCCAGGCAATAAATATTTTAGGCTTTGTGGGTCATATGATCTCTGTCACAAATACTCAACTCTACTACTGAAGAGTGCAAGTAGCCATAGACAATATGTAAACAAACAAACATGGTTGTGTTCCAATAAAACTTTATTTACAAAAACCAGCAGCAGGCTGGATCTGGCCCACAGACCACCGTGCTGACCCCAGCTCTAGATGATACTAAGCTGCCACACTTTTTCCTGATTTTAAACGTGAGAACAATTCCTTACATGACTACTGTGACGATAAAGGAGTCTGTGCCTTCTTGGTGCTCTGACCTCTGGAGGACCCATCAGGAGAAGGCACACTAAGATTCAGGGACATAAATCTTTCAGGACTGGACGCACTGTCTACTGGACTCTGGGTAAGAAGCGTTCTTTTATGTAACCACAGACAGACGGCAAGTATTTGGAATGCTGTTGCCACAGTTCTGGTGTATTTATGACAGGCCCTTGTGGTACTTATTTGTGCACGATGCTGGTCTCTCTCCATGCTACGGCAGGAGTCCTTGTCATGAAGGACGATTGGTGGGAAAAGGTCACTTAAACATGAAGTCCTTTAGTATAACAAATAGGGACAAAAAAGTCTGACAAGGGCTCTACCATAAGAAATTAAATTTAAAATTATGAAAACAAGTTTCATTTTATTTGATATTAGAAAAAATTTAAGTTTATTATTGCAACCAGGAGCTAGTTCCTCAATGAACACTGAATCAAAGTTGACTGATAACTTGACTGTGATTCTGATAAAACTGTATGCTAGCACAGTATGATATCTATCTTTCATTTCATGTTTGACTCTCCTAGTCCTATCATAAAAAGAAAATTTTTACAAAAATATTTGAGGACTCCATCAGTTTTCCCCAGGCCTCTCAACTCTTTGATACACAGATCACTATCTTCTGAAGGACTTATATCATCATCCTGATCAGTAGTTTTCTCTTCATTTAACAAGATCCCTACCATCAATTGCTTTGCATAACATTTGCAAAGTTCTCTAAAATCACTTTTGTTGACTTAATGACATCACTTTGCAATTAATTACAACTAGACCATCAGAAAGACAATCCATCTGTATATAGTCAAAACTATATACAGCAACAGAGGAGAGGGTCAAATGGGGAGGACATCTGAATGGTAAGGTAAGTCCATCAAAAAGGGTTTTTATCTTATGACTTTTGCTTCCATAATGAATCTCATTACTAGAGAGAACTGAATAATAAATATGCAAATACCAGAAATTTATAATTTGAAGCATGCAATACTCACATGGTAAAAGCAGGTAGACGATCTGTCCTTCCTTATTTGCGCCAAAGTAGGGCTGGCAATCCAATGACATAAATCCACTGGCATCAATATTGTGTGCCAGGGGCTGAGAGCACAGACATGAGGACAGTCCCTGCCCCCAAGGAGCTCACAGTCTAACAGAAGACAGACAAGTAAGGAAATAGGTGACAATCCCATGCATAAGGGCAATCAAAGACTGTTTAGGATACAAAGAAATACCCTGAAGAGTTCATTCACTAATTGGTGCAACCAATATCTGAGCATCAACTCTGTCAGGCACTGTGCTAGGCACTGGGAACACAGCAGTGAACAAGACACTGTGGTCCTAGCTCTCAAAGTTTACAGTCTGCAGGGAGAGACTGTCAATAAAGGTAAGGAGACAAGTAATTACAACTTGTAATAAGGATCCTGAGGAAAATGAATGAGGGGCAGTGATAGAGAATGAACCAGGTCCCTGCTTAGGTACAGGGGGTTAGGGAAAACTCTGAGGGTGTAACACTGAACCTGAGACCAAAAAGTTGGTAAGGAGTCAGCTGGCCATGTTCCCAGTGGAGAGAAGAGAGAGTTCCAGTAGAACAAACAATGTGTATGAAGGCGTGATGGGCAAGGACCTTGGAGTGTTTGAGGAACTGAATGGAGGCCAGTGGGCTGGAACTCAGAGGGTGAGAGGGAGACTAGACCAGGAGGCACGGAGGACAGGAGGTAGAGGAGGCCATGCAGGGCTTTGGAGGCCCCTGTTGAGAGTTTGGCTATTAGGAGAGCAGCAGTGGGAAGTTACTGAAGGGTATTAAGCAGGAAGATAATAGGGTCTGATTTGTGTTCAAAAAATTCCTCTGGGTCCTGCGAGGAGAAGTGACATAGGGTGGTGGGGCTGGGGAGACCAGTTAAATGCTAAAGGAATACTGGGGTGAGAGTTAAAGGTGGCTGAGAGCAGAGTGCTGGTAGTGGAGATGGAGAGATGTGAATGTATTTGAGATACATTTACAGGACACAGCTGTCAGGACATGCTGATGAAGCAAAGGTGGAGGGCTGAGGGAGCAGGAGGAATCAAAGACCACCTCCAGATTTGGGTTTGAGCAATGTGGGCACATGGCAATGTGGATACTTATCTGAGAATAGCAGGGATGGTTACGAAAGCCCCCCTGGAGGTGACATCAGAGGTGAGTTTTGAAGGCTGAATTCGAGTTTTCTTGGTTAAACGTGGGAGGGAGGGTATTCCAAGCAGAGGGAACAACGGTATATGGGTACGAGGGTAAGAAATTGTATGGCACGTTGGAGAACTATAAGCAGTTTGATCCTAGAGGATAAACTGGTGGGAGGAGGTGAAAATGGAGAGTCGGGCTGAGGCTGGCATAGTCAGGGCCTTAAAGGCCTTGCCCAGGACAAACTGGCAGTCAGAACAAGCTCACAGATGTGTCTTACATGATGCTCACAGTGTTTCAAACAACATGTGATTAGCTGTCAGAGGTTTAGCTTTTCCTAAACACTGTGATCTGGCAAACTTGGATGTGAGCAAGTACTTACCAGCTGATCCTTTCCTGACTGTCTCCCCCAACATGGGGTTCTACTGGGCAGTTCTCCTGACCTCTGCCTGGCTGCCTCACTCACATTCCTTGTGCCAGTCCCTGGCTAAGTGACTGTGCTTCAGGTAGGGGTGAGGCAGATTTGCATCTCAGAGCAACTATTCCTGGTGCAGAATCAATGAGAAGTAGGGAAACAAGAGGCAGGCAAACCAGCTAATTACAACCCTTAACAGAATCCTGCTATTATGGTAGCAATAAGGGAGAAGCATAAACCCTTGTGTTCTTTTTTTATGCACTGAAAAAAAGAGATGTTATACATCACTGTGTACACCAGGACAGGCTCTGATTCAAAGCATAATGGAATCTGTATTATAGTATGATTCTTTATGATGAGGGTTTTGCTGTATCATCAAATATATGGGTGGGGGGGTAACTGAAACTTGGGATTCAGTGAAAGGGTACAAATATTACTAGTATGAAGAGACACACGAATTCTTGGCTAATAGGACAGATGCCAGGGCTGTGTCTATAGATATATTCAGGAAGAGTCTGGGAAACGACACTTTTGAAGGATGGAGAGTGAGGGTTAGCAAACGTCTCACTGTCCTAAACGCTCCATTCTAGATGCACAACACAAACAAAGTATAAGGAGTGGGGAACGGGAGACTAAGCAGACGAATCTCAGATGAGTAACTGGACACAGGGCATGATATCCAGAGTTAAAAAAACAGAAGAAACCAGAGCAAACTTAAGACATTAAATCTGTACAAATGTATGGTGTCTGTGTCTAGGACAACAGTAATGGGTTGTTTCGTTTTCCTCCATTTGTCTGTGATGATTCTTGTCAGATTTTATACCACACACAGTATCTATGCTGTTTTAGATAAGACCGTGATGACAGACTATTTCTCCTGATTACTTCTGGTATACTTTTAAGAGCTTAAGATAGCACTGTGCATCCATCAGATGTTCTGTTTTGATATTACTGTTTGAAAACAAAATTAAACAGCAGCTGAATAACGGGGTGGCTGCCAGACACCTCGACAGGGAAATCAGACTTAGGGCCCAGAGTGAAAATGAGGCAGCAGGCAAGCATCTGTCCCCTCCCTGCCTTCTCAGCTCTGCCCAATTTGGGTGGGCTTCATCAAATCCCATTCTGCACCATGATGCCTCAGCCCAGGCCCTACTTCTCGTTCAGGCTCTTCCTTAAGCAGATAACCACCTCGGACAATTTTATCCTCAGGCATTTATTAAGTACCTATTGCATAGCACTGTGTTAGCTCATCCATTTCACTTAAATCTCCAACTTTATATGCTGTAAAGTTCCCTCTTTAGTTTTTAAAAGGTGGCTATAAATGAGATGTGCTTAACTCTCCCTCTCTACCACTAATTCTTTTATATCTTTGCTAGAGGATGGAGCCCCAATTTACACACAATGCTCTGAGCAGGATTTTATCAGGCCTGTTAGTCAGCATTTACTTTAAGACACAAGAAAGTTTAAAAATGCCCTCAGTGCCCATTATCACTTTCCCCATCAGTGGACTTTGTGGCTCTAACTGAAAAGAAAAAGGCTGGCCTACGCAAATGGAAATAAATCTGTCTCTGGCGCACAGAAGAGGAGTAACATGACATGACAGGGACACCGACAGTTTAGTTGGAGCTTTAATTTGGGCCTCAGAAAAACACATAGTAAATTAAAGAGTGACTTACTCGTTCTTGTCCAGCTGTATCCCAGATTAGGAATTTATGTAGCTCATTTTGGTACTGGACAGTCTTGGTCATAAAAGATGCCCTATAAAGAGAGACCTAAATGATCAGAATACAATTATTTAAAGCACGGTGCCAGCCCCAGTAGGAAACATCATTTAGACTAAATGCTCAAACTCCCGCTGCACACTCTATCCTAATTGTGGTCCTCTCTGGAGTATTTACAGGATGCTCAGACACTGGCTGCATATTCTGTGTCAAAATAAAGCACTAGGCACAACTGCCCAACACAAAGAAGAAGAGTTCTTTGGCTTGTGATTGCCTAAGCTCCATATCAAAAACACCAAGAGATAAATTTGTAATCTAGACATTAGCCTCCCTTGTAAAATACGGAGGCTGTTATTTAAAAAGATGGTATCATGGAAAAACTTTCTAAAAAAACTGTGTCCAGGAAATGCGTGCACTGGTAAAACACATTAGGCCATTTGGGTTTGTCCTCCCTCCATCTCCAAACCACGTAAATAGCCAATTAACAGCTAGCATTAACACTCGAGTTCATAAAATTAAGATGCCAAACAAGCAGCTGGAGAAGCAACGCCCCCGATGACCACCTCTGCATTTCAGTAACAAAACAGCCCCTTAGCTGACCTGACGGGCCTCATCAGACCTCAGGGTCTGACCCAGCCCTCGATGGGAAATGGAATGATGGTGCGCAGGTCATATTGCTCACTGTGAGGGACCACTTTGCCCAGCGGCCTTTGAAGGCAGGGGTTCCTATTACTTTGAGGGTCTCATACTACCTAGAGACTCCCTGAGGAGCCATGGTGGCCCACAGCACATGCCTAGACACTCTAGGGACTCCTGGACACACGGTTGGAAGTCGTGCCCTGGGGCTGGGCCCGACTCCAATACTATCTTCTACTTCCCATCTCACCCAGAGAGTTCCCTCCTGGGAAGTCCTGTGTGTCCAAGTCTCCTCAATGCATCCCAGTCTGGCTCGCAGAACCCAGAGATGATTATGTCTTCTTGTCTACTGGATAATAAGCCTTCTGCAGCCAAAGGCCAAGTTGTACACTTGGAATCATACCCTAATCATCCTAATCATGGCAATGAACTCAATGGCTAGGTGTTTTCAAATATGCTGGATGTCTGAAATATTTTTGAGATTCAAGTAATAGATACATAATCTTCAAGAAAGTGCAAGTTAGGGCCAGCCCCGTGGCTTAGCGGTTAAGTGCGCGCACTCCGCTGCTGGCGGCCCGGGTTCGGATTCCGGGTGCGCACCAACACATTGCTTCTCCGGCCATGCTGAGGCCGCGTCCCACATACAGCAACTAGAAGGATGTGCAGCTGTGACACACAACTATCTACTGGGGCTTTGGGGGAAAAAATAAATAAATAAAATTAAAAAAAAAAAAAAAAGAAAGTGCAAGTTGAAATCAACAGAATGACTTGTGGAATAATCACTGAGCTTAGATAAGTATCAGAATCCTTAGTTTTAAAAACTTAAACTTTGATACAATGAATTCGTGGCAATATTTATATAAATTTATGGTTTAGCAAGCAGCCTACAAAATATCAACTGTGATGAGGATGGGAAAGTGAGTTAGGAAGCAAGATTACAGTTATTGGATAGGTACTATTTATTGGATATTTATTTACTGAAAATTTATCCTTTAGTATCCTTAATAAAGTGGTTTATGAATAGAAGGTGTTGGCTAAATGGTTATTGTATCAAGAATCTTTGGCGACTCACTATGATTAAATCAGGATGTGCAACTTGAGTTCTCACATAGGAAAGATCTAAGCATTCAAAAAGCCTTGTTTATTGTGAAGATTACATGATATGATGTATGTGAAAGTGCTTTGTAAATTGTAAAGTACTACATCTATACAAGGCAATATTATTATTTAAAGGCAGCACCAGGAAATACTTTAGTTTAGACTTTGAAATTAGTTCTAAAAGCTTGCAACTCAACTCTCGATCAATTATGGCTGTAGTGTTAGATTCAAGAGTGACAACAGGCATCCAATCAAGGCCTATTAAGAGAGTCAGTGCATCCCACACAACCATTTTGGCTGCTCAAAGAACAAGAGAAGAAAAATGCTTCAAGTAGACAAAAAGCTGAGAAAGGTATATGCAACAACTAAAAGGAAATGTTTCCTTCTAGGATCAGAATAACGTTCAACCTACTTGCCAACCATCTCCCCTTTAATGAAAGCATAGATTTGTTTCTCAGACAGAAGAAAGGCAAAATGGCAGCTATAATATAATGTAAGTATCTTAAAGGATTAAACCCAACTCCCTGTCTCTGACCCTAGACCATCCTGCCAGCTCTCCCCATCGTCACTCTCAGCACATCTCCTTCCTATCTACACTGAGGTCTTACTGCGCCCAGAGCTCTCTACTTGGGTCTATTGGCTTCTTGTCTTGTTACTGCCAGCATCACTCGCCCACGCTGCCAGTTCCTTAGGAACCGTGTCTGAACCACCCAGAAAAGCCCCAACCAAACAGCCTCTCCACCTGCTTCTTCTACTCAGTGATGGGGCGGCTGCCTTGCTGGAGGAAAGTCACAAAGCCATGTGGACCAGTGTGGAGACTATCCTATTTCGGTTGGGTCTACCTCTTAGGCCTCTCATTCCACACAGCAATTATTCCACATTCTTACAACTCCTTTCCAGCTCCCTGTCACTTCCTGCTACCTTCCTTTTGGGGGCAATAGCTTGTTTCAGCCTTCTCAGAGAAAATATAGCGGTTATAAGCCCTACCTCCCCAACATGCTCTGCAGTCAACCCTCCCAATTTGAGAAAAACAAATTTCCATTCACATCAGCTGTGATTTCTACTTTTCTGACTTTGGCCAAGTCAGAGATGTCTTTTCTTGGATTCACCCATCACCACTGCCCTGGATCGTGATCCCAGCACAGCCTGCCTGGGCCACTGCAGTCATCAAATTGGTCTCCTCCTACCAGTCTCAAATCTTTGCAATTGTTCCTGTTTCTGCCTTCACACTGACTGTTCCTTTTCCTGGAATGGTTTTCTCCTGGCTCTCCAATGGCTAGATGCTCCTCATTCTTTACGTCTTAGCTCAACTGCCAAAGAGCACAGAAACCTGTGCAGTCCACTCAAACCAGGCAGCTACTACCCCCAACTTCACTCTGCAATACACACATCATCCCATTTTGTCTTCAGGGCACCTACTACAATGTCTGATAAGCTTACTTATTTATTTTTTTAAATTCACCTGTTTAGTGTCTAACTCACCCATGAGAAATGCAAGCTCCATGAAGGTAGAGACCTTGCTTACTTCTTCCTATAATAAGGGTATCTTCATTATCTCCCTCCTCCTTGCTACCCCAGAATTCTGACAAAACATTTACCATGTTGCCATAAGCTACTTTGCTTTCTATTACTCCAATAGTTCCAGGGTGTTTTGGCCAAGCACTTCCCGAAGCATAAAGTGAGAAGTGCTTCTGAAGTGCAGGTAGAGTTGAGATTAGAGGCGACCCCAGCTCTTTAACTGGAGTCAGGTGTGTGGCCTCCAGGGTGCTAGGGATGTGGTTCAACTAGAGCAGGGCTGACTACGCCCAGGGAAGTCCTTCCTGCCTGCTCCTGCTCAGCCACCATCTCTAACCACATGCTAGCCAACAGGCAAGAGGCAAAATCTGGGAATTGCAGCTAAGAATTACTGTGTCCCTCCATCACTCAGACTTCTGGAATTCTGCTAAGGAAGAAGTCGTGGCACTTTATAGACTCTCTCTGCTGCTGGCTCATGCTTTGAATAAGGAGCTCTTCCTCACCTCCAGGTCCCAGCAGTGGTGGCTACGGTGAGATGATCATACCTCCCTCATCTCTCCTCCCCTGAGCCCCATGATGCCTCCTGATTGCAACAGGCATCTCTGCTGACTTTTGAGAGTCTGAAATCTTGGCTTATCACACCTATAAGAATCATTTCCTCCTCTTCAGCATTTGGATTCAGTTAGTCTATGTAGTGGTAATAACTGGATTCAAGGCCAGACACAGGATGGGGCGTTGCCCATTGTCTCTCCCAAGTGGTCCCTACAGAGCTAGCCAGGGGGCAGAAGCCCTCCTGCATGACTCATTTGAATAAATCCCTCCCCATAGCTTCACATTTTTATCTGCTGAGGACAGCACTTTTCTAAATCTGATTGACTTTAGTTTAACTATACAATCTAGATACTACTTCATCATCTCACACTTAACATGAAGACAGGGCTTATTTCTACCCTACCCCCACCATAGTCCCAAATTTCAAGTTCTCGATCAGAACATCATGTCTGCCTTCCATTGAACAGAAGCTGGTCTGCAACTATTCTTTGTCCTTTGTTACTTGCATCCAGTTTTGTAGAACTGTCTGGTTCTTCATTTTATATTTACTCTACATTTGAACCTCGACCCCTGAAATAAATTCATCAATTGGACTCTCATCTTTGAGTGGGACTACTACAATTTTTCCCTCCCACAGTCACTTGAACTCGAACTCCAGGATCACTCCTTTAACGTTCAAGTTAAATGATGCGGAGGGTATGATAACTTCAATATTTTGCTTTTTGAAAAACAAGCAATGGCTTCCTGCCATCCAAATGATACATTTTTATTTTCCAGTCTGCCATTTACTTGTCTGATAATCTTATTTTTCACTACTAAACTCTCTCTCTTCACTCTGCCTAGGCAGATTTTACTACCTCTTTAATCTAACATCCCTAGCCACATTATTTCTTAAAGCTAGAACGCCTTCCATATACTTCTCCATGTCTCACAACATTCCACAAATATGACTTTCATGCACACCAAGTAGTCGTGATCTTTGGTCAGAGTAGGTGTTCCCAATGAAAATACTTGCTACAAGGTGTTTTAAAAGTTCTTTTCTTTAATTGCAGTAGACTTTTTTTAGCTCTCTCAGAACACAGGTATGCCCTGCCATCACATTCCAGTACCTCTCCTGACTGCAAGCCCTTTTCTTTCTTTTTTTTTTTTTTGTGAGGAAGATCAGCCCTGAACTAACATCCATGCCAATCCTCCTCTTTTTGCTCAGGAAGACTGACCCTGGGCTAACATCCGTGCCCATCTTCCTCCACTTTATGTGGGATGCTGCCACAGCATGGCCTGACAGGCGGTGCGACAGTGCGCGCCCAGGAGCCGAACCTGGGCCGCCAGCAGCGGAGTGCGCGAACTTAACCGCTACGCCACGGGGCTGGCCCCCGCAAGCTCTTTTCTTGAAAAGGCACATGGGCTGCTGTCATCCCCATAATGGTATGCGGTACCCTTTAAGGATGAACATTTCAGCACACTTTAAAATTAAGGAAGGACCATAACTTTTAAACAACTCTAAATCTCACACAATGCTTGGATCTCTAGGTTACATATACTGATAGAAACACCATTGACTACGCTAAGATTGAGACACAAAAAGACCACAGGTACATGAAATCTAGTCGTTCCTCTAATGGACTTATCAAGGAGTCTTCAGGAGAGTTTAGAATGGTGCAAGGACCTTGATAGGTGTTCAGTGAGAATTAGCTAAATATAAGAGCACATCTGTCTTATGTTATGAGTGGCTTCAAAAAGCCAGACGTTTTTGAGTATCCATAAGTTCAGTTATTTGTGTGGGTTCCACAGTCATGCATATCTTTCACTCCTTCCTTTAACTTACCATCTCTTAGGGTAATGAGATCTAAGGGTTAATATATCACTCTGTAGCACTCAGTCACTACACACATAAACTAGTGGGGTGCACAATAGATGGTTTGCTCCACAGGTTCATGGTCACCTGAAGCAAATCCTTTAGTACTTTCTACATTTTTGTCATTCTAAAAACTTTTGGGAAATTATTTAAAATCAGCAAAACATTAAACATAAAGATAACTAAATTTAATAACAAAGAATTTAGCCTCCCCTTTCCTAAGTTTGTCAAGAATAATTTACATAATATGAAACCTTTCACATTATAAACAATAAAATCAACAACAACAATGATGAAACTAGCTCCCTTGACTAAGTGCTCATTATTGTCAGGTACTCTTCTCATACTTTTACACGTGACCCCATTTAGTCCTTACTGTGAGCCTCTGGGTTGGGTTTGATTCTTCATCACCGTTTGAAGACAAGACAGGAGGGGACAGAACTAGTGGGTCCGGCAGCTAGGATCCATGGTCAGGTGGCTGGACCCCAGAGCCTGTGCTTGGAACTAAGCACTGCAGCGCCGTCTTGTACTGGGTGGTCTACTCCCTCAAACATGTGGCCTTCTACTTACTGTACAGCAGGAACACTGGGCAGGCAAGATGACTACAACCCCAACTCTGCCCCCAGGAGGCTCACAGTGTGGGGACTGGTCAGGTGAACAGATAATAGGCAGATATTCAATGAGATACTGAAGGCTGGACAGAGTTATGGGAGCAGAGAGATAAAGCCAAATTTAAGTACCCAGCAGAGTGATGATGCTAGGTGTGGGAGGCAGAATAACGCCCCTCCGCCCACAAGATGTCCACACTCCAACCCTAGAACTGTAAATATGTTACCTTCCATGGCAAAACGGATGTTGCAGATGTGATCAGGTTAAGACTTTTGTGATGGAGTGAGGATCCTGGATTATCCAGCTGGTCCCAATGTAATAACAAGAGTCCTTATGAGAGAGACCAGGAGGAGTCAGAGCCAGGGAAGAAGGTGATGTGAAGAGGGAAGTGAAGACCAGAATGAGGTGCCCTGAAGACGGATGAAAGGCCACAAGCCAAGTAGCTACTAGAAGCTGAAAAAAGCAAGGAAATGAATTCTTCCCTCAGAGCCTTTGGAAAGAACCATCTCTGCCAATACCCTGACTTTAAGCCAGTGAAACTGATTTCAGATTTCTGACTTACAGAACTATAAAATAATAAATTTGTGTTCTTGTAAGCCACTAAATTTGCTGTAATTTGTTACAGCAACAATAGGAAACTAATACACTAGGAAGGACTTCAGAGAAGAGGTGAAGTTTGAGTGAAACCCAGAAGTTAAGCAGGGAGTTTGCCCGGCAGATGGGGATAGGATCCGGGTGTGTGTGTGCACGCGTGCGTGCGTGTGTGACAGTCTATAAAGAGAAACAGCAGGAACAAGAGCACAGAACTGTGAATGTGCAAGAAGAATCTCAGTGGTCTTGCAGGGTTAGACTGGGGGTGCGGTGGGGTTGCGAGAACAGTTAGGTAACTACAGAAAAAGCTCTAGGCAGGCCGGGGACAGACAGCTGCTGCAAGTCAGCCAGCCGCTGCACTCAACACCCATGAGCGTCTACTCTGTGTGCGGCCCTATTTCCTCTAAGTCAGTACCTCCCCGAAGGCTGGGGCTCCAATGTCACCATTTCTGCCATGTCTGTGTCCCATTTGTATTACTTACTACTGAAAATTGTAAAAATATCACTCGTCTATTTTTTTTAACAGCCTTGTCTAAGCAATAATAATAATATTGGTAAAATTAAAAACCCAAAGGTTTCATGGGCCAGTTTTATTTTTTCCTAACAGACCATAAAACACATAATATAATTTTTTTGTAGGAAGATCAGCCCTGAGCTAACATCCATGCTAATCCTCCTCTTTTTGCTGAGGAAAACCAGCTCTGAGCTAACATCTATTGCCAATCCTCCTCCTTTTTTTCCCCTTTTCCCCCCCAAAGCCCCAGTAGATAGTTGTATGTCATAGTTGCACATCCTTCTAGTTGCTGTATGTGGGACGCAGCCTCAGCATGGCCGGAGAAGCGGTGCGTCGGTGCGCACCCGGGATCCGAACCCGGGCCGCCAGTAGTGGAGCGTGTGCACTTAACCACTAAGCCATGGGGCTGGCCCCATAATATAAATTTAAAGCGTTCATCTGTGCACCATCTAGTCACCTCACAGATGATGTTTTGGGAAAGACAGCTAACAGTGAAGGGGAGCCACTGAGGGGGAAAGGGATGATGTTATCAGACCTGTTTTAGAGGTGAATTCTGGAAGCAGGCAACAGACCTTTCGGGTCCCTCTGCCAGACACCAGGCCCTTAATAACCTATGGATGAAAGAGATGGATCTCTATTTTTAAGACCTTACAGGGTGGAAGTGGAGACGAATATGTAGCAACAGCTGGGACAACTAAGGACTGTGAGAACACAGACAAGGAAGGGAGGCAAGCTAAGAGGCCCGGAAAGGATCCTGGAGAAAGCTGGGCTGATGTACAAAAGCCATAGGGTATCAACTGGTGTGATGGAGAGAGGCCTGAGAAGTCCAAGGCAGCTTCTGTCAGCTCAGCAACTAAGTGTGTGATGAGCCGTTTTAGTCATTTCCAAACTGTAATTGTATTCATTAATTTTTTGAATAGATAATACACTCATATGCTTCATTATCCAAAATGTGCAAAACAGGTATAGACTGAAATGCCTCCCTCCTACTCCTTTTTCCCAGCCATTCAATTCCTCTTCCTGGAAAATGATCTTATCAGTTTCTTAGGTTTCCTTTCAGATCTACTTTAGGTTTATACAAGCATATGTATATAGTTTCCCCTGCATCTTCCTTTATTTATTTTTAACACAGATGGTAGCATATACTACATATCTTTGATTTTTTTCACTCTACACTACATCTAGATCATCCAATATAAGTATATCAAGCTGGCTTTTCCCCTTTATCATATTATATTGAGTGACTGCACTATAAATAAGATAATCAGACCCCCTACTAAACAACAATGCTGCAATTACTAACCTTGTACAATTATTAATATTATTGTTTGGAACTTATGTGAGTTTATCTGAAGGGTAAAGTCCTAGAAGTAGAATTGCCAGGCAAGGGTGGGAGACAGTAGCATTCTGGTTACGAGTGCAGACTTTTAAGCCAGACTACCCAGCTTTGTTTATTAGTTTTGCCTCCAACTGTGTACCGGGGACAAGTCAATTAACTTCTCTTTGCCTCAGTTCTCTCATTTGAAAACTAGGAATAACTTCAGTACTAATAACACAGGGCTTTAAAAAATTATATATATTTTGTTAAAGTATAATTAATGAACAATAAAATGCAGAGTTAGGTTTTCACTTCAGTAAGTTTTGACATTTCATATTATGTAACTACTGCCCAAAACAAGATAAAGAACATTTCCATAACCCCAGAAAGTTCCCTCATGTCCATTTCCAGTTAATTCTTGTACCCACCCCAGGCAAACCATTTCTGACTCCTACGTCATAGATTAGTTTTTTTTTTTTTTTTTTTTTTTTTTTTTTTTTGGGGGATTTCTTTCTTTTCTTCAGCTTTATTGAGATAAAATTGACATATAACATTGTGTAAGTTTAAGGTGTGCAACATGTTGATTTGATACACATATATATTGCAAAATGATTACCATCATAGAGTTCATAGAGTTAGCTAACACCTCTTTCCTGTCACATAATTCCCATTTCTTTTTTTTTTTTTTTTTTTTTTTTTTTTGTTGGTAATCAAATTTGTTTATTGCAGTAACATTGGTTTATAACATTGTAAAAATTTCAGGTGTACATCATTGTACTTCTATTTCTGCATGGACTACATCATGTTCACCACCAAAATACTAATTACAACCCCATAGATTAGTTTTAATTGTCCTTGGATTTCATATATTTCATAAAATATATACTCTATTGTGTCTCGATTCTGTCATTTAACAATATTTTTGAAATGAGTCTATATTATTTGGTAGTTAATTCTTTTCTATTGCTGTACGGTCTCCCACTGTATGAATATATCATACTTTGCCCATTCTCATGCTGAGGGATAATTTCGATTGTTTCAAGTTTTTAGCTATTATGAATAGGGCATTTTTGCAGAAGTCTTTCTATAAACATATATTTTAATTTCTCTTGGATAAATACCTAAGTGTGGATTGCTCAGTCACAGAATTCGGTGCTTAACTTCACCTGAAAACAGAAAAGAGTTCTCCAAAGCAGTCACACCATTTTATACCACCCCCAGCAATGTGTCAAGTTCCAGCTGCCCCATCAACACTGTGGTTGTTATTCTTTAGTTTAAGCCTTAAGAACAAGGCATGGATGTCCACTCTTACCACTTCTATTCAGCAATGTACTGGAGGGTCTAGCCAATACAATAAGGCCAAAAAAAAAAAAAGGGCACAGATTGTAAAAAACAGTTTTACGGTCACAGAGATCATACTTACAGACATCATGACAGTGTGCGTAGAAACATACAACACCCTATGGAGTCCATAAAAGACATAAAGAAGTAAGAGCTAGAAGTAAGAGCGCTGACATGCAATCATTATTTATACGCCAGTTTTAAGTTTCCCATTTTGGTATTCGTTTGTTGTCTCTCTGCTCCTCCTCTTCTGTCTTCTTTTGGATAAATCACATTTTTTTGGTATTCTATTTTTTCTCTTGTATTGAATTTTTAGGTATACCTCTGTTTTTTTTTTTTAATTTAATTTATTTTCTTCCCCCAAAGCCCCAGCAGATAGCTGTATGTCATTGATGCACATCCTTCCAATTGCTGCATGTGGGACGCGGCCCCAGCATGGCCGGAGAAGCGGTGCGTCGGCACGCGCCCGGGATCCGAACCCGGGCCGCCAGCAGCAGAGCGCGCGCACCCAACCGCTAAGCCACGGGGCCGGCCCTAGGTATACCTCTTTGTGTGTGCCTATTCTTTCAATGTTTCTCTAGAGATTACAGCATTAATCTTCACATTTTGGTCTATCTCCACAAAACATGATGCTCTTTCATGAACAACATAAGATCTGTGATGGTCTAATTTCATCTGTCCGCTCCCACCCACTGTGCTCTTGCTGCCTTAGATTTAACTTCTTATGTTATAAACACAGTAATACAAGTTTTATTTTTGTTTTAAAAGCGAATATAGTCTTTTTAGAATTTCTTTTAGTATTTCTTGGTAGGGGCCTGCTGTAAGGAAGTTCTCTCAGCTTTTGTCTGAGAATGTCTTTATTTCACCTTCTTTTTTTTTTTTTTTTTAAAGATTTTATTTATTTTATTTTTTCCCCCCAAAGCTCCAGTAGACAGTTGTATGTCATAGCTGCACATCCGTCTAGTTGCTGTATGTGGGACTCGGCCTCAGGATGGACGGAGAAGTGGTGCCTCGATGCGCACCCGGGATCCGAACCCGGGCCACCAGCATCGCAGCGCGCGCACTTAACCACCAAGCCACGGGGCCGGCCCTCACCTTCATTTTTGAAGAAAGTTTTTGCTGGATATAGAATTCTTGCTTAGCAGGCTTTCTTCCTCTTTTATTATGCTGCCATATCATATCAATGATAGGATGCCACTTCACTGTCTTCTGGCCTCCAGTGTTTATGCTGAGAAGTCAGGGATAATTCTCATCCTTGTTCTCCTGTATATAATGTGTTTTTAATACCCCCTCTGATTGCTTTTAAGATCTGCTCTTTGGGGCCAGCTCCGTGGCTTAGCGGTTAAGTGCGCGCGCTCTGATGCTGGCGGCCCGGGTTCGGATCCCGGGAGCGCCCCGAGGCACCACTTCTCCGTCCAACGTGAGGCCGGGTCCCACGTACAGCAACTAGAAGGATGTGAACCTATGACATACAACTATCTACTGGGGCTTTGGGGGGAAAAAACTGAATAAATAAAAATCTTTAAAAAAAAAAAAAGATCTGCTCTTTGCCTTTGGTTTCAGCAGTCTGACTACAGCATATCCAGGCTATGGTTCGTTTTGTATTTATCCTGATTGGAGTTTGGAGATATTCTTGGATTTGTATAGTGAACGCTTCCAGCCATTTTGGAAAGTTCTTGCCCTTTATCTCTTGAATTATTTCTTTTGTTTCATTCTTTTTCTCCTTTCTTTCTGGGATGCCAATTATGTGTATGTGAGTGTGGTATAATAAGAAATATATATTTGGTCATTGTCCCCAGGTCCTGACACAGAGCTCCTAAATCTTTTGAAATTTCCTCAGTGATAGGACTGTCCTTTGTTCTAATGCGGTAACTCTTGGCAGGCCCCTAGACAGTTCCAGGATGGGTGGAGGGGGGCTGTTGCCAGAAAGACCAAATCTTGATTAGAGGGTTGCAACTTTCAGCCCTATCCTCCAACCTCCAGGGTGAGAGGCTGGAGACTGAGCTAATCAACAATGGCCAAGGATTCAATCAATCATGCCTAGCAATCAAACCTCCATAAAAATCCTTTAACAATGGGGTTTGAAGAGCTGCTGCATTGGTGGCATACCTGAATGCCACAGGACAGAAACTCCTGTGCTTAGGACCTTTTCAGCCCTACGTATCTCTTCATCTGGCTGTTCATTTATATCCTTTATAATAAACCAGTAAATGTAAGTAAAGTGTGTTCCTGAGTTCTGTGAGCTGTTCTAGGAAATTACTGAACTTGAAAGGGAGAGATTGTGGGAACTCTCAACTTTGTAGCCATTGTCAGATAGAAGTGTGGGTACCGTGGGTAATCAATACTTGCGACTTGGCCTCTGAAGTGTCGGCAGTCTTATGGGACTGAGTTCTTAAACCTGTGGAGTCTGATATAACTCTGGGGAGTTAGTGTCAGAATTGAATTGAAAGACACCCAGTAGCTGTCCAGAGAGTTGGAGAATTGGTTGTCAGAGCGGTAAAAAACCACACATTTGGTGGAAGAGGTGTTATGAGCAAAAAACAGTTCATAGTGAGACTGTCTGACAGTGTCCTACAGATCTCAGATATTTTTGTTGTTGTTGTTGTTAACTCTTTTCTTCCCTTTGTGTTTCACTGACCCGATTTTAAATACAAATTTTATTAGATGAGCTCAACAGCTAACTGGACACAGCAGAGGAAGGACCAGTAAACTTGATCAAGAGCTGGAGGAATTTTCTTTGCCTTCCAGTTCCCTGCCTGGATCCCTGCATCTTGGCTGCTGTCGCCCTGTGTCCAACGAAGGTAGGGATGCCCTCCGAGTGGCTTCTCTGAGCTCAGCTGCCCAACCCGAGTTGCCACAGTTGACAGCCCAGTGTCCCGTCTATGGCAGATTCCCCCGTCCCTGTTTCTGTAGGGAACAAGAGCAGCCATGGACCACTTCTCTGATTGGCTGACCACTTTCTGAAGTTTAGTTCATTCAGGTTTCTTTGTGAGCTCAGATGTCTAATGGGCTTATCTTGCTTGTTGTGGTCTTTTGGACGAGAATCTTGTGACTTTTTATATTTGAATTGGAAAGCATATAGGGTTGTTTTAAGGATGGAGTTATTACATTTAAAGTATATGACATGCACATCATTATTACCACTACTTATACTTCATAGTGGTTGGACCAATTCACACTCGATGGTGGTGGACGTACAGACCAGGCAGGATGAGAGGGCGGGAAGAGGAGCTCAGCGGCAGGTATGTGGAGTCACAGGTATCTCTGCGGAGACAGAGCAGTCTTCTGGAGTCAATGGAGAAAGGTAGCCCTCAAGGCTGTGAGCGTGAATGAAATCACCTGGGAAGACAAAGGGCTGAGGAAGAAACCCTCACTGCTCCAACATTTTAGGGATGGACACTGAGGCTGAGAAACAGAAAAAGGAGAACTGTCCCAAAAAGTAGGAAGACGAAGAATCACAACTGTATCCCAGGTAACAAGAGACTTGGCAGAAAAAAAAAAAATCAATATAATGCCAGATGCTTCTAGAGAGGACAAATACAACAAAAATCAACTTGTGGAGTATGATTTAGCCATTCATGAGGTGATGTTAAACTCTAAACAGTGGTTTCAGTAGAATAATGGGGCAGAAGCTGATAAAAGGAGGATCTGAAGTAAACGAATGAGAGATTGGTAAATAGAAACAATGAATGCATACAATTATAAAAATCTTGTAACAAAAGAACAATGTTTTATTGAGCAGGTACTATGGCCTAGGCACTGGAGATACATCTGTGATCACTTCAGACAAGGTTCCTCCTCTTGCAGAACTTATATCAGAGTGGTGGGGAGAGACAATAAATAAGTACATAAATAGATAAATGATTATAGATTTTAACACTTACTATGAAGATAACAAAACACTGTGTGGTGACAGTGATTAGAGTGGTAATTTCAGATAAGATGGTAGAGAAAACTTCTCAGATAGGCCCTAAAAGGTAATAAGACCCAACCATGCAAATATCTGGAAGGAAGAGAACATTTCAAAAAGAGGAAACAGTAAGTGCAAAGGCCCTGAGGTGGGAGAAAACATTAGGTGTTCAGAAAGGGCTGTGTGGCTGCAATGTAATGAGAGAAAAAAAGTGATAAAAAATCATGATGAGGATTTTGGCTATTCTCAGGGTAAGAGGAAGCCATTAAAGATTTTTAAACAAAAGCAACACAATCCAACTGATATCCTCAAAACAGGACTGTCTGGAGAGCAATGGACGGATATGAGTTGATTTTAGGAACTAGAACAAACAAGATTTGCAGATGGATTGAAAGCGAAGGGTGAAGAAGAGGGAGGATTCAAGAATGTCTCCTGGATTTGAAGTCTGATTGGATGAATGGTGGGAGGGAGGAAGGCAGGTACCATTTTCCCGAAAGGCTAACAAATGAGCTCAGATCCAATGTCAGAATAGTCTCCAGTCAGAACAGTCATGTGTCTAGGATGAATGGAAGGAACCAGAGTAGAGCAAGGAGAAGGGCTCAATTTAGGGAGCCAGGTCTGACTATAAACAGGAACCAATGAAATCTAGAGTGGAAGAAGAAACACCCTTGGACAGGAGGCGTAAGACATCTTTCCTGTCATCCCCTCAAAAATACATACAGAGGGCTAATCCATGTGAGGTCCTGGGGAACAAGGCCTTAAGGGACTCAGGCTAGGGAGAGGCCCAGGAAAACGTCTGTAAAACTGGCCGGAATGGAGAATAACAGAGCACTATACCAGGTAAAAAGCTGGTAAAAAAGAAGACAAAGTCACTCTGTTCAGGGAGAGCTTCCATAAGGGGGAAATGATGTGACTTACATCTTTTTTTTTTTTTTTTTTTGTGAGTAAGATCAGCCCTGAGCTAACATCTGTGCTAATCCTCCTCTTTTCGCTGAGGAAGACCGGCTCTGAGCTAACATCTATTGACAATCCTCCTCCTTTTTCTCC
Organism: Ceratotherium simum simum; assembly: GCF_057802395.1. Lineage (NCBI taxonomy): Eukaryota > Metazoa > Chordata > Mammalia > Perissodactyla > Rhinocerotidae > Ceratotherium > Ceratotherium simum. The sequence continues at coordinate 5,363,407 of NC_141920.1, forward strand.
CCAAAGCCCTAGTAGATAGTTGTATGTCATTGCCTCAGTGCGCGCCCGGGATCCGAATCTGGGCCGCCAGCAGCGGAGCGCGCGCACCTAACCGCCAAGCCATGGGGCCGGCCCGTGACTTACATCTTACAAACAAGATGGAATGGAAACTAACAGGTGTATTCTGCTGTAAGTATACTCAAGTAGCTGGCATAATACGTGAAAAGACAAGATGATGTAACACTGCAGAGAGGATGTGGAACTACAAGCCATTACCCAGGTCCAGAGTCCCAGGTTTGGGGTGAAGGTAGCAGGAGGTAGTAGGAGGGACTGCTGGGGTGGACACAGACCTAAACTAAGAAAGATAATTTGATTTTATCCCAGGAATGATAAGGAATCAGAGTGGTAGTGGGGACTGGATTTGTGTGCCTGGAAGAAAACGTGTAGAGCAGGAGCTGGCATACTTTTTCTGTAAAGGACCACACAGTAAATATTTTCGGTTTTATCGGCCACGGTCTGTGTCATCTTTGCTGCTACAGCATGAAAGCAGCCATGAATGACATTTAAACGAACTGGCAGGACTGGATTTGGATCCTGGGTTGTAGGTTTGCTGACTTTGATCGAAAGCCTCAAATTATATATAAAACTTTAATAAACACTATCTGGAATGCAATTTAAAAAAAGGTTATGCATATAAGGAGACAAGTCAATGTCACCAACAATCAAGATAAACGACAGACAATGAAGAGAAATACGGGTGATCCAGAGAATGCATTGGTTATCAGACATCTTTATTTTTAACTTTTATTATGAAATTTTTCACTTACACAAAAAAGTAGAATCCATTACCTAACCCCAATAATCATCCACTTTCCACTGTTTTTGTCATTGGAAGTGGACTTTAAAATAACTATGCCTAATAAGTTTAAGAAAATAAAAAATGAAACTAACAATTTCAACAAAGGAAACTAAAACAAAATCAATTGGACATTCTAGAAATTCAGAAAAATAATAACTGAAATCAAGTACTTAATGGACAGGTATAAGATCAGATTTGAATTAGTTAAAAAAATGATTAAAGAACTAGCCAGAAGAAAATATCTAGACTGAAGCATAGAGGGAAAAAATGATGGAAAATACAGAAAAGAGTGTAAAAGACATGGAAAAAAAAAATGAAAAAATTCTAAACTACAAGTAACAGTAGTCTGAGAATGTGAGGAGAGATAAAGAGCAAAAGTAGTATCAAAGAGATAATGGCTGAGAATTTTACAACTTGAAAGACATCAAACCACAGGTTCAAGAAATACTATGAAGCCAAGCAGGATAAATACAATGAAAATCTTACCTAGGCACATCTGACTGCTGAAACCCAAAGGAAACAAGGACATCTTGAAGGCACTCAGGGAAATGATCTACCAATAGCAAGAGAGCAACAAGACCGACACTGACTTCAATAAAACAAGTGAAGCCATAAGATAGGGGGATACATATTTTCAAAGGTCTAACACATAATAACTGAAAACCAAGAATTCTATATCCAATGAAAACAGACCTCAAAAATGATTATGACCTGCCAAAACAGCTAAAACTAAAAACAACTGTTGGTGGGGCCAGCCTGGTGGCATATTGGTTAAGCTTGAGTGTTCCACTTCAGCACCCCAGGGTTCATAGGTTCAGATCCTGGGTGCGGACCTACACACCGCTTATCAAGCCATGCTGTGGCAGGTGTCCCACATATAAAGTAGAAGAAGATGGGCACGGATGTCAGCCCAGAGTCAATCTTCCTCAGCAAAAACAGGAGGATTTGCAACAGATGTTCGCTCAGGGCTAATCTTCCTCACAAAAGAAAAAAAAATGGATAAAAACTATTGGTGAAGATGTGGAGCAAATGGACCTTTCATGTATTGCTGGTGGGAATGGAAAAGAGTACGTAACCACTTTGGAAAACAGCAGTTTCTTACAAAGCTAAACAGGACTTTAAACCTATTATGGTAGCCAGCATCCGACACGGCCCTAAGGATCTTCACTCCTGGTCTTTATGTCCTGGTGTAGTCCCCTCCCACAGTGAACAGGGCTGACTCGTGTAACCAAAAGGATATTATGGAAACAACAGGTGAGGTCACAAACACATTGTGGTTTCCATCTTGGGCTCTCATGGATTACTTGTTATGAGGAAGGCAGCTCCCATGTTGTGAGGACACTCAAGCAGCCCTACAGAGAGATCTACATGGCAAGAGCCAGAATCACCCAGCTAAGTTGCTCCTGAATTCCTGACCACAAAAACTGTGCGAGATAATACATGTTCATTGCTGTTTTAAGCTGCTAAGTCTTAGGGTAATCTGTTACACGATGATAGATAACAAATATGCCTATTAACCAGAAATTCCACTCTCAGGCATATGCTCAAGAATAACATACATACATGTCCATGAAAAGAACTGTATACAAATATTCATAGCAGCTTTATTCATAATACCTCAAAACTGGACTCCATTTAAATGTCCATCAATAGGAGACTGAACATCAAACAAATTGTGGTATATTCATACAATGGAATACTACTCAGCAATACAAAGGAACAAATTACTGATATATACAAAAACATGGTACAAAAACATGGATGAATCTCAAAAACAGTATCGTGAGCAAAAGAAGGCAGCATAAATGAGTACACATAATACGACTCCATTTATATCAAGTTTAAAAACACATGTATCTATTCTATGGTGACAGAATTCAAAATGGTGATTAGGTTGGTGAGGCAGGGCTGGATATACTAGGAAGCGAGCTTTCCGGGGTAATGGAAAAGTTCTATATCTTGACAGTACTTAAACAAGAACAGGGTAAAAATTCACTGAACTACACATTTTATTGTATGTAAATAAAAGCTCAGTTAAAAAAAAGATGGAATTACAACATTTTCAGACAGACAACCCAGCACCAGAAGAGTCTACTACAGGAAGCACAAAACAGTGTTCTTCAGAATGAAGTCAATAATTCCAGAGGGAAGATCAGAAATGCAGGTAGGAATGTAAATGGAAAGAGTAAATACGTAGAGGAAATTAACAGGAATGTTGACTGTATAACAATAATAAGTGTCCTATGAGGTCTAAGTTATGGAATTAAAATATACTATAAGAACATAAAAGGCAGGAAGCAGAGAAACTGGATTTGAGATCCTTGCCTTATTGGAATGTGGTAAAAGCAATTTATACTAGACTCGAATAAGTCAAGGATGCATAAGGTAACATCTAGAGCAAACACTTAAAGAATAATAAAAGAATGTATAAATGTATAACTACTAAGATAAGAAAGGGGGAACACAGCATTAAAAACAAAACAAAACACAACAAAATTCAATCCAAAAGAACACAGGACAAGGTAAATCAAAAGCAAAGTGTAAAATTGTAGGTTTAAACATAAATACATCAGTAATTATATTAAAGGTAAAATAATTAAATACTCAAATTGCAAGTCAAAGTTGGGGAGTTCTGAGTCCAGTAATGGTGGTGTTAACCTGTACTGGAATAACCCTCACAAACCCATCAAGCAGAAAACCAGTGGTACTGTCTGGAGGAGGAGGTTCAGGGCTACCAGTGTGGCTAGACATGGAGAGGGGATGTCCTGGGAAGGATGGAGCTGCAGAGGAGGGAGCCTCAAATCTATACATAAACCCCTCTCAAATCCACGGCTGACTCCTCAACGGCACACGCATGGGGAGGACTCCAAGGACACCAACAACTGGAAAGCTGAAAAAAGCTGAGCAGAGATTTTAGCCGCTGCCAACTACAGGAAAGAAAGAGTTGGGAGTTTGAATCCTGCCAAGTTATAGGAGCTCAGTGAACACCTTGAGTGAAAACCCAGATAGGTCAGACCTTAGAAGTAAAGACAATATCCCAGGAATAAGGATTTGCCATAAGGCTAAAGGCAACACTCCAAGTAAACCATCCTAACAAAGTGTAAAAGCAAGCTTCCACAAATTCAAGGTGATTAGTCCATAATTTAACTTTCTGCTAAAACAAAACTCAGCATTCCTCAGAAGATAAGAGAATCTATAATCTCTGCAACATGTCTTCTTCAGTGTGCAGTATGCAATAAAAAATTACTAGATATGCAAAGAAATGTGACTCAAGGTCAAGAGAAAGAGCCGGCCTGGTGGTATAACGGTCAAGTGTGTGCGCTCTGCCGTGGCAGCCCAGGGTTCCAATCCCGGGCGCATATGGATGCACCGCTTGTCAAGCCACGTTGTGGCGGTGTCCCATATAAAATGGAGGAAGATGGGCACAGATGTTAGCCTAGGGCCAGTCTTCCTCAGCAAAAAAGAGGAGGATTGGCGACAGATGTTAGCTCAGGGCTAATCTTCCTCACACATACACACACACACACACACACACACACACACACACACCAAAACAAGAGAAAAAAGAGTCAATAGCAACAGATCCTGAGCTAATCCAGATGTTGGCATTAGCAGACACTTACTTTAAAAGTAGCTACTATACATACAATAGGATTTAAAGAAAAAGTCATATTGAGTGAACAGATGGGGAATCTAAGCATATAAAATTTAAAAAAGAACCAAATGAAAATTCTAGAATTAAGGACAGTATCTGAAATGAAGAAAATATAGTAGATGTGCTTAACAGACAGTAGAAGAAAGGATCAACTGAACTGAAAGACAGATCAATAGAAATAATGTGATCCTAAGAACAGAGAGAAAAAGATGGGAAAAAACCCCCAGGGCTCAGTCACCCATGAGATAATATCTAACAGTTTAACATACTATATATTATGCACCTAGCATATTACAGCAAATTGCTGAAAACAAAAGATAAAGAGCAGATCTTAAAAGCAGCCAGATAATAAAATGATACATTACATATAGGGCAACAATGTTAAGGATGATGACAGGCCACTCAGCAGAAACCATGGAGGCCAGAACACAACAGAATAATAGATTTAAAATGCTGAAGAAAAAAAAGTCTGTATATTACAACCCCAGGACTTTTTTATAATTGGAAGTTTGTACATTTTGACCACCTTTACCCATTTTGCCCACATCATGTACAGCATGGTGACCACAGTTAACCACAGTGTGTTGTATATTTGAAAGTAGCTAAGAGAGTAAATCTTAAAAGTTCTCATCACAAGAAAAAAATTTTTGTAACTATGTGTGGTGATAGACGTTAACTAAACTTATCGTGGTAATCATCTCGCAATATGTACAAATATCAAATCATTATGCTGTACAAAAAAAAGAAAAAGAAAAGAAAAAAATCAATGCAGAAATCTATATCTAGCAAAAATATCCTTCAAAAGTGAGGATGCAATACAAACATTTTCAGACAAATAAAAATTGAAGGAATCTGTCACCAGTAGCCCTAAATACATGAAATGTCAAAAAAGTTCTTTAGGTTGAAGGGAAATGACATCGGATGAAAATTCAATTCTACAGGAAGGAAGGAAGAGCAATCGAAATGGAAATAAGTGTGTAAAATAAAAAGAAATTATTATTTTTTTCCTGCCCTGAATATTTAATCTCAAAGTCACTACTAGGTGGGCCAAGCAGGTAGGTATACATGGTGGAGAGTAGGGTGGTCCAGGGTGGGGTATCAATGGCTGACCAAAGTAATGAGTCCCCATATGGGGAAAGTAAGGTGAAGATGGCACTAACACTACGGTGTTATAATGTTTGACACCAAACAGCCAGCTATCTTTTAATGACATTACAGGAAAAAAAGCAGTTGTCTTTTAACGTCTTTCTTGACAGTAAAATAACCATCATTTTTTAAAAATTCGAACAGTCTCCAATTTAGAGAAAAGTTACAAGTACAGAATTTCCTTATCTTGAACCATCTGAGAGTAAGCTGCCTTATTACCTCTGAATGTTAGTGGACAGTTCCTATTAGCAAGAATATTCTCCTACATAAGCAGAATAAGATCATCAAAATTGTTAAATTAACACCGACACATTACTACCATCTAATGCCTCAGAGTCTTGAGGCTTGCCAATTGCCCTAATAATACCCTTTTTGGTAAAACATCCAGTTCAAAATCACATGCTGTATTTAGTTGTCACGACTCTTTAGTCACCTTCACTCTGGGTCAGCTTCTCAGTCTTTCCTTGACTTTTAGACTTTGAGACTTCTGCAGATTACAAAACAAGTTGTTTTGTAGAATGTTTCTCAATTTGAGTTTGTCTGATGTTTACTCACGATTAGATACAGCAAAGATGATAAAATTTTTAAAATTCAATTAATGTAATTGTGGTGGTTATAAAATATGTTCACTTTTTTGTTTTTTAATACTCCTCCCCTTCAAGAGTGGAGCTTAATTCCGTACCCTGTGAGCTTGGGATGGGCTCAGTAACTCCCTTCTAATGAACAGAAGCCATGGTAAGTGACTCCTAAGAATAGGTCATAAAAGGTACTGCAGATTTCTCCACGCTCTCTCTCAGATCACTTGCCCTGGGGAAAGCTAGTGGCCTTGTTGTGAGGACACTCAAGCAGCCCTATGGAGAGGCTCACACGGTAAAGATCTGAGAAGCTGAGGCCTCTAGACAGCAGCCATGTGAGTGAGCCATCTTGGAAGCAGATCCTTCAGCCCCAGCCAAGCCTTCATATGACTACAGCCCCGACTGACATCTTGATTGCAACACCATGAGAGACCCTGAGCCAGAACCATACCAGCTAAGCTGCTCAGATTCCTGATCCACAGAAAATGTAAGATAATAAATGTCCGCTGTCTCAAGCAGCTAAGTATTAGGATAATCTGTTACCTAGCAATACATTCTAATACAGTTATCCACCACATTATCAGAAAAAAGGAGAAAAACCACATTATCATCTAAATAGATGCAGAAAAGTATTAAGACAAAATTCAAGACCCATTCTGGATAAAAACTCTCAGCAAACCAGAAATAGAAGGAAACTTCCTCATCTTAATAATGGGCAACCTTACAACTAAAATCATACTTAATAGTACAATGTTGAATGTTTTTCCACTAAGACTGGGAAAAGGCAAGGATGTCAGTCACCACTTTTATTCAATATGGTATTGGAGGTCCTAGACAGTGCAGTAAGGTATGGAAAACACTGAAAGGAAAGGAAGAAGTCAAACTGTCTTTACTCTCAGACAACATAATTGAATATGTAAAAAACGCTAAGGAATCTACAAGAGAGTTACTAGAATAAATAAATTTAACAGCATTAAAGTATATAAGGTTAATACAGTCACGTGCTGCATAATGAAGTTTTGGTCAATGACGGACAGCATATGTGAGGATGGTCCCATAAGATTAGTACCATATAGCTTAGGTAGGTAGTAGGCTATACCACCTAGATTTGTGTAAGTACACTCTATGATGTTTGCACAACAGCAAAAACGACCAATGATGCATTTCTTAGGATGTATCCTGGTTGTTAAGCGACCATGACTGTATACAAAAATCAATGGTATTTCTATATACAAGTTACAAATAACTGTAAATAAAATGAAAAAATACAACTCCATTTATAATAGTTTAAAAAACATCAATATTTCGGAAAAATTAAAAAAAAATACTTTTAAGACTCCCACACTGAAAACCACAAAGCAATGCAGAGACAAATTAAAGCAGACTTAAGTAAATGGAGAGAGATACCATGCTCATGGTTAGAAGACTCATATTACAATTTTTTACCAAGGTGCCAAGGCTATTCAACGGGGAAAAGAAAGTCTTTCAACAAATGATGCTGGGACAACTGGATAATCACACGGGAAAATGATGAACCTTACCTCTAACCCACACAATACAGAAAAAGTAACTGGAGGTGCATCAAAGAACTAAATGTAAAGCTAAAACTATGATGAAAACATAGGAAAACATCTTTGAGACCTTACGGCAGACAGAGATTACTCACAGAGGACCAAAAAAGGATGAACCAAAAAAGACAAAATTGTTAACATGGACTTCATTAAATTAAAACTCCTCTTCAACAGAAGACATCATCAAGAAAATGAAAAGGCAAGCCACGGAATGGAAGAAAATATTCACAATAAATACATCTGACAAAAGAGTCGTAGTTGTAATATATAAAGAATTTCTACACATCTGTTAGAAATAAGACAAAAACCCCAAATAAAAATGGGCAAAAAGACCTGAATGATGACTTCATAAAAGACATATGAATGACAAACAAGCAACTGCAAACTTGCTTAACACTATTAGTCATCTGGGAAATGTGGATTAAAAGCACAACGAGATACCATTTTATACCCACTAGAATAACTACAATCAGACAGACAGACAAGTACTGGTGAGGATGTAGGGCAGCTGGGATTCTAGACACTGCCGGCGGGAGAGCAGAATGACACAGCCACGTCGCACAACTGTCCGGCAACTTCTTATTAAGTTATGCATGCACCTAGTCTATGAACTGGAACTTCTACTCCTAGCTATTTACCTAAAGGAAATGAAAACCTATGTCCACAAAAAGAGCTATAAAAGAATATTCACAGCTCTATATTCGTAATAGGCAAAAACTGGAAATGACTGAATGTCCATAACCAGGAGAATGGATAAACAAATTGTGACCTATTCATACAAGAAAATATTATTCACCAATTTAAAACAAAAAGGGACATGCAACAACACGGTTGAATCTCTAAAACATTGTTTTACGGAGAAGAAATCAGACACCAAAGAGTATATTCTGTGTTATTTCATTTATGTGAAATTCAAGAACAGAAAAATTAATCTACAGTGACTGAGATCACCACAGTGGTTGCTTATGGGGAGTGAGACTCACAGAAGGAACTTTCTGAGGTGATGGAAGTTTCTGGATCTTTATTAGGGTGGTGGTTATATGGGGTCTACTTTATCCAAGTCAAATCTTAATCTGCTTACAAGAGACCCACCTTAAATATAAAGATACAGAAAGGTTAAAAACAAAAGGATGAGACAAAGATGCACCATGCAAATATTGACCAAAGGAAATAATGTTGTTATACTAATAACAGACAAATTAGACTTCAAGGCAAAATGCATTTCCAGAGCTAACAAATACATTTCAGAATGTTAGAAGGTTTGCATTATCAATGAGAAATAAAATTCTAAATCTGTAGGTACTTAATGTAGCTGCAAAATAGGTACAGCAAAACTGACAGAACAAAAAGGACAGACAAATGTACAACCATAGTGGGAGATTTTAACTCATTTCTCTCAGTAACTGATGGATGCAGGTAGACCAAAAAACCAGCAAGAATAACAGAAGAAAGGAACAATATGATTACTAAACTTGACCTAATTCCACTTATAGAACATGGTACCTAACAGTTGCAAAGTATACAATCTTTTCAAACACATATGAAACGTTTACCCAAATCAACATATGCTGGGCCACACAGCAAATTCTATCAGATTTTAAAGGATTTAAGCCATACAAAGTACGTTCTCTCATTTCAATACAATTACGCGAGTAATTATCAACAAAAAGTCAACTAGAAAATTTCTCTATATTTGGAAATTGAGAAACACATCTAAATGACACTGGGATCAAAAATGAAATCATAATAGAAACTGGAAAATATTTTCAAATGAATGATAATGAAATTACGATATATAAAAACTTGTTGGATCCAGCAAAAGCCTTGGTTAAGGTTTTAAAATATAAGAAATACAACTGAAAAGAAGGACTGAAAATCAATGATATAATCATCTATCTCAAGAAGTTAGAAAAAGAACACCACATTGAACAGGACAGAAACAATAAAGATAGGAGCAGAAGAAATTAATGAAATAGAGAGTAGACATACCATAGAGTTGACCAAAGGCAAAATTAATGTCAGAAACGTAAAAGAGATATCAATATAGGATCTTAACCTCTTTTTTTTTTTTTTCTGTTTTTTGGTGAGGAAGATTGGTCCTGAGCTAACATCCATTGCCAATCTTCCTCTTTTTGCTTGAGGAAGATTGCTGAACTAACATCTGTGCCAATCTTCCTCTATTTTGCATGTGGCATGCCTCCACAGCATGGCCTGATGAGCACTGTGTAGGTCCACGTCCGGATTCCGAACCGGCAAATCCAGGGCTGCCGAAGCAGAGGGCATGAACTTAAGCGCTACACCTCCAGGCTGGCCCCGGCCGGATCTTAACCTCTTTATGCCAATAAATTGGAAAAAGTTCATGAAAGAGTCAAAATTCTTAAAAACAAAACAAAATAAACAACAAATCCACCATCTAACAAAACCAAAACAAAGAGAAATAGAAAAATCTGAAAATGAATAATCTTACAACTGTGAAAGAAACTGACTCCTTAAACTCTTACACAAGGACAACTCGAAGCCCAGATGGCATCACTGATGAATTTTACTAAGCAGTTAAAGAAGAAATAAAAGCAATTTTATACACACTCTTCCACAGAAAAGTTTCCCAACTAGTTTTATAAGGGAAGCAAAACTTTGATACCAAACCCAAAAAGTACAATACAAAACGAAGTATTACATGATAATCTTACTTAGAAACATACACAAAAATCCTAAAAACATAATAGCAAACTAAAGGCAGTGATAATATAAAAAGAATAATGTATCACGATCTAATTTATTTATTTATTCCATGAAAATTCAACAGTATAATTTACCACATTAACAGCATAAAAGAGAATAATTAGGTGATCAACTCAATAGATGTATAAAAAAGTCTTTTGATAAATCCCACACTTATTCGTGTAAAAAAAAAATTCCAGCATATGATGAATAGAAGGACACTCGGTAATGTGGTAAGGGGTATGCACAAAAACTCTACAGCAAACACATGCAATGGTATGATAGTGAAAGCTTCCTGCTAAGATCAGAGTAAGATAAGAATACCCAGTACTACCATTTCTATTCAATATTGTACTGGAGATCTACTCAATTCAATAAAATACGAAATAAAAAATTTAAGGATTAGAAATCAAGATATTTCAAAGCAATACCATTTAGCACATTAACAGTATAAAACTACAATAAAACATCAAACCTCTTAGAATAAATCTAATTAAAGATGTGCAAGTCCACTACACAGAGAAAAAGAAAAAAATACTGAGAGAAAATAAAGAAGCCCAATAAATGGAAGAATAATCTATGTTCATATATTAGAAGATTCAGTATCATAAATGTCATTTCTTCCAAACCAATCTATAAATTCAATGGAATGCCAATCAAAAACCCAGTGGGAATTAGTGTGTTAGTGTATATGAAAACAAACGAGATGATTCTTAATGTTTATATGGAAATGTAACAGGCCAAGAACAGACAAGACATTTTTGAAGAATAACATAGAGGACTCACAACACTGCACATTAAGACTTATTACAAAGGTACAGAAATTAAGAAACTGTGATATTGGCACAAGGACCCAGAAAAAAAGACTAATAGTGTTTTTAAAAGATCACTGACTATGGCCAAAAAAAAAAGTGTAGTGGGGATTTTATAAGATACAGAAGTAAAACATACAACAATAACAGCACAAAGAATGAGAGAGGGAAAACGAACGTATACTCTCAAAAGGTTCTTATACTATACGTGAAATTGTATATTATTTGAAAGTAGATTGATAAAGAAGTATATTGTAAATCCTAGTGCAACCACTAAATAATAAAACAAAGAGGCAGAGCTAACAAGCCAACAGTGGAGATAAAATGGAATCATTAACATGGAGCAAATAGAAAATATAGCACGATGGTAGATTTAAGCCAAACCAAATGCATAGTTATAAAAAATAAAAATGGCCTAAACTAGTACTGTACAACAGAGCTTTCTACAACGAGGATTGAAAGGTAGCTAGCGTGACCGAGGAAGTGAATTTTAAATTTTAACTTAAATTCAAATAGTACATGTGGCTAACGGCAACTATACTGGACAGTGCAGGTCTAAATGCTCCAAATAAAAGGCAGAGACTGTCAGATTAGATATAAAAGCAGGACCCATAATGCTGTCTACAAGAAACCTACTTTAAATGTATAGATATAAATAGGCTAAACGTAAATGGGAAGGAAAAGACACGTGAACACTAATCAACAGAGAGCTGAAGAAACTGCAGTAACGTGAGACAAAGCAGAATTTAGAATCAGGACTGTTACCAGGGAGAAAGAGAGACATTTCATGATGGTGAAGGGGTCAAGTTATCATGAAAAATAACAATGCTACATGTAGATATACTCAATAACAAGAGTTTCAAAATACATGAACAAAAACTGATTAAACTAAAAAGAGAAACAGAAAAATCCTCAATTAGGGTTGGATTTCAACCACTCCCTTTACTGCAAATGAGAGGGAAAAAAAATCAGTAAGGATACAGAGGACATGGACAGTGCTATTAACAAAGCCAACTTATTTAACATGTATAGAACACTCTGCACAGCAGCAGCAGGACACATTCTTTTCTAGTACACATGCAACATTCACGAAAATCATATTCTAGGCCATAAAACAAATGTCAAATGTAAAATGTTTGAAATAATAGTGAGTACGTTCTCTGACCACAATGGATTTAAACTAGAAATCAATAATCAAAAAATTTCTGGAAAATCCTCAAATAATTGGAAGTTATAAAACATCCTTCTAAACAACCAACAGATCAAACAAGTCACAGGAAATAAGAAATACTTTGGGGCTGGCCCTGTGGCTTAGCGGTTGGGTGCGTGCGCTCCGCTGCTGGCGGCCCGGGTTCAGATCCCAGGCGCGCACCAACGCACTGCTTCTCCGGCCATGCTGAGGCTGCGTCCCACATACAGCAACTAGAAGGATGTGCAGCTATGACGTACAACTATCTACTGGGGCTTTGGGGAAGACCACTAAAATTGATAAAGCTGGACAGATCCTAAAGACCTTAAAAGGACAGAGGAATATTATGAATAACTTTAAGTCAATAAATTAAAAAACATAGATACAATGGACAAATTCCTTGAGGAGATACTAACTACACAGCTCACTTAGGAAGAAATGAACAGGCTTGTATCTATTAAAGAAATTGAAACTACACTTAAGATTTTTCTGACAAAGAAAACTTGCTCAGATGGCTTCATTTGTGAATTATACCAAACTTTTAAGGAAGAAATAATATCAATTCTACACAAACTCTTCCCAAAAAGTAGAAGAGGAGAAAACACTTTTCAACTTACTTTATTAGGTCCTGATAACAAAACTAGAGAAAGATATTACACAAAACTTCAGATCAATATCCTCAAGAACACGGAGGCAAAAATCCTTACCAAAATTTTAATAAATCAAATCCAATAATGTTTTAGAAAATGCAATATAACCAAATAAAATTTATCCTAGGAAGACAACGTTGATTTAATATGTTAGTATCGACTGCTGTAATTCACTGTTTTAAGACTAAAAAAGAAAAAGCATAATAACAGTTTTAAAGATGTAAAAAAAAACCACCTGACAGAATTCAACGTGTGTGTGTGTGTGTGTGTGTGTGTGTGTGTGTGTGTGTGTGTGTGTGTGTGTGTGTGTGTGTGTGTGTGTGTGTGTGTGTGTGTGTGTGTGTGTGTGTGTGTGTGTGTGTGTGGAAGATCAGCCCTGAGGTAACATCCATGCCAATCCTCCTCTCTTTGCTGAGGAAGATCGGCCCTGAGCTAACATCTATTGCCAATCCTCCTCCCTTTTTTTCCCCCCTTTTCTCCCCAAAGCCCCAGTAGATAGTTGTACATCATAGCTGCACATCCTTCTAGTTGCTGTATGTGGGACGCCGCCTCAGCATGGCCGGACAAGTGGTGTGTTGGTGTGCACCCGCATCCGAACCTGGGCCGCCAGTAGCAGAGCATGCGCACTTAACCGCTAAGCCATGGGGCTGGCACCTCAACACAATTCTTGATAAAAAAAATTTCTCATTGATTTAGGGATAGACGAGAACATTCTCAACCTGATAGTGAGCACCGATAAAAAACCTAGAGCCTAGTCATCCAACTTACTGGTAGAATTCTGACTGAATGCTCCCCCTGCAAGATCGGGAATAAGGTAAGGATACCTGCTCTTACCACTTCTCAACAAAGTAGTGGAGATCCTAGCTAACGTAATAAGGCAAGCAAAAGAAATAAAAGGCATATAGAGTGGAAAGAAAGAAGTAAAAATGTCTATTACAGATGACATGATTGTGCAGCTGAAAAAATCCCAAGGAATCTATAAAAAAGGTGCCTGAACTAAGCAAATTTAGCAAAGTCACAAGATACAATGTCAATACATAAAAATCAATTTTATATCTATATATTAGTAATAAACAACTGAAAATTGAAATAAAGAAATTCCACTTACAAACCATCAAAAACCATGAAATATTTTGGGAAAAATTTAACATAATATGTGCAAAGCCTGCACAATGACAACTAAAAAACTTTGCTGATAGAAGTCAAAGATCTAAATTAGTGGAGAGACACCCCATTTTTATGGATAAGAAGATGCAATATTGTTAATATATCAGTTCTACCCCAAATTAATCAATAGATTTGATATATTCCCAATTAAAATTTCAGCTAGTTCTTTTAAGGAATTAGACATTGTGATTCTCAAATTTAAACAAAATGCAAGAACCTAGAGGAGCCAAAATGTGAAAAATAAGAATACGATGGCACGACTTTCACTACCTGATTTCAAGATTTTCTACAAATCTAAAGCAATCAAGACTGTTGTACTGGCACAAGGATAGACAAATAGATCAATGGAACAGAAATAAACCCACACATATATATCAATTTATTTTTGACAAAGGTCCCAAGGTAATTTAATTAAATAAATGCAGAATTCAACATTAATAAATGTTGCTAGAATGACTGGATTGACACATGGAAAAAAATGATCCTAGAATCTTACCTCACACAGTAAACAAAAACTAGTAGAAATAGATCATAAACCAAAATTTAAAACATAAAGCTACAAAAATTCTAGAAGAAAACATAGGGGAATATCTTTGTGACCTTGGATGTATAGGACACAAAAAACACAAACCATAAAAATAATTGATAAAGTGGACTTGATCAAAATTAAACATCTTTGTTGTTCAAAAGATACTGTAAGAAAATGAAAAGCTATAGACTGGAAGAAATAAGACAAACAACCCAATTAAAAACGGGCGAAAGATTTTAATAGCCACAAATAAGCAAATGGAAAGATGCGCAACATCATTAATCATTAGGGAAATTAAAACTAGTGAGATACCACTATGCATGCAGCAGAATGGCTAAAATTAAAAAGACTGACAACACAAAGCACTGGAAAGGATGTGGAGCGGAGCCAGCCCCGTGGTGTAGCGGTTAAGTGTGCGCGCTCCGCTGCTGGTGGCCCAGGTTCGGATCCCGGGCGCGCACCGATGCACCACCTGTCAGGCCATGCTGTGGCGGCGTCCCATATAAAGTGGAAGAAGATGGGCACGGATGTTAGCCCAGGGCCAGTCTTCCTCACAAAAAAAAAAAAAAAAAGGTGGAGCAACGGCAGCTTTCATATATTGCTGGAGGGAATGTAAAATGGCACAACTGTTTTGGAAAATAGTTTGACAGTTTCTTATAAAATTAAACATATACTTACCAGATGACACAGCAATTCCACTTCTAGATATAGTCCCCAAAGAAAAGAAGATATATGTTCACACAAAGATGTGCACATAAATGTTTACAGCAGCTTCATTCATAATAGTAAACTGTAATAACTCAAATGTTCATTGACTGGTGAGTGAATAAACAAATTGTGGGATATCCCAAACAATGGAATACTACTCAGTAACAAAAAGGAATGAACTATGAGTGCCTGTGATAATATGGATGAAATCTCAAAAAACATTCTTCAGACACAGCCAAGTCCATAAATAGTAGCTGCATTTATACGAAACTCTAGGAAAGACAAAGATAATCTGCAGTGACAGAGAGCTTGTCAGTGGTTGCTGGGACCGGTGGTAGAGGTGGGCTGAATACTGAATGGAGCAAAAAGAACCAAGGGGAGCAACGCAAGTGTTCTATATCTTGATCGTGGTGGTGGTCTCACCGATGTATAAATTTGTCAGAATTCATCAAAATGTTCACTAAAATAAAATGCTTTATTGCACGTAAATTACACTTCAGTAAAGTCAATTAAAAACACAGGCCAATGGAATATAACAGAAAATCCACAAAAAAAAGTCTTACAATTATGGACGCTCAGTTTATGACAATGATGGCACAGGACAGAGCAGTGGGTTACGGATGGTCTTAAAAAAAAAAAAAAAAGAGAGAAAGACCAGGACTATTGAATTTGCCTGTTGGAATGAACACAAAAACAAAAACAAAAGCCAAAAAACCCCAGAACTTAATCTCTATTTAACATCTCATCCAGAAATCAATTCCAGGTAAATTTTAGATCTAAATCTGAAAAGCAAAACAAAATTTCTGTAAGATAACAGAATATTTTCATGACCTTGGTAAATCAGTTCCTTAATCAGGACATAAAAAGCACTAACCATAAAGGAAAAGACCAATCAAATGGACAATATTAAAAGTAACAACTGTTCATGAAACGATCCTGTCAGAGAGTGAAAAGGTCCGTCACAGAGTGAGAGCAAGTATCTGCAATACTCAGAACCAACGAATGACCAGTATCCAGCATACATGCATAATGCCTTCAAATCAATGAGAATATAACCGACAATCTGAGAGAAAAATGAACAAGATTCTTAAACAGGCAGTTTATAAAAGCTGATATCCAAATGGCCAATAAACATATGAAAAAGTGTTCAACAGCTTTAGTCATCTGGGAAATAGAAATTAAAACCAGAAAGAGGTACTACTGTGCACCCTCCAACACAGCTAAAATTAAAGACTGATAATACCAAAAGTGGTAGAGAATATGAAGCTAACGGAACTCCCATACACTGCTGGTGGGATGTAATTTAGTATAATACTTTGGAAGATATCTACTAGAGTTGAAGATACGTATTCCTTCTGACCCAGGAATTCCACCGCCAGCTATATATATATATCCCAAAGAAATTTCAAATACATGGGCACAAAAGAAATGTACAAGAATATTCATATCACAATTATTTGTTACAGCCCCAAACTAGAAACGAGCACAATGTCTAACAGTAGAATGGATAAATAAATTGTGGTATATTCATCCAATTAGATACTTACCATACAGTGATGAAAATGAATAAACCATTATTACATGAAACAACACAGATGAATCTCACAATGTTTTAACAAAAGAAGAGGCAAAACAATATATACTGTCTAATTCCATTTATATAAAGTTAAAACAACCTATAGTGTTAAAAGTTTATTAAAAAAAATAACAATTGCTAAGAAATAACAAATGCTTACCACATGCCAAGTACCATTCTAACTAATTTTTGTTTTAACTGTTTTCAAAATTTAAAATTAGATGTGACTAATAATCCAAATGTTCAAATTTAGTCACAAAGAGGTTAAATAATTTGCTCAAGGCCAGAGTAACTAAGTGCTAGAACTGAGATGTGAAGGCAGCCAGCCTGACTTGAAAGCCTGCATTCTAAACACTATATTGCCCCTCAATGATACAGCTTTAATGGAAAGATGGAGGGAGGGCAAATGTGCAGAGGGAGGTGGGAGGAGTAGGATGGCTGAATTTCCATCTTTCAAAAAAATAATCAGTAGATAATGCCTAAAATTGGAAGTGGGGGAGAGAAGAGGAAAGAATCAAGAATTAGCAGTATATGCACGTTATGAAAAAATCTGGAGGAAAGATTAGAAAAAACAGCTAAATCTCATCACAACTGTGGTTACCTCTAGGGAATGAGTCAGAGTGATCCAGGGGACTGTTGTACTTAACTTACGAGCCTGTTGTTACAGAAAAACCACATACACATTACTTAGATAAAAATAATTTAAAAATATTTTTAAAAGATTTAAAAAATAGTAATAGCTACCATGTTGAGCCCCAGTGTCCCTGGCACTTAGCCTAGCATTTTAAATGCAGTATCTCATGGAATTCTCCTAACAATAAGGAGTCGGTGTTATCATTACCCTTATTTTGCTGATGAGGAAACAGATTTAGGGTTAACTAGCTGACACGTGACAGAATCCAAGTCTGGATCACCACAAGGGAAGATGAAGTTCTAGAAGTCAAGAACAACAATAGGGATGGAGGGATATTTAGGAGGTGGCCTGGACAGGAGCTAGTGACTCATGCTGGCTTCAGGGAGGGGAGAGGAATCAGAAGGGGGATTTGGGAAGGATGCCCAGGTTGTTGGCTTGGGTAACTGAGGACACGTTGGTCCTTTTCTCTACCACAGAGTCCATGGAAAGGAGAGCAGTGGCCCAAGCCTCCAATGGGGAGTTCATACTCAGTCAGGAATATGTAGAGTCCCTAGGTGTCTGTGGGCCGCCTGTGGGCACAGGCTGTACAGTCAATGGAATCTACAGTTCTGGAGCTTAGGAGAGAATTTAGGGTTAGTGGGTGTGGGACTTGTTCACATGCAATCAGTGATTCTCAACCATTTTTCCATGCCAGCACTCCTGAGGAACACACGCTCCCACTGGTGACTGCAGCTCACCACAGTGGTGATTTTAATGGGGGCCGTGTCTTCCCCGGTGTATGAGTATCGTGGGGGGAAGGGTCAAAAGCACACATAAATCTAAAAAAAGCCTCAGCTTTGAAAATCCCTGCTATAGATGCTACCTGAAGCCATGACATGAATTAGGTCATCAAGCAAGAGTAGATACAATGAAACAGGAGGGGTCTAGCTGGGAATTGTACATATAAAGGGAGGATCAAGGGATGAGGATCCAGAGGAGACTGAGGGAAAGTGCCCATGGAGAGATGAAGACAAGGGGAGTATGGTGCAGGGAAGGCAGGAAATGGACGCAGTTCACACCGGCCAGCCTCCAGTTCTTCCACCTGGGCCACCTCCCTCATTTATGTTCTTGCCTGGCCCCTGCTAGCATTGGAGTTTGCAACTTTTAGAAGGGCTAACAGTGTACCTGAGTCTTGACAGACAAACAGGAACTTACCAAGGGGACAAGGAAGAGAAAGGGCCCCCTAGAGGGAACAGCACGTGCAAAGCATGCAGGTGTGGAAAGTGTGTTACTTGGTGTATGTGCGTAGTGGGGAGAAGTGAGCAAAAACAGCATGGAGGAAGGAGACGAGGCTGGCCCAGACTGGGAAAGGTCTCCTCTGCCACGGTCTTAAGCAAGGTAATCAGACTTGTCTTGAAAGAAGCAATGAGAACTGGATGAAGTGGGAGAGTAGATGGTAGGGCAACCAGCTGTGAAACTGGCACAACAGTCCAGGCTGGGCAGGATGAGGGCTTCGAGCTGCGGGATGGGGAGGAGGGCCCCGGTCCCAGTGACTGGGCAGAACTGACATGAACCAAGAGTTCGTGGGAGTGGGACAGGAGGGTGGAGAGAGATGACAAATGGCATGTGATCACAGTACCACTACCAACCACCAGCACTCACTGCACACTTCCTGTGCACATCCCGTCTGTCACCATATTCTCCCAACAACCCCAAGAGGCAGGAGGCCCCCAACAGAGAGGCTCCGTCAATTGCCTGGATTCTCCCAGTTGGCAAATGGTAGAGGCCCTGATTTAAGTCCAGGCAAGCTGGTTCTTCAGGGCCCATGCTCTTACCCATCATATGACACATCTGGGCCATTAGGGAAGACCACAAACATGGGAGGAGCAAGGGATTGAGGACCAGAGGAAGGATATTAACCGAGTTCTGCAGGGGATGAAGTTCAAACCACGGGTTGGAAATACGGGCCTGGCCCTAAGGAGAAAGGCCAGAGAAGTCGACCTGGAGTCTACATTACACAGGTGAAGCTGAGGTGTGTGAGAGCGCTACTGGGAAACATACAGGGCAGGACACAGCTTGCAGAAGACTAACAAGTACAAAATCAGTGGGAGGAGGAGAGGCAGGAGAGAACAGTGAAAGAGCACGATCACGGCTGTTGGAAGAGAATTAGGGAACACAGAGTTCATTCATTCAGGACGTCCTCTGCTAAGTGATGTTGGAACCTCTCCTGAGCTCCAGGGCCTGGCCCCTGCTGCCTCCCGGCCACCCCTCCACCATGCTCTGTGCCCCCAGCTCACAGTTCCTGCTGTCCCCTCTGCTGCTCACTGCCCTCAACACCACTAACTGGTTAACTTCCACTCTTCAAAAACTGTTTTCCTTAAACTTTTTATTGAATTATAATCCACACATCTTTCAATATTTAAATGCCAGGGCTTCCAAGTGCTTTACACCTTCACTGTTTCCCTCAGCAATCAGTCATTCCCTTAGGCCTAGGTCAGGCCCGTTACATGCTTTCACAGCGTTTCTCCTTTGTAGTACCAAAAATGGTCAAATGAATAATTTCCTGTACATTAGTTACAGAATATGTCTCTCCGCCTTGTAGGTAAGATCCCTGGGGGCAGGACAGTGTTTATCTAAAGCAGGCATTGGCAAACCTTTTCTGAAAAGGGCCAAAGAGTAAATATTTTCGCCTTTGCAGGCCATAGGGTCTTAGTCACAACTATTCAACTCTGCCACTGTAGCCCAAAAGCAGTGGAGACAATATGTAAATGAACAGGTGTAACTGTGTTTCAATAAAGCTTTATTTACAAAAACAGGAGCTGGGCCAAAGGGCCGTAGTTTGCTGACCCCTGGTCTAAATCACCAGCAGCCTGTCTAGCCCCTGGAATACGGTGGGCACTTAATGAACGAATAAAGAAAAAAAAAGCCATTGGTTTTGGTAACGTGATAGAAGCTGGTACCCAGGGAAGATGGTTTTAGTGGCATGGTGGAGTGGAATCGGGATGAGAGTGGGCTGAGGAGGGAGCAGCAGTCAAGGAAGTAGTGACCTCCCTTTCGCGAGCTCCACGATTTGTGTGGCAGGCTTGGGGAACGACGCCGACTTAGTGGAGCAGGTAGATTAGGACCATATTTGCAGGCTATGACCAGAAGGCAGGGCTGGGGAAGACAGGTGAGAACTGGTGACGAGGGGGGCTCCAGAGCTCAGGTGTGTAGGTACCTGGTCATGAAGGAGGAAGACACTTGCTGAGGCTGAGGAAAAAGAAATACGGGAAGGTGGAAGGAAAGGGGGCAAAAGCCCCACATTGCTCTTTCCTGTGGAATGTGAGCCAAGACTGCCCGGTGAGGCTAGTGGGACAAACCCCAGCATCTGTCAGGCTGGGAGGGCTGGCACACAGGGAGGAGGGGACGCCCAGGACAGGGCTGCAGGCCTCACCATGACTGCCGGAGCTATACCCTTCATTTTCCTGTCTCCTTATCTGATAGAGCACTTCTAACCAAGGTGACTTTTGGGTATTTCAGAGCTGTGTTTTTAGTTCTGACTCGGTGGGAAGCGTGTCACTCATTGAGTCACCAGCACTACTTGCTATCACTTCCTGTCACTTCACTTTCCCAGGCAGGTAGCGACAACGCAGGCCCTGAGGAGGATGAGCTCATGCTTTAAACATGTGGACATACCTAGTTCTTTCTCGAGGGATACTGAAAGGCATTTTAATTTCAGAAAGTTAGTAGTGGTTTCATCTCCATGCCTTCAAATGTGTATGTGTATGCTATAAAATATTTCACTATTAGGCAGAATAGAATTCTTCTTTAAATGGAAGAAACCATTTGCTTGGAGGTTTGCAATAAAAACAGCATAGCAGCTATGTAGTTTTACAAATCTAACCGTATTAAAATCTATAAAACACAGCTTCTCACAGAGAAAGTATTAATGTTACGATATTTAAATACCAAAAAGTTTTCTCACAGAGTTGAAAACCTATAGCCAACCAATTTTACTTATTCAAAGAACTAGACACTGAAAAAATCTTAGATTTCAACAATAATTTATTAATTCATTATTACTACTAGTGCAGTAATGTGTGAGAAGGGTTTGGATCCCATCCTCCTACTTTCCAGGAAGAACTAAAACCATCTAAATACCTTTTAGTTGAAATGCCTGAAACAATAGTATCAGAATCTGTTTTCTTTTGCCTTATTTCAAGGTGTAACTGCTGTTGATATATATAGACAGAAGGTTCCATGTATATTCTAATAAGTAAAACTTGAATTCATATTTTCATTTTCAAATTTTCACTCCTCACAAATCAAAAGATAATTTTTCTAAAACACACCAACCTTCAGTGTATTCTTTCAAAGTCTTTCCAGAGATGATGGGAACCACTGTCTCCGAAGTCACTAGAGTGTAAAACAACCATGCCTACCCCTGTAACAAACTTTTTACTTGGAAAGACTCTCAATACACCTATAGACGTATATTCAGTAAACTTAATCTCTTACCCTATTGTTGGGTTGATGTTCGGATCAAAACTGTCTTCCACAAAGCGCCATACAATACTCGATTTACCTACACCTGTATCCTGAAAGAGAACGACATGGGCGAATTAGAAAAAGTTTACCTGCTTGCAGACACTGAAAACTACTTTGTGCCATAAGTTCAGGATTTTACAAAAATCACTCTAGATAGGTAAATTTTATAAGTTAAGGGATGTAAAGAAGGTTTTCATAAAAATTCAGTGGGAGTAATTAGGAGATTTCAAAATGTATCCTAGGAGGGGGTTTTGCAGTTTTTAAGAGACCTTAGGACCTTTTGAAAGACTCAAAGTTTCTACTTAGTGTGAAAAGTGACAAACTCACTTCTTAACATGTATAAGTAAACTACGAACTCTCGAATTACTTCTGAGTAATTCCCGGTAAATCCCAGCTCCGCCCTATTTGGGAAGGGGGAAGACCTTCCTGGATCTTTTTCAGTCTTTAAAGCAGCAACTCAAGCAAGAGAGCATCAACTTCTGAAAGCCTGCTTTGAAATGGGAAAGTTGCCCTGACAAGACAGGAAGCTGGAGCTTCAAACTAGTCTTTGGAGCTTCCTGATTTGCACGTCACCCCCCCCCCCCCGCAGGAAAGCAACTCTGCGAGAAGTGTCAGGGGTATCCCACAAGTTCAAAAACACCAAACAGATGGGAAAGGAGACTACTGCTGCTTTAAAACCTAAAGACCTGTCACCGGTTTCACTTCGGAAGACCTGGCCAACTCCTAACTAGTACCTTGGTAGGACACTATTTAAGAGCTGCTCTTAACCTAGATGCAATAGAGAGACAGCGAGGGCTCTTCACCCTTTAGGGGGCGGGAAGAGTCCTTGGGCTCCAGGGAAGGGAAAGGGGGAGGGCCCCTCCTGCCAACAGGACCTTCAGGAGGGTGCGGCAAGGTGGGCAGGATGGAGGGACCCGGGGCAGGTAGGCGGCGTCCCGCGCGGAGGCGGGGGGAAGGGGCGGAGGGGACCTGGGCACGCCGGCGTCCCCGGCCGCCCGGCCTCCCGCGGCCCGCCCGGCCGGCCCGCCGCCACTCACCCCCAGCAGACACACTTTGAGTTCCCTCAGCGCCATGGCCCGGCAGCCAGGGGCGCGGGCCCGCCGCCGCCCTAAGTGGAGGAGGGAGAGGCCGGGCCCAGCACGAGCATCCCCCGGCGCCGCCGCCGCCGCACGGCCCAGCCCCGGCCGCGGGGCGCGCAGAGACGGCGGCCGCCCGTTCGCGGGCCCTCGGCCCGGCCTGTCCGCCGCCAGCCGCGCGGGAGCCGCCTCAACAGCCGGGACGGTGCCGCGGCCTCCCGGGCTCCGCCGCCGCCGCCGCCATCTTGGGACGCCGGCCGGGTCACCTGACCTCCCCGCCCACCTCGGCAGCCACCTTCGCCGCGAGGGCGTGGCCGGGCCGGCGCCGCGAGGCTCTCCGGGACGCGCTGGCCGCGGGGCGGGCCCGGAGGCGGGGCCTTTCGCCCGAGGCCCCGCCCCTCGCCCCGCCCCGCCTCCATGCCCATCCCAAGATGGCGGGTGAGTGGGGCCGGGCTCCGGGGCGCCCCCTCCCCCAGCCGGGACCACCCCGCGAGGACGGGGACCCCCGCCCTCACCTGAGCCCGCCCGCCGCGGCCCCCTCGTAACCCCTGTGTGTCTCTTGGTTTTCAGAGATCCCCCTGTACTTTGTGGACTTGCAGGATGACTTAGACGATTGTAAGTAACAGTTGGGGCGCCCCCGCCCCTCCCTGGGAGCATCCCACAGAATTCGGGGTGCACGGCACTCGAGCGGGGAGCTACCGGCTAGGCCCTCCGTGTTGGGACAGGAGAGCGGGACCCCCAGCTGCCTTGATCCACTTGTGGCGGTCCGTCCTCACGGGAGGGGAGGTCTGGCCGAGGACGGCAGGGGAGGATTTCTGTTGTGGGGAAACTTCTGACTTCCTGGCACTTTCCTCCTCCTCCTCCTCCTCCCCCGCCCCGCGGCGGCCCGACGGCGGCGAGTCCTGGTGACTCCGGCCACGGGTCGGGGGGGCTTCCCCCCGGGGTCTCCACTGTCCCCCGGGACTGTCAGAGTTCTGGGGACTTGGGAGGTCTGGCTCTCCGTGTGGCCGGCCACAGAGTGGCACAGATTTCTCAGGTGTCCTGCCCACCAGCCCAGCTCCATCTCTCATCCCAAGGAGCCCGTTGGCGCCCGCATTTCCCGGGTGGGTCTCCATCCCTTCTCACTTTCTGCCCTCTCCTTCCCGTTGGAATCCCTTTAAGAACTGATGGCCGGGGGAGATGTCACCCTGGCAATGCAGGTTCCCATTGTGGTGAGTGAAACATTTCCTTCCCATTCATTCAGCAGTTTCTTGAGCACCTACTTGTTCTGGGCCAGGTCACCTGCCGGATCCAGGACCTACAAAGATGAACCAGAAACAGGGGCAGCCCTCAGGGAGCTCACCGGCCAGGGGGAGAGCAGACTTCTAAACAGAAAATTACCAAACCTGGGCATGCTTGCTGGTGAAGGAGGCCTGTACAGACCATCAAAATGGCTAGCGTTAATCAGGGCTTGCTATGCTCGTCCCTTCCCATCTACCAGTTTCCTAATAATAAGAGTGGGTGTATTTTGAAAACTTACCACAGGTCGGGCACAGGTGTAAACCCTTTACACACATTATCTCTTTTAGATGGAGCAACTTTATTAAAGTGGAGTGACACTTGAAGAGACAATAAAGTCGATTGTTTAGGAGCACAGGTTCTGGAGTCAGATGGTCAGAGAGTGAAGTCCTGGGCCACTCTTTATCCGCTGTGTGATCCTGGCCAAGTCACTGTACCACTCTGAGCCTCAGTGGCCTCATCTATAAAAAGGGCATAATAGGGGTCCACCTCAAAAGGCTTTTGTGGAGGTTAAGTGCATAAAAGTTTTAGCGCGAAGCCTTGTCTGTAAGAAACACTTAGTAAAGATTAGCTGCCGTTACAATTGTTATTAATGTGATCATTATTCGTATTTATTTAACACTGTTGAGCCAGGAACAGGGTAGACCCCCCGGGTTTACAGAGCTGAATGTTTAAGCCAGTGGGCATCCTCGACTGGAAGGAATGTAGTGTCTCTATTCATCAACAACGGTGAGCTGCTGTTAAGGCATCTCTCATTCATAGATTTAATATTTGGCCTAGCTGGAAAAGCAGATTTCTGGCTGTTTCAGTTACCTAACAAACCACCCCAAAACTTAGTGGCTTAAACCAACAGCATTTTATTATTTCTAACAATTCTGTGGGTTGACTGGGTGATACAGAAGCTTCCCGTGTTCTAAGTTGAACTCTGGGGAGGTGAAAAGGTCCGAAGAGGCTTCACTCACGTGCCTGTCGGCCAGGAGATCTGCGGGGATGGTTGGCCGCGGCCTCAGTTCTCTCCAGCAGCCTTCTCCACTTGGCTAGGTTGGGCTGCTCAAAGCATGGCACCTGCCGGCAGTTGGACCTCTTTCCCTGCGGCTAGCTTCCTTCAGTCTTTTTTGTATATATGTACAGAAAGGAAGTAAGAGATTATATAGGAAAAAATCATTATGATTTTACTTTGGCCCTGTTTGAACAAATACTGGGTGTTTGAGACTTGTAATCAAGAAGGCCTTAAATACTCTTTAGCAGACGACTGAAGTCTTGCCCAGGTAACGAGGGAAACCACCGTTATGGTTCTGAACATACCCACACCTTGGGTAGGGCAGCTCTGGGAGCCTCCTGGGGCTTCCTGTTTGAGCAGGGGTGGGGGCTGCGGGATGCTGTACCTTATGACTTTACAATATAATTGATGTAATAGCCACAGTATGAGGGCCTGGGTCTCACCTCTACGCCTTACTGCGGTGGTATTTGGGAGGCAGGCGTTATCATACCGTGATTGACAGCAAGAACCGTGAGTTCCTGTGACCCACTTTCTGCTTTAGCTGTGTCAGCTTGGGCAGATCACTCACTCACTCTGTTCAATTTCTTCATCTGGAAGATGGTGTAAGAATAGGAAATGCTTCGTAAGACTGATGTGAGGATTAGATGAGATAGTACACATAAAACATTTTAGCCCAGCACCTGGCGTAATGAGTATTATATTCAATGATTTTATTATTTTTATTATTTTAATCATCACCATTCTTACTAGGCTTTCATGTAAGATTTTCTCATTCATTTTTTCTTTAAAAGCTGCTACTCTGTGAGGTACGTGGGATTATTCCTATTTTACAGATGATAAAACTGAAAATCAGAGAGATTAAGTAACTTATCCAGTGTGGCACAGCTCATAAATGATAGAACTAGCAATCAAACTCTGTTCCTTCTGACTCTTGTTCTTTTTATTTCACCACACAGATCGACTTCACGAATATTCTTAACCTAATGGTAGGGGCCTGGATGTCAGTTTGGGTGGTTCTTTGTTGTCTTCCTTGGGCATTTTTGTCTAAATGATGTGAATGTGATAACTGCTCCATTTAGGCTATAAGTCGCCTTTAGACAGGGACACAGGTCATCTTTTTTATGACCCAATGTCCTGCATGATGTAGGTGTTCAGTTAACGTCACTAGTACCGATAATGGATTATGAGGCTTGTCTGATTTACTTTGTGATTCTTAATTAAATTTGGCTAACTTCGAAAAGAAGCGATAATGAATGGATGCCTTGTTTTTTTAACTCATTCACAGTCTTTTGGCCATTGCAGTGCAGAAGAGATTTAATTTTAGAGAATTAGCTTGCTGAAGCAATCTAAATTCCTTTTCTTGAGATCAGAAAGTGTGTGGGATGGCCTCGCGTATTGGTCCTGGTGGTGGATCGTGCGGGGAAGGTAGAGCTGTATGAGTCTGTGCCTAAGGGGCTCAAAGGCCTGTGAATATCTGGGTTTGCATAGAGCATGTGGAGGCTGAAGAGGTATTACTCTGGGTATGATTTGCTTGGCCAATTAGAATTTAAGTGTATGCCAGTGGTGGGTGAAAAAAAATGAGAGGAATCTATTGCAGATATAAAGAGACCTAAGAGACCTATAAACAAAATACAATATGTGGTCGTATTTGGATCCTTAGTTGAACAAACCAGCTATAAAAAGACATTATTGAGACAGTTGGGGAAAATTGAGCTTGGACTGGGTATTAGATTATATTAAGAATTACCATTAGGAGCCAGTCTGGTGGCATAGCAGTTAAGTGCGAGCGCTCTGCTTTGGGGGCCTGGGGTTCGCGGGTTCGGATCTTGGGTGTGCACCGATGCACCACTTGTCAAGTCATGCTGTGGCGGTGTCCCATATAAAGTAGAGGAGGATGGGCATGGATGTTAACCCAGGGCCGATCTTCCTCAGCAAAAAGAGGAGGATTGGCATCGGATGTTAGCTCAGGGCTAATCTCCCTGACAAAAAAAAAAAAAGAATTACCGTTATATTAAGAATTACTAGGGGGCTGGCCCAGTGGTGTAGTGGTTAAGATCACGCACTCCACTTTGGCAGCCCGGGGTTCCCAGGTTCAAATCCTGGGCACAGACCTACACACCACTCATCAAGCCACGCTGTAGCGGCATCCCACATACAAAGTGGAGGAGGATGGGCACAGATGTTAGCTCAGGGCCAATCTTCCTCACCAAAAAAAAAAAAAAAAAGAATCACTATTAATTTTGTTGGATGTGATAGTGGTGTCACAGTTTTGTTCAAAGGAGAAGGGCTTCATCTAACGGAAACAAACGAGCATTTATGGGTGAAGTGGTTTGACATGTGAGATCTGTCTTCAAATGCTGCAACAAACAATAAACGACAAATTGGGAAGAAGGGTAAATGGGAAGAAAATGGCAGAATATTGTACTTGTTGAAGCTGGTTACTGGGGACATGGTGGTTTATTATACTGATCTTTCTATTTTTGCATATGTTTGAAAATTTCCATAATAAAAAGTTTAAAAAAATGAGATGAAAGTTTCACCTATGATCAAACATCCGCACGAAGAGTTGGAAAACTGGATTTCAGTTCTGAAGTCGGCTGCAAAGTTATTGGAAGATGCATTTAGCTTCAAAAGACAGACTCATAGAATATTTTGGTATTTGGAGAACAGTGTATTTCTGTTCAAATGTTTTTAAGAGGTATCTATGAAAGAAGTTGGAAGACGGCATACTTGTATTGATGAGAAAAGCTAGGTGCCAACAAATGATATCTGGACCTTTGTTGAAAATAGGAGTAGCTAAGTCAGAGGAATATGGGTAGACTCTTCGAATCTTAATGTTGGAAGGAGCACTGTATGTTCAAGCTTGAATAAAAGACATCCTCCAAAGCAAAAAGCATTCCATTTCACCTGCCCACTTTGTTCCAGGTTTGTAAAAATGTTCTGCTCAAGACCACAACCAAGCTGTGCCCCTAAAGCAGAGACAGTATATTAATTTGAGCCCAACACCAAACCACTGAACTTTTTCTTTGAACTATAATATAAACTTGAATCAAAGATCGTCATTTTTTTTTTTTTAAATAAAAACCTCCCTGTTAAGTGAGTGAGTTTCAACAGGAACAGGAGCTTGAGTATGCTAATACTTGGGAAATAGAACTAAATCCAGACATCAAACTATTCTTTAAATCAGAGGTGGACAAATGTTTTTCTGTAAAGGATCAGACAGTACATATTTTAGGCTGCGGGCCTGAAGGTCTGATGCAACCACTCAGGTCTGCCGTGGTGGCCTGGCAGCACCCACAGACACACGTAAATGAATGGGCAGGGCTGTTTCCTAACAAAACTTTATTTACAGACACAGGCAGTGGGCTGGATTTGGCCCACGGGCTGTAGTTTGCCAAGCCCTGTTCTAAATCAACCTTGACTTCATTCTCTTAGAGCCCGTGAGCCTGTCACTTAGCAGAGCCGGACTCATAGGCTGTCTTTCCCACGAGGGTCAGGTGGGGGAGCTGAGCTTTTGGCTAGCACAGCCTCTGCTTGACAAGTTGCTCAAACTTCGCGTCTCATTTTCCTGTTGGTGTGTTGGGGGTGAAAACATGTACGTATTTCCTCCCACCGGGATGAGGGTGGCAAGGAACAAAAGAGTCAGAGTGGTGGAAGCAGAATCAACTTTGCTTCCCCTCTGATAACCGTAATGCATTTTACTTTCGTTGCTCTGTATTTTCCATTTCCTGTGAGACCAACATATGAACATCAGAGATTCCCTGAAATTGTCTCTGTTTAAAAAGAGAGTTTTAAATGGCTTTCTACGTCACAAATTAAGATCTTTTAAATAGAAATTTTGCAATAAAACCTGGCTAATGAAAGAGAAAATGGTTTTGACCTTCAAAACAGCATTTACTCTTAACTCTGATGGGAAAAAAAATAAGAGATGAGGGCAAGTGGTTACCTTTCATGTTTGGAAAGTCATTTACCCATGTAGGAAATGTTTCTCCAGCTCCTCCATGGTGCCAGCCTGTAGGAGGCACTGGGGATAGAGGGATGAATAAACCTTGGGCTGCACCCCAGAGGTGCTCCCACCCAGAGGGGAGGCGCATGCCTAGAGATGGTGCAGAATGCAGCCTGTCTAGGGCTCAGGCAGAAGAGTGAACCAGGAGCTGGGTGTTTAGAAGGCTGAGTGACCCTGTCTGCCAAGGGTAGGAGGGGAGGTGCCATCTGAGTTGGGTCGGGTCAGGGAAGGCGATGGGCATTCCAGGCAGAGGGACCTGTGTGTGCAAAGGTAGAGTTGCGGTAAGAAGGTCGGAGACTTGGGAACAAGGGGTGTATGGGAGGGGAGGAGTGGGTTGAGACTGGGGAGATGGACTTGGGGGCCATCAGTGCAGAATCTGCTTCGACAGCCACAGGGTTTCGACTTAACCCAAGAGGCAGGAGGTAGTGCCTGGATGTTTTGCTGGAACTTATGTCTTAGGAAGGCAACCCAGGCAGTAGTATTTAGGACCATTTATTTAGGACTAATAATGTGCCAAGCTCTGTTGTGAGTGCTTCTAGTATTTTAACTTAACTACAAAAACCCTATGAAGCAGGTATTTTAAACTCCATTTTATTGCCAAGCAAGGCTCATAAGGGGCACAGAAAGGTTGAGTAACTTGCCCAGAACACAGCTGGTGAGTGGCAGGGGTAGGATTCAAACCAGGGAGTCTGGCTGCAGAATTTGTACTCTTACTATACTTTGGAGGCCTTGCCACTCATTCATTCATGTATGTGACTAATATTTATTAAGGACCTATTAAGTTCCAGGCATTGCGCTAGACCTTATGGACACAGAGGTGAATCACAGAAAGGTGCTTTCTGCTCTCATGGAGCTCTCAGTCCAGCGACAGAGACAGCCATTAAAAGTCCACATGAATGAGTGAGGTCGGTTCAGGTGTGGCAGGTAAGCTGCAGGACAATGACAAGTGAGCGTGACCAGAACTGTCAGGGCAGGGCTGTTGGGTGGATGGAGGTGCCACTTTACCTCGAATGGCCAGACAGGGCTTCTCTGGAGCTCTGAGAAGTGCTCTGGAGTGAAGATTAGATAACAGAGTGGAGACACTCCCTTGAAGAGCCAGAGAAAGCATCCCGGGCATAGTGAACAGCAAAGAGCAGAGGTGCTGAGGCAGGATGAGCTCATCGTTGTCAAGGACTTGTGTGTCTGGAGCGCAGTGAGTGATGGACATAGGAGTGAGAGAAGTAGGTGGGGCTGTATCATGTGTGGCCCTAAATCCATCACAGAAGGAGTTTCCCTTTCCTTCAAGGAATCATGGGAGCCACTGGAGAATTTTAACCAGGGGAGTGACCAGGGCTGAGTTACATTTTTTTTGTATTGCTGTTTTTTTCAAAAACTCTATTTATTTTTGCTGAGGAAGATTCGCCCTGAGGTAACATCTGTTGCCAGTCTTCCTCTTTTTTTTTGTTTGCTTGAGGAAGATTGTCCCTGAGCTAACATCTGTGCCACTCTTCCTCTATTTTGTATGTGGGTCACTGCCTCAGCATGGCTGACGAGTGGTGTAGGTCCGTGCCTGGGATCCAAACCCGAGAACCTGGGCCACCAAAGCAGAGCACACCAAACTTAACTGCTGCGCCATGGGGCTGGCCCCTGGGTTACGTTTTAAAGAAAGGGCAGACTGTGGGGAAACAAACTAAAGATGGGAACACCAGTGTGTTCTGGGGATCCAGGCAAGGGCAGTGGGATCTCAATAAGGAGGAGGTAGGCATGAGAGCAGGGAATGGGGTTGATTGATATTTCTGACCAGGAGGGAAGAGTCAACTCACAGACAGGTCCTGGGCGCCCCTCCTTCATGTTCCCTGAACCGTATTATCACCCTGTGGCAGCGTTTAACACGAGTGTGGCCAGATGTCTGTTCTTGCCCATCAGACTGGGTCTTATCCATCTTTGGATCACTATGGTCTAGTATAGCAAATGGCACCTAACAGACATGCAGGAGTATGTATTGAATGAATGAATCAGGCAGTACACGAGGAGCATGGTTTGGGGGATGGGGTAGAGAGGGTGGAGTTCATGTTTTCTGTCTGAGACAGTTACGTTTGAGGCACTTAAAGGAAATCCTGGTGGCACAATCTAGGAGGCCACTGAAAAGCCCCCTTTTAGGGTTCTGGAGCAGAGTGAGGACCAGAGATTAGATCTGGGAGTTATTAGTGGTGGATGGTAGCTGGAACCAGGGGAGTGGATGAGAGCAGCAGGAGGGGGGTGTTGGAGAAAAGAAGGTAAAGAGTGGGAGCCCTGGGCAGCAGAAGCTTCTAGTAGTGAGCCCTAGAGAACAAACATCCCAGAGGTAAGAAACAAGGGGATCCTTGAAGCCAAGGTTTTGTTTGGGGTGATCGTTCATGCTACTTGCCCCAGAGGGGTTAGATACGATGAGGACTGAAGACAGGCCATGGGCTTTGGGGGTGACCTCAGTGAGAACTTTTTCAGTTTAGCAAGGAGCCTAAGCCAGACCAGAATTAGTTGGGAAGGCACTGGGAGTTGAGGCAATGTCACCTGTAGTCCAGTAGCTCAGTGGTCATTTATTGAGTGACCATTGTATTCCAGGCACTGGCTGGCCATCGGGCACTTTGGGGAATGGTTACTGCCCTTGGGAGCTTACAGCCTAGCATGGAAAAACAGACCCTTTCTTTTTTTTGTGTGTGTGAGGAAGATCAGCCCTGAGCTAACATCTATTGCCAATCCTCGTTTTTTTCCCCCAAAGCCCTAGTAGATAGCTGTACGTTATAGTTGCACATCCTTCTAGTTGCTGTATGTGGGATGCTGCCTCAGCATGGCCTAACAAGTGGTGTGTTGGTGCGCACCCGGGATCCGAACCCAGGCCGCCAGTAGCGGAGCGTGCACACTTAACCGCTAAGCCACGGGGCTGGCTCCCAAAAACAGACCCTTTCAAGAAGAAGCAGCTGGAGGGGTTGGAGGGGTTGAGATCAGTTGCTTTTCTTCTTAGATAGAAGAGCCCAGAACACATTTGTGTTCTTTATGTCTACTCTGAAAACCTTAAAAAAAAATTTTTTTTTGAATGGCCCAACAATTCCACTCCTGGTTATATGCCCAATGAAACTTGAAAATATGTTCTCAAAAAGACATGGTCATAGTAGCACTATTCTTAATAGTTGAAAACTAGAACCCACCCAAATGTCCATCATGAGTGCAATGGATTATAAATTGTGGTTATGTTCACACAGTGTAAAACTATGCAGCCATAAGATGAATGATCTAAAACTGTACTCGATAATATGGATGAACTTCACAAACACGATGAGTGAAAGAAGCCAGGCACAAAAGGGTACATACTGCATAATTCTATTTATCCAGAGTGAAAAAACAAGCAGAGCTAATCTAGGCCGTTAGAAGGCAGGAGAGTGTTCATCCTGGGGTAAGATAGTAAGAGGAAGGGAGTATGAGGGGCTTTCTGAGATGCTGGTAAAATTCTCTTTCTTGAGCCAAGTGCTGCTTACACAGGCGTGTTCAGTTTGTGAAAAATCCATCAAGTGAAACACTTATTATTTGTACACTTTTCTGTATCAATGTTATTCTTCAGTGTTTTAGGAAAGTATTGATTTTTAAAATCAAAGCACAGGGAGAGCATAACCGTGGACTGAGGGAAGGAGCCAATGAAAAGGGAAAGATGGCAGAAAGCAGAGAGGGTGGAGGACTGTGGGGTTGGATTTTCTCAGACAGGAATGAACCCAGTGCATCTGTGGAGGAGTTTGCTGATTTGCAGGAGGACAGCGACCTTCCTCACAGTTTGGCCAAGGTGGTCCGTAGAGAAGTGACTTGATGTTGGTCAGCATTGCTTGATTGATTCTAATATTTTGAACAGTAGGAAAATCGAGACCCACATGTACCTACACTCACCCCAAAGGTTGTTGGTTTTCTTTTGCAACCTTTTTTTCTTTTCGAATCTGCCTCAAGTCTGACTAGAGAAGTCGCTGCATTGTTAAGTAATATTGTTCCATTCATTAGTACTGTGTAGACTGTAGCACCCCCAGCTCCTCCACCTCTGTCCCCAGCTGGGTGAGCCGGCAGGAAAATTGAGATGTGTAAGATCAAAATGGAGCACATGAGCTGCTTTGAGCTGCAGGGTTCTTTCCTATCAGGTAACCCGAGTATATGTTTCCTGTTGACCATCAGTGTAAAAATCAGAGTCATAAATAATGACAGGTTTTGGAAGCCGTGATTAAAGCCACAAATGAAAGAAGAATTTCCATGTATGCACGGTGTAGAAAGGACAGCTGCTCATGTATTAAGTTGGTCTTTTCAGCCAGCCCATTGCGTAGCGCTAGTAATAACCATCAGTAGCCCTCACAGATTTGCAATGTAAAACATGCATCGGATGGATCTGCTCATGCAAGAGCTAATAAATCAGCATGGGTCTTGTTAGATAATGGCATTTATATAGAAAAAGTTTCCCTGTGCAACTTGCTGTTGAAATTTAGTTAAGTCAACTTAGGTCCTTACCTGCAGTGTGTGGGGGTCAGTTTCCCCCCAAAAGCCAGTGAAGAATCAAGAGTGTTCTTTATCTTTTAGATGGGTCAGGTTTGTCTAGTCTAACTGTTGGAAATAGTCCCAATTTAGAAATCTGCATTAGTACTTTAAGCCTGTTAGCAAGAAGAATGGAACCACTTAAATAACATATTAATGGACGGTTTACTCTAGTTCCCCCCTAAATCATTTAAGGCCTTACAAAGACTTAGTTCTTGTTCATCAAAGAGTCACTAATGAGAAGATCTAAAAAATTATCAATTATGTAAGTTCTACCTTAATACATTCTTCTGTCTTTTTTTTTTAATAAAGTACAAATTTTGCAAATAAAGCTAAGCTTCTTGGCCACCATCAACCAATCTTCTAACATTTTGAGATGGACATAGAGTGGGCCACATCGATCATGTCCTCCCAACCAGTGTCCCCTAGTGCAGTGTCAGAGACAGAATATTGGATTGTATGGATAATTGGGCTGGCCCAGGGTGGCATATCTCACACAGAGTTATAGTGACAGGATGACATGTTGAATGGAGAATCGTAAATATTGGGAATGCCTGGAGAACAGTTTCTTAATGAAAATGCTTGCCTAGAGAGACGTGCTATAAGATTCTGCCTCCGTCTCTACCTCTGTTTGTGTCTGGGCCAATAAAGGTATCTCATTGGGTATGTGTTATTGTGTTTATTTTTTCTCACCTTTCCACTTAAAACCAATTCTGGTGTGGCTGCTCAGTCAGGGCTTGGTGGCTTCGTGTGAAATCTCTGGCTTCCCCAAACCACCCAAAGGCAGCAGACACTCCATGTGCTTTCCTCTGCTGTGCTCTTCCCTTCATCTGGAATGTTCCTTTTCCCTTTCCCAGAACCTCTCTCTCTTCACATGTGGAGAATTCCTACTTGATTTTCAAGGCCCAACTCAAATATCACCTGTGTTCTAGGGCAGCATCTCCCATCCCCTCCTTCCTTTTCCAAGTGGAGCTGGTTTCCTCCCTAGTTTCTTTATAACTGTATTCTATGGCTCTCGCTGCCAGCGTATTGTGGGTTGTTCTGTGTATGACGATCTCTGTTCCCTTGGGAGCTTTTGGAGTCCAGGGACCACGTCTTCCTTGTCTCTGAATCACCAGTACTCTGTCCAATGTTGAGTTATGATTTACTGTTTTCACCTGAAGTTAACCACAGCAGGAAGAGTGTGTTTGAGGTGGATTTGCTACTAACATGCCTTCTGTGTTTGTACTAGATCTTTTGATCCTTTTCTTGATGCAAAATGACCTGTAAAATTTCTTTTCTCTATTTTTATTAAATTATATCTATGGTACTTTGAACTTGTAAAGCACATTCACCTAATGTGATACTGAAAACATTAATTCGTACTTAGCCTAATTTAAGACAGATTGGTGTCATGTGAAAAGCATTGACGCAGAGACCAGTGCTCCAGGGTCCCTTGTGTGTTCCTGCTAGAGCATCCTCATCCAATTTATTTTATGCCCCAGCCTGTTTTAAATGATGAGTATACTGACCGTGTTCATTATTTTTGGTAGATAACCCTTGAGTAACTAGTTAGCTTAGAGGAGGGTCAATCTTTTTTTCCCCAGAGCTTTAGTTTCTGGGAATATTTTTCTGGTGGGACTTTTAATCAGGGAAGAGTTTTTCTTTTTTTCTACTTAGTCACCTAGCATCAGGGTCAAAGGATAATAGATTTTGTTATTCTTTGCAAATGGAGAGCTGTCCATCTCTTAGCTATTTAGCTGGACTTTTAAACTTGGACTGTCCCCGTGGAGAGCAACAGAGCCACAGGGACGTTGCCCACACAGTTCAGGGAAACATGGCGGCATGTGGGTGTGCAGCACAGGGACGGGGTGCTGAGCATGAGGTGTGATGGGAGAGGCTACCCACCCCTGCGAATCAAATTAGCAGTTCTTCCAAGCCCTTCCCCGACTGGTCTTAGCTTTAAATTATTTATCGTCTTTGCTAAAGGGTCAGCGACGTCCTGTGTGGCAGAACCTGATATGTGGCAGAAACTTAGAAAGCAGCTGCTGCTCAGAAGTTCGTCTTAGCATAGATGGCAAATGAAGTCCATCACCATCAATATTGTTTTTCTTAATTTTTATTTTAAATTGAGCCAAGAAGCCTTGAAAGTATTATTAGAATCTATTTTCTGAAGAAGACTTTGCTTTTCTCCATTATATTAAGGTTTCATGAATGGAGTAACTTCTGTTTTCAAATGTGAGAAAAAACAATGAAAAAATTTGAACAAGGACTTATATGTTACTTCATATTTCATTTCTCCCTTGAATGCTTAAGGTTCCTGATGTTGCCGAGTGACCTGGACTTGTTGGGTCTCAGAGTAATCGACTGCTCGTAGTATCACCACGTAGACCTCAACTCCTTTTTCCTGTGGACAGCTGCCAGACAACATGCCCTGTTAGCAGTGGCTAGAAATGTAAATTCTAGGAAATTCTTTTTGAAAGCAGGAGTCATTTTATGTGCTACTGCCGCTGTCAGGAGGCATGGCAAGCTAGCTTGGCAGATCTTGACCATTCATTCATTCAGCAACTTTTATTGAGTGCCTGCTGTGTGCCAGGCATATCAATGAGTCAGAGATTTTCACCCTGGGGGTGGGGGCGAGGGCGGGGGAGTGTGCCAGCTGAAACACAGTAAACTGAGGAAGTCAATGTTTTGTGTGCTAGAAGGTGATAATTCTCTGGAAAAATAGAGAAGTAGATCACGGTAAGGTGGGGTGTACATGGCAGGCTTGCAATTTCAAAATCAGGTGGTCAGGGAGGACCTCGCTGAGAGGATGAAGGAGCAGAGATTTTAGAGAGAAGGAAGTTATGAGAGAGGACATCCTAGGGAGGAGCGTTCTGGCAGAGGGAGCTGCCGTGCCACGCAGTTGCCCTTAGCCAGGGAAGCACTGGAGTGTTTGGGAAGCAGCAAGGAGCTGTGTGGTTGGAGGAGAGGACAGTGAAGGGGGGAAGGAGTGATGGCAGATGAGATGCCAGATCATCCCTGCTGGTCCCAAAACCCTCCACCCCCCGGGGGCTGCTCAGGTAACAGTACCTGATATGTCTTTCTCTTTTACAGTAGTTCTCCTCTGGGGACGTGTGGCAATGTCTGGAGACGTTTTTGATTGTCACTGCTTGGGGAGGGGGTGCTGCTGGCATCTAGTGAGTTGAGGCCAGCGATGCTGCTGAACATCCTATAATAATGCACAGCCCTCACTACAGAGAATGAACACATCAAGAGTGCTGAGGTTGAGAAATCCTGCTGTTATTATATAGTTCATCAGCTGTTGATTGATTGTTTGTCTTTGAAGACTTAATAAAAACGAAACGTTAAAACATCATAGGAAGGGGTTGTTAATCACAGTACCTGGTCAGAATGCCTTCACAATTGAAACTGAAGATAATGCTGGCTATTCTCACTCACTTTGTGGGAGGGGGATCCAGGTCTTGCTTGCATGTGCATTTTAGTAAACTGGTGCTTCTGTGGAGTAGTTCAGGAAATCTAATACGTTGTTTACAGGTAAATAGTAATAATCTCACTGATACCATTAATTTGGACTCAAGTAGGATTTTCTTATTGTGAAAGGGGCCAGGATGTTGATCTACACAAGGGAAAATGTTTATATGTATATATATGAAAAAGATTTTTAGTACTTGGAATAATAGGCACTATTATTTGCATATGAATGTGATGATGTTAGTGGGAATATTTTCCTTGGATTATATCAATCCAGTATCTTTCAGAAGTCAGTCATTTGTGTACTGCTTTTCTTATTTTTGCTTTATCAATACACCACCTGTATTTTTCTTTGTATCAAATAACTTCTTTTATCTAAACACATTTTGGAAAACTTGTACCAGTTGCTCAACGTGAAACTTAACCAAAATATTGTAAGACAAAAATAAAATAACATTCTTAAATTCTAGATAGACACAGTCGCATGCAAAAGATTCTGAGCGTGAGACCTGTTCTGTTCTAAAAAGAAAGACGAACCAGTCTTAGGGAAGTGTTGGAGACACACTAGGGCCCAAAGGGAACATGCTTTGATGTAATCAGGGAATTGAGAGGGTAGTAGTTTTCCCACTGTGTGGTTTAGTGACATTTAATGTACCTTGCATGTGTCGCACTTGGGGATATGCTGTCCCAAGCTGTGCATACTTTGAGGCCAGGTAACTGGCTGTACGTTTGCAGCCTGGCTGGCTAGGGTCAGAGCTGCAGTCTGAGAATGTGGAACCAACCAGTGATGTCAAGGAGGCTGGTTCTCTTTGGCTTTGATTGGCCACCGGCGGTCTATTAATGCAGAACTGGAACTCTCCCAGAGAGGTACAGTTAGATAACCTGGTTCTTTGAGCTGTAGAGGGCTAAAATTGTAATTCCATTTCTTAAAAGAAAACTAAATAAAACCCCCTATAATTCAGATTTCTTACTATTTCAGATGAATTTTACACATCTTTCCTCTCTCTGCCCCTCCTTACGTACTTAATATGAATTACCAAAATTTAAATCTACTATATTCGTTGTTAGGATGATATAATATTTTTGATTAACTCATGCACTAAATATTGAATGTGAGGATTCGTTTATTTTGTTTTAGCAATTATATGATAGTTTTTGATCTTCTTTCTCTCTTTTCTGAAACTAAGATCTCTAATTTTTGCAAGCAGAAGTGAATTAATGTCTTGGTTGCATTATAACTCGGGTTGGGGGTGCAGCTCCAGGTGGCTTTAGGCTAATTGCTGCACCTCATGTTTGTTTTTGTGGAAACTAGATTTTCTCAGCTTCCTCAGGGGCTGCTAGATGCTCATGGGTTGAATCCTGGTAATCAAAGTCTCAGGAGACTGATTCCTACAGACACCAATATTTGTCAAGTGTCTGCTGTGTGCCAGGCGTTATGTGATGCCGTCCCAGGGTTTAATGGGCCTGTGGGTCTGGCTGTGGAGGCAGAAAGTCTGCTGAGAGTTAGTAATGCACCATTTTGTGTAAAACGTTGAAACCTGACAACTGTATAATTCCATTTATTACCTTCCTACTGTGTGTTATAGTTTTTATTATATAGTACATCTGCATATGTTATAAATTCCACAATGTGAAGTTATAATTTTTGCTTTGTATTGCTTTAACCATCATATATGTTTTGAAGAAATGAAGAGGAAAACGAGTTTTTTTTTTTTTTTAAACTTACAAATTTACCATTTCCAGTGCTCTTGATTCTTTTTGAAGATGGTGTCTGAATGGATCCGTTCTTCTTCAGCTGGCAGCACTTCCTTTAGCATTTCTTGTCGTCTCCATTGGCTGACTGTGCTTGAAAGGGTGTGTTAAAAATAAACGGTTAGGTTTTTTTCCCCTAATCTGACAATGTCTTTATTTCATCTTCATTCCTGAAGGATATTTCACTGGATATCAAGTTCTGGATTGACAGTTTTTTCTTTCAGTTCTTTAAAGATGTGATTCCATGGCCTTCTGCCTCCACTGTTTCTGGGGAGGAGTCAGAGATAATTCCAGTCCTTACTCCTTGTATGTAGTGTTTGTTCTTCTTTCTACTTTCAAGATCATCCTCTTTGGTTGTCAGCAGCTTGACTATGATGTGTGTAGGTGTGGTTTTCTGTGTGTTTACCTTCTTGGGATTTGCTAAGATCCTTGATTCTGTACA
This sequence comes from Ceratotherium simum simum, assembly GCF_057802395.1. NCBI lineage: Eukaryota > Metazoa > Chordata > Mammalia > Perissodactyla > Rhinocerotidae > Ceratotherium > Ceratotherium simum. Next base: position 5,403,209 of record NC_141920.1, read on the forward strand.
TTTATTTCTTTCACAAATTTAGGGAATTTTGGGCCATTATTTTGTCCTTTCCATTCTGTTAAGTCTGCTCAGTGAATTTTTGAATTTCAGTATTGTTTCAATTTTAGAATTTTTATTTGGTTTCTTTATAGTTAACGTTTCTTTGCTAAGAGATTCCTTGTCTTCTCACTCATTATAGACATATTTTCCTTTACGTCCATAAACATTTTATAATAGTTGCTTTAAAATCCTTGTCTGTAATCCCAACATTTGGGTCCTTTCGAGGTCAATCCGTATTGATTTTTTTCTATTTTAGCTAGTTCATGTTTTCCTATTTCTTTGTTTATTGAGTAATTTTGGATTGTAACCTGGATTTTGTGAATATTGTGCGATGTAAAACCTCTGGATTCTGTTATATGCCTCTAAAGAGTGTGGATTTTTTTGTTTTGTTTTGTTTTGTTTTGTTTTGTTTTAGTAGGCACTTAAATTGACTGAGGTCAGACTGTTACCTCTGCCTCTCCTGTAGTGGATAGTATCCCAAATCTCCGTTCAGTTCTCTTAGCCTCAGCTGTGCTCTGGAGTGTCCACACAAATGCATGGTTTAGGGGTCAAGCCAGAGTGTGGGCTGAGTTTAGTGCAGAGGCTTCCCCTCTCTGATGTGTTCCTTTCCGAGAATCTTCCCACCCAAACCCATGCACACTTTGTAGTGGCTATGGCTGCCCTGAACTGTAGAGATAGAAACATAAACAATATCAGTAATGTGCTCAGTAACTTAATAATAATAATAACAGCTGATGTTTTCAAAGTGCTTTTGTGTGTCTGATGCTATATAACTATATCTATCTGTCTGTCTTTTTGTCTGTCTATCCAATGTTGTTTAATCTACGTTACAACAAGCATCTGAGTTAGGCATCCATTTTAGTGTAAGGAAACTGAGAATTGGAGAGGTGAGATATTTATCCAGAGTTACAGACCTGGATTTCAGAATCAGGTATTTTGACTCAAGGCCCCACACTCCTATTGATTATATGTTATGCCTCTAACGTCTTTTAAGTGAGAGAGCTGGGATTTTTCTCTATTTTCTTTAGATGCTTTTCTTTGCCATTGGTGTTCTATAATGCGGTTAATTATGGATTTGTTATTAATCATTCAGTTCAGGATTTTTACTTCTTCAAATTGAATATGCATCATTTTTTTTTCCATTCTGGGAAATTGTTAGCCATTCTCTCTTTGAATATTGCTTCTGCCTATTTTCACTAATCCCTCCTTCTGGAATTCCTATTGGACTTATCTTAGACTTGAGCATTCCATTCTTCATGTGCCTTAATTGCTGTCCTATATTTTTCAACTCTTTATTTCTCTGTGCAGTGTTCTGGGTGATTTGTCAGATCAGTCTTTCAGCTCACTAACTCTCTCTTGAGTTGTATCTAAACTGCTATTTAAGCCAGCTACTGAATTTTTAATTAAATGGTCTCTATTTTTCATTTCTATTTGGTTCTTTTTCAAAGGTGCCTGTTCTTCCACCCCTCACTCTCTGTTTTCATTATGGTATCTTTTTTTTTTTTTTGGTAAGGAAGATCAGCCCTGAGCTGACATCCGATGCCAATCCTCCTCTTTTTGCTGAGGAAGATTGGCCCTGGGCTAACATCCATGCCCATCTTCCTCTACTTTACATGGGACACCGCCACAGCATGACTTCACAAGCGGTGCATTGGTGCGCGCCCGGGATCCGAACCGGCAAACCCTGGGCTGCCACAGCGGAGCGCACGCACTTAACCGCTTGCGCCACCGGGCCAGCCGCTACGGTATCTATTTTTTAATCCTGCTCATTCTATGCATAATTATTTGATAGGCTATTTCAGATTTTTCTAATATTTCTAGTCATGGGGTCCAAATTCTCATTTGTTGTGTCTACTAACTCTTCCTCTTGAAGGTTTGTAACCATGTACAGTTTGAAATTTTTTATTGTCTGTTTTTCTTCAGCAGGGACTGCTTTCTGAAGTTGCATGCTTATTGGATTGTGAAAGTCTCTTTAGATCAGCTTCTTGTTTGCTTCTGCCGGGATGCCTGGGATTGGAATACATCTGGACAGTGATCCTCTCAGTAGTTCCGTGTGGGGCCCCTGCCACACAGGAGGTGTAAATCTGGACTCTACTCATAGGTCATACAGGCCATTGGTTCTGATTTCTCGAGAGTGACTACCCCTTCCCCATTCCTACCCTAACTGTAGTCCTCTTTCCACAACTGTCTTATATTGGGGGCTTGGTTTCAAATTCACACCCATATGTTTTATCCCCATGTGGGCGTCAGAAATCTAGTGCCTTAGACCTGTAAATAGGTCTTAAATGTTGACCATAGGGTGTCAACTTCTGCTGTCTACTCTCACCTTGATTTCTATCTTCCTTTCTGGCACTGGGGAGGTCCTTCTTGCCTTCCTATATTTTTAAATATTTTATCTAAATTTCTATGTTTTTTTTTTGGGGGGGGGGTTCCCTTCTTTTCAACTCCACCATAAGTTGTTTGGAAATCCCAGGAACTGGGGTTTGAATGTAGTGTCTAAAGCCAATGCTCCTCTGATAATCTACACTGAGTTAGGGTAGTAATAATGGGGATGGAAAAAGGGGACTGATGTTGGAATAGAAATCAGAGTGTCAGTTTATTTGTTATAATAAGATGATTATTTGTCTAGAAGGCTAAGATATCAAGGTCAGTAACTTCCCACCGGACAAAGTCTAGAGTAAGAACTTGACAGTGCTTTTTCAGCAGCATTCAGGGACGAATAGGACCGTAACAACAAATATAAATAGCCTGGCAATTTTAAGATACATTCCTGCATACCTTTAAAATGAATCGAATGTTTGCCTGACTTCCTGTGGTCTCATAAGTACTGTGCTTTCTCTGGATCTGAATCGGAGTTCTGAATTCTTGTTAAGATCACAAGGTCACTTCATAAATATGGAATCTGAGTAGAGGAAGTTGGATACTCTTAAAAGTTGTTTTCATCACAGCAGTGCCAGCAACTTGCCAAGTGGATACAGTCTCACTTTCATGAGAGGATAGAGGAATAGACAGTCTTCTGCTCATCTTCCTTCCTTCCTTCTCTCCTCCCTCCTTTCTCTCCTTCCCTCCTTCTTTCCTTTTTTTTTTGTTTTTTTCTGTGAGGAAGATCAGCCCTGAGCTAACATCCATGCTAATCCTCCTCCTTTTGCTGAGGAAGACTGGCTCTGAGCTAACATCTATTGCCAATCCTCTGCCTTTTTTTTTCCCCAAAGCCCCAGTAGATAGTTGTATGTCATAGTTGAACATCCTTCTAGTTGCTGTATGTGGGACGCGGCCTCAGCATGGCCGGAGAAGCAGTGCGTCGGTACGCGCCCAGGATCTGAACCGGGCCGCCAACCTGGGCCGCCAGTAGCGGAGTGCGTGCACCTAACCGCTAAGCCACGGGGCCGGCCCTCTTTCCTTTTTTTAAGTCATGTTTATTGAAGTACAAGTTATATATAATAATATTCACTGAAGTTGAATTTGTTAAAATGAGTCTTAACAAGTACATAGTGTTGAGTGACCACAACCACACAACCACAATCAGGAGACAAAACATTTCCAGCACCCCCAAAAGTCATGTCACACCTATTTGCCGTCACACCTTTCCGCACCCCTGATCCCAGGCAACCACTGGTCTGCTATATATTACTATATTTTTGTCTTTTCTAGAATTTCGTATTGGCAGAATTATGCAGTATGAAATCTTTTGTGTCTGGCTTCTTTCACTTGGCATAATACTTTTGAGATGCATCTATGTTGCTGCATATTAGTAGTTCATTCCTTTTTATTTTTGAGAAGTATTCTGTTGTATAGATATACAACAATTTTTTTATTCACTTAGCAGTTGATAGATATTTTGGTTATTTCCAGTTTTTGACTACTATGAATAAAGGTGCTGTGAAATACAAATAGAAGTCTTAGTGTAAACATATGTTTTCATTTCTCTTGGGTAAATACCTAGGATTACTGGGTCAGATGGGAAGTGTATATATATGTATTTTTAAGTAACTGCCAAACCATTTTAGGAGCTGTACCATTTTGTGTTTCCACCAGCAACGTATGAGGGATCTGGTTGCTCCATATCCTTGCCAACATATTTAATATAATCAGTTAAAAAAAAAATTTAGCCTTCCTAGTGTGTGGTCGTATTGTCTCATAGTGGTTTTTTTTTTTTTTTTTTTTGTGAGGAGGATCAGCCCTGAGCTAACATCCATGCCAATCCTCCTCTTTTTGCTGAGGAAGATTGGCCCTCGGCTAACATCTGTGCCCGTCTTCCTCCACTTTATATGGGACACTGCCACAGCATGGCTTGACAAGCGGTGTCTCGGTGCACGCCCGGGATCCAAACCCGGGCCACCAGCAGCGGAGTGCGCGCACTTAACCACTACGCCACGGGGCGGCCCCTGTCTCATTGAGGTTTTTTTTTGTGAGGAAGATCAGCCCTGAGCTAACATCCATGCTAATCCTCCTCTTTTTGCTGAGGAAGACCGGCTCTGAGCTAACATCTATTGCCAATCCTCCTCCTTTCCCCACCCCCGCAAGGCCCCAGTAGATAGTTGTAGGTCATAGTTGCACATCCTTCTAGTTGCTGTATGTGGGACGTGGCCTCAGCATGGCTGGAGAAGTGGTGCGTCGGTGCGCGCCCAGGATCTGAACCCGGGCCACCAGTAGCGGAGTGCATGCACTTAACCGCTAAGCCACGGGGCTGGCCCTCGTTGTGGTTTTAATTGACATTTCCCTGATTGCTAATGATGCTGAATACTTTTCCTGTGCTTAGCTGTCATTTGTGTATCTTCTTTGGTGGGATGTCTATTCAAGTCTTTTCCCTATTTTTAAAATTGAGCTCTAAGAGTTCTTTATATATTCTGGATATAATATATATGGTTTACAAATATTAGATAAAATAAAAAATATACTATTTTTAGAGCACTTTTAAGTTCACTGCAAAATTGAGCAGATGGTACAGAGATTTCCCATATACCCTCTGCCCCTGCACATGTGTAGCCTCCCCCATTATCAACATCCCCCACTATTTAAAAAATTATTTAAAAAATTTCTCATTATAGGATTGTCACACATTTTGCTAAATTTATCGCCAAGAATTTCATATTTTTGATGCTATCATAAGTGGTATTTTTAAAGTTTTGATATCAAATTTTGTGTTGCTAGTATACAACTGCTTTTTGTGTATTTACTTATATCCTGCAATCTTGTAAAACTCACTCAGTGGTACTGGTGTCTTCCTTTTAATTTCATTAGGATCTTCTGCATGGACAGTTATGTTTGTGAATAGACAGTTTTACTTTTCCTTTCTAGTCTGTATGCCTTTTATTTTATTTTCTTGCCTTATTGCTATTTTATTTCTACATATGCTATAAATTCAATAATGTGTTGTCCTTATTTTTGCTTTAGTAGTCAGATATTTTTTACATAGATATTATAAAATGAGAAGGAAATGCTTGTTTGTATTTACCCACATATTTACCATTCCCGACCCTCTTCTTTCATTTGAGGAGCTTCAGATTTCCATCTGGTATCATTTTTCTTCTGTTTGAGAAGCTTCCTTTAACATTTCTCATAGTTCGTGTCTACTGGCGATGAATTCTTGCAGTTTTTGTTTGTTTGAAAAAGTCCATGTTTCCCCTTAAATTTTGCAAGATATTTCTCTGAGCAAAGAATTCTTGGTTAATGTTTTCTTTTCTTTCAGTACTCTAAAGATATCTTTCCATCTTCTTCACTGAGTGGTTTTTGACGTGAAGTCTACTGTTAATCTTTGTTTTTTTAATGGAATGTGCCTTTTTTTCTCTGACCGCTTTCTTTATCACTGATTTTTAGCAATTGATTATGATGCCCCTTACTGTCATATTTCATTATGTATATTCTGCTTGGGGTTTGTGGAGTTTTCTGAATCTGCAGGCTTATAGTTCTTATCAAATTAAAAAATTTTTCATCCAGTATTTTTCTAAAATTTTTAATGTTTTCTCCATCTCTTCTTTTTTCTCTTCTTTCCTTCTGGGACTCCAATTACACATATGTTATGGTGCTTGATATTGTCTCCAGATAACTGGTGCTTTATTCTTTTATTTTTTCCATTTTTTCTGTGCTCCATTTTAGATAGTTTCTATTGTTATATCTTTGAGTTCTCTGATTTTTTTCAGTTGTCTGATCTGTTAATTGCTTTCGGTTTATCTTTTGATTCATTTATTGTTTTTCATCTCTTAAATTTACATTTGGGTCTTTTTTTTTTTTGAGGGAGATTGGCCCTGTGCTAACATCTGTTGCCAATCTTCCTCTTTTTCTTTTTTCTCCCTGAAGCCCCAGCACACAGTTGTGTCTCGTAGTTGTAGAGTTGTAGCTGTTCTGTGTGGGACGCCGCCTCAGCGTGGCTTGCTAAGCGGTGAGTAGGTCCGCACCCAGGATCCAAACCTACAAACCCCGGGCCGCCGAAGTGGAACGTGTGAACCTAACTGCCATGCCACCGGGCCGGCCCCATTTGGGTCTTTTTTAATATTTCTATTTCTCTCAACATCATTGTGTTTTTGTGGAATATATGGAGCGTTCTTTTAATTGCTGTTTAAAGATCACTTTCTATTCCATCATCTCTGACATTTTTGGGACTTTTTATGTTTATTCATTTTTCCTGGTTACGGTCATATTATTTGGCTTCTTTTCATGCTTGGTAATATTTGATTGGATGCCAGACATTAAGAATTTTGGGTTGATAGTTGTTAGATTTTACTGTACAAATTGTATAAATCCAATAATGTTGGGTTTTGTTATGATGTGTAGTTACCTTTCTTAGATTGGGCTGGATTCCATTGAGGCTTGATTTAAAGCCCTGGTAGGGGGTGCCTAGAGAAGGCTTTAGTCTAGACTGATTTAGCCCTACCCCTAAGACAGTGCCGTGCATTACAGGGTCTTTCTCCTCTGGCTGGTGGGAACAGGCTGCTCCTCGCTGCGTGGGAGCCCGGGGAAGGTCCTGCTGGCTCGCCTCTGATGGCTCCTTCCTAGCCTTGGTAGTTTTCTCTCGCGGGTGCACTGATCGGAACTCAGCTAAAGCTTCCAGGGGGCTCTGCTGACCTGTGCGGCTCCCTCTCCTGCAGACTCTCACCACCTTGTTCTCCTCACACTTCCTTTTCTGTAGCTGGGGCCCTCCAGGTTGTCAGCTGCTGCTATCTCAGGGCTCTCCTTGTTTGTCTCCCTTCTCTGAGGGATCCTAGTCCTGTGCTGCCTGTTGTCTAGTGCCTGAAAACTGTTGTTTCATTAATTTTTTTCTGGTCTTCTAGTTGTGTAAACCATGAGAGTCTTTTACCATCTTGGCTGGAAATGGAAGTCTCTTGCACCTTCCTTCACGTGCCTTGGAGACCATCACCCTTCCCTCTGGCCTTGTTGTTCTTTCTGCCTTTATCTTAGAAGATTTTTCTGCACATCTGTTGAAAGAACACTGGGCTGGAATGGAAAATATTTAGGTTCTAAGAAAGCAGTTCTGCGACTGGCTTTGGGGGCACATCTATTTACTATTTCTCTATAAGATGAGGAAATTTATCAAGGCATGTTGCAAGGTTCTTTCTTGCTTCTTTATGATTCTATATTGTAACATTCGTTTTTATCGATATTTGTTGTCATTCATTTAAGTTTCTTTTGGTGGTATCGTTCCTTCGTGTCACTACTTTTTATTGAGCATCTACTGCTTGTCAGGTGCTATACTGGGTGCTGGGGTTATAGCACTTTCATGGAGCTGGCAGAGCGGCTGAGGGACAGACGTGAATAGTCATAAAACCTGGTGCCAGCACCTTTGTGCGGAGTGTTAGGATAGAAGAGCCCACAGCTCCAGGAGAAGCTATAACCAGAGATTGGCCTTCTCCCAAGGGTCAGGTGAGGGCTCTTTGGACACAGACCCAAGCTGGGGCAGCGGGTAAGGGGTAGGGGTGTAAGAAGTGGGAGCGTCTCAGGCAGTGGGGACAGCATGTACGAAACCATTGAGATGAAGGATTTTGGTGCATTTGAAGAACTAAGGGAAGGCCACTGTGCCCGAAGCCCAGACAGGGAGGTGGGAGGGATTTCTTTGGAAGTTAAGTTTGGGTTTCCTCTCTGGCAGTGTAGCATAGTGCCAGAAGTCCGACTCTGAGTTCAAATTCTGACTCTGCCACTCTCTAGCTGTGTGACCTTTGGCAACTTGCTTAACCTCTCTAAGCTTCAGTTCCCTTAACAGAAACAGGGGAATAATATGGTTGTTCTCAGGATTTAATGAACTACTGCTATGCAGAAAGCTCTGAGCACAGTTCCCGGCTTATAGGAAGTAACCAATAAAGATTAGTTATTATCCAACATTTTATGACTTATGGCTTTTATTTCCTTGTGTGTAGTTAGTGTAGTTTTAAATAGTGTAGTGGAATCATTAATATTCTCCAATAAAAATTATTCTTTCTGGAACTAATTGCGAAGTTCTTTAGTTCTCTGGTAAGCAGAGTATTTTGAAGAGTGCGTGGGTATTTTCTGCTACTTTAAGACTGCAGTTCTTGACCTATGAAGTGCACAGGTGGGCCTCAGAGGATCTTTTGGAGCCCCGATCCTGTATGAAAAGTTTTGAGTATGTATGTCTGTGGACATCAACAGGTTCCAGAGCTATCTGTGACCCCAAAAGTTTAGGAACCACTGCTTTAGACAATGTTTTCAAGTCCACTCCAGCCTGGATCCACAGCACTCTGTAAATATCTGTGGGGTGGAGGCTGCGTGTTTCTCCTGGGCCCTGAAATGCACCGAGAATAGCTTATACAAATTGCCTGTGATCAAGGGGATTGGCTGTAACCCAGTGTGGACGTACTCATCCCTGGCAGGGATCCTGCAGCGAAATGACATTTTGATTGTGTCACACATATTTTTTTCTACAAATGTATAATTCTTTATTAAAATTCTCTAACTGTTGTTATAGTGTAAATTTTTAATAAGCTCTAATTACTAGCCTAAAAGAATTAGTGGAGGAAAAATGTGGTTGGATTTTCAAAGAAAAGTAAGCACTTAGACACAAATTTGTCATGTCTTATTTTAAATTCTAATCAATTACTGCCAAAATTAACCGTGGTTTTCCTATCTGCCAGGTCGGGACCCTCTGCTTTTTTGCACCAGTGGTGTTTCTCGCCCAGTTGTTTCAGTGCAAGGGGTGGTAGGGAGGCGTTTACACCCCTGAAGTGTGGGTGCATGAAGGGTGGTGGCCAGGGTCAAGATTGGCCAGACCATAAGGGGCCAGGTCCCACAGGTCTTGACATGCATGAACTCACTTTTTCCAGCATCCTGATGGGGCAAGTGTGGGGTTTTATATCCACCCTACACATGAGAACATGGAAGTGTAGACAGGTTAAGTCACTTACTCTGGTCACACAGCTAGTAAGTAGTAGTTGGGAGATTCATTCCATTCCAGGGCTATTTGGCTCCAGAACCCATGAGCTCAGTCACCCCAGTGCTTTGGAGGGAGGAGGGTGCCTGCCCTCAGTTTGGGATGCAGGGAAGAGCAGGCTTAAGGAGGAAGAGTCAGGCAGTTTGACAACTGGCTCATCTTTGGCCATTGTGAGTTGGAGGAACCCCTTAGACATCCACGTGGAGGGGCCTGGTTGGGTGTTGCCAGGCCAGGGCTGTGGGTTGATGGGAACTGATGTCATGGAGTGGATGAAGCTGTATGAAGAGTACGTTTAGGACAAGACAAGACATGGGGGGTACTTTCTGTCAGACTCTTGCTTATAGGGTCAAACTTGTTTTTCTTTTGACCATGTTAAACCTGTTTGCATAAACTCCCCGGCCATTTTTCATAGGGCTGAGCTTCTTTGTTCCCTTGTTTCTGAGTTCCCCGATAGAGGAGTGGTCCCTATCCATGTTGATTAGAGGTGGCTTATGCATCAGACCAGCAGCACTAAAGGAAGGGCATTTAGCTTTTCTTTATGACTCTGGTCTTATCACTCTTCTCTTAGATTATAAACCTGCCCACTTCATTTTAGATGAATTGTCAAGTTTGCAATACTCAGAGGCTTCAGATGGAAAGGGCTGTGAAAGAAAGCATGCTACAAGGCCACGTCTTTGCCCAAGTGTGACTTGTCACAGTTGATACACACTTATGAGTGTGGTTCTTCCCTTTAGATGGATTTGAAGACTATGGTCCAGATTGTGACAGCATGAGGGTAACGGCCTTCTTGGACATTCCAGGCCAGGATCACCTGCCTCCACTCACTCGCCTGGAAAAGTATGCTTTCAGCGATAACATCTTCAACCGGTAAGCTCAACCAGTCCTTCGCACATTTACAGCCCTCTGTTGTGTCTGGTTTAAGCTGACAGTGGAGGCCACTTCTCTGTGACAGCTCTGAGGGACTCATGGATGAGGTGGAATGCGGGCTGTCTCCAGGATGCTAGGACTCTGTCTGAATGGCACCATTTTATTAGGCTTTTCCACTATTCTTGTTACTGGTTTACTGACCACCTGGTAAGCCAGGAAGGAAATGGTGATGAAATTTAATGGTGTTTAAATGATTAGGATTGCTAGCTGGGTTTCTTTCCCATATGCAGTACTCAGAAGAGTAAATGCATCGTGTAGAGAAGCATCAGTTGGAGGATTGCTCACCCATTTTGCTTCTTCCTGCACCGTGCTTCGGGGACTTGCGGGCAGCTGTCCTGCCATATTCTGTTGTCACTCCTTATGGTGCTGGCAGGATTCTACCCCAGGCTCAGACTATGCCTCTTACTTTCGGCAGCTGACCTTGACTCTTATTTCGTTAAGGAAGCAGAAACTAAGGCATCTCTTTCGATTTACGATCCGCCTAAAGCTGAATCCGAGAGCATTCTTCCCTCCTGTCTCCGAGGGGGAGGTATCTCCCTCCTGTCTCCCTTCCCCCATCAGATATGCCTCTGCCTTCTATATCTTCCTTCTCCCCTGTTAGACACCCCTTTGCCTTCCACCTACAAACCCTCGCACGTCTCTCCTTCTGAACAGTCCTCTGGACTTCTCTACCTGCGGCCTTGCCTCATATCTTCCCTTAAGTACATCATTCTTCTGTGAAGACTGGATGATACTCACTGAGTCTCTTTCCTTACCTTCCATTCATTCCTACTTTTTAAAAATTATATTCTATGCTTTTACATCTATTAAATCATAGGAGGCTCACAGCAATTGCTACTGAGTCCAATTATTATCCCAATTTTACAGATAGGGAAGTGATGGTACTCTGAACAGTGTCTTGTGATGAGCGGTTCTTAATTTAAATGTAGTGCACGATTTCTCAACTTTTTCTTTTATGGTTAGAGCTTTTCATGTCGTGTATAAGAAATGTTTGCCTCCCCCAAGGCCACCAAGATATTTTTTTATGTTGTCTTCTTGAAGTTTTATTGTTTTACCTTTCAGCTTTGGATCTATGATCCACCTGGAATTGCTTTTTTTATTTGTGTATAATGTGAGGGAGGAGTCAGGTTTCATTTCCTTCCATGTGATACCCAACTGACCCACTGCCATTGACTGAAAATACTCTCTTTTATCTATGCTCTTATTGCCACCTTTATATTAAATCAAGTGTTCACTTCTGGACTTTGTAGTCTGCTCCATTGATCTTTTTATCTATCATTGCACCAAGCCCACACTGTCTTCATTATTGCAACTTTATCATCAAAGTCTTGGTATCAGGTAGAGTAAGTCCTCCCACTTTGTTCTTCAAGATTGTACTTGGCCCTTTGCATTTCCAAATGCATTTTAGCATCAGTTCATCAATTTGTAGGAAAAAAACCTGCTGGGATTTTCATTAGAATTGCGTTGCATCTATAAATCAATTTGTAAAGAATTAACATATTTACAATATTTAGTGTTCTAATCCTTCCATTTTTTAAGATTTTCTTAAATTTCTCTCTCTTTGTGTGTGTATATATACTAAGTTCACTCATTAATTTTAATAACTTTCCTGTGGATTCTTGGGTTTTCCACATACTACAATGATGTTGTCTGTGAAGAATGATAGTTTTATTTCTTCCCTTCCTATCTTGTTTTATATTTTTAGTAGCTACCTAAACATTTTCCACATTTGATTTATCATTCTATCTTTATTTTTACTTTTTTTCCTTTGAACCATTTGAGACTAAGTTGTAGACATCATGTTGCGTTTCCTAACTACAGCAGTAGTCCCCCTTCTCCGCGGCTTTGCCTCCCCAAGTTTCAGCATCCACTGGAGGTGTTGGAATGTACCCCCTGAGGATGGGGGCACTACTGTACTTCAGCGAGCACTTTTCTAAGAACAAGGACATTTACCCTTCACTTATATAATCAAGTACAATTATCAAAATCAAGAAATTTAACTTTGATACAATACTGTTGTCTAATATATAGATTTTAATCAAATTTTTGCCAATTATCCTAATATTGTCTTTTTTATTGGGTTTTTTTGGTTTGTTTTTTAGGTCTAGAATCCAATCCAATGTCATATATTGCATTTAATTTTGGTGTTTCATATCTCCTTTAATCTCTGACAGTTCTCAGCCTTTCTTTGCCTCCCATAATATTGTTGACATTTTTGAAGAGTACAGATCATTTACTTTATAGAATAAACTTACTAAGAGTTTTTAAAAATCCTCAGTGAGGTCTGAATTTTATTTATATAATGCTTCTTTTACATCTATTGAGATTGTCAGTGGTTTTTCTACTTTAATCTCTCTCTTTTTTTCACTTTTCTTTAAAACTTCTTTTATTGTGAAATATAACACGTATTGATAATTGACTAAAACACACGTGTAAAGTCTAAGGAATTTTTATGAAGCAAATGCCCGTGTAGCCATTACTCAGGTTGTCCCGGAAGTCTGTCCTCCCCACCATTCCTGATCACCACTTCCTCCCCAGTAAGACGTGACCACCAGCCTGATTTTTATGTTAATCACATCCTTAATTTTCTTTCTAGTTTTAGCACCTAAGTATCTACCTCCAAATAATATGATTTAATTTTATTGTTTCTGCACTTGAAATATATGAAGTCATATAGGATATGTTACTCCGTGGTTTTGTGTACAGTTTTGAGTTTGTTCCTTTTGTAACAGTATTCTCTTGTTTGAATATACTGACATTTATCCATCTACTATTGTTAGAGTAGTCAGGTTTTCTCACTGTTATGAGCAGTTTTGCTGTGAACAATCTTGTGTATGTATCTGGGTATGCATCTCTGTGGGGCATATGTCCAGGGAGAATTGCTGTGTGATGGGGTGTGCTATCTTCTGCTTTAGTAGATAGTTCCCATTTTCCAAAGTGGTTGCATCAGTTTACACTCCATCTTTGCCCTAGATTTTATCTGCCAATTGCTAAGATTTTAAAATTTTAGCCAGTCTGCTAGTGTGGTAGTATACATAATGCTATCACTTTGTGATTTTAATTTATGTTTTCCTTATTTATGAGTTCGAACAACTTTTCACGTGTTTGTTGGACATCTGTATTTCTTTTTTGTCAAGTGCCTGTTTAAATCTTTTGTTGGAGGGTAGGGGGAAGAGGGATTGACTGTTTTTTTCTTATTGGTTTGTAGGAGTTCTTTGTATATTCTAGATTTCAAACCTTTGTCAGTTAAGAATGGTAACATCTTTTTTCATTCTGTGGCTTGTGTTTTAGCTCTCTTTTTGGTGTTCTTTTGGTGACCAGAGCTATTCAGTTTCCTGTAGTTAAATTTATTGACATTTTCCTTTATACTTAGTGCATTTTGAAGCTTCTTTAAAATGTCTTCCTTGGGGGCTGTCCCGGCGGCATAGTGCTTAAGTGTGCGCACTCTGCTTCGACGGCCCGGGGTTCGCAGTTTCAGATCCTGGGCATGGACCGATGCACCGCTTGTCAAGCCATGCTGTGGTGGCATCCCATATAAAGTAGAGGAAGATGGGCATGGATGTTAGCCCAGGGCCAGTCTTCCTCAGCAAAAAGAGGAGGATTGGCAACGGATGTTAGCTCAGGGCTGATCTTTCTCACAAAAAAAAAAAAAAAAAAAACAGTCTTCCTTTACCCCAAGATCATAAACATATTCTTTTATATTGCTTTAAAGGCTTTAGCTTTTCTTCTTTTACATTTAGATCTGTAATCCGTCTGAAATTAATTTTTATTCATTGTGTGAAAGGTGGGGTCCAGTTTGATTTTCCTAATTGTCATAATACTACTTATCAAAAATATGTTCTTTCCTCAGTGCTCTGGGGTGTCACCTCTGTTATAACCAGTGTGTGTTTATGATAGTCTTTACCTGGATTGTCTCCTCTTCCACTGGTCTGTTTGTCTCCCTTCAGCCATTACCACATTGTCTTGATTGCTGTAGATTTGTAGTAAGTCTTGATATTTGATGGAGCACGACTTCCCATCTTGTTTTTCTTCTTTGATGTGACTTGTTATTCCTGGTCCTTTGCATTTCCATGTAAGTTTCAAAATGAGCTTATCAGATTCTAATAAAACAGAACACCTATTAGGATTTAGATTGGGTTTGCATTGAATCTATAGGTCAATTTGGAAAAAATTGCCCTCTTAACAATATTTAGACTTCCAATCCATAAACATGGTATATCTTTTCATTTATTTAGGTTTTCTTTAATGTCCCAATAGAATTTGATCATCCTATCTGTAGAATTTTTGTGCTTTTTTGCTAGTATATTTTAAAGGAAATCTGAGACATTATATCATTTTATCCACTTAAAGACTTAACTCTAACTGCAGTGTCATTATCACGCTCAACAAAATTAACAATAATGCCTTCCAGTCTACCAGTCTATGTTCAATTTTCCCTGACTTCCAGTCTGCCCATCTATGTTTACTTTTTTCCCTGACTTTGAGTCTACCAATCAATGTTCAATTTTACCTGACATTCAAAAATGCCTTTTTATGGTTGGTTTTTTTGAATGGTGATCCAAGTAAGGTCCACACATTTCGTTAGGTAGATGTATCTCTTAAGTCTTTTTTTATTTACAGTTTTTTTTCCTTTTGATCTTAAATCTCTTTTAATCTCTAATTGAGGCTCCCTCTCATCTTCCCCTTGCATCATTTATTTGTTGAAGGGGTCATTAGTCTTGTAGAATTTTCCACATTTGGATTTGGGGGTCATTATTCTCATGGTGTAATTTAACATGTTCCTTTGTTCTCCGTATTTTCTGTAAACCGAAAATTACACTTGGAGACTTGATTAGATTCTGCTTCAATTTTATTTTTAAACAATACTTCATATGTTGTTTTGTGTATTTCTTATTACAAAACATCAAGAAACAATGTCTAGTTGTCCTACTTTTAGAGATGTTAATATTGAGCTGTGGGCTATGGGCGCAGGTGTTTGATTCTTTCATTATAAAATTCCTCACCAGCCTTTCTTCTAATGATTTTGATGGTCATAAATAATCATTGCTTAGATCTGTTATTTCATTATGTGTTGGAAAATGGTAATTTTCTTTTTATTGTCTGTGAAATCTGTAGTATGGCCCCATTTTCCGTCCTCTTATTGGTTATTGTTGCCTTTTCTCTTTTTTTTCCTAGATAATTCTTAACAGAGGATTATTATTAGTTATTTTGAAGAAGCAAATTTTGGCTTTGATATTCTCTGTTGTATGTTTATTTTCTAGTTCAATAATTTTTGCTCTAATTGGTATTATTTTCTTGCTTGGAGTTTTTTTGGGGGGGGGAATTTCATTGCTGTTCTGTTTCTTATTTCTTGAGAGTGATGCTCAACTCTATTTTTTTGGCCTTTCTTTTATAACATTTGCATTTTACATTGTAAGATTACTATTAAGTAATAAGTACTTAAGTGTTATGTTAGCTGCATCCTCAAGTTCTGATATGTAATATTTTCATTACCTTTCAGTATAAAGTAATTTTAATGTCCATAATGATTTCTCCTTTGACCAATGAGTTATTTAGAAGTGTGTTGTTTAATTTCCAAATATTTGAGGATTTTCCAGTTATCTTTCTGTTATTTGATTCTTAGTTTAAGTCTTTTGTGGTCAGACAATGTACGTTGTATTATTTTTCTTCTTTTAAATCTGTTGAGATTTGTTTTATGGCTCAGAATGTGTTCTTACTTCGTTAACGTTCCATGTGTACTTGAAAAGAATGTGCATCCCAAAGTTTTTGGGTAGAATATCTTATAAATGTCAGTCAGAGCAAGTTGGTTGAAAACATTGTTCAAGTCGTCTATATTCTTATTTGTTTTCTGTCTACTTGTTCTGTCAATTGCTGAGAAAGGAATGTTAGAGTCTGCAACTACGATTATATATTTATCTACTTTTCTTTTAATTCTAACTTTTTATTTTGTCTGTTTTGAACCCCTGTTCTTGAGTGCATATACATTTAGTATTGTTCTTTTTTCGTGAATAAATTGATCTCTCTATCACTGTGTAATGTCCCTCTTTATCCCTAGTAATATTCCTTTTTCTGAAGCTTACTATATCTGATATTAATATATGCACTCCAGCTTTCTTTTGATTAGTGTTTGTATAGTATATTTCTGTCCGTACTTTTTTTTTTTTTGCCTGAGGACGATTCTCCCTGAGCTAACATCTGTTGCCAGTCATCTTCTTTTTGCTTGAGGAAGATTCACCCTGAGCTAACATCTGTGCCAGTCTTCCTCTATTTTGTATGTGAGTGGCCGCCACAGCATGGCCACCGGTGAGTGGTGTAGGTCTGCGCCTGGGAACCGAACCCAGGCCACTGAAGTGGAGTGCGCTGAACTTAACCACTAGGCCATGGGGCCAGCCCCTGTCCATACTTTTATTTTTAACCTATTTATGTCTTATATTTAAAGTGTGGTTATTGTAGAAGGCCATAGTTGCTTTTTTATCTAATTTAACAATCTCTGCCTTTTAATATGAATGTTTAGATCATTAAATTTGATGCTTTGGTTTCAATCTACCATCTTGCTATTTGTTTTCTATTTGTCTCAAGTCTTCTTCCTATTTTCCTCTTTTCAAGAAAAATTAAATGTTTTTTTATAATTCCAATTTATCTCCACTATTGGCTTATTAAACATTTTAAAATATTTTTATTGGTTGTTCTAGGGATTATAATATACTTCTTTAACTTATCATAACATATGTTCAAATAAAATTATACCACTCTGCATATGGTGCCAGATAACAGCACGAGAGTCTTACAGCGATGCATCTACTTCCTCCACCCATCTGCTGTGCTCTTTTCCTACTTTTTACTTCTGCACGTTATAAACCCTACAATACCTTGTTACTACGTGGCTTTAGATAGTCAACTATCTTTTAAGGCAACTAAAATGAGAAAAATATTTTTTATGTTTGCACATAAATTTTTTTTTTTATCATTTTGTGCTTTTCATTTCTTTTTATAAAATGCCCCTTTCCATCGGGTATTCTTTTGTCTCAAGAACTTCCTTTAACAATTCTTGTTAGTACAAGACTGCTGTCACTGAGTTCTCACAGATTTTGTTTGTCTGAAAAAGTCTTTATTTCACTTGCATTTTTTTCTTTAATTAATAGACTTTATTTTTGTGAGGACTTCTAAGTGTATAGGATAATTGAGCAGAAAATGCAGAGTTCCTGTATTCCTTAACTGTCCAAATGTGTCTAACTCTTCCAATAGACCTGTAGCATATTGGTCATACTTATTTTAAAGTCCTTGTCTGATTGTTCTGACATCTGGGTCCTGTGTCCTCACCTCTCCTCGTCTCTCTGCCTGACCCCTGTTCATCTCCCCTGCTTAGTCCTCCATGTTCTTCTTCTCTGTCTTAAGAATCTCGTCACTGTTCGTCATCATGGGTTTTCTTGCCTACACACGGGCTTCGACTGAGCTCCTTCAGGACAGGGCCTGGAACTTGCTCATCTCCAAGCTTCCTGCCCTGAGTCTAGAGCTAGTTGGGCTAAACTCATGATTGTAACTGCATGAGTGGTTGAGGGAAAGAAGGGACAAAGACAGGAAGGGTTACTTCCATGGTTACATTTCCAGGGAACATTGCCATGTAAAATGGAGCCATACTCTTTCTTTATATTTTAAAAAATTCGCAAAAACAATGCATGCTCTTTCACATACTTAGCAATTTCAGGAGTTAAATAGTGCGAGTTTCTTTCTCCTCCACTACAATCTTAGGCAATGACTGTGATCAGTTCAGAGTATATCCTTCCAGACTTTTCCCTAAATGAGTATATGTATATATGAGTGTGTTTATGTGTACATGTATTGCACATATTTGTATAAACATAATTTGTGTTGAGAAATGGGCTCATACTATATGTGCAATTCTTCACCTTGCTTGCCAATGTATAGATATTATCATAATTTATTTGAGCTTCCCTCTTTTAATAGACATTTTTATTGCAATTCTTTCTTATATTGTAATACTGATGGCTGACATGCTAAAGGGTTTGCCATGTGCCAGGTACCATGCTCTGAGCTTCCCATGGTCTCGTTTAATCTTCGTGACATTCTTCCGAGGTGTGCATGTTTGTTCTCTTTTCTTTCATTTTATTAGTATAGCTGGCAGTGAGAAGTACTGAGGCTGATGCTTCTGGACTCTGCTCATCCACTATGACCTCTCCAGGTCATTTCAACCTAAAGGAGCCAGGTTTTCCAAAGTGTTGGTGCCAAAGTACCACTGAGGCCTCCAGGCCACCGTAAGCCACTGCTCATCACACTGACTTTTCCCCTCATCACTGCCTTTGTTTAAAACAGCTTTATTGAGGCATATCTTTCATGCAATAAAATTCACCCACTGAAAGCATCCGGTGAGATGAGTTTGGGTGAATGTATACAGCCGTGCAGCCATGACCAGAACCAAGTTTGAACATTCCCATCACCCCCTCATGTCCCTGTTTGCCCCTTTGCAGTCCATGCCTCCCTCCCTCACCACTGCTGGCCCAGGCAACCACCAATTTGTGATGCTAAGGTTTTGCCTTTTTTAGAATTTCGTATAAATGGAATCATGTGGTATGTAGTCTTTTCTGTCTGGCTTCTTTTACTTAGTGAACTGCATTTGAAATTTGTCCCTATTGTTACCAGTTCATTCCTTTTTGTTGCTGAATAGTATTCCATTGTATGGATATTCTGTGTTTTGTGTATGAATTCCCTAGTTGACGAACATTGGGATTTTTCCATTTTATGGCTATTATGAATAAGGCTAATATGAACATTTGTGTACAAGTCTCTGTGTGGACATACGTTTTCATTTCATTTGGATAAATACCTAAGAGGGAATTGCTGGGTCAAATGATAAGTGAATATTTAACTTTTTGAGAAACTGCCAAATTGTTTTCTAAATCACTGTGCTGTTTTGCTTTCCCACCAATAACGCCTCTTGGTTCCCGTTGCTCCATATCTTGGCCAGCACTAGATATTCTTATTATAATTTTAGTTCTTCTAGTGGGTGTAGCGTTACCTCATGGTGGCTTTTTGTTTGTGTTTTGTTTTTGTCTTTAAACTTTATTTTGAAATAATTTTAGATTTACAGATGAGTTGTAAAGATAGTACAGAAAGTTCCCTTACACCTTTTGCTCAGCATCCTCTAGTGTCGTGGTTCTCAGCTGGAGGTGATTTTGCCCCCAGTGGACGTTTGGCAATGTCTGGAGACATTTTTGGTTCTCATATCATGGGGTGGGGGGGCAGCCAGGGGGATGCTGCTGACCCCTAGTGGGTAGAGGCCATTCGCGATTGTGATGGCCATTGGTGCCTCTTGGGTCTTTTCCTTCTGCATTTATTGGTCACTTAATTCTTTCCTGCTGTCATGGGCCCTCTCTTCCAAATCTATCTAGCTCTGAAGAATCAGTCAGAAAAGGAGAAAAAGGTTTCGACCACCAATGACTGCCAGACTGGAGGATATGGGCCCCATTCCTGTAGGATGTTGACTCACATTGGAATGATCATCTTTGGATGTTCCTTGACAGTCTCCTCCCTCTGGACCAGAGTCACTGACTTTCCTTTGCTCCCTGATTATGTGACCTGCTCTTCGCGTGACACCGGGAATCAGTGCACTGGCAGGCAGTGGTGTCCATGTAACCGTATGGATCATTTCTGTCTCCACAGTCAGATTATTGCCAGAGGGCTGCTCGATATCTTCCGGGACTTCAGTAACAATGAAGAAGATTTCTTAACGGTAATGGAGATTGTGGTCAGATTGTCAGAAGATGCAGGTTTGTACACTTATATTTTTCACTTGTGCATTTCCAAGAAATTGTACATAACCAATGATAGCTAATTAGAAAAACCTGTTTATTAATCAGTAAATTTTAAGCAATATACAACCATGAATGGATTTTGTCATGAAGAATGGGCGTCTTATTAGGCATCATATTATCCTTATTTTTAGAAATTAGAATAACAATGGCTATGAATGCTATTTGCCTTGGCAGTTAGGCCTCTTGTATTTCATGAATTTTGCCAGACTATTGGTTGCTAAGAAATACCACATCAAAAGAAGTCCTTTGGATTAGAACAATCCCAGTCATTAGTTTGTCTCACCTATGATCTTTGTAGGCTAATCTTGATTTTTCTTTCTCTTTCTACCTCTCCTTGATTGCTATCCTGGAAGAAAAACACACTACCGTATGGTAGACCCTAAGACATTGTCCCTCCCCATCTGTATCCCCCCACAGTAAAGATGAGGAACATAAGTGACTAGTGGGGTTGCCAGTACTGACAGCTGCTCTGCGTACCCCCAACCCTACATTTATGATGACTGGTGAACAGCTTCAGAAAGTTTTGGAAATCTTAGGCTTGCTTTAGATTTTGATCATTTTAACTGAAAATAGATAAATAAGCCTTCTGTATAGCTCCCATATTAGTTTAAAATATTCATATGAATATGACACAGTGCTTTTAAAAGGTCCCAAGTGGATGTTTTGAGTCCTTAAGTGGATTCTCTTGGTAAATGAATCACCATTTACCGTGCTGAAGCAATTATATATTTGTGTTAAATTTAATGTGGTATATTGGAGCTAGCATTGCTCTTTTGTTTAATGCTTTGCCTTAGAAATAATTGGGATGCGTGGATTGTGGGGGAGTGCATTTATGAAAGAATTATTTATAATGTATACATTCTGGCTGGAATTTAAAGAGGCACAACCCATAGGTCTGGCATCTATGCCATTAGTTGTAATGGTTTTTGGATGCTGGCCCAGCATGCAGACTTCTTGCTCCCTCCTCGATTTATATACGGCTTGTTGTAATAGAGTTGTCATTCTCTCTTCTTTTTATGTTTTTATATTGCCTTACGGCTTATTAGCTTTTTAAGCCTGTCTGTAGCATAAATACTCTAAATGGGAAATGATTTTTAAACTGCATTTGTCTAATTTTCTTGATGAAATATTTTAGTAAGAAGAGCTAGAAACTATCAGTCTATACTGTATAAGATGCTTGGCTTGTTCTTATATAATTCTCTTTTCGTTGTTGCTGCTGCAGAGCCCACAGTGCGGACTGAGCTGATGGAACAGATTCCTCCTGTTGCGCTTTTTTTACAGGAAAACAGATCCAGTTTTCCACTGGTGTTCTCCGAATATCTCATCCCCATTGTAGTGAGGTACCTCACAGACCCAAACAATCAGGTGTGAAAAATTGCAACCTTAAGATCTCTGTAGCATATTCTCTTTAGTCTTATTTTAGCCGATATTCATCATTCAGAAAACAGCTTCTTAGAGTTAAGTGATTCAAGAACAAAAGGTCTATTTGTGCCAGTTCCTCTAATCATGTAGGAAGATAGACAGCACTCATTCTTATTATCAGGGGATATTTCTCTTTTTTTTTAAACGTTTTATTATGGAAAAATTCAAACCCACATAGCAGTAGAGAGAATATTACAATGAATGCCCACGTACTCTTCACCCAGCTTCAACTATCATTAACATTTGACCAGTCTTTTCTCATTTTTCTTACCCAGATAAATCCAGCCCAGATAAAAGCCTTTCCCAGACACCATATCATTTCAACTGTAAATCCTTTAGTATTGCTCTATAAGAAATATAGACACAATGACAATACCGTTATCACAAATATAAAAATTATCAGTAGTTCCTTTATATCATCTGATATCTAGTCCTTGTTCGAATTTTCCTAGTTTTCTCCTAAGTCTGTTTTTTTACGGTTAGTCTGTTTATATCAGAACACACACAAGGTCCACAGATTGCATTTGGTTGATGTGTCTTTTAAATCTCCTTTAATCTATAACAGTTCTCCTTCCCCTGCTATCTATTTGTTGAGCAAACTAGGTCATTAGTCCTATAGGATTTCCCACATTTGGGATCTGCCTGATTGCATCCTCATAGGGTTGTTTGAGATGTTCCTGCATTCCCAGTATTTTCTGTAACTGGTGGTTAAGTCTAGAGGCTCGGTCAGACTCTGATTTTTGTAGTATAGTGAGAATACTTTTTAGGTGTGGCTGTGTTTTCCTACTGCATCAAATCATGAAACACTAAAGCAGTGTGGTCACTGGATTCAGGTTTTGTCAGCCTTATCTGTTGGTTGCAGGGTTCCCCATCAGCCTATGGGCAACCATTGGCGATTGTTGCCTAGATCCAGGATTTCATTAGAGGTTGCAAAAGTATGATGCTCTAATTCCATCATTCCTTCTTAATTTAATAGCCAGAATTCTCCTATAAAGAACTTCCCCCTCAGCTGTTTGATAACCCTGGAAAACCTGTTTGTTTAGGGAAGACAGGATAAATTCTTTATTTTTTCTCTTTATTTACCAGTTTCTATAATAATTAGTTGGTGTCCTAATAATCTACAAAGGTTACGAATTAGATTTTTAAAATTTGTTTGGGTATTAGTATGAACTCCTGAATTTTAACATATTAGATATGTTTTAATCCATTGTAGTCATTTTTTTTTTTTTGTGAGGAAGATCAGCACTGAGCTCTCGTCTGATGCCAATCCTCCTCTTTTTGCTGAGGAAGATTGGCCCTGAGCTAACATCCATGCCCATCTTCTTCTACTTTATATGGGACACCGCCACAGCATGGCTCTACCAGCAGTGCATCGGTAGGCCCCTGGGATCCAAACCAGTGAACCCCGATCCGCCGCAGCGGAGCGCGCGCACTTAACTGCTTGCACCACCGGGCCGGCCCCCAGTCATTATTCTTTTTGATGATCAAATTGTCCTGCCTTCAAGTTGGCTCCTGAGTCTTCTTGCTGTAACCCAGTAGACTCTGACAGCTCACCTCTACCTGGAAACGTCTCCAAGGAGCCTTGGTTCATTTATGAGTGAGATGATAATACGAAACCAGAATGTGGGTCCTGGGGTGCTCATTGCTATCAGATTGGTCATTGCTTCTACTGGCAGAACAATTTATTTTCTTAAAAAAATAAAAATTCCTCATGAGTTTATATTGATATTTCCACCTCAAATTTAGGCTTTTTACTTGTTTGATTTTTGTATTTGTATCTTTTTTTTTTTTTTTTAACACAGTACAAATCTTGCTTCTTAATGGCATTAGGGTGTGTGTGTGTGTGTGTGTGTATGTGTAGATCCAAAATAAAATACCGGTATTATTATTAACAGTAGGTAGGATTACTGAATATAGTTTAAGATTTCTTTGCAGTTCTTTTGTTTTTAGGCTATCTCCCACTAGAGATGCGTAGTCCTATTAATATTACTGTGATCTAAAGTCACTCGCATTAACCCTTCTCTTTGTGGTTAAGCTGCCAACTTGATACACAGGCTCATTTGTTTTCATTTATTTTTTTATTTTTAAGAATTGCTTCAGTTTTTACATTGTGATTTAATTTAGACTTATAATTATTTAAAATGTTTTTTACGTGATTGTAAAATCAAAACTGTAAAACAAAGTACATTCAGAGAAATCTGACTTCCCTCCCTTTTCCCCTGACCTGTTCTCTCCCTTCTCTATAGATAACCATTTTTATTAGGTTTTAGTTTATTTTTACCTTTAAAAAATACACACAGACAAATAACTCTAAGCAGATATGCGTATGTCCATGTATTCTGCACTGCCTTGTCCCTTTCTCAGGTGGAAGATGGCACACTGTACCTGAGGCCCTGCCCCTTGCCTTGCCCATGGCTGGGGTATCCTGAAGATCAGTCCATAGCGGTCTAGGGAAAGCTTCCTCATTCCTTTTCCTGGCAGTGTACTACTCCACCGGGCAGATGTGGCAGAGTTTACTGATAGACATTTGAGTTATTTCTACTCTTTTGTCACTTAAAAATTTGTGCAACAAATAGCCTTGCATCATTTTTATTTGTGTCAGTTTATTTTGGGGATAGATTTCCACAAAGGCTAAATGTATTTGTAATTTTTAATGATATGCCAAGTTTTCATTATTATTTTCAAGAAATTCTACAATTTTGCCTTGTATTTCTCCTTTGATCCAAGCATTTTTAAAAGAGCAAATACTCACTTTTAACCGTTAAACGGTTATCCTGTTTCCACTTTGCTAACATCAGTATTTTGATTACTTTTGCATTTTCTTCTCTAGGTGCTTACATTTTTTTCCACATAGGTCTAATCATAATGTGACGCAGTTTCTTCCATTTATTCATTTATTTAGACAGTTTCTGAGTGCCCGTTATGAGCCATGCATAGTGCTTCGTGCTGGCCATAAAGAGATGCGTAGGACAGATTTTCTACCCCAGTAAGCTCATCTGTGTGTCATACACATTGTGCATCTTCTTGATCTTCACATTTTTAAATTTTTTGAATGTTTAGATTTTTCTCAGTTTTTTGTACTGTAGATGCAGTGAGCATCATAAAGGATGTAGTTATATTCTTCTATTGGCTTTTCTTTTTCCTTTGGATACATTCTTGAAAATGAAATTATACTGGGTCGGGGGGTTGACATTTCCCTAACCTTTGTCATATATCATTGCTGTATATTTGATTCCGGAAGGGGAGAGGCAGGAACTGCGGTGTTGACCCCAGGCTCTAGCCTGGTACCTGACACTCAGCCTGTGTTTGCTGAAGAGTTATGTCCGTGGCCCACCCTGCTGTCAGTGCGTGCTGCGTATGCACTTCAACAGCCTCTCCCACTGCCCCCCACCCCTGCGGTCACTCCTTGTTCCCTGGGGTCTCCAGAGCTGGCTTACCTCTGAAGTCCCAAATGTGGCCTTCCAGTCTCTTGCCACAACTTGCCATCCTTTCTTCTCTCCCACCACCCTGAGCCTTCCTGCCTTGGATGACTCTGGCTCCCCGACTTCCATTGTCTTCCCGCCTTTACTTCCTGTTCTTCCTCAGCTGCTCCCTCGCTCATCCCACCCTTTCAGGCCTGTCCCCACCTTCACCCTCCATTTTTTGTCCTTTTGACAGTGCTTCTGCCGCACTGGCTCTACTCGCCCATCCCCAGCCCGCCGGCCTCCTTCCTCCCGGGTTGCTGAGCGTGTCAGGGGGCGTCCCATCTTGCATTGATTGGTGCCATTGCAAATTTATGGATTCCAATCACAGCTGGACTTGCAGTGCTGCTGGGCAATCCTTTTACTTGTCCCTCATCAGCTGCTTTTCACATTACCCTTGGCAGCTCTCTTAGACCTTTGCCACTTCATCAAGCCTCTTCACCTCACCCTGCCTTGTGCCAAGCAGGTGACCTTGCCTTTTACTTCACAGAGAAAATAGAGGCCTTCAGTCTTCATCCCCCATCTCAATGAATGGAGCCACTATCTGCTTTGTTCAGTTCCCCAGAGCCACAACCTGGAACCATCGAAATCCTTCCTTCTCTCACCTCCTGCATCCAGTTAGACCATGCCATGGCTTCTTTGTTTCCATAATAAATACATAACCCGTTGAGTACACTCCCTCTTCTCCAATCCTGTCATCTTTAGACACAGAAATATGATGAAGTCGTATCTTACTGAACATTCTTCCGACTCTTTATTACCCTCAGGCACATCCCAGACTCCTTGGTGGGCTACCCGTCCCCATCCCACCATGACGCCATAGGCATCTGCCCAGTTCCTTTCATTCTGCTGATGCTAACCTCCTTGCTCCTTCCAAATGCCCCTTCTCTCTTACTCCCATCGGTCTCTGCCTCACTTGAACAGATGCCGACCCTTCCAGATATCCACAGTGTGGGGCGCTGGGAGTGCCCGAAGGTCCCCAATGAGTTAAGATTCTTAATTCGGTAAAGATGCAGATTTTTTTGCATGTAGGAATGGGTGTGCTAGGTCCCACCCAGCATCTGTATCTCTGGGCAGCTTGTCTTTCTCTGTTCATCATCAGGTACTTTTCATGGCCACTGAACCTGCCGTGACTCATGTGAGGTATGCGATTCACAAAATTGGGCATGGTATTAATATTGTTACTATGACTACTGCCACTGCTACCAGCTACCATTTCTTGAACTCTCACTATGTGATATACCCTGCTCCAGGATTAGCACGGATTATTTTGTTTCCTCTTCCTAACCACCCTGGGAAGGATGGGCACGTTTGTTGATTCATCCTTGTTTTAGAGGTGAGGAGCTTGAGGTACAGAGAAGTGTGGTTGTGTGTGTTGGGGAGTGGCTGAGCTGAAGAAGGAGCACAGGGTGTTGGGTCCCGTTTCATGAGGCTTATCATTGTGTGTTTGGGGTTGCCTAGACTCTACTGGATATTGTGACCAGTAGTTTCTCTCCCATTCTAGACTCTGAGCCCCTGACTGTAGGAGCTGGGTCTTATTTTATTTATCTTTGTGACCTAGCACACAGTCTGGTACCTGGTAGATTTTTAGTAAAGATTTTTAGAACTGAATCGGCTGTAAACCCCCCTTTCGGTAATGTGGCCACGTTTCTTCAGCGGTCCTGAGCTATTTGCCTTCTGTCTCAGGGGAGCGATGTCCCACCGCCTTTTCAAGTTTGAGATCTTCATTTTCTTCTTTGGTCCCGTCTTCTTATGTTTTTGCTTATTTTTCCAGTCTCTCTCGTTGGCTTTTCTCTCTCAATTATAATCACGCCTACGTCTCCCGCCTCTTTCTGTTCCCTGGCCTTGACCGTGAGCGCAGCGCTAGTCCTTTCCCTCTGGCCGAGCTTCTAGAAAGAGGAACCTCTGCGGCTCCCACCTCTGCATGGGCTCCCATCCAGGCATCGGCTCACTGCTCACTGCAGCTGATGCTCCCAGAAGCCAGGGGACAAGGATCTTGCCACGGACTCAACTAATCTCATTGTGAAATCCAACGTTTTTGTTTTTTCAAAGATAGTTTCAATTTTTAAAATATCATGAAATATTTTAATCACACAAGAGGCTTGTGTAACAAACACCCATATATCTACTGTTTATATTCAACAATTGTTTACATTTTGCTTCAAACCTTTTTATTTTTTCTTTATAGGTTATAGATATGGTTGAAACTGCTCTGTGCCCTCCTCCATCCCTTCTTTCTCCCTTCCTGCCCTTCTGTCGGAAACCACCATCCTGCGCTTGGTGTGTCCCTTCCCATCCGGGGTTTGTAGTCACACCACTATGTAAGTGGCCCTGAGGAAGAGACAGTCTTGTTTTGGGTGCTTTAAAACCTCACATAAATGGTATCAGACTGAGCTCTCCCTTCTGCCGCGCACTTTTATTCCTCCGTTTTTAAGATCTATCCACATTGATCCGAAGAGCTCTTGGTCATTCATTTTAACTGTTTTATGGTATTGCATTTATATTTTTTCCACAACTTATTTATCTATCCGGTGACTTCTCTTCTTTCTTTTCCTTTGCTGGATCCATTTGCACCATGTCACTGTTAACTACTTTTGGGTTTTTGAAGAAACCGTTCTTGGATGCCCACTAGGCTAATGTTGCTCTACCTTGGCAATGGAGATGAAAGGTGACCGGGACGTGTTCTCGGTTCCTCCTAGAGCTCATCATCAGGCAGGTCTGGACTGGGATCGTCTGAACCTTCCTTCCCTTGGCTTCTAATAATATGACTTCAGTACCAATAACAGCCAGCATTCATTGGGGGCATACTGTGCCCCAGACACTATCTAAGCCCTTTATGTAGATTAGGTCATTTCATCCCCATGGCCACCCTGTGAGAGAGGTACTACTATTGTCCACTTTACAGGT
This sequence comes from Ceratotherium simum simum, assembly GCF_057802395.1. Lineage (NCBI taxonomy): Eukaryota > Metazoa > Chordata > Mammalia > Perissodactyla > Rhinocerotidae > Ceratotherium > Ceratotherium simum. The sequence continues at coordinate 5,431,171 of NC_141920.1, forward strand.
GAAGAAACAGAGGCTCAGAGAGGCTGAGTCCCTTGCCCAAGGTGGCCCAGCTAGTAATTGCAGAATGCAGATGGGGGCGCAGTGTTCAAGCCACTGCAGTGTCACCTGTTGAGTTCTTACATGTCCTCCCTGCCTCTTCCCTTCCTTCGTGCCTGTGTCTTTCCTGGTCTCCGTCACTAGCCCTTGTCCTCGCTCTGCAGGGTATTTTCTGGTCTTTTTCTCACAGTGCCAGGATTCCCTTGATGGTCTCATCTGCTTGCATGGGTCCAGGGGATCCACGTGCATGCGAACACCAGACTGCTGGCTCTCACCCGGGTCTCTGCAGTCCGTGAGTTGCTGACCTCCATCTTCACAGCCCACTGGACGGCTCTGCCTAGAGATCCAGCGCATCGCGTGGAGCTCAGACACTCCAGCACCCACACCTCTTCTCCACCCTCAGTCTTGCTTCTCCTTCCATTTTCTCCTTCTGGTTACTGATGGCCTGAGGCACAGACCCCAGAGTCATCTTGGATGTTCTGTGACCATCTTCAGTGATGCACTCAGCTCTCTTCCACGGTGTCTCTCAAGCCTGCCCTCTCCTTTCTGTCCTCCGCCCCCCAAATCCATGGCTGGGTCAAAGCCGGAAGCTTCTCTGCCTGGGAGCCCCTCGCCTGCTCTCAGCTTTCAGAACCACTTGAGGTTTCTAAACTGTCACCCTTACTGAAGCCGCGTCTCATCTTGTCACTCTGCTTTTGAACCCTTGGGGCTCCCCAGTGCACCGGGATAACCACCAGAGGTCTTAGTGGGGCACTGAAAACTTTTCCCCCTCCGACCTCAGCTGGCCCTTGAGCCTCCCACCCCGCCACTCTGCCCAGGCTGCCGTCCAGGTCTTCTCGCTCGTCTCCAGGATTCACTTCTCTGTGCCTTTGAGCACGCTGGTACATGAACATTACTTAGTGTATTAGTGTCCTGGGGCTGCCATAACAAAGTACCAGAAACTGGGTGGCTTAAAACAACAGAAATTTATTCTCACAGTTCTGGAGCCCAGAAGTCCAAAATTAAGAGATTGTCGGGATTGCGCTTGCTCTAGAGGGCCCAGACTAGAATCCGTTCTTTGCCTCTTGCAGCTGCTGGTGGGTGCTGCCTTCCTTGGCTTGTGGCCGCATCACTCCAGTCTCTGCCTCCATCTTCACATGACTTCTCTCCTCTTCTGTCTTCTCCTCTTGCCTTTCTCTTATGAGGATACTTGTGATTGCATTTAGGGCGCACCCTGATAATCCTGGATGCTCTCAAGATCCTTAACTTAATCACATCTGCAAAGACCCTTTTTCCAAAGAAGGCCACATTCAAAGATTCCAAGGATTTGACGTGGACCTAACTTTTGGGGGCCACCCTTCACCTGCCACCCTGGGCAGGTTTCTAACTGCCTTAAACATCTGGCTCCACATCCGCTCAGGACTTCCCCTCCCTGCTGGGAGTGTCCTCCCAGCGCTGCTGCCTTCTGGCATCCTCGGCCATCACCTGGGATTGTGTGGTGGAGTGAGGCGGCCGGTGGGTCTGGCTCTTCTGGTCTATGGTCCCCTCTCATGTTCTCTGCTCCTGGCATGTGCCAGACACTCAATAAGTGATACCCCAGAGTTACTGGTGGCTTTTGCTGCCTGTAGTTGGGCACCGAGGCCTGTCACCTCTGCCAGGGCATCGCCTTGTCTGTCCTCGCCCCCTCCACCGGGATTGTTGCAATAGCTATTTTGCTGACTTTTCTGCCCTCAGTCTTTCATCACCTCCAATTTACTCGGAACACTGCTGCTGGAATGATCTTTCTAAAATACTGTTTTCATCCTGTCACCTGTTCAGAATCTTTAATGTTGCGTTGCCTTCATGGCTTCAGTCTCATGGGCTAGCCCTTTTTGATCACCTGCTATCCGCTAATCACCCGCGACTCTATCTACTTACTTCTGGGTCCCCTTGCGATTTTCTTGCCTTACCATCCCTGTGATGAGCTGCGTATTTCATTACTTGCTCTATAAATTGGAATTTCCTGTGCTTCATTTCCCCAGAGATGTTCTCTCTCCAGCTTCTGAGGACCCCTCTGAGTTCCAGTGCTTGCTCACCCCACGTAGACTGCAAAGAACACACAACTCCTCCACCTTCCTCTTTGGACTGAGGAGGCTTTGTTTTCTGTGTCCCTCCTTGTGCGGGCTCTCCTCTGGGCCCAGGCCCTGCTGCCTTCCGTCGTCGCAGCATACGTAGTTCACGACCAGGTGTGGTGCGCCAGGGTTTTACAGAGAGGTCGGAGGATGGTGTTTTCCCATCCCTGTGCCTGTGGAGGGAAATGCACTCTGTGTTGTCCAGTTGTGGCCAGGTTCTGAGGGTGCATTGGAGGACAAAGGACAAGTCAAGACACAGGACCCACCCTCCAGGTTCACCCTCTGCAGCGGGAGAGACAGATGGCAATGTGTAATCATACAGAAAAAAAATGTGTGTGTGTGTGTATGTATGTATGTGTAGAAATCTGGGATATGAGTTGTGCAGGAAGAGTGCAGGGCACTATTAGCGTACAGATGGGGGACCTGACCTAGTCAGGCTCAGAGGAAAGGGATGCTTGGCCTGAGAGCAGAGGCATGGTAGGAGTCAGTCAGGCAAAGGGAGCTGCATGTTCTAGGGCCTCAGGAAGGAGGTGCGAGGGCCAGGAGACCTGTGTGGTCCATGTGCACCGCGGGGCAGGGAGGCAGGGGATGGCCTAGCACTCCGCTGAGGGAGTTTGGTCTTTGTCCTGAGAGCACCTTGGTTCTGTATTTTACCTTTTGCCTTTTTTCCTCTTCTAGGTTAGAAAATCAAGTCAGGAAGTGCTCTTGATTCTTCTGGAACAAGATCTAATTTTCCAGCATGATATTGAAAACAAAGTGTGTCCAATCCTGCTGGCGCTGTCTGCCCCAGACAGTGATGATGAATATAAAGCAGAAGCCGTGAATGTAAGTCTCTCTGGGAAAGAGAGCCCCACACCTGGGTGGACTGCCTCATAGCTTGGCGTGTGCATGACTTGAAGTATCACATGCGCTCGATATTGGCCAGCACGGTCCCCATAAGCAGGGTGGCTGGTGATTTGACTTCGGTCAGAGAAAGTTCACAGTTCAGATCTGTGGATGTTTTGGAAGTGATTATCCTCATATCACCAACTGTTTTACGAAGGCAGAGCTTGGGAAATCAGAGTGGTCCGGGCAGAGCTGCACAGCTGGCTTAGACTTCTGCTGAACAAGATGCCGAGATTTATGGGTAAATCCTTGACCCTGCGTGGATCATGGACCTCGTTTCCCAAAGTAAGGAACCCAGTGTGGTCTGGGAGATGATTTTAGGTGGTACTTGGACAATTTAAGAAAAGTCTTATAGACACGTGTGTCTTTTTTATAGATTAGGACAAGACTAAGGCAGGTATGTCAGCAAATATGAGAGCATCACTCTCAAGGATGCAGATGTGGCCAAAATGTTTGCAGCAGTTTGGGAAATGCTGTGTGAAAGTGTTTGCTCTCATGTCAGTTAAGGTATACAATTAAAGGGATAGTATAAATCCTAAATTTCTTCTACTGTTAGTAGTCAGTTTTGTGGTATGCTTGGGTTTGTAAGACTCTATCCCCATTGTGCAGTGATTGTACAATCAAGGACTTTCTACCTGCTTCTAGAACCCTTGTTCGCAAACTGGCTGTTGATGGGCCAGTGCTGGCTTTCACGTGTGGCCCTTAGACCAAGACTCCCCATCTTGTCCTCAGGCCTCCTCCTCCGTGGCTCAAGGGAAGGTCACCCAAGGCCACCTTGTTTTCCGGAGCTGCTGCCTACTCTCACTGACCCGTGCAGGTGGTGCTACACAACATGGCTGTTTCCATTTGTGTTCTAGAAGTAATGGCTCCAGGATTATTCTACCATTTCAGGAGAAATCATGCATAGAGGTTTAAAAAATCATAAGCCTTAATTATGAGTACAGTAAGATATAGAAGATAGTTGTTTTGTTGTTTGGAAAAGAATGACGTTAGAGACAGGAATTTTCTTTTTCAAAGTGTGGAAATGTTATACACCATGGAGCTAAAAGATTGTATTACAGCATCAGAACATTTGGCAATTATTCTTCATTTATGTAAAAGCTTTCTTCAAATATGAGTTAAAGGTCTGGCTTTTTAAACTAATTTAATTTTTTGCATATTCCATATGTTTATAAGATGAATCAGGCTGAAGAATAATTGATTATTAAAATTCAAATTCTCCAGGGTTCTTTTATAAATTTCAAGTTTCGCTATAATAAATCAAATTTATTGTGCAAAGTGAACCTGGATAATATCATTTAGTTGGGGTATTTGGCAGCTGAGCAGTGAACTTTGCCAACTAGATCTTCGTTTCTGTTTTAAAGTTGGTTAGGCGAGTTTCCAAGGTTACGGCTGACAACCAAATATCTTATCCCTAAAGACTGATAATACCATGAAAAATAATGCTAAAGGCATTTTTGCATGATTTTTATTTTGTTTTGTTTCCAGCCACTCCATTCTTGTCAGCAATATTCTTCTTCTTTTTTTTTTTTTTTAGTGAAAATATTTGGAAAATATAAGCAGACTTCAAAAAGCTATCTCCACACATCACTTGCAGAACAAATTAGTTCACATCAGTTGTGTTTTTCATTCAAAGTGAGTTACTGATATCATTACTTGAGTGTATAAGCTTTCAAATGTGGCTGCAAAGAAGAAAAGTGGTCTTGAACCCTGCCCAGGCCAAGGCACATCTGTGTGTTGGGGTCTTCCTGGAGGAGCTCCACTTCTCTGCCCAGGGACGCCTGATGGAAACAGGATTTGGGGTGCCTTGTCTGGCCCACGTGTGCTTTGGTCAGATTCAGAAGCTGTTCTGTCCTCTTTCCTAGGGGTCTTGGAGGGGACTCACTCCTTGGGCACCCAGAGTTGTGGAGCCTAGAGGGCGCTGTTTTCTTTTTAGCTAGGAAATGACAATATGCATAGAGAGTGGATTTCGTTTTTCAAGGAGGAGGCCACACGTGTGATTGGCAGAGCTCCCCAAGAAGGGCAGGGTTCTCATTTAGCTGGTCTGTGAGTGACACCCCAAACACTACAGGCATCGATGTGTACTTGTGAGGAGGTCATAGGTGAGAAAAGAAGCAAATTGTGCTGTTCCGATGCCCTGGTGTTTTGGGGCTCTCTTTGCAGCCATATGGTGTGAATATTGCTACATCTGTATGTACATAAACACACACACTCTCAGAACAGTGCCGTTTTGTTTGGAAGGAATTGCTTCTCTCTCTGAGGAAACCGCCTGCCTCCATACACAAAAGGTGCATCTATTCATTAGACTTTTCATTCTCATTGGAAGTTACAATCAGTTGATTCTGATGCTAGCAAGCCTAGCGCATACATGATTAGGAAAATCAAAGATAGCCAACTAGACATGTCCTGGGCATTTTAAAATTGAGTTATGCAGTACAAATTACATGTTGGTTTCCTACATCCTGGTTTCTCACATATATATGCATTTTGTTTTGTGAAGTCTTTCTAGATATGCCAGGCAATATTAGTGACTCCTTCCTTCCTGCATCAGAAGGCTTGGTTCATATCTGTCTGCTATCATTTAGCAATTGAATTGTGAACTTGGTTTGTTTGTTTATTTCTCCCTCAAAATGGTGAGCTGCTTAAACACAGCTGTCCTTCCACCATGGCACCCAGCACAGTGCCAGGCCCAGGATCAGTGCTACATAAATGTTGGTTGTTGAATGAATGGATCGGTATAAACTGGAAGTGCTGTACCCTGTAATTATATCTAGACAGCATGAACAGGCCACCAGAGACCAATTATAATTCCTCTTGCTTGCAGGAAGGCCATTAGCATTCTGAGATTATAACTAATTGTCAGAAGCCTATTTTTCTCTCCCAACACGTTTTCACATTAAGGCTTCCTCATTTTTTGTTGTCATTCCTATTTTTAAGCTCATTTTTATTTGTGCATTTATTTAAAAAGAATGTTGTGGTTATGTGCTATAAAGAATAGTGGGCTCCAAGCAACTAAGTGAAGATCGTCATTCCATACAAGTGGTTCCCAGGGCCACGGGAATGTCATTCTAGTCGCTTGGTGTGCTGACTTTTAATGATTTTGAATTTATTTTATATGGGTAGTAATAAGGTCATGTGGGTGTGGCGGATGGACAGGGGTGGATGGAGATACCAGGCACTAATCTTTAGCTGCCTGTTGCCCTGGATACGGAGGCCTCGCGTCCTCATTTATTGTGGCTGTCACTGTACAGCTCTGCCCAGCATCAGATCAGAAATACGTGTCCTCTAAATTCGGAAGACTTTTCCTCATTCATGTTGTGGGGATTGTTTCCCCTTCCCCCACTCCAATTGGTTTTCTTTCCCCTCTTGTCTGCTGTGTGCAGATTCCAAATAGAATAGTGGGTGCACTGCTAACCCAGGGCCCTTTTCTGCTGTAAAAAGGCAGTGCTGTGCAGTGGGAAGAGCCGCCTGCAGACACAGGAAAGTCCTCCCTCCCTCCCTCCCTCCCTTCTTTCCTTCCTTCCTTCCTTCTTCCTTTTCTTTTTCTTTTTTTCGGGGGAGTGGGAGAGTTCTTTAAAAATTTTTTTGGGTAATTTTTCGTTTTGTTTTAATTTCAAACTTGTAGAAAAGTTGCAGGAACGAACTCCTGTGTACCTGTATCCAGCTTCTCTGGTAGTGTATATTTAGTTCCTTTTTTTATCATATTCTCTCTCTTTTTACACACGCACACATAGATATATACGTACACATATGTAAATGTATTTTTCTGAGCCATTTGAGAGTAAATTGGAGACATTGTGCCCCTTTACTCCTAAATACTTCAGTGTCTATTTCCTAAAAAACAAGGAAATTCTCTCTTAAACAACCATAATACACTGATCAAAATCAAGAAGTGTAGCACTGATATGGTGCTAATATCTTATCCGCAGTTGACATTCAAATGTTGTCATTTGTCAGGGTCACACACTGCGCTGAAGCATCACATCTCTTTGGTCTCCTTTAGTCTGGAACCCATCTTGAGTCTTTCTTTGAATTTCGTGACATTAACGTGGGAAGAGTATAGGACAATTCTTTGGTAGAATGTCTCCCACTTGGCATTTGTCTGATGTTTCCTCATGGTTAGATTCAGGCTCTGCATTTCTGGCAGGGCATCACGGGAGTAATGTGTTCTCACATGCCACGGTCCGAGGCCCAAGACTTGCGCTTGTCCTCATCTTGGTGATGTTAACTCTGTTGACTTAGCTGGTGTCTGCTGATACTAGGTACTACTTTCCCCTCTGGAAATAATAAGGGGAGTTACTTTGAAACTATGTAAGGATGCTTTTAGCCAAACTTTCACCCACTAGTATTAGCGTCCATTGATGATTCTAGTTGACATTCTACTGTGAAGAGTCTTCCCTTCTCCGTTATTTGCTAACATTTTGTTGGGGATTTTCACTTCTATATTCAAGAGGACTGTTGTAGGCAGTTTTTTTTTTTCCTATTACATTTTTGTCAGGTTTTAGAATCAGGGTTATGCTGGCCTCAAAAATTGAGTTGGGAAATATTCCCTGCTCTTCTATTTTCTGAAAGATTTTGTTTAAGATTGTTGTTATTTTTCTCTTAAATATTTGTTAGAATTCACCAGTAAAACCACTGGTCCTAGGCTTTTCTTTGTGAGATGGTTTTTGATAACAGATTCAATTCAGATATGGGGCTGTTCAGGTTTGTTATTTCATCTGTGTCATTAAGTTGTATATTTAAGGGAATTTATTAATTTCATCTAAGTTGTTAAATTTATTGGGATATATTTGTTTACAATATTCCTTTATCCCTTTAATGCCTGTAAGGTCTGTAGTGTGGGCCGGCCCGGTGGCACAGGTGGTTAGGTGTGTGTGCTCTGCTGCGGCGGCCCGGGCTTTGCCGGTTCGGATCCCGGGTGCGCACCGATGCACTGCTTGTTAAGCCATGCTATGGTGGTGTCCCATATAAGGTGGAGGAAGATGGGCATGGATTTTAGCCCAGGGCCGGTCTTCCTCAGCAACAAGAGGAGGATTGGCATTGGATGTTAGCTCAGGGCTGGTCTTCCTCACACACACACAAAAAAAATCTGTAGTGTTACCCCTGTCATTTATGATGTTGGTAATTTGTGTGTTGTCTCCTTTCTTTCCTTTCCTGATCAGTCTTGCTATCTTTGTAGTCTTTTATCAGTTTTATTAATATTTCCAAAGAACCAATTTTTGGCTTTATCGATTTCTTTATTGCTTGTTTTCTTTTTCATTGATTTCTACTGTTGATTATTTCCTTACTTCTTACTTGAGTTCAATTTGCTTGTATTTTTCTAGCTTCCAAAGGAAGAAACTTAATACTTTTGAGCCTACTTTCTTTTCCATTTTTAGCATTTAAAGCCACACATTAATGTGTATATCTTTGTGCCGTATTGACTCTTTTGTTGAGAAATGACATTGTCTCTGAGAGCAGTGTGTAGCTGATAGTCTACTGTGATGTTGCTGTCCCACTCCAGCATGCCTGTGCTTTCTGTCTGTCAGAGTGTATTTGTTGATGTGCTTTTACTCTCACCTTGTATGTCTTTACATGTAAAGTGTTCTTGCTTTCGTTAGCGTCGAGTTGGGTTTTGCTTTTATATCTAGTCTGGCGGTTCCTGCCTTTTAATTGGAATGTTTAGTCCATTTATGTTTAATGTAATTATTGATTGTATTTGGATTAAATGCTGCCATTTTGTTTCTTGTTTTCCATTTGTCTCATCTGTTTTTGTTCCTCTGTTAGTTCTTTCCTGCCTTCTTTTGGGCTAATTGAGTGTTTTTGTAGTACTGCATTTTAATTTTTCTATTGAGGATTTTCAAAAAATATAGCACCTTGCAGCAATGTAGTTCCACTCACTCCCTCTCCTCCTTTGTGCTGTTGTGTTTTCGTATATGTTATGACATATATATTACATTGTGAACCTGATGATATTGTATTATAATTTTTGATTTAAACAATGATATGAAGAAATGAAGAGAAGGGAAAAAACATATAGCCTTTTATACCCACATTTTGACTGTTTTTGGTGCTCTTCCTTCCTTTCCTGAATCTGAGTTTCCATCTGGTATCATTTTCCTTCAGTCTGAAAAACTTCCTTCAGTACTTTTTTAAGTTTGGTTGGCTGATAGTGAAATCTCTCAGTTTTGATCTGAAAATGTCTTTATTTTGCCTTCGTTTTTGAATGATAGTTGTACTGGCTATAGAACTGTGGGTTGACAGGTTTGTTTTTGTTTGTTCTTGCAACACTTTAAAGATTTCATTCTGCTGTCTTCTGCAAAGTCAGCTGTCTTTCAGATTATACTCCCATATATAAAGTATTCTTTTTTCTCTGGCTGCTCTTGAGACTTTTCTCTTTATCTTTGCAGAGTGAGTGCTTATCCTGCTTTGTGTTTATTGAACTCCTTGGATTTGTGTGTTGATGCCCTGCACCTAATTTGGGAAATTTTTGGCTATTGTTCTTTCAAGTGCTTTTTTCTGTGCCGTTTCTCTTTCTCCTTTCAGTCTGGGACTTAGATTACGCAAAGTTAGATGCTTGATAATGTCCTACAGGTCTTTGAGGTTCTGTTTTTTTTTTTATTTTTGGTCATTTTTCTCTCTCATGTTCAGATTTGATAATTTTTATTGATCTATCTTTAAGTTCAGTGACTCTTTTTGTCATCTTCAATCTGCTGTTAAGCCTCTCCATTAAATTTTTTATTTCAGTTATTGTGCTTTTTATCTCTATACACCTGCTTTATTTGGCCTTTTTAATGGTTTCTCTATCTCTGTGATATAGAGATTTCCTGTATGTTCTTCTTTATGCATGTGTTTTCCTTTCAATCCTTGAATAGATTTATAACAGCTCCTTTAAAGTCCTTGTCTGGTAGTTATGACATTTGGATCATTGTGGTGTTGATTTCCATTGACTGCTTTTTTTCTTTATCATGGGTCACTTTTTCCTGTGAACACATAGTTATTTTTAATTCAACACCGGCCAGTATAAATAATACACTGCAGAGACTCTAGATTCTGTTTTGTTTCTATAAAGTGATTTTTTTTATGTAGCAGGCAGTTATCTTGTCTGATCTCCAGCTCCCAGCTGTCTCTTTTGTGGTGAGCAGCAGCTGAAATCTCTGCTCAGGTTGTTTAGTTTCTGGCTGCTGCTTTTCTGCTGGGTCCCTTGAGATCTCCCCCACACGTGTTGGTTTAGCAGTCAACCAAAGATCTCAGCAAATTATATACACAGATTTTGGGCTTTACTTGCAAATCTCTCTGACTGCTGTCCATCTTCTAAGGACAGCCTCCCCTCCAGTTTCTGCCTTTTGGTTGCTCTCCAGCGCTCTCAAATGGTTGTTTTCTTACAGATTCTGTAATTGTTATCTGTAAGAGGGTAAGTCTGACCAAGCTACTGTTTTACTACCAGAAGTCTTGGTTCTTTTTTATAGTTTCCACTTTTTGGTGAGATTTCCTGTCTGTTCCTTCATTATGACCCGATTTTCCTTTTAGTCCTTGAGCATATTTATAACAGCTGCTGTAAAGTCCTTTTAAAGTCTGCTGATTCTAACGTCTGGACTTTCTGTGGATTTGTTTCTACTGACTGATATTTTTCTTGAATATGGATCACATTTTCCTATTTCTTCTCACGTATATGAATTTTTTTTATTGTTTATTGTATCTTCTTGATGAAACCTTGTAGAAACTCTGGATCTGGTTGTTTTCCTCTGAAGAGTACTGACTCTGTTTTAGCCAACAGTTGAGATGCTCTTTCGCCTACAGTAGTCGGCAGCTGAAAGCACTCAGTTCCTTCCCTTCAAGCTGTTGCTTTTCTCTATGGATCTTACCATCTCCCTTGTGCATCTGTGGTTCCAAGCTTAGCCAAGGGTTAGAGTAGGATTTAATCATAGATTTGGGGGCTCTTTCTTTTTTAGCTCCCTCCTTCCTCCCTAGGATTTCTACCCTCACTTTCCAGTTGCTCTGGCAACCTCAATCTCCATTCTCTGACTTCTCAAGCCAGTAAAACTGTAGCTTTTGCTTGAGGTCCAGCTATCCTGCAGAGCCATGCAGAATGTGGGGTGCCCCTGGGCAGAAAAGCAGCAGCAATGTACATTTTACGCACTGAGTTTCCCTTCTCTCAAGGATCTGCTCTCCTTTCATTTCCACCAGCATCTGATCACTCTCCAGTGCCTACAAGTCATTTTTTATACCTTTTCCAGCTATTACTATATGTCCCACCTCACCACTACTTAGTTTTGGTCACATTACTTAACCTCTTTGAGTGTTGGTTTCCTCATCTGGAAAAATGAGGACAAATAATACCCATGTCATGGGGTTTTGGGAAGGCAAAATGAGTTAATGCACATAAATTATTCATTTATTTGTTGGGCACACAGTAGGTACCTGGCACATGGTAACTCTCGAGCTTCAGACAATTCCTTATCTGAGTAACACTTGAGAAATATTTGGCCTTCTATTGATCAGATAACTTGACAAAACTCAGAATAAAGTGTTCTCCATTTTTCCTTCTTGGGAATGTTGGCAATATTTTGTATATTAGCTTTTGGAATCTAGTTAGTGATACGTGCGACACATATGCTTTGCTATTTCAAGTGACTCTCACTTTCTTATTATTCATAGATAATCTGCAGACTGGCTTCAGTGCTGAGCAAGAGCACAGTTGAACGCCTGCTGCTTCCCCGATTCTGTGAATTGTGTGGTGATGGGAAACTCTTTCAAGTTCGGAAGGTGGGAACATATAGTTTCAAAACTCGAAAAAATTCAAAAAGTTAAAAAATTCAAAATTGGTTTCTTTAAAGTTTCTGGACTTCCTCAGTAGACACGATCTGGAAGAAAAATGTGGCCAGTGTAAACTGTGTAAGGAAACCATCTGAACCATGTTGCCAGTTTTTACTGCAATTAGGGAATGTATAGATACCTGGAGATGAGATTCTGTGAGAGTAAACCTGTTGCTCTCAGGCACAGGAGGACGAGTTATGAGACCTTGCTGGCTTGTTGTTAGATACTGTTGCTCAGACGTGCAAAGTCTTTCATTATCTGGGGTGATTTGCTCTAGAACCCTCTTATCTTGGCTATAAATTCTAACTCCAACCCCGCCTCCCCCCTTCCCTTTTAGTTGCTTATCACTTGGTTGTCAAATTCTTCCTTTGGAAGGCCCTTGCCACCCCTCCCTGAACAGCCTCATCTTCCACTTGCTGTGTAGCTGGCCGTCTTCTTTCTGGTCTCTCCTTATGACGCATTGGCTTCGAGAAGATAGGTATCATTTACCATGCAGAGAATATTAAGGGTTTCTTTTGCTCTGTTGCTAACAAATGCATTATGTATTGAGATCAATTAGGAGCCAGAAAGTCCTAGAGTTTGGTACACTGTTGTAAATCTTCTGTTTCCAGTGCATTGGAGGCACCTGGGTGGTGCCGTGTGGGCAACGGGCTTGGTGAGTGCTTGTTAGCTGCCTGACTAGAGGAGTAATTGCTCTCGAGGTTCCTGCTTGTTAGTTTCACAATTTGTTAAGACAAAAAGAAAGCTTAGAATAATGGGTATGCCTTTTGCCTTTTTAAGGTATGTGCTGCAAATTTTGGTGATATTTGTCACGCCGTTGGACGAGAAGCCACTGAGAAATTTTTGGTATGTGAAGTTTTGCCAATTGTAATTGCTGATGCGCTTCTTAGGGCACTCTTAAAATCAACTGTAAAGTTTTGTATTTATGAGTCTGTTACTTTGGAATGGCAGCTCAGTTTTGCATTCATCAATTGCAAATTTCTTGACTTCTGAAGCTAACATTTCTCGTAAGCATTAGGCAGCTGGTCTGTGGAACGGAGCGAAAGCAGCCCCAGTCCTCTTTGCTGTGGACTTTTGCTGTTGCTTCCTCACTGGTCACTTCCCTCGTTCTGTCCTCACTGTCTAAGCCGCTTTCTCTCTCCCTTCTTGACTGCTCTCTCTGGAACACTGCTCCACCACCTCACTTCTGGCTTTCAAACCAGTGGGATTTTGTCTTGGTTTATAAGCTAAAATCCAGACCCTTGTTGGCCTTTCAGGTCCCTTCACAAGTACGTTCCTGCCTCATCTCCAGTCACCTTCCTCAGGTCCAAACACTGCCCTGGCCTGGGTAGGTCTCACCTTTGGCCATGCATCTGAATCATGGTTGGGCAGAAGGAGGTAGGGCCCAAGGGTCTTTTTATGAATTCATTTGTTATGAATTCCCTCGTGCTTCTGACGTACAGCAGGGTAGAGAACCACTTCACTAGGCAACCGGGTGACTCTTCAGCTCCCTTGAGGCTATCTACTCTTTCACACCTTCATGCCTGTGCTCATCACTGCTCCTCTCCTTCCAGTGTCTTCCCTACGTGGTGGGACCCTATTCACACTTCACACCCAGCTTGAATGTGCATAGGCCTCTGTCAAGTTCTTTCCTTGTCTAGACTCACCTACCCACCACGTCAGAAAGAATTAATCTCTCCCTTCTCAGCATTCCAACATCGTTTGTTCAGAGTGCTTGTTTGTCCTTCCCACACCTCATTATCGTTTTGCTGACGGGGGACCTTCACCCTGTCATGCTCATCCTTGTTTCTCTAGTGCGTACCCCAGACCTGGCACCTGGAGAACTATGCTGAAGAAGCGCCTGACACTTCTATTTGACAGGATATACTACCTGTATGGTTGGAATATAACCTGAAAAAGTGTAACCTTTAAATTGATTTTTAAATTGAAGTTCAGAAGCTCATTTTATTTTATTTAAAGTATAAGCCATGTCAACATACTTTGAACCCAAAAATAATTTTTAGTGGGCTGTAGCTTTGAATATACAGTGAGTGATATCATCTACTTAATGTATCTGAATGAAGAACAGCAGTGACCAACATACTAACCTTTCTGTAGGTGGATATTTCCATGATCATATATTCCCATTTGTGGAGCATTTTGGCTGATTATTTTACATTAGGATATTAAAAACAAAGCCTTATTTTCAAAGGATAAATTTTAAAAGAGGATATGATCATGACTTTCATACAGATATAAGATGGACATGTGTCAAAGATTTTATTTAACTCATTTATTAATGAGGGAACCAGTCAGCTCTAACAACCGGCTTAATGGAGAGCTCAAAGTGCCACTCATTCGTGGTCTGACCAAGGAGTACTGGAGGGAACTTACAGATGAGTTCAGAACTGGTCAGTATCCAGGGTGATAGTCAGTCGCATTCCACTGGACACAGTTTGCGTTTCTGTGGACAGGAAGTATGTGCATTACTATCAGATTTTAGCAGTTTAACTTCTAGCACTGAAGTAGCCTAGTCAAAGACCCTACAGATTTACAACTTCATTAACGTTTCTTCCTTCCAAGAGAGGAAAGAGAGGGGAACTAATATTTGGGGCATCTACTAAGTGGCAGTTACTTTCCCAACTAAGTGAAGCACATGGTTATCCACAGTTAGTGTTGGTGATTTTAATCTTGTCTAAAAAGAGTAAAAGAAAATACCTTAAATGTACATATTTAAAAAGTTACCTTTTTGTATCCATGATACCTGGATGGGTGAGCTATTTGGGATATCCGCTAAGTTTCAAAGTCATTCACAGTTTTTCTCTGTAATTCACATAATGAATATCAGTCATTCTGCCTTTTTGGGGGTTTTCTCTATTATCTTGTTAAATTTAACCAAGTCATTTCCTAGAATTAAGAGGTAAAGGAAATGTTGCTTTATTCTACTTATGATAATTTTTGTTTGTTTCAAATGATTCCTTTTATGGAATCAAATGATTCAAATGATTTCCTTTTTCTTTGTCTTTAATTTATGGATATGCCTTAACTACATCATTAAAACAGGTTCTGCCCTTCCTCAGGGTAACTCTGAGGTAACCTCAGAGTTTGAGTAGCACCATTTTATTTGCTTTGGTAGATCCCCAAGTTTTTTGAGCTCTGCTCAGATAGCGTGTGGGGGATGCGAAAAGCCTGTGCGGAGTGCTTCACGGCGGTGTCCTACAGCACGTCCCCCGAGGCCCGCAGAAGCAAGCTCTCACCTCTCTTCATCAGACTTATCAGTGACCCCTGTCGATGGGTAAGTGCGGGCGCTGGCAGCGCTGGCCTCCAGCCACAGCAAGCTCACAGGCCTCGTCTTGGCTTCTGGGCTTGTGACTATGTATTTTGTCTTTTCAGTAACTGGTTGGCATATTTAGACCTAGTGAGGATTAGGGCACCTAAAGTCTCAAAAGCTTTTTGGTGCATACTGAGAAAGTGGCACATACCTTAACATTTGTAGTGAATGAATATCATAGAAATGAGAATTGAGAAGGAAAAAACTGTAACTATGAATTGTTACCTTTCTGTTACTATCGTAAACATGCCTGTAATGATTAATAGGGTCTGTTCAGTGCTTTATAAAGTCTGGAATTACTCGATGTGGAATTAATATCCTGGAAGAATAAAAACTACATGATGGTGCTAAATTTTTCCTTATTTTCTGTTGAAAAATAGTTTCTTTGGAATTTAGGGAATGCTGTAGAAAGCAATGAATCTGGGCTGGCCCCGTGGCTTAGCGGTTAAGTGCGCGCTCTCCGCTGCTGGCAGCCCAGGTTCGGATCCTGGGTGCGCACCGACGCACTGCTTCTCTGGCCGTGCTGAGGCCGTGTCCCACATACAGCAGCTAGAAGGATGTGCAGCTATGACATACAACTATCTACTGGGGCTTTGGGGGAAAAAATAAATAAATAAATAAAATTAAAAAAAAAAAAAAGAAAGCAACGAATCTGCTCAGACATAATTTGGCGGACAGTGAATTGTCTGGTGATCAGCCATCTGTTTAGCCTGGGGTCAGACCTGGCTGATGCCACGTCCACCGCACTGTTCTCTGGTTTCAGGTGCGCCAGGCTGCCTTCCAGTCCCTAGGCCCCTTCATCTCCACTTTTGCAAACCCCTCCAGAGCTGGCCTTTATATTCGAGAAAACGGCACCCTGAGTGCCCAACCACTGGTTCAGGACCTGGACTCCGATTTCACCTCTGGGTCACCCAGTGCAGAGAGTCGTGGTGACACTCCCTCAGCCTGGTAAGCTCCGACCAGGGTGATTGCCAGGATCCCTGCTTCACCTCAAGCACCACCTGAAATTCCAGCAATTATCTTGTCTGAGTTTGGTAACAATGACTTTCTTGGCAAGATGGAATATTAGAGCTTTAATTATGTAAAGAAGCAAAAGTAATTGCAATAATGATTTTGAAACACGACTACTGGGTTATAAATAATGAAGCTACTGTGTCTCCTAAATTTAGATAAAATATTCATTGAGAGTAGTGATTAAATAACCTATAAAGAAAATTTTCTCTTACTTTTTGATTAATGAAGTTCTTTGGATAATTTACAGGGAAAATATGAAGTCTCCCAAATGTACTTTTGTGCCGTAGGATATTACCTGCACAGTAAAGGTGATACTCCTCACCCACCATTAGTAGAGCCTACACTGTTTTTCTAGTAAATTCTAGGGATTGATCTTGGATTTTTTTCTTATCTTTCCTTTGAGGATGATGTGTGCATACTAACCATACCATCCGAGGTAGTTTATAAGCATCTCTCCATTGTTAATATTACATAGGAGCACGAGAGTGGGTAATTTACATCTCAGATAATATAAATCCTTTTTAAGATTGGTGCATCCTTCCCTCCATCCTTCTCCATCCAAATTCATTGAGTTCCTGCTATATGTTAGGCCTGTGGGCAGCGTCTTCCTTATCAAGACTTTCCAAATAGCTGGTTATCAAATAGCTGGCACTTAGCGACTTCGACTTTGGCACCTTTTATTTTCTAATGCCTGCCCCCTGGTGGAGGCACTGACGAGCAGTAACTGCATGAAATCATGCTCCTGAACACGTGTCAGCAGAAGCCAGGGCCAGTTCACCACTTGAATATGATGGAGGGATTGGCTGAATTTTTGTGTGGCATTTTCAATGCACATAATACTCCCAGGGGGGCAGAGGGGGCTGATTGGGCCTCTTATTCTCTTGTGAGGTTGTTATCTCCCAGCACTGGGAGACACAAGAGGTTGGGTGGCCAGGTAGAGAGGAGGACCTGGCTTATGAGGGTGTGGATCTCGTGTTTCCCCATTTTACTTCCAGTCTATTATACAGTGCTAAAAGTTTGCCTTCCTTAATTTAACCTAGTTCAACAAAGCCGGTGCAGATTGAGCCAGATCTCTCCATGGAAGGCACATCAACGGAGACCAGCAGTTTATTACAAGTCAATAGCTCTTCTAATGGCCTAATGGAAAACCCAATGGAAGACTCTGTCTTGGCTGGCGCTGAGTTGACCAGGCTTTCCCCAGAGGCCAGTGCCTTTTCAGAGCTCCATGATATTAACGACCTCCCTATCAACAGCCACCCTGGACCAGATTCCTGGGCCTGCCCAGGGAGTCCTGAGGATGTATTCAATAATTTCCTTTATTGGCGAATTCCTCTTCCTGACATAAGCAAGGACTTAGAGCTGCTTCTGAGCGAGGCTGGGCTGCAAGAAAAAGGCTGCAGCAGACCTGCGACCGTGCGTAACAGCTGTGTGGCCGGGAGCGAGATTCAGAAAGTCCTTGATAGTTTGCAGGAGCATATGATGAATGATCCGGATGTTCAAGGTAAGTGCTGTCCACTGTAATTAAAGAGAAAATGGTCTATTTCGGGGTTGTGTGTCTTGTAGGCCTGTGTATTGTTGCGTATGTGCGTGTGCTTATCTTTATTTACACTGTGTACACGCTGAGAGGGGAGACTCGTTCAGTATCCCCACAGCCAGAACATCAGGGATCGCTCTGTGCAGGTTCCTGCAAGGGTTTGTCTCCTTGCTTTGCCACCGTGCAAGTCTGAAGTCAGTTCCAGGACACAAGTGGATAGTTCTTGGGCACATCTATAGTAGTGGAAATTTTATAAGCTCCTTGGACACTGTGCATCATTTCCCATGTTATATGCCCTTTCTAGTTATGAACAGCTAAGGATGGTGCTCCTTTTGGAGCCTGTTAGCTCAACCCTTAGCTAAACTTTAAGGTTTTTGTCTTTGTACAGCAAGGAAAAGTATAACTTCTTCTTTGGGGTATTTTTCATTTTATGACTGGTGTTCCCACTGAGCGTCTGATCTGGGAGCCTGGCCTGGCAATCCATATCCATTATCACGCCTCTTCTTTCTCTAAACAGTGCTATATTTGTATTCTTCCCTGAGTTGGGGAAATTGGAAAAAACAACACTTGCTGCTGTTGCCAGGCAAAGATTTGTGAAGCTTTCGGGAAAGGAAATGTGAAAATCTAGTTAGCCCTGTGATTATTCTTTGTCTTTAAATTTATAAAGGAAATTAAGTCAGTGTTTGCTGAAGGAATGAGCACATGTAACGTATCGCTTCTAATAGCTATAGACACAGGTCTGTTTTTGGAAAACACATTTCTAAAGCTGCATTAACTCAATGCTGGGACCTGGGCTGGGTGCTGTGTCGGCAATGACCAACACCTGAGGCCCTTGTCTGATTGAGGGGGTGTGTTAACAACCACCCAGCGAAGGGTGTGGCGAGGGCTGGGACAGGAGTGGGCATGCTGTGATGTGGAAGCACGGGGCAGGAAGCCAGTCACTCCTGGTCACAGAGGAAACATCTGGGAGACGACCTTGCAGGGCAGGTGATACTTGATGTGGGCTTTAAAGGATGGTGAGGAATCCACCATCTGGAGAAGTCAGGGGATGAGTTTCAGAGGGTTCTTTCAGTTCCCTGAAATCATTGTATGAAAAATCTTGCATGTCTATGCATAATTAATTTCTTTGTAAGAAAGGACCCCCAGCTTTCATCAGACCTCAGAGGGATCCGTGCTCCCAAAAGATCAGAAATAAACGACACATTGGGTATTTGTAAGCTGACTGGCTGGAAATGTTGCTCAGGCCGTTGGGATGGGCCTGGTGCGCTGCACTGAGGAGGTGAGACCTTGCTGTGGGCACAGTGGGGAGCCAGCTACAAGCTCTAAACATGTTAATGAATCTTGGAGTCTGTTGAATTTAACTAGTAGAAACAGGATGGAGGAAGTGTGTGTGTGTGTGTTTGGAGGTTGGGGACATGGAAACATCAGTTTGTTTTTACAGAAAGGTATGTGAAATATGTCATCTTTGCTTTTAGGAGGGTCTCTAACAGTCATGCTGCGGGCAGAACGAATGAGTAGCCCCTGGGGCTTGGTGAGCGAGGTCTTGACTCATCTGTGTGTACGTAAATGGGTTGATTTCTGCGTGTGCGTGTGTGTGTATGTGTGCATGTGTGTGTGTGGCAGAGAAGGCAGCCATCCTGTTTTATAAATGGGGGAGCAGGACCTCCCTCACAAGCCGGTGGACCTCCCAGACGTGGGCGTTCTGTAACACTGTGTTGTCTTTCTGTGAAAGATGATGGAGTCAAACTCTGATTTTCCTGATTGAGGCTTTTTGAGTTCAGATTTGATGCTCTGTCATGGTTGGCGTTTAGTTGGAATAGTTAAAGTTAATGACCGTAAATATCCCCACCTCACTGAGAGCTTGTTCTGGGACTCTGGAGCACGGTTACTGTAGGGACAGGTGTGTGAAAGGTGACACTATGTAGCGTGCCCCCATCCGGACTGTCTTGTTGCGCAGACTCCTCTGTGGTGAATCCCTGCACACCAAATAAAGTGATTAAAATTCTTGAAACTTCTCTTCCTGCAGCTCAAGTTCAGGTATTATCAGCTGCACTGAGAGCCGCACAGCTTGACTCTGTGAATGAGCCCGAGCACAGGCCAACAGAAGGTCTAAATGAAGTGTCCCTTTCAGATCCCAGCCCTGCCTCTGACAATCAGATGGCTCTGTTGGCTTCATCATCACAGAATGAGCTCTCCGTGGCCAGGATATTACAAAGCCCAGTAAGTATTTGCCCTCTCCCTCTGCCACCGAGGATGTGACAGAAATCACAAAGCTGCATTTTCTTTTATTAATATATCCTGGCAGAGATGATAAATGGCAAATTTAATTTTATTCTTAAGGTCGTGTTTTGGATAACTAGACAACCAATCAATCAGGTGATTGATAACCCTGATTCTCCTCCACAGAAACAAGGGTGGGGAGACCAAAAAGGACCTACCCTCTTCTCCAAAGACAATGAGAGCTGGTTCTTTAACCATATGATTAAATGCCCTATTTCACTGCTAGCCATCGTTTACATCTTTTAATAATGGCAGAAGGTGAATTCATGTGACTCCCAGAATTTAAGGTTGACAGAGGCCTTAGGGAGTGCTCATCGCGTCAGCCCTCGATTGATAGGCGCTCTTTTAACACGTGGTCGATCCGGGAGTGGTGTTGTCATGCTGTTCCTCGCTGGAGAGATTGGAAAAGCCAGCAGTTCACTGCTTCTCCTGCAATCTGGAACCAGCCCCGTGACACTGGGCCTCTGCCTCGGGGGTGAGGAGGGAGCCTGTGACTTGTTTCTTACTTTGAGTCTCTCCAGAAGCCTTCTAGCTTACTGTGTGTGGTTGGAGGCTCTGATGTCTTGCTAATTCCTACTAAACTCGCCCTTGGACCACTTTGGGTGGTGCCCTTCCCAGGTAGGGGTAAGACTAGAGAATCGAAGTCAGGGAGAGGTCCGTGATCATCAGGTCATGGGCATGTTCGCACCTTCTCATTTTCATGAGCCATGATGGATAATCTCTTCAAACTTGTGGTTTCCAGGGCCAGAATACCAATTGTTTCTTCATTCACATAGTTTATAATTTGATTTTAGCGATTAAGCTAATTTATAGCCTCCCTTACCCCCAGGCCTGCTCCAATAAAGCAAAACAGCAAAACAAGAGACAGATTTAAAAAGCCTGAATATAAAATGTTCAAGAGTTTGTAAAGGCTGCCTTTGATTAGTGTGGAATGAGATGATATTCTGTTTTGCTGCTTTGTTTAGAAAAAGAGGCAAGAAAACTCGTGTTATTACCCTTGTTACCTGGAGTGTGACAATCACTTGTGTTAGGGAGAAAGGTGTGGCCACATTTGCCTTGGTGGGAGATGTGATACTATTCAAGCTTCTTTGTCATAAACAGAAGTCAAAAAAAAAAAAAAAAAGAACAGATTCCTCCAAGTTGGCTCTTTTGAGTGAAGGATTTTGAAGGGCTTGTGTGGTCGGGACTTTGGGTTATGGTTGGGATATCAGGGCTCTTGAATTTGCAGCTGGGCTCTTAGGTTCCAGCGGGATTAATCAGGATGCTTCCAGTTGCAAAGGCAGGAGAAGGAAAAAAAAACGCAAAAAGCTTAAACAGTGAAGACTGCTCTCTCACACAAGAATGGGAGGAGGCGCTGAGGCTGGGGTCACCCAGCGCCTTGACGCTGACCCTGTCCCATGCCTCTGCTCTGCCGTCGTAGCGCACCAGCTTAGTCCTGGGACGCCCAGCGGACGGAGGGGCCTCTTCTTCCCGCTTGTCTCTCTCAACTGCCAGGTGGTTTGCTGGGGCCATGACCTCACGATACCTTTTGGGGTTGCCGTGACTTGTGGGGGTTTACTTAAACTTTAACTTGGCTGCTGGAGTAAGTGCTGTACGTAACAGTTGCACTGAAGACTTGGGAATAAAATTAATTCCTGAAGGAAGAATAATGATGTATTATTTATTAATATACGTGAAGTTATTAACTTGGAGAAATTGAGGTCTTAGGTTATCATACCAAAATATTTCTGTTTTATCATGTCCTCTATTAAAATAAGCAGCACATTTCAGTGAAAACCTTGGGATCTGAAGGTTCTGGTAGCACGCCTTAGAGCAAACGAAGCATCTATTGGTGTATTAATCGACTTTCCCGGATCATATATTGAGCTGATTTGTCAGAATCCATTAAGCTGGTAGACAGTATGACATTTCAAGTGCAAGTAGGAAATCCATGTTATGGTTGAAGGAGAAGGTCAGGTCCATCTCAGTTAATGTTAATCAATGATCAGAGACCAATATGTCACCGTTGAATGTTCTTGCTCATTTAATTGTTAACCTAATGTAAAGGTTCATCAGAAAACATTAGAAGTGTTTGTACATGTGAAAATCGAGCACAGTTTTCCGAGTAAATACTCCTTTATCAGCCACATCTTTTCACTCAAATGAAATGGGCCTTCCCCTTGCCTCTCCACCTCTCTCTGAGGTCCAGGGTTGCTGTAATCTCCACTTCCTGAGAAAGGCTCGAAGTGCTCACTTCACCATTTCTCACAAACCTCCTCCTGCCTTCTGGAGTGTTCTATGCCTTAAACATATGGATATTACTTAAGGGCATTGGTTAACCACACTGGGGACCCTGGAGCTTCAAGAATGGTAAATGCAGACTCAAGTTGTTGATACTCACCAACATTAGCCTGTCTTTTGTAGGGGCCTCAAGCAGTCTTAAAATGTGTGAAATCTATTTGCCTTGGTACTTAAAATGACTGACCTATACAATATCATATATAATGGTGCAAATGTATTTTTTAACAATTTTTTTAACATCTAGAGAGATACCTTTGATTTCAGGGGAAGCTCTGGCCTTGGTTTGCAGAAGTCATTTCTAGCATTGAAGGAGGCTTCTTCGAAGGGGGAGCGGTAGGACAGCTTCCTCCTTTGGGGTAAATTGGTAATGTGCCCAATCAACTCTGCAGGACCCCAGCGAACCCTGCAGTGGAACCAGTGACCATTTGGAGACTGAACAGAGGCATGACCCCACCCCACTTGAGGAGAATAAATCTAAATTACAGGTTTGTTCCTTGAAAAGAAAAGCAACTCAAAACTTCACATTTTCTGGAAGTTAAATTTAAGAATGGCCATTGGAACTAGATATTCTTCTTCCATTAATATGAGTGACATATCTTAATTCATAATCTATGTTGCTAATATTTCCTTTCTACCTTAAAAAAAGTAAATTTTAAAGTAGTGTTTGAAGTCTTCTGAACAATCTAGAATAGTATTTTAATAAAGAAAATCAAATAGAAAAAATTTGACATCTATACATGAATATTTAGTGTCTATTTGTATAAGTTATTTAGGGTTTTTTTGGCCGAAAAGTTTTTGAGAGCTTCTTTTTGAACCATGCTTTGCTTTGTTCTGTCTTGTGGATTGGCTTCTTGTGCTGTGTCAGTTCTCTTAAATGTCTTTCATTGTTGTGTCCCTTGCCCTTACAGGGACAAGGGTGAGGGGATGGGGTCTTAACCCATCAGCTGGGAAAAGGAGTGATGACAGGAGTACAGGGCTTGGGCCCGAGGTGCTGGGGACAGTTATAAGAAAAGAGAAGATAGTTTCTACTCTCAAGCCGTGTGCTCCAGACTAACCAAACACTGATGTCTAGACTGTTCCCTGTGATGTTGGAGGAATTTAGAAAAGATGAGTGTGGGCATTGCTTTAACTTCAGTCCAAGTTGAAAACTCACTCCCTACAGAACAAGAAGTTCGCCAGTCCAGAGCCCTTAGCTTTAGGAAGACTCTTGTTCCTCTCAGATTTCTGCTTGGCTGTTTTCACCTCCAAATTCCAAGCTCCTTGTTTTTCCTGAGTGTTCTGCTTTCCTGCAGGCATGAAGATTTCCTTTCTCTCCTGTTTCCCAGGATATAATACCTCAGCCCCTGCTGGAGCAGTATGTGTCGATGACCGACCCAGCTCGAGCCCAGACTGTCGATACTGACATAGCCAAGCACTGTGCCTACAGCCTCCCGGGGGTGGCGCTCACCCTGGGCAGGCAGAACTGGCACTGCCTGAAAGATACGTATGCAACGCTGGCTTCCGACGTGCAGGTAAAGTAGCCTTTTCAGAGGCATGCATGGACATAGGGTGGGTCATCTAATTAGGAAGAAAGGGGAGGCTGCAGCAAGGCTCGTTGACCTGTATTTCACGTGGCTGCAATTGGCATAGTTAGTTCTCTGAAGAAATAAAGCTTTACGTGGCCAACACCTAGCAGAGTCAGTTTTGCTCTAGAAATGCCACTTAGGCTCTTGGTAACATTGAGTTGTGCCTGCGTTCTGTGATGTTTGTGTGTGCTGTGCACCAGTGGAAGGTACGCCGGACCCTGGCCTTCTCTATTCATGAGCTGGCTGTGATTCTTGGGGATCAGTTGACAGCAGCTGACCTGGTGCCTATCTTCAATGGATTTTTAAAGGACCTGGATGAAGTACGGATAGGAGTTCTTAAACACCTGTATGATTTTCTAAAGGTAGGAAGAAGGATTAAAAACAAAAAACAAACCTCCCCTCTTCAAAACAATTTTTTAAAACCCTGAATATGTAAAGTATTAGTGGAAAAAAAATACAGGTTTCTAGGGTTCTTCAGTTGAAACATACTGTCCAAAATCTTAAAGTGGGTATTCTTTCAGTGTTGGGTAAATATGTTTATATCTTTCCTCCTCATCTTCCTATCCCTTAGAGTTCTGATTCTGTGGAGGATGGTGGACACACAGCCTAGCCCGCTCTGTGAGAATGAAGGGACCCATGCCCCCGGGTCGTGCGTGATGTGCCCAGGGTCACACATGGGAAGAGCCCGGCTGAGATCCCATCTCAGTTCTGCACGAAGGGCTTTTTCTGCAAGACGTTGCTGCTTCCCTTCTTGCCGTTTTTTTTTCCTTTTTTCCCTAAAGGAATGATGAGTGAAAAAAATAAGAGTTTAAAAATGACCTAGAGAAACTATTACTCACATCCACACGACCAAGAGCTGCCCTGATGGACTTTGGTGCATGAGGAGCAGTTGAGACTCTCATCTCATGGTGCAGAAGCACATGGGCGGTGCCAGCTCCCTGGAAGCAGCAGTGCAGGATCTTCTGAACACACACTGGGGTTTTTTTTAGGGAGGAAATGATGAAGAAGGAAGAGCTAGGGGGCATTCAGAAATGCACCAGCACAGGGACTAATCGGGGGCAAAGGTTGGAAGTGTTCAGGGATGCATTTGACATCTGTTAAAGCAGCGTTGATTCACAGCCACATTGGGTGACAGAGTCGGGGGCGTTAGGGAAATGCACGGTTCCTGCTCGTGACAAATGTATAATCTGAAGTATAATAACACTGTATATTTGGGGTCATTTAGAGGGTTTATATATTTTTATTTATATATACATTTTTAAAAAATAGTTGCTTCATGAAGACAAGAGGAGAGAATATCTTTATCAGCTTCAAGAATTTATAGTGACCGATAACAGCAGGAATTGGAGGTTTCGGTATGAACTAGCAGAGTAAGTAAAACCTGTTTGGGGCTATGAGAAGGCACATTAGATGGAATAATTCTTATTTTCCTACCTTATAATTGATTTCTAAACCAGCAGTAATAATAGTGTTCTTTTGGATAAAGAGATTATGTTTTCATTAAGGGATAAACTGAATTCCAAGGCTCGAAGTTACAAATACCACAGTCTCCGGGGAGACATCCATTTTCAGATGAAGACAGGACTCGAGTCACTTTGGAATTAGAAGTGTTCTGGTGTTCTATAAGGCAATTTATCTGAACCAGATAAAAGATGAATCACCTGCTCTTCAATATTTTCCTGTTAATCGGAGCAGTTTTTGCCAGAGCTTTCTTGAACGTTCTGAGTGTAGCCCTCTGTGTAGGGCACTGCGTGGGTTACACACTTCAGCTTCTGAAGAAAATTATGCTACAGCGAGAGGTGTGAAGAGGTCTAACCCAGAGGAGACGATGATTAAATAAGAACGTCCCTCAAGGTGGCTCCTGTCTGTACATCATTTTGTGCGTGAAGGGGTTGGATTCCATCTTGTGCTGGCAGAAGGAATGTGAGAGGTTTTAGTGATTCTGAAGAGCTAAAGCGTCACCTTAAACACTCCTTCCCGAGCTGTGGCATGTGCTCTCCTTAGTACCGAGTGGATCTGTTTGTGGTGGTGTTTTGGGTTTTAGTTTTCACCTTGTCAAGATTTATTTCGGTATCTTTAGTTTTCCTTTTTCTTTCCCTCAACTAGAAATCTCTCAAATGATTGTCTTCCCTGTAGAAATCTATCAAGCTTTTGCAGTATTCAGGATATGATTTGGCCGATGCCAGGGACAAACTAAAAGATTTTCTCTTTCCTGTGATCTTTAATCATTATGCTTAATTTGAGAGATTGAGGCTTGAGTCATTATGCCATGTTCCCGGCGCAGATTCTGAGAACAGAAAAACAGGCCCGCGTTTTCCATGAAAGCATCGCGCCCTCTAGCGGCAGTGTGCGGGAACTGGGCGAGGTGGAGCCGCTTCCCGGGGCCGGGAGGGGGCCGGGGAGGGGGCCGGAGACTGCGGACCGGGAGGGGGAGGGGGATCGGGCCGGGGCCGGGGCTGGGGCCGGGCTGACCCGCTTCCCGGGGCCGAGGCCAGGGCCGGGGACGGACAGACCCGCTTCCCGGGGCCGGGGCCGAGGACGGGGCCGGGGACGGTATGGGGACAGAGCCGGGGCCAGGCCGGCGGCATCGCCCGACAGCATTATCTCCGGGCGCCGGCTATCTTCCATCTCTGCCATGGTTATTGAAGCTAAAGCCACTGATATGAATTCTGTGCTCCTGTGCCCATGACATTGGTATCATTTTCCTGAAAACAGTGCATTCTGATATGAGAGTATTCACCGGCACTCCTGGCTTCTGGTTCTAACTTCCTTCTAATCTCTCTTTCATTTCCTTTCGTTGCCAGGGTGGAAATCATGCCGTTTATTCTCATCCCCTTCTCCCCGTCCCCATTTAGAAAATAGTGAGAGCTTTGGTGTACGTTTTCCCAGCAGCCGTCTTATCCGTTTTCCCCTTGGAGTGGAGAGCTGATGCTCCGGCTCACGCCAAGCGGAGCCTGCTGGGTTGTGAAGGCTCGAGCACGGTGCCCGGAGCCGGCCCGCAGGAGCAGGAAATGTGATCTGCAGCTTCAGGAACACTGCCGAGGCAGTGAAACCTCATT
Organism: Ceratotherium simum simum; assembly: GCF_057802395.1. Classification (NCBI taxonomy): domain Eukaryota; kingdom Metazoa; phylum Chordata; class Mammalia; order Perissodactyla; family Rhinocerotidae; genus Ceratotherium; species Ceratotherium simum. The sequence continues at coordinate 5,458,020 of NC_141920.1, forward strand.
TGAGCGTTCCCGTGATCTGTTGATCTTTGGGACTTTCGATGTTCTGGCTATTTTTATGTTATCTGATTTTTAAAGTTTTATGTGCTTTCGAACTGATAACCTAAAATTGAAATATTAAATCCTTATTCATAAATATCTCAGCCTCTGTTTTACAAAGTTTAATTTACTTGCTTTTTGTTTGATTTGTTTGTGTGTATAAGATGAAGAGTTAAGGTTTCTTTTTTCACTTTTCTTTGCGTGGCCGGTTCACCCAGCTTTTGGCGTTTCACTGAGGAAAGGCTCGCTTCATTGCGCTCATACCCCAGCCTGGCTATTTTTCTCTGTAAGATGAAATGAAAGTAAACAGAAACTAAGACGCTTTTTGCCCCCAAAAACAATTTCTTCTTTTTAAATTTCAGACAGCTGATACTGATTTTGGAACTCTATAATCCCAATGATGTTTATGATTATTTAATGCATATTGCCTTAAAGTTGTGTGCAGATAAAGTTTCTGAAGTGCGGTGGATCTCCTTCAAACTAGTAAGGAATCATGGCTTTTTCTGTTTGTGGTTTTTGGAAACAGGAATATTTATGTTTCTTCCATTTTAACTCCTTTATTTTTTCTGTGCTTAATTTGTTAGATTACCTATGAAACCAGCTTTTAAATTTTGAAATGAGGAACCGTATTATAGTTTTATCAATATGTAAGATAGGTTTTTTGTTAAGCTGTATGCTTCAGTGATGGACATTGTGGATAAATCATTTTGTATGTGAAACCGGGTAGACGGCGGCGCAGGGTTTCTTTTCGTCATGGACTGGCCTTTACTCTGCAGCATGGGTTTGTAGAGGAGTGGTTAGTGAGCACAAACTCCAGCAGAGAAAAGCCGGCCCTGTTTCAGCTCATACCAGCTGAATGCTGAGGGAAAAAATCTCATTGGAAAGTATTGATTTATGGAGGTACTCTGATGGTGTTAAAATTCTATAGAAACGACATGTTCTGAAAGGGAATGATTTAGTTATTATGCAAGGGGACTTTTCTAAAATTTGGAATCTTAAGATTAATCATGTATTTTTCTGATGCCAGTCCCTTTTTAAATTTCATATTCATGAAGCGTTTTATGTGTGTGTGTATTGCCATATCCTTAAACATCTTTTTTCTCTGTGTTCTAATGATTACCATGACAAAAATTATTTCTCTTGTGCTTATAAATTCATTTTAAAGGTGAAGGGTGCATAAAAATGTCTAGTTTCCGTGTAGAGTAGTATTCATAATTCAAATAGATGGCAGCATTTTAAATGTGCTCTTCTGATGTTTCCACAGGTCGTGGCAATTCTGCAGAAGTTCTATTCAAACAGTGCAAGTGCGTTGGGGTTAAATTTCATCCATGAACTCGTCATAAGGTTCCGGCACTGTTCTAAGTGGGTCGGAAGGCAAGCTTTTGCTTTCATTTGTCAGGTTAGCACGGACTGGGGGGAATCTGCCCTGGGCACACGTTCGGCCGTGTTGATCGGGAGCACCAGACAAAGAATCCCCACCCTGGAATGCTAGCCCAGAACTTGGGGAGCAGTGGAGCGAACCCCCTTGTCTCACGGGAGATTGTGACAGCTCAGGCCAAGTGACTTGCCCAGAGTTACCCAACCCGCGTGTGCGTGCGTCCTCGAGATACTGATTGAGCACCTACTGTGTGCCAGGTAGACTCCAGATGCTGGGGACAGAGAGATGAACTCGCCCCTGCTCTGCCGGCACCTTCCGTCTGGGGAGGTGAGGGCCCGTCCCAGAGCCCTGCTCCTGCCACGTCCAGTCCAGGGCGGCGTTCCCCACTGCCCCTCACCGTAGCTGCTGCCTTGCAGGGAAGGTGGGCTGAAGAGCAGAGCAGTGGGGTAGGGCAGAGACCCTTCAGCTCTTTAAGGTGGAGTTTGTGTCAGCCTGTCCAGCTCCTCAGGTGACCCTCTACCTAGAATCGTGGAAATGAGGGTGCAGTTCATGTTTGGCCAGGGGTGATGGCTGCTGTTTCTCGAATGCCTCTGTGTGCCAGCATCTCGTCATACATCTCATCCTCAGTAATAGATCTACGTGCATTGAGCATGGTGCACGCGGATACTTTTAGACCAGTGTTTTTGGATGAAGCAATTGAAGCCCAGAGAGGTTAAGTAATTTGCTCAAGATCACACAGGAAGTGTAAAGCTATAATTTTTTCTGCTAAAGTGTTATTTCAAAAGTTTTAACTTTTGCTCCTGCACATTTTCAAGCATGTGCAAAGGTAGAGGGACTAGTATAATGAATCTCCATGAACCCATCCCTCAGCTTTGTCAGTAGTACAGTCAAGGCTGGACTCCACCTGACCCCAGGCCCCAAACCCCTTGCTCTCCCTCATAACCCCCCCCCCCCAAGGACTCACCAGGGTCCCCTGTTGGGCAGGAGGGGCACCACCGGGGTACTCTGGCCATCCACTTGGAGAAGTGCAGGGGTGGCGGAGTAAGTGCCAAATTCACAAACCGCAGGCCTGGCACCTTTTTGTAAAGAAGTCAATGCTCCGAATCATTTTGTGGAGAAAGGGTAAATGAGATATTTTTGCTTTTATTTTTTAATTCTTTATCTCAGATTTAGAAAATCCATGATGAAACAAAAGGCAAAGACACCAACTAATTTTGCACAAGAAAAAGCAGTGTTTTCTTTTATGCTTTCACTAATTAATTATTAAAGATTTAGAAAACTCACAGTAACACAAACAAAAGGAAAGGTACTCAGCCAAGAGTACCTCCTAAGGTCATATTGATTATCATTTCAATACAGCTCCAGGGAGAGATGAGAGCTGGAAGGTAGGAGGGCCGGCTTGAGTCAAAACCACTGCTTTGAAGCAGAGTCTGCTGCTTCCCTGTGGAGCGGCCTTGGGCAAAGCGCCTCCTGCCCCGTTTCATCTTCTGTGAAATGGGACAGCAGCGGCCCACCTGCCTCCCCCATGGTCAGGAGGCTTTAATGAGCTGACCTGTCTGAGTGACCAGCGCAGGGCCCACCTGGGCCGTACTTAGGACCTGTCAGCTGCCCTGGTACCTTGTATGGGAAGGTCTGCAGGATTTAGAATTCTCACCCCTGGCTTGGAATCGCCCCCCTGCTGCTGCTCGTTGGTCATGAGACCTTTGGGTATCATCACCACATTGAAGCAGAGTCATTGTTTCTGATTGGCTGGCTGTGAGAATTAGATGAGAGAGGAGGTGTCAGACTGAGCAGAGGAGCAGTGTGCAGCTGCTGGTGGTGGTTACAGGAGCCGGGTTTATTAGTTGTTTGCAGACGGCCGGGCACTAGGCTGGGGTCTGAGAGTTGGCTGTCATTTGACAGGCGTGGTCCCTGTCCCCAGAGCCTGAGTTCTGGTGAGGAACAGCCTGAGGGTTCTTAACCGTTCCTGGCAGGGGCTACGTTAGACTCTTTGCAAAAGTGATCTGCCACCCCCACCAGCTCTCCACTGTACGGACGAGGGAACAGAGGCTCGGAAGGGTGAAGCCACTTACCCAAGGCCACGAAGCTAGTTAGTGACCAAGTTAGGGTTTGAGTCTATTTCTGTCTGACTCAAAAGCCCTTGCTTTCTCCACCAAATATACTCTTTGTAACCAGTGCTTCGTGAGGAATTATAAAACGTTACCTGTGTTTCTAACCAAATTCAGTGGTTGAGATTTTGAAGTTCAGACACACGTGCTCCTCAGACCAGCAGATCCTGAAATGACTTCTTTGGAACTACTGAAGTGTATGTTTTTAGAAGAACCATACTGATCACTCACTATTGAAAGACATCACTTCTTTGGCTGTGGCTTTTTTCATCACAGGGAGTGGTGAGCGAGGAGTGTATCCCCGTGGACCAGTTTGTTGAACACTTACTCCCTAGCCTTTTAAGCCTTGCATCGGATCCTGTGCCAAACGTGAGGGTTCTGCTGGCCAAAGCTCTGAGGCAGACGCTATTGGAAAAGGGTATGCAGACCGTCTTCCTCAACTTAGACATTTTAAACTTCATCAGGCAGCAACTCGATTTTCTCTTTAGGAAATTGTGGCAAATTGTGTGATAGCATACTTCAGATTTATTATATAAATGATATATTAACGTCCATGCATAATACTTTATGTTATTTATAAAATGACCAGGGAAATGAATGTAGTTCAGTTTTTACATTTAATAAACCTATTCTAAAATGCAAACTATTACATAGTCTTCTAGAAATGAGGGAAACTTTTGTAAATTTTGAGTTATGACATAGAGATTACGAAAGTTAGCAAATTTAAGCCTTAACTACAATTAGGTTTTACTGCTATTATTTTGTAGTCAGTAAGAAAAATTTATAGCCAGTTATTTGACACCTGAACAGGACTTAATCTGAGATCATATCCCTTGGGTGGTTCATGTCTACACCACATATATAGAACACCTTAAACCCTGCCCTGCATACACCTGTCTGGCCACTTCCCTCTCCCTCCCCACCCTGCCAGCAGCCCGCTCCCCTCCTGTGTTCCACACATTGTCCATTCTTTTGTATCGGAGGGAAGAAAAGATAATATTACAAGTTTTTTAGTTATAATTTTTAAAATATGCATATCTATTCTTGGGAGTCCACCTTTAAAGCTTAGGAAAAACTCTTTGATTAAAGCAATTTTATCATTTTAAAGGACTTACATATGTGATTATTCTATGAATAATGATTTAGTGTCCTGAGATGTGGTTTAAAAAAAACCAGAAGTCAGAGTGTGTTTTAGAACACAGTTCATGGCACCTGTGATTCAAACTCGTGTTTTCTCTCTTTAGCATATTTTAGAAATGCTGGTAACCCTCATCTTGAAGTCGTTGAAGAGACCGTCTTAGCTTTGCAGTCAGACCAGGACCCAGATGTTTCCTTTTTTGCCACCCTAGAACCACAGCGGCGGAATCTTATGGACACTACTGTGCTAGAAAAACCGAACTAACCTCTCTGCGATCAGTTATGATCTGGGCATTTCACGCCTGGCACATACTGCTTACCACACATGGAAGGGGATGGGCCGAATGATGCCTGCTGGGGGAGGAAAGAGTTCTGAAACTTTGATACCGTGCACTCCAATGCCCCCTTTCCACCTGCAGTCACAGCACTGCACCTGGGATGGGTGTGGGTTCCGCTCCCCTACCTGCCTGATCTGGAAGTCTGTGAACAGGGGGAAGAACCAGGTGGCTGACTGGTTGTGGGGGCCTCCATGGCAAAAGACTGCGTGCGAGCTGGCTGTAGTTGCTCTCTTACAGGCTGTATTATTTAAAGCCCCCTCTCCCCCAAATAAAGTAGTTTATAGAAACTTTTAAGTCTTTAATAGACTTGCATATTTGGCTTCCCTTATGCTGTCCAATAAAATATAGTTTATGGTATTATATTTTATTTTTAACGGAAATACTGTACATATATAAATAACTCTTGACAGGAAGGAAATATATTAATGTAATATTAGCCTCCTATCAGTGAACAGAACAAATACATCATTTAAATTTATGCCCCACTTTTGAGTTGCTACAAATATAGCCCAATTTGTTTACTTTTCAAAAATGTGATAAAGAAATCTACTAAAGAGTGATTTATAGCAACCTTTCTAATATTGTACTTTTGTTACAAACTGTACTTGGAACTTTCCTCACACACTCATCCCTCCCCTGTTGCAGGAACTGTGTTCATAAAGATGTGTACTGGCCTTGGATAGAGGCGTGAGGCAGGCAGATTCTGCATTCTTATGTGGAAATGTTACTGTACGTTTACGAACTCGGGAGGGAAACTGATCCTCCAAATGCTTGGATATTGGCTTTATATCTAATGCTTTAGAATCTTAACAAAAAAGAGCAAACCATAGTTTTGATCAGACCATATTCTTGCCTGAAAATACCAGTGATTTGGGGGGTTAAATTATGATACTCTTCAAATTGACTTAAGTGCACAGAACTTAAATTTCATGCTTTTAAAATTTAGAGTAAGAGAAAGAAACTCTAGGATTTAAACAGGTTTTTCATTAATTAATAATTCAGGGTTCTAGAAACATTTGATGAATTCTGCATACATGTATGCTCATGTTATTTTTCTTGTTTCTGTTTTTATCTTCTCAAAGGCAAGCATAAGGGAAGGAAGGAGCAGCCCATTTGGTGGTGGTGGTGGTGGGGTGGTCCAAGAGCCAGCTGCAAAGGGCGTCAGCTGTTTCCATTCTTCCCTTGGATCTTTTTCTCATCTGTCTTTTCTATCTTTTTTTAAAATAAAATTTCTGGAGCTATATATTGAATTTCCTGGTATACAGGATGTTCTCCCCCTCCCTCAACTTCCATTGAGCTGATTCTTTAAAAAGAAAGGAAGGAATCTATACGGTGCCAAAGAAAATAAGGCACATGTGTGAGAATTTCACATTGTAACCCAGGGCAGCCTTTTGGCAAACTTCGGCAAAGAGTGAGTGCATAAGTTGGAGGCTACTTATTAAGGAAAAAAAAATCGGTCCCTCTTGTGTTCAATACTTGCCTAAAGTACATAGATGGAGATACTGTTTTGCTTCAGTAACAAACAATTTTTAATTTTTTTTATTGCCTAGAGATTGCGATTGTCATATTGTTACAATCTGTTGATCTAGCAGCAAATAGAATTATTCAACTGAAATCTTGTGTTCTGTGCAGAGCTTAATTTTCCTTTAAGGAAGAAAAATTAGTTTCAGTTGGTGTTGTGATGTGTAGAATTTGCATGCTAAATAAACGTGCTCATAGAGATTGTAGAGACTCCTTGGTAAATAATCTAACCTTTAAAATTTCAGCTTATACGTTAAAAATTTTCTATAATTTAATATGAATGCCTTTCCAATGCAAAGATTTTTTTATGACTGTAATTTCTCTGCAAAATGTATGTTTAAAGCTCACATTTTATGCTTTTTTTGGTGACAACTGAGATTTTTTAAGATTGTTCTTGTCCCTTGCCGTCCTCTCCTGTTGCTTCCCCCACCCGTTAGCTCTTTGTGTATTCATTGTTTGTGGGGTCTTGTTGAGTGTTTGTGATTTGACACATAAGCTTCCTGTTTACTTGAACAGTTGGCCTCCTCTCCCGTGAATTAAGGGAAAAGCACAAGATGGGCTTCTCACAGATGGAGCTCCCTTGAAAGGTATCTTAACAGTGGAACCATCTCAGCCTCTGGCCAAGTGGACATTTACTCCCTTGTTAAGTGTTTTTATCAGCGCCTTTCTTACTCCAGGAATTTGATAGCATTTTCAAAACTGACGGATTTTGATGCAGCTCTGCAGAGTTCCACGAAGGTCTATCTCTGACTTCCGGAGTGGCCAAACGTTGGGTTTTTTCATCTCAGGTCGGGCCCGGATCTGCTGAGAGGAGTCATATTTCTGCAGTGTTGGTTTGTTCATTCATGCTAGAAATATGATTTTTAAGCGTGACTAAAGACTGCACTTTACAACTCCCTAGGCGATGCACGCGATGATGATTTAGAGCGTTATTCACGCGTAATTCCTCCAGGTAGTTGGCCCCGACTTATGCAGATTGTGTTTTAAGCGGATATGGAGAAGAGGTCACAGTTTCCCAACGGCGGCCAGGAGCCACCTCGTTTCGTTTTCCAGGTTAAAGCAACTGACACAGAGCAGTTGGAAACTGCAAGGACTTGGGGACGTGGGCGCAGCTGGGCTTGCGGGGGGCGCGCAGCCCCTCGGCGACGCCTCTGTATTGATCTCAATAAATCTCCCGAATGTTGCAGGACGCGCCTGTGCGCTGTGCCCTTATTTGAGACCCGTTCCCCGCGTCCGAGTGGAGCTGCGCCTTCGTTAACTGCGGGGCCACAGTGGGGCTCGGCCGTCCGCGAGGGGCCCCAGGGGCGGGGGCGATGACGCGCCCCCGCGTGGAGCCGGGTGACGCGCGGCGGGGACCGGGCGGCGGGGACCGGGCGGCGGGCCATGCGGCGGGCGGCGGCGGGCGGCGGCGGCGGCGGGGCGCGGGCGGCGAGGCCTGCGGGGGGCGCGCAGCCCCTCCCCGCGCAGCCCCCGGCCCGCACCCGCGGCGGGGACCCGCCGGCCGCGAGCCCGGCGCTCGACGTGGCCCCGGACGTCTTCGTCGTGCGGGTGCTGCTGGAGGAGACCGGGGAGATGTTCCGAGTGACAGACTGCCGCAGCGACATGACCGTGCGGGAGCTCAAAGAGGAGCTGGACCTGATGGCCGGCATCCCTTTCAACCTCCAGCGGCTCCAGTACCTGGACCAAGGTGGCCCTGCCCCATCCCTTCCCTCCCACGTGTACTGTCGCGACCCCGGGTGCCCAGTCTCCTTCCGAACCTGCAGCCCCCGAAGGGGAGCCTGCCTGCGTGAGGACCTCCAGATGTGGAAACAAACCCCAACACCCTGGAAACCCCAGATAGAAAAGCAAAACCTGGCAGATAGGGACTTCCCAATCCCAGACAAATGGGATTCAAATTAGACCTCAAATCTCAAGGCAAACTCTGTCCACAGCAAGACCCTAATCCACAAACAAACTCTGCCTGGATTAGGGCTCCAATCCCAAAGCAAGCTGTCTGGTGGGACCTGCCAGCCCTGAGCAAATCCTGTCCACGTCAGGAACCCAAATCCCAAAGCAGACGCCGCCACAGCAGGACGCCTCAGAAACCCAGACCCTCTGGCTCCCCATGTCTTCATCAGGGACCCAAGTCCCACAGCCAGCAGTGCCCACACAAGACTGCAAGCCTGGCACAAAGCCTGTGCTCAGTGGGACCCCACAACCCAGGGCAAACTTGCTCGCCTCAGGACCCCAAATTCCAACAAACTTCAAGTCCCTGTGCTGGGCTTGTGGACACCAGAGCCCCCAGTCCTCCAGCCCAACCATGTCCACATAAGGATGCCAAACTGCCCACCTCAGGACCCCAAAACCCAGAACAAACCTTCCCAAGACTGAACCCCAAATCTCCAGGGTAACCATGACTACCTCAGAACCCCGAAGCCTCTGGCAACTGTGTCCACGAGAGGACACTCAAGCTCAGAACAAACCCTGCCCCTTCAGGACCCAATACAAAGAATAAACCTGCCCAAGACCGAACCCCAAATCTCCAGGGTAACTATGACGACCTCAGAACACCAAATCCTTCAGCAACTGTGTCCACGCAAGGACACTAAAGCCTGAAACAAATCCTCCTCACCTCAGGACCCCAAAACCCAGAACATACCTGCCCAACACTGAACCTCAAATGTCCCCTCTGAACCCCTAATCCTCCAGCAACTGGGTCCATGCAAGGACTCTAAAGCCTGAAAGAAACTCTGCCCACTTCAGGACCCTCAAATCAAGAACAAACTTGGGCAAGACTGAACCCCAAATCCCCAGGCTAACCGTATGGCCATCAGAACCCTGAATCCTTCAGCAGCTGTGTCCACTGAAGGATGCTAAAGCCTGAAACAGACTCTGCCTCCCCAGGACCCTATATCTCTACACAAACCATGCCCATGATTGAACTTCAAATAAAATCCCCAAGCTTCCCCTGCCCTCAACAGAAACCTAAATCCCAGAGCAGACTCTACCCAGATCTCGACCTTAAATCCCAAAGCAGACATGCCAGTTCTGAGCCCCCAATCTCTAACTAACCACTTGTGCATCTGAACCCCAATCCATCAGCCATTTCTGTCTATGTAAGGAAGCCAGAGCCCCAATTCTTCCCACATCTGGACCCCAAAATTCAAAGCCCATATCCGAAAGCCAGTTGCCAAGCTCAGCATGACTATACCAGAACCCCAGTTCCAAGCAGAGCGCCCTCATGAGGACTCCAAAGCATGAGACAGACTCTGCCCACAACAGAACCCCAAAACTCAAAGCAAACTCGGCTTGTATTTGAAACCCAAACCCCTTAGCCCACCTTATCCACACTAGACCCCAAATTCTGGACCCAACCCTGTCTGTATCAGGACCCCAAATCTCAGGACAGAACCTGTCGCCATCAAAACCCCCAAATCCCAGGGCAGACCTGTCCAATTCCCTACCCTCGGTTGCCACACTACCCAGAGCTAAGTCAGAACCCCAAATCCCAAAACAAGTCCTGCCCACACAAGGACTCCACATCCTAGAACAGACCCTTTCCGTACCAGGACCCCCAAATAAAAAGTAGACCTTGCCTTCACCAGAACCCCAAATCCAGAGCACACTCTGTCCTCAGCAGGACCTCAAATCTCAAAGCAGACCCTATCCACATTTGAACCCCGAATATTGGCACTAATCCAGTCCGTATCAGAACCCCGAATCTCAGCCGTGTTCTTGTCCACGTCAGGAGCTCAAAGCTAGCCCAGCTGCAATCAGAACCCAGCACTCAAAGCCCACTGTGGCTAAATTAGGACCCCACGGCCCCCAATCCAAACAAATCCCATGTGGGAGGCACCCCGTGGAGGGCAAGGGCCCTGCAGCCCAATCTCTCCTTCCGTCAGTCTCCTTCCCTCAGCCTGAGGACCTGGCTGTCCCTGTCCCGCTCCCTACAATAGTTAGGATATGAGAACAGGAGCAAAGCCCCTGGGCTCCATCATCTCCCCACCCGGTTGACATCAGTACAAAAACACTTCAAGAAAAGGAAGATATAAAAACTCTGGGCTGCTGCACAGAGACTGAAGAGCAATCTTGCAGAGACTGCAGTCATACCGCAGGGGCTGGGCGCGATGGAGACAGACGGAGCGCTGAGAGCAGCCTGGCTCAGCCAGCTCTGTCCTCCCAGACGCTGCCCTTCCGGGGCTCAGTTTCCTAATCTGTGAAGCAGAGCCCTTTTAGCTCTAGAATGCTCAATGCCACTTCCCCTCTAGACAGAAATGACTCGGGAGACACAAAATGTGTATTGAGGGCCAAAATACTTTCCTTTGCTCTCTTGGAAATAGGTTAAGCATTTCTCGTGATGTATTTATTTTGCTATGAGAATATCTGGAAGATGCTTTGGGGCATTATTGAGGCTTTATTTGGAAAAAATGTATCTCGAACCCAGTCTGCGTTTAACATGCTAAAGATGAGGTGAGCTGTTGAAGGACTTAGTAAGGGTTCCAAAACAAGTTAATTTGAAAATTACGTATCCTGAACTAACAATGTTTGGCTCACAGAAAAACGTTCTGTTAATTTATTTTTGCTGATGAGCTATGCTGAGCAATAAATTCCAGAAAGCTAAGAGGGAATGAAAGAGATGGAGTGACTGGACATTGATGTCACAATCCCATCACTCAGCGGGCACTTAGCAACTGTGGAAGGTTGACCTCGCTTGCGTTTGCAATCCTCACCATTGACAGCACGCGAGAAAGAGAGAAGGTGCTACTAGGTTGATAGAAGAAATTTGGGCTTCTGCCTATAAATAATCAGTGGATGCCTCCTTCCCCACCTCAAAGGCTGCCAGGGAGGATCAAATGAGATAATGTGTGTGAAAACCTTGAGAGACGCAGATCCAAGAGGGGTGAGCAAATTCATGGATGAGGATTGCCCTTACACGTCTGTTGTCAGCTCCAAGAATTTATTTAGCTGGTGATAATTAGTATTCATCTGAGCCGAAGGCAGTTGCTGCCTGCCTGTAAAAAGAGAATGTGCTCTGGGTTCTGGGAGGGCTGTTCAGCACGCGTGAATTGCGCTCGCCTCCGTCTCAGGGAGACACAGCTTTACTCCATTTTTTCGAAGTCGTTAGGAAGTCAAGTTGTCTTAGTTAGGCTAATTACTGATTATCCTCTGTGTTAGAACCACAACTAAGACCCTAATTAACAGATTTGCTCATCACTCTTCCTTGTTTACATACACCATCCGGAGTTTCTGGTAACCAAAGGTGCCAGCAGAGCCCAGAGCGACAGGTGCAGGGTGCTGGAGGGAAGGCAGGTCTGGTTGGAGTCCCGGCTATGCCATTTACCAGCCTTGCGAGCCCCACTTTGCTCGTTAGCAAATGGAGATGACAAACCTGGCTTGTCGTGAGGATGGAAGAATGTAGGTACTTAGTACAGGCACTTAGGAATCACTTGATCATGAAACCAAAAACCTCATGGATTCCGCTTGGTATAAATGATAGTCCAACCTGAGCAGAGAGGAGACTTGACATCTGTGGCATTGCTTATGGGGAAGGCAAGTTATTCTGTTATTCTTAAGCAAGATTATAGGTGGCCATGGAAGAAAATGTGTGTGTATTTAAAAAGGTAAACTAAATACAACTTCACTTTCTTAAAATGTTCTAGAATCCTCTTCTACTAATTCTGATGGTCTTTCCCAAAGATTCTGAATTTATGAAGTGTGAGTAGATCCACCCACCCCATTCTTTCCTATGAGTAAGGGGCTGTTTGGGGTGCTGACCTCCCCAACCCAGATTATGGTGAATGTCACCATGACGATTTTTACGTTGCAGTCGGTTCCCAACTGGGACAATTTTGTCCCCCAGGGGCCATTTGATGGTCACAGCTAGGTGAGCTTGCTACTGGCATCTAGTGGGTAAGAGACCAGGGATGCTGCTAAACATCCTACCACACACAGGACAGAGACAGCCCCCACCACAGAGAATGATCCAGTCCGAAGTGTCAGTAGGGCCAAGCCTGAGAAACGCTGCCATAGACTATAATTTGAAAGATCTGACAGATTTTTATTGTTGTTACCTCTTTAGCTGACTGATGACAACATTAACCAGAGTTAGCATTTGAGGTTAATGTATATAACTTGTATAACTATGTTGTAGTTCTATTTGTAGAGTTTGCCTTGTAAAATGATTTTACTGACTGGTGTTTTTTGCAATAGGACAAGTTATAATTACAGAATTTTATAAATTGTTGCCATTTCTTTTTTTTTTTGGTTTGGCTTCTATTTGAGCTGAGCCAAATTAATTTTCTAAAAAGCATTAACGACCACAAACAGACTCATGCAGAGTTATCAAATGATATCAGTGCCCAAGGTTCTAAAATTATCTTTGTGGTACCCAAGGTCAGACAATGTCTTCACTTAAGCAATGTAATAGTTTATCTTTAATACCAATTTTTTTTTAAAGAAAAAATTGTTCCCTGTAGGAGTTTTGATGGATGATTCTACGCTGAAGTTCCATGATGTTGTTCCTGGTGGAATTATTTCATTATGTATCTGGCATTATGATGGATGGACGGAACTGGTTTTGGCGGCTGTGGACGGAGATCCCAGTAAGGTGTTTTCATGCTTCTTTAAATGGATATTACACTTCCTGAAGCAACTGTAAATTGTGTGTGCGTGGGGAAAATCACTTAGTCCTTAACGTGAATATTTGAGTAAAAGTTTCAGAATAGAGAAAAAAGATAATAAGGACTGGTGTCGTAATGATCAAATGTAGGCCCAGTGTTTCCATTCATTCTCTGCATTTGCGATTTCACTGTGTTCACTTATCTGTGATTTATCACCCAATCATGCCCTCTCGGAAGGAATCAGAGAAACGCATTTTCTATTCATGTGTACATTTCGTAAAGTTGAAAACCTAATTTAACAGTGAGTGAAGAACTCCAGATAACTCGGAAATGCGCGGCCCAGAGCATTCGATGGTGCAAAAATCCTGACGGGGGTCAGTCCCCACTAGGGGGGAAAGACCACGCACTGCTTGGATACACAGCAGGTGCCTACTGTTTGCCGGGCCTTGTGCTCGGCTCTCAGCTGGGCTCTGGGGTGGGCCGTGGGGGGAAGAAGGAGGAAATCAGGGTGTGTACCCAACAGGGAAGATGAATCACTCAGACACAGGGGGGCAAGTGTGTGTTCTTTCTATAAAATAAATTTGGAAGAAAAGCTATGAGCTTGTGGAGAAGAGGAGACAGTTTACTTCCGGCTGGGAAAGGGGTCTGGGAGGGCCGGGTGTGGGAGGGTGTTGGGACCCTGGGAAGGGTGGGTGGACTCTGGGAGGCAGGGCCAGGTCTGCAGGAGCCAACCTTCTCGCGTGGGAGCTGCGTGCACCTTAGAAGGAAGAGTGGGGCCCATCCCAGCTGTTTGCACAGTCCCTTCCAGGCCTTTCCCTGCTCTTCTCCTCCACAGCCTTCCCTTGCCTTCCCTCTGCCACCAACGATTGGGTCTGTGCCTGGGTTTTCTGGCTCTTGCTCTGGATGTGGGGTCATTCCCTCCTCTGTTGAGTCAGCATTGCCATCACCCCTGTGTCCCCCACACCCCACACCGAATGCCCAGCATCTGGGACGGTGCCTCCTGTTGGAGCCCATAGTCTTCCTCCCATTCTCAGAGTCTTAATTCACCATGAGAGGATTATATTATGGGGCTATTATTCATCCATGAGCAGAGTTCAGAGTGTTCCAAAAGTTAACAGAGACAATGGGCCCGAAAATAGATCGGAAGACCAGAATTCATCAAGAGTCCAGAGAAGTTTGTTCCCCTCTGGGGAGGCCATTTCGTGTTGGCTGGTATCTTCCTTAATGGCCACAACCGCCTTCCTCTGGACACCCAAAAAGCTATTTTCTCTCTTCAAAACACTGACAGGAAGAACTTCCTGCCTCCTGAGCCTGCCTGATGGTAAATTCGTATTTCCTGGACATGTATAGAGACTTAAACAATGTCCTCCCCTGGGTGTTTTCCAACTTCTCACTTAGAGTTTGCCTCTCTCTGCTCCCGTCACAAGCCCTCATTCGGCATTTGAGCAGGCCTTGCCCCCCGATTGTCCAGACACCCACCCAGCCAGCTGCATTGCCTTCTGAAATAGCTCACACCCACTGTGTGTAACTCTGTTATCTTGCCCAGCTCTCTTGCCTTGGTGTTGCTGAAGATTCTTTCTACAGAACTACAAATTCGCAGCATTTTGAAGACGAGCAGTGGAAGGACTGGATATCTCAGAGAGCGTTCGTGGCGTTGTATATTACCTCACACAGAGGTCACTTGGATGCTGTGCAGTACCTTCTAGAACACGGTAATTCTGACAGACAGCTGAGCATGCTTGAGAGTAGGGGTCTTGGGCAGATAGGGAGGACAGAGTCGCTTGTCCTGGTCTCTTCAGCAATGGTTTCCTGGACCCAAATCTTGTCAGCCACCAATCATGGTCCCCATCGGGCCACTCAATCCCTGTCTGAGGTGTCTTAGGACATGCTAATCGGAGGCTGTGTCCCCTCTCTTAGCCAGTCTCAAGAGTCTTTCCGTTGTGGGGAGATGGAACTTTGAGGACACCAAGGCACAGGAACAGCCAAAAAAGGGCCTCCTGACTTGTTCTGTCCACCCAGACACACTGCTGGGGACATTCGCAGACTGTCTGTGTGCTTTTTGCCCCACCTGAAGTTGGGTTTCTGCAGTGATCCGAGGGGCCTGGCTCCAGCCAGCACTGTCCTCTTGGTGGTCAGCAGGCTGCCAGTCTGCTTTCTCCCAACCTTGGAATTACTCCCCCCAAGCCGTCTTTCGTCTCTTCTCCACCACAGGGCAAGTTGCTCTCTCTCTGGACGGAAATAGAAGCCTTAGCCTGCATTGTCTCCGAATTAAAGGGCTTTGCATGAGATTCCATGGGAGTACACTTTATCTTCCCTGGATGTAGGATATTTTTGGGAAAAGAGGCCCACTGGTTGAGGTACAGATCATTCAAGAACAATGGACAATGGTTGCAGACAGCTCAGGCCCCCGGCTTCCTGGGGAAAAGGAAGAATGTGTGACGTGGTACGTGGTCAGTGGTTCGAGGCTCAGAGGGGGCCTCATCCGAGGGTCTCCCATATCAACCCGCCTCCAAATTAGACCCTCCTTTCCTGCCTGCGGCCTTGACCCCAGCCTCTCTCCACTCAGTCTCTGCTGTGTCCCCGCTTCCACCAACCAAGGTGGAAAACACCCCAGGTGTTTGGGCGGGACAGCGGGGCCACGTTCCACCAAACACCCATGGCTCTGCGACGCGTGCAGGTTTCCCGGCTGTACCCTCCTCCTCCTCCACTGCTGTCTGCACTTCGCCTGTTGTGAGATGAAATACGGGCTTTCAGAGCCCAGCAGTCCTTTAAGCTCATGAAAAGTCATTTTCACTCTGATGGAACTGTGATGTATTTGAAAGCGCCAGTTAAAAAATTACAGCCAGCTTTGCAAACTTTTCTGTCCTCTGCAGACAGCCCCTGCGAAGAGGCGCCATGGCTGAGGCCGGGCGTTACGAGAACCTATTTAAAACTTTAGCGCCCTGACCAGCCATAGCTCATAAAAACTGGCTGCCGAAACGTCAGTGCGTGTAACCGAGTTGCCTTGTCTTCTGTGTTGTGATATTTGTTACCCAGAATTTGATTCAATTCAACAAGTCCACATTGGACACCTGTCGTTAGCCCATCCATCTGCGGGAGGCAGTGAGGAATTCAGTCACAGTGAAATCTGTCCACGAGTCAGGCCGCCCGTCGTCTGTCATTTCCCGGGTGCCTGTCTTCTCCAGGCAGCGCGCTACGTGCTGGGGATGAAAACAAGAGTGATCGAAACAAGCGTGTTTTCTGCCCTCGTGGAGTTTATGAAGAGAAGTCGGCAGATTATTACAAAAAATTAATTCCATGGTCGGTCATGCACGGCATGTTCTGAGGATGCAGGGTGTCTGCTGAGCATACACAGGGGGATTCATGGAGAGGGGGTGCTGAGGAAGGTTTTCCTGAGGAAATGGAGGAAACCTAAAGAAGGATTGAATTAGCCCAGAAAAAAATATAGGCTGAGAGTGTTGTTAGCAAAGGGAACAGCATGTGAGAAGGGCCTGGGGCAGGCTGAGGGAGCTGGGCATCTTTAAGGGATAAAGATGGAAGGCTGGTCTGACTGGAGCATGGAGGGAGGGGAGGAAGAGCACTGGGGGGTAATGTTGGAGTGATAAGGGGGAGGTGGGGTGAGAGAGAGCAGTAAAGACCTAAAACATTACCCCAAAGGCGGTTGATATCAGCAAGGGGATTTGAGCCGGAAAATGATATGGGCACTTGGGAAAGGTCATTGGCTGCCATAAGAGGAGCAGACTCGGGGAGAGGCAGTGCTGGATGCTGGGGGAGTGTGTCAGTGCCCCCCCCCCCTCAGGGCTGGGGTGGGGAGCAGTTGTTAATTCTCCCCAGTGTTCCTGTTGCAGCCTCAGCCCCTCCCGTGTCCCCCCCCGAATGTGTTTCTGAAGGTGCTCCTCACGGCTGGGAGGGTGGCCGTCCCTCAGCCAGCTCTCTTATTTCACAGGAGCCAACTGTCTCAGCAAGTCCCCCGTGGGCAGGACACCCCTGCACGTGGCCGCAGCCATGGGCCAGTCAGACTGCATAGACCTCCTGCTCAGCCATGGGGCCTCCATCAACGACAAAGACGCCAAGGGGGAGACCCCCATGTCCATCGCCCACCGCCTGCACCGCGAGCACGGCGAGCGGAGGATGTTCCTCCACTACTGGAAGGCCAAGTGCAGGACAGCGGCCCCGACGGACTTGATCATGAGGAAGTTCTTTCAGGGAGTCAAGTCTGGGTTTGGCTCCAAGAAGAAGAACAGAACTTAGCTCCCCTTCGGAATGTTTGCACGTCAAAGCTGACTTGGGTAACTTTTCAGAGTTCAAATCCACGGTGGCCCTTGGCAGGCAGGAAGGCAGGAAAACATGGCAATTAACCTGAATCCGATATTAAATTATCTGTCCTGGTTGCGAATGACTTGGGGGGGGTGTTGATGGAAGTAGGGGAGTCTGTGTTCATTTCGTGCTCCATTATGGACCTACCAGGCTCCGATGCCAGCCTTTAATTTTAAGCTATTTGTACATTGTACCTAATAGCGCTGCTTGGGGTGATGGGAACCAATTACCTTCGCTCCCGTCTCCGTCTCCAGACTGTCTAATGCCTTGCCATCACAGGAGTGACAGCAGTAATAAGAAGAGCGCTGTTGTTTTTGTACAAAACAAGAGCTGGCAAATGTCCGAGGTCGTGTGCAGTGTGGGCTGTGAATTTCAGTTTGTAAAACTCGTGGAACTAAATGCTCCCACGGCTACTCATGTTCCAGAAGTTTTCCTGAGCCACCTTTGAGGGGTCTGCTGCTCGAGGAGGGTGGCTGGGGGGAAGTGAGACTGGCGAGGAGCAGGGGAGAGCTTGGCTCTCCAAACACATTCTCCGCAGGGGTGCCTTATTACTCGTGTCACCAGGTGGTAAGCGGCCGCTGGATTTGGAAGCAACGGTGTAAAAGATGATGATGAGTTCGTAGAGGAGAGAGTCAGAGCTGGTACCTTCTTTGCCTTGGTCCCATCTCCAATGGGCTGAGCACCCTGCTCCCACCAGCTTCCTGGTTTCCTCCTACAGCCGAGGGAGCTCTGTCATCCTTTCTATGGGGCGGTGTCTATGCTTAATTCTAGGCCCTATACCTTACAAGAGCTGTAGACCTCCAGGGGCCCGGCCTGCCACATGGGTGAGTGAGCTGGAAGAGACGAGAGGGAAAGGTGAGGACTGGGGCAAACTGACATGCCCTGTCTGAAGAGGGCGCCATGGCTCAGCTCCAGCAGAAATGTGAACCACAGGCTGCTAGATCTTTCCAGGACTTTCCAGAGTTGGAAATCTGGCTTTTTGATACCATAAGTCCTGATTTTTAAGTGTGAGCTTGAGTTCTTTTAAGGTCGTGGTATGGTACAAAAGGAGTAGAAGATTTGAGGCACACCTATGGGACTGCCTACCATAGTCAAACTCTTAACTCGTTTCACTGAGGAAAGTGGTAGAAACAACCTACGACTCACTGGAAGATTCCATGGCTCTGACGCCACAGGGCAGGAGTGGCCATGGGTCTTGCTGGGTGTTATGTATCGTCCTCCCTCCCACCCCACAGCCACACATGTTTCTCTAAAGCCCTAAGTCCTGACGCAACTTCCGGAATCAGTCTGTGTGGCAATGGTCTCTCAATCGTTGAAGTTCTTAACGTGATGGAAAATGGCCCTGTCTCCTGGCTGCCCTTCTTTCCGACTTACATCCCAATAACGGGATTCGGCTTTTAAATTAATTGGCAGCATCTCTTGCTGTCACAGCAAGTAAGATCTGTGTTGACGGTGTGGCTTTACACTCCTCAGACATGGCTGTACCCAGCGCGGCAATCTGTTTGACAAATAATAGTCAGGGAAAAATACAGCTCGGCGTCAACTATGTCAAAACTGAGATCTCGTTTTTGGCAGACGTCTGCAAAGTCAATAGGCAGATATTAAATAACCCTGTCCGATGGGTCAGTTCATTAGCTAATGAGGTGTGTTGGGGATGTGTGGGCACCCTTTTAACTGAACAAGTGGCATTACTCAAAGTCTTGTGTTTGCCAGGGGCTTTGCTCTGTGTCTTTGTTGTTAGGAGAGCCACCCACCTGACACTTGTCCCCAAACTTTGGAGCAAGCACTCTGTCTTCATGTGCCCCCAACTCATTAAATACTTGGCCAGAAACTGGCACGTTCCCAACACTCTGCGGTGACATTTTGCTCAGTCTGTGGCAGGGACCTCTGAGCACTCCTGTAGGTCCTGGTGGCTCTTCATTTTAGACAATCTTAACATCCTGTCTATTAAATTCAAACAATCCTGCATTGCCTATTCGATAAAATATGTCCATAGCCATAGAAGAGTTGATTTGCAATTGGTTGCCATTACGTTACATTTTGTAGATATGTCATTAAACATTTATTTTGAAGGGTTTTTTTTGTCATACTTTAGAGCCAACAGGAAAAAAATTTTTTCTGAGGGGTCATCTCATACATTTTTGTAGGACCTCGAAATCCATTTAGGTCCAAGGTGCTGGGGATGGTCTTTGGTGGTGAAACAGCTGTAGTCTGCGATCGCCCAGGTGGGCCTCTCCTCACCTGGAGAGGGCTGGGTTTCCTTTTGGAAGGGAGCTGTGGTCAGTCTTCTGGGCATGATATCCAGCTCCCTTCTCCTTATCGCTAATGTCCCACGAGGCTGGGCTCTCCATCACCAGAGCGGAGAGCTGCCTGGGTAGCGTAGAGAGCAGGGTGGGGCTCAGTGTCAACCCCGGATGGCATCTTGCTGGCTCTGCCCTGTGGCCTTGGGCAAGTTCCCTACTGCTCTGGGCCGAGAGTTTTCTGTAGAGGAGGAAGGAGGGGAGTCGCAGTGCCTGGTCCCTGAGATTGTTGGGAGGGCCTGGGAGACACGAGGCACTCGATATATGCTCGCTCTTATGCTTAGAGCTGGGTTGGAAAATCTTGCTGAAGTCATGGGCTAAGTTATTGATGTTTGAGACAGAGGGAAGATAGGAGAACCATTTGGTGCCTTTCTTGGGCTCTCTTAAGTTCTGATCACCAAAAAACTGATGACCTACCCCTTTGAGCTCAGTAGCGCCATGAAAATGCCCTTGAGTGTCCTTGGATTTCTTGGTGGCCCCAAGAAGAAGGATTCCTCAGCATCTCCTGCCATCAGGGACGTCGCTCACCAGTGTGCCTTATGTCAGCCTGAGAAACAGTCCTTGGGACTGGGTCCCTTCTGGAGAGATGGACCGCTCACTACAAGCAGAAGATGACAGCTGTGTCAGCTACCAGGTTTCTATTTGCCTTGGCTGCCAGGATGCTCAGAGCCAAGGTTAGCCACCACCGCCCCCTTCCCCTTGCCTTCTCCCTTTCCCTGGGTGAGTTATAATGAGTTGCCCTGTCTTGTACACATGTTTACTGTAAGTTACCTCCAATCCTTTCTGGAAGTCAATGCAGTATAAATTAGAAAGAGATAATACAAATTATGGGGTTCACAGGGCGACTTCAACCCTGGCTTGGCTGACCCAGCCCCGGGCCAGACAGCCTTGGTCCCGCCTCCTGCCCACATAGTCTCAGGGCGGCTAAACAGAGATGCGAGCTTCATTCTGCATCCGGCCTATTGGCCTGGTCTGCAGCATCCTCTGGAACCTGGATGTGGGCACCTTGGCTGCCCCTCTGGACCTCTGGCCACCCCCCAAGTCTCTCAGCTCTACTTGGGTCTTTGCACCTTGTCTTCTCTCTCCAAAGACCACGAGGTTCCAGCTGCGAGCTGGGCTCTTGCCGCCTCCCTCTGTCTCTGATCTGATGCTCCCTCACCTGAAGCGTATCCACCAACCAGAGTTTCCCAGAGAGGGGGAAGGCCATCCCACTGGTGGGGGGCTTTAGGTGGCCCCCGACATTGCATTAAGTGACACTGAAACATAGGGTTCGAAAGTTTTTCCCTTTTCAAATCGCTCTCAATCTTTGTAATTCCAACAAGGAGAAAGTCTCCGTTAGATGCTAGTATGTCTGACTCCTCCGTGACCCTGGCTAATCTCCCTTTTAAAAATATGCAAATAGAGCAGGCTTCGTCAGGCAACGGTGTTTTGCTGGGATTTAATAACATTGTCTTGTTTTCAGTACATTTGTGGGCTGGGATTCTATTCCTTTCTCTAATCCTCACTCGTGAGTGACCTTGGGGCAAATTGTCACCTCCCAAGGGCCTCAGCTTCCTTGTCCTTCACGGGCCCCCAACATCTCCATCCCAACCTGGTCATATTGGTGAAACGAGACCACCAGTGTGAGTTGTGCGCCCAGGACCAGGAGCCCTGTCGGTGTGGCCCCCCAGTGCCGAGGGAAGGGGCTGGGCTCGCCGTCTGGAAGATCCGGTGTAGAACTTTCCTCTGCCACCGGCTGCGTGGCGTTGAGCCAAGCAATTGCATCTCTCAGAGCCTCAGTTTCTTTGTCTGTAACATTTGGGTAATAAAACCTGCTCCTGTCGTCACTGGCGGGATAAATGCCGGGCACAGAGCAGACACTTGAAAATTAGTAGCCGTTACTATTATTGTCACTACCACCACTTAATTTGCTTAAAGTGTTTACTCACAGGGAATCAATACTCTCCCGGTTTCCAGAGAGCCTCATAAATTTCAGCAAACCTTATACAATAAGAGTCTCCATCCAGAACTAATAATTCCTGAAGTGGGCGATAAATAATTTCCCTGAAATTTGCTGATTTTGGTATTAAGTACAGAGTTTCCTCAACAGCTTCCAGAAAAGTCGTTCTGAACTTAAAACTCCAGGGCCAGTGCTGCGGAAGAGGAAGAAAAGCTGTAAGGAGAGAGGAAAATTCCATTCGCTCGGCTGTGCCTCCGCAGTGCTACACTGACTACGCAAGCATCCAGCAGAGGGCACAGAAACCCATTAACATTTAGAAAAACGCCGGTGTTTGTGTTCATCGGAAATGTCAGAGATGCTGCAGTCTGCGTCACACCGAACACTCGAGAGCAGGTCTCAGCGGCGGGGGCTGGCAGACTGGCTTTTCCGCCTGAACTCCTGAAATGGTCTGCAAAATGTGCGTGTTTGCTCACGCATTTTCTCGAACATTCATAGCTCTCATTACATCCTGAAAGGGTCTGTGGACCCCCTGCCCAAATGTTCCCAAACCTGGACACACAAAGAGGAGACCCACCCACACCAGTTGTCAAACCACATCAGTGCAGCCATACGATGTTACTTGCTACCCATTTGGTTGGTGTGCGTTGTCAATTTGCAACTGGAAAAATGATAAATACTGGTAACATCTGGTGCTGTGATGTGTGTGTGTGTGTGTGTGGGTGGGTGGGTGCGTGTGTGTAGGTAGACGGGTATCTGGGAAGGGCTCTCTCTTACACTGCGGGAGGGAGCTGGCAGAGTCCTATAGCCTTGCAGGATTATGATCCGATGATATGTATGTATTCAAAACGCCCAGGACTCGGCCCAGCTACCCCACTTTGTAAATCCGTCCCCGCACATAATGAGACATGTGTGAATGTTCTCGACAGCTGTTTATGGCTGCGAGTGCCTGGAAACCCTCCAAATGCCCACCAGTGGCGGTGATGGTGGCACACTTTGTGGCTATTAAAAATGACTTGATTTGTATGACCAGGCCAAGGGATGGCCATGAGGAGTGTCTGTGATGTGTCATTAAGTGAAAAACACCAAGTTGCCCAGAAAATGTGTCTGAGCTCATTGAGTTAACGATTTTAAAAAGGAGGCAGATCCAGTAAATATGCATATAAGTTTATTTGAGCAAAAAGAAAGATGTCAAAGATCTTCAAACTCAGCATTGCCTACTTCAGGGCCCTAGGGTCGCTTTATACACCCCCTAATGGTCACACGCAGCATGGCTTGCCTTCTCTTTTTATTGTAGTAAAATACACATAACATAAAATTTGCCATTAATGACATCTAGTGCCTTCACAGTGTTGTGCAACCATTACCACTATCTAGTTCCAGAACATTTTCATCATCCTAAATAGAAACCCTGGACCTATTAACAGTGCCCCCCAGTCCCCTAATTCTCCCTAGCTCTAGACAACCACCAGTCGGCTTTCTGTCTCTATGGAGTTGCCCATTCTGGATATTTCATATAAATTGGGTCATACAATATGTGACCTTCTGGCTTTATAGTATCTGTTATCCGGCTTCTTAGCATAATGTTTTTAGGGTTCATTCACGTTGTAGCATGTATCAGTACTTCATTCCTCTTCATGGCTCTTCATGATATCCCATTGTTTATCCATTCATCAGCTGATGGATAATTGGGTTGTTTCCACCTTTGACTATTGTGAATAGTGCTGCTACTGACACGGTGTATAAGGATCTGTTTGAGGATTCTTTTGGGTATATACCTAGGAGGGGAATTGCTGGGTCATAAGGTAATTCTATGTTTAACAGCATGTCTTATATTTGTAATAAAATATATATATATTTATATATATTTATAAGCAGAAAAGAAGGAAAGAGAACCCCTACTTGACTCTCTAGAGTTTGAGAATTATAACCGTCACTTATTGAGCATTTCCCCAGGCCAGACGGTTTACACACATCATCTCAGTTAGTCTTTTCGTTGATCCTGAAAGTCAGAGGTTTTCAACCTTGAGCAGCATCAGTCATGGGGCGGGGGGAGGGAAGCAGAGGGGGCTCCTTAAGTCACAGATTGCTGGGCTTCACCTCCCAGAGATCTTGGATTCAGTAGGTTTGGGGCAGAGCCCGAGGTTTGGCATTTCTAACAAACTGCCAGGGATGCTGGTGTGAGCAGCACTGAGTGAGTTCAACTTCATGCCCATTTTCCATTGAGGAAACTGAGGCTCAGAGAAGATCAGCAACTGGCCCCAGGTCACACAGCATGTACATGGAAGAGTGAGGACGCCTGACCCTAGGCTATGGTTTTAACAAACACCTTACAATATTAAGCTTGCCGGATTGCAGACCGTGCTCCATCCCCAGGGGTGAACCAGCCTGCCTGGGAGGACTTCCTGGCAGCGTGACCTTGGTCACCTCTTGAAAGCCCCCTTTCCCTGCTTGTAAAACGCAGAAAATACTGGCACTCATTCTCCAAGCATCGTGGAGGTGCTCACCCAGAGCCTGGCTGGACAGGTCTGGTGGTGCCCAGCCCCGCAGAAGGCCGGATGCAGGAGCAGGTGACCAAGCCCCACGGACACTTCCTCCTCTGCTCGTATCGGGGCCCCGGCGACCGTCAGGACAGGCCCCAGGGGTCCTGAGCTTTGGCTTCCGCTCAGTCTCGGATTCAAAAAACCCTCCCCAGGCCGCCCGGGGCCCGGTCGGCGCTCCCGCCAGGTGGCGCTGCCGCGCTGGGTGTCTCAGGTGCGCGGGCGCGGCGGCCGCCAGGTGTCGCAGCGAGACCGCGGATCCACTGCGGCGCCGAGCATCCCTCGCTCCGGCTCTGAGAACGCCCCGCGCCCCCGTCCGAATTGTGGATCCTGTTGCGTGCGTTCGTTTCCTCCTCGTCCTTTAGACCATTAGACCCCAAGGATTTCCCACTCGATTCTTTTATGCTGTTTTGATGTTTGAATGGTAGAGACTAAAAAAATATCTAACTTTATGTGGATAGCGTTTTCATATAAAATTAATAGTACAAGAGCTTAGGAAGAAACACTGTCCTCCAATTCAAAGATTCTTCCTCCAGGGGCTCATGAATTACGGTCTTAGGGTCCAGGAAAAGAGCCAGCCAGCTTTAGAGATAAATTGCTTTTTTTTAACTCCCCAAAGGGAGGAAAAGTCTAGGACCCCCCTTCCAACTCGAAGGAACATTTTAATTGACGTCTCTGTCACCTGGGAGAGGCTGCAACACGAAAGGCAAGAACTGTGCTAATTCAGGTATTTTGAAGCTCGAGATCCTCAACCTTACCTTTCCCAAGCGAGTTGAGGCCACAGCAGGCAGAGAAGGGCTGAGATTTAAAATGAGCACACATCGGAATTACTATTTTTGTGAAATTACACCTTCAGAGAACTTCATGGGTTATCTCCCCCTTTCAGCGAACTGCAGTAGATTTCATACCTGGTTCATCTCACGTGTGGTTAGGAATTATACTGAAATATTGAAAAAAAAAAAGTGTCAGATCTGGTTTTGCAAGTGGTATCAAGAATCTCATTTGCTGCTTGTAAGGACCTTGCGGGGTGTTATTATTCCTGCTCCACAGAGACAGAGGCCCGGGGAGCCAAAGTCACTTTCTTTGAAAGGAAATGAATCGGCACCTGCAGCTTGGAGCATTGGACTTGAGACAGACGCACGCGCCAGCAGTGAGGGGAGGTGTCTGACAGCTACCCGCCCGGCTGTTCAACAGATACAGTGACTGAGCACTCACATGCTACAAAGCTCCTCCAGGCTTTGGGCTGCTCCGCTGGGGGGCCCTCGAGGATGGTGTCGTTGCTGCCCCACTGTCGCCCTGCACACCCACCCCATCAGCTTCCCCTCCCTGCCTCGGATAGTCTCCGGATCTTTTGGCCGTTTACTATTATTAACCAACAGCTGTCTTTTGCAAATCTTAAAAAATCCAGTCTGGCCCAAATAGAAACAGCAATCACTCTTCCACTGTGGCCCCCTCCCCCGCTCGGGGCCGACCCCGGCTTGCGGGGGGCCCTGGGGCTGTGGCACCTTTACCCTCCGTCCCCGCTGCTCCCCACTTGCCCAGCTGTTTCTGGTATCTCTGGGCTGGGCCCGGGGTGCAGGGGGAAGGTAGCCGGGATGCACGTGGCTCTCCCCTGGCTGCCAAAGGCCCTCTGTTGGGGAGGTACCGGGCACCTAGGGGGTGTTTGGGACTCTCCTCTTGGGATCACTTGGGTCCACTTGGGACTCTCACCCTGGGGATTCCCTGCTGGCCCCCTAGACCCGCCCTCCTCCCTGACTGTTCACCACTTGTCCTCGCACGGGCAGCCAGTGCTCTCGGGTGGGGTGCACACCTGCCCCCTTACCTGCCTCCCGTGTGTCTGCTTGGCCCATGGGAAAACAGTCCTTATCCTTGACCTGTGGGATTTTTGAAGGGGCTGCTCCCAACAACCTGCTCTGGAACCAGCTCGGGAAACTCTCCCCTGGGGGTGGGATGTCAGGCTCCCTCGGGGCAGCCCTGGTCCCTGTGAAGGGTCTCTTTATGCTGCTCTCTTGGCTTTGGTGGTGGTGGTGGTGAGGAAATGCCCAGAGCTCCCTGCGGGATGACAGCTCTCTCCAAGGAAATCCTCACTCTCTTCACTGAGTTTCTAACCTTCTAGAAAGTAGTGGCTGGCTATTTTTGGGGGGGAGGTCTGGGTCTCGGAAGTGGCTTTGGCTCTCTTAGCAAGTAGGGATGTTACCTGAATGGTAAGTGCCTCTGTTTGGAAGATGGGGGACGCATCACTTATTGTTCTCAGCTGCGAGCTTGAGCTGAAATTCCAAGAAAACAGGGGACGTTTTCTGGACGTTTATTGGACATTCTGAGAAGCAGTGGCAAGTCAGTCCGTCCCTGCTCTCCTGAAGCCGCCATTTTGTGGGGATTGATACAACACGCGCAGTGGAGGAGATAACGCAGTGGGGCTGTACTAGAAGGAAATCCACAGAATGATGCGGCCGAGAGCAACCATGGGGGACAGCTTTAGACAGAAGTGGTGTTTGGGGTGGCTGTGCAGAGGAGGTGAAATGCAAGCTGATATTTGAGGAAGCTGGGCAGGTCTAGAACCTTCCAGAAACCATTGACATGAAAGCATAGCTAACAATGAGGGCGACAGAAATAAAAGATGGGATTAGAAAGGTGGGCAGGGGCCAGGTCAGGCGGTGCCTCGGAGGCTTCTGTATTAGCCAGTGTATTTGTTTTTTGTGGCTACTACAGCAAATCTGCAAACTTGGTGGCTCTCACAGTTCTGGAGACCAGAAGTCTCAAATCAAGGCATCAGCAGGGCCATGCTCCTTCTAAAGTCTCCGCGGGAGGATCCTTCCTGGCTTCTTCCAGCTGCTGGTGGCTCCTGGTGTTCCTTGGCTTGTGGCCGCATCCCTCCAGTCTCTGCCTCCATGGTCACATGGCCTCTCCCTGTGTGTCTGTGTATGTTCTCCCTTCTCTTCAATTATAAGGACCTATCATTGGATTTAGGGCCACCCTAATCCAGGATCTCATGTCAAGATCTTTAACTTAACCACACCTACAAAGACTCTTTTTCCAAATAAGTTCACATTCACAGGTTCCAGGCGGACATATCTTTTGAGGGGCCAGCATTCCACCCACTCCAGCAGTTTTGTTTGAGGTGTCTACCACTCATCCATGGGGATGTCGAGTGGGACGTTGGGCACACGTGGCTGGGGCTCACAGGAGAGAGACTTGCCGGACATGCATATTTGGCGGTTGTCAGCAAGTAGGTGGAGCTGAGAGGAAGCTACCCACGGAGAGGTCTTTGGATAGAACAAAGAAGGCAGTCCAAGACTGAGCCCCAGGAGTCTCCTATATTTAGAGCTCAGATAAAGGGGAGCCAGCAAGGAAGGATGAGCAGAGGCGCTTACGGGAGGGGAGGGCGTGGTCGCCAGAGTTGGAAGCTGCTGAGAAGTCAAGCCAGTTGAGGGTAGAGAGAGACCATCCAACTTGGCAACATGGTCATCCTTGATGAGGCCAGTTTCAGTGCCACGTTGGGGACAGAGGTCCTTCTCAAGGAGGTTGAAGAGCCAACGGCAAACCTGAAGGTGTGGAGACTGCAGGTGTGGACGATTCCTCCGAGAAGTTTGGCCTCAAGGTGCCAAGGGAGGCTGTTGTTTTAAAGATGGGAGAAGGTAGAGCTGATGTATGTGTCAGTGGGAAGGATCTGGGAGAGCAGAAGCAGCTAATGATGCAGGAGGGCGAGGGGCCAGCTCTAGGGAAAGGCTTCGGAGGAGGGGAGGGTCCTTCGGAGAGACCCATTGGTGGAGAGGCTGCCCTTGTTGGGAATGGTGTTCATGGGCCTCTTCCATAGGTTAAAGGATCGCTGGGTCCTGCTCCCTTCCACTTCCCAGCCCCAAATACCCAAATCTGGGGAAACATTTCCTACATTGAGACTTTTAAAAACTTTTTATGACAGCAAAGTTTAAGCATGTAGAAAAAATAGCATAGAACAAGCAGGCCTGGGGGTTGCTAACTTCTGCCATATTTGCTTCTTCTGTAGACCTATTTTACCAGAGTAGCGACACTTCCCCCCGAAATGCTGTGGTCTGCATCTTCTCAGAATAAGGGCGTTCTCCTGCTAAATACGGTGCCATTATCACACCCTAACAAGTGAACAATAATTCTCAGATAGCATCTGTGCTATTTTCCTATAGCTGCTGTCACAAATGCCCATAGATTTAGTGGCTTAAGACAACACAGATTTATTATCTTATAGCTCTGGACGTCAGAAGCCTGAAATGGGTCTCAGAGGCTAAAAGCAAGGTGTCAGCAGGGCTGGTTCCTTCTGGAGGCTCCAGGGAGAGTCCATTTCCTTGTCTTTTCCGGCGTCTAGAGGCGCTGCATTCCTTGGCTCCTGGCTGCCTTTCCTGACCTTCAAAGCCAGGAACGTTACATCTGCCTGACCTGCGTCTGTTGTCACATCTCCTCTCTCTCTCGGACCTTCCTGCCTCCCTCCCATAAGGATCTTGTGATTAGATTGGACCAGGATAATCTCCCATCTCAGGATCCTTCATCACACCTGCAAAATCACTTTTGTATGTAAGGTAATGTACTCACAGGTACCAGGGATTAGGATGCGGACATCTTTGGGGCCATTTTGCAGCCAACCACAGCATCTAATAGCCAGTCTGAATTCCAGTCTCCCCAGTTGTCCCCAAATATTTGTTAGAGTAGCTGTTTCACGCTGGGTCTCTTCATTTAGTCGTTGCATTTGGTTGTTGTCTTGAGTCTCTTTTAACCTAGAGCAGTGACAGCCCCACCCTCTCTTTTCATGACACTGGCCTATGGAGACGGCCAGCCCAGGTGTCCCCGTGGAAGGTCCTGCATCCTGAGTGTGTCTGAGCTTCCACGGGGTGTCCATTACCTCGTTCTCTGTCCCTTGACTTCCTGTGAGCGAATGTGGGACCCTCAGATGGGATCAGCTTCGGATTGACCATTTTTGCCAGACCACTCCCTGGTGACCTGGTGCACTCCACGAGACGTGCCTGCAGGGGCACCGAGTGCCAGGTGGTCCCACTGTCAGGACGCGAAGGTTGAGCCCGGGGTTGAGGTCCTGACAGCTGCGCCTCTCCACTGGGAAGTTACAGTTCCTCCTTTGGACTAGCAAGGGATTTGGGATGATCCTTTCACACCCCGTAAGCACACTCTTCCCCATGTACCTTTTTCATTATTATGGTAAAACACACATAACATAAAATTTCCTATTTTAATCATTTTTAAGTGTACAGTTCAGTAGCATTAAGCACATTCACATTGTTGTGCAACCATCACCACCATCCATCTCCAGAACCTTTTCATCCTCCCAAACTGAGTCTCTGTCCCCCATAAACACTAACTCCCCATTCCCCGCCCTCAGGCCCTGGTGACCACCCTTCTACTCTCTGTCTCTATGAAGGCCTCTCCTCTAGAGACCTCATAACAGTGGAATCATCCAGTATTTGCCCTCCCATCTGCCTTTTTAAAAAGCAGCTTTATTGAGATGTAATTCACATACCATACAATTCACCCATTGAAAATATACAATTCAGTGTTCTTTAGTATATTCACAGAATTGTGCAACCATCCCTTCTGTCTAGTTCCAAAACCTTTTCATCACTCCCAAAGGAGATCGCAGATCCATTAAATGGTCACTCCTCATCCGCCTTTGCCCCAGACCCTGACAACCACTAATCTTTCTGTTGCTATGGATTTACCTATTCTGGACATTTCATATCAATGGAATCATACAGTATGTGGCTCTTTGTGTCTGGCTTCTCCACTTAGCATAATCTTTTCAAGGTTCATCCATGCTGTCGTATGTTTTAGTACTTCATTCCTTTTTATGGATGGAGAATATTCTTCTGGATGAATATACCACATTTATTTATCCATTCAAATTTTGATGGCCATTTCTCCCCCACTTTTTGTCTATTATAAATAATGCTGCTATGAATATTT
Source organism: Ceratotherium simum simum (assembly GCF_057802395.1). Taxonomy (NCBI): domain Eukaryota; kingdom Metazoa; phylum Chordata; class Mammalia; order Perissodactyla; family Rhinocerotidae; genus Ceratotherium; species Ceratotherium simum. The sequence continues at coordinate 5,488,170 of NC_141920.1, forward strand.
GCATACAAGTTTTTGTGTGGACATAAGTTTTTAATTCTCTTGGGTATATACCCAGGAGTAGAATTGCTGGGTCCTGTGAGAACTCCATGTTTAATCATTTGAAGAACTGCTGGACTGTTTTCCAAAGCGGCGGCACCATCTTACATTCTACCAGCGGTGTACGAGGGTTCCAACTTCTCCACTCTCGTGTCTCTTTGATTAGAGCCAGCCCAGTGGGTGTGAAGTCGTGTCTCTTTGTGGTTTTGTCTCCACCTACCGTTTATCAGGTTGATGCTCCCTGGCCGGGCCAGTTATTTCACGGGTTCTGTCCTTCCGTCTGCATTTCATTAGCTGGCATTCTTCTGTGAAAAAGAGCTTTACTTCATCTTCTGGAGCTGTTCCGTTTCCCTGAAAGGCAGTTCCAACTGAAGGGGCAGGGAAAATGCTTAGTTCTTGATCATCATGGATGCTTGGATATTTATATGTTCACTGTGTTTCAACCTATTACAGTTGTTATTATTCTTCTTCTTGATGCTCAGATAATCTCGAATTTGGCCACTGGGTGTGACACATTTGTGAAAAACAGGTTTATTGAGATATAATTTACATAATCCTAAATTAAAACTGCTGTAAGCGTAAAATTCAATGATTTTTAGCAAATTTACAAACTTGTGCAATCATCACCACAGTCCAGTTTGAGAACAAGGAACTCACTTTTGGGGGGGGGGCGGGGTGAGGAAGATTGGCCCTGAGCCAACATCCTCGCCCATCTTCCTCTATTTTGTATATGGGATGCCGCCACAGCATGGCTCAATGAGCGGTGGGTAGATCCATGCCTGGGATCCAAACCTGTGAACCCCGGGCCGCCAAAGCGGAGTGTGCGTACTCAACCACTACACCACCGGGCTGGCCCCGGGACTCTCATTTTAAAATGGTGATTTTGTGCTTTTTCAGTCAACTTTAATTCCAAGGTAGAGAATGCACCAGAAGCCCCCAGGGAGTTGGCCAGCAGTCAGGCCTGTCGACAAACTGCTGTGATTCCGCCACTGCATTCTAGGTCTTTCTTTACCACCTTCTAGAACCTTGCTACTCAAAGTGTAGTCCCTGGACAGGCAGCATCTGGCTTCCCCTGGGGATTTGTTAGAAATGCAGATCTCAGTCCCCACTGCAGACCTGCTGAACCAGAAGGTGCTCTTTAATAAGACCCCAGGGGATTTGCTTGTGCGCTAAACTGCTAGAGGTCTCTATCACCTTCACACAAATGTGGCTCAGCCCTAAGGAAACCTCAGCATCCGGCTCGGTGGGTGTCTGGTCCGAGTCCTCCAGCTGGGTGAGACGGAGCAGCAACTTTATTTTTTATTTCTGTTCCGGGGCATTTGTGGCATGCCTGGGCATCCGGGCCGGGCAGTTGGCCTCTGCTGAGACATGTGGTCCTGTCTGACCCTCAGACTCTGGTCTGTGCAGATGACTGCTAAATCCTTCCTCGTGGTGTCTGCAGGGTCCTGCCTGGTCCTGCTGTCTCTTGGCCACTTTCCTTCTATTCTCAGGGACAGTGGGCTCATCGAGCTGCTCTCCCACCACTTGGAGCGACTTGGGGGCCGAGGCAGCTGCAAGACCCCACCCTGCTGCCCCCATGACATCCTGGGGGCTCCTGGGGGGCTCCAGCTTCCCTCTGCTGTCCTTCTTCTTGCCACAGCAGCTCTGGGAGGCTGACTCACATCCTCTCTGCCTAGATCCTCTGGACAGCCATATCCTCGTGGGGGTCTTGTCCCCTTCTAAGGGGGCTCTTCCTGGAAAGAGGGCCCCCTTCCCCGTCTACCCCTTAGTGGAGAACCTTCGCCCATCTCAGGGATAGGTAAGGCGGGAGGGCAAGTTTTCTAGGAAGCTTTCCTCTCCATCAGACCTGCTCCCAGCTCTGCTCTCCTGGACTTCTCTTCCTTCCTCTAAGGATGAGACTTTTGAAACCCAAAAGCCAAGAACCGACTCTGGTTTTCTTCTGCTGGAGCATCCTTCCTTCTCGGAGGCAATGGCACCAAATGCTTGGTTCCCACACTAGGAGAAGGCTCATGAGGGAAAAAGAAGAAGGGAAAATATTACTTTGATGCAAATTTAATTTTGACTTAGAGCCTCAACCTTCTGGGCTGGTGGTAAGTTGAGCCTTGGTCAGTCTTCTGGACTCTGCCCCTCTGGGGAGTGGGATTGTAGTCCTTGATCAGATTCCAGTGGTCCCAGGACATTTGATCCTCACGTGGCCTGATGGCACAGGATGTATGTGCTTATTTCCTTCAGGCCAAGAACCCTAGTATCTGGAGTTCCCCCTCCCAGGCAATGATTGACTGGGATAGAATAGCAGCTGCCCCCTTCCTAAATTTGCCCCAGTCCCTACCCCTCCCGATTGCCTCTTCCGCCCAGCCCTCCCACCCATTTACACTACTGGGGCCCCTAAAGGCATTTAGTACTACATGAATGGTTCAGGTATTTCAAAAGTTTTCTCCCTGCCTAAAGCCATTTCCACGTCTACTTAAAGAGAGGGGGAAGTGAAAGGCACGGAGAAGCCACATAATTTAATATTTTCATAACTACTGCTGTCATGACCTGCTGGTGATTTATTTTGAGAAAGGCTATAGATTGAGCAAGCCCCCTGCTGTCCCTCCTTCAGGAAGTTTAGAATTAGAACCAGAGGATATGATTCTATTGAACTTTTGCCAAAGCAAGTTCAAGAGGGAAGAACTTGACCCCTTATATTTGGTTTCAGACCCCCTGACCCTCCTTTTGGAAGGAAAAAGTCTTTCTGGCATCTTTTTCTATTTCTATTTTTTTTAGCAAAAGTTTTGCTAAATCCTTGGGAACAAGAAACCCCAACATCCTGTTTTTATATGTTCAGAGTGAAAGATAAGGATTAATTTAGACCCTGATGCTAGTGCAATAAGACGCAATTCATACAGGGCACGCACGTCTTCCCCTTCCCAGAGCCTGTTTCTGCCAGATTAACGCAAAGCCTTCGTACTTTGTGAAACTTTCGTTTCCCAGGGGGTCCTGAGGCCAGGGCCAGCCCGGGCCAGTTTGGGGGCAAGGACTGCAGGCCCCTTTGGGGAGAGGGTGCCTGTGACATCCAGAGGGTCTGGCAGACCTTGGCTTGGTCATTTGGGTGCTGATGGGGTTTGCCCTGCAGGGAGGCAGACCCATCAATTTGGGGGGTGGGGGGCCCTGAGGTGCAGGAGCGAATCTTGAATCACCCCAGGAGCGTCTGTATGCATAAATCAGACGCCTCTGCGGGCTGAATCCTAGGCAGTATTGATTGAATCGAGCCCTGGTAATAAATTGGGGAGATATATCAGTTGGGAATTAAAGCCAGCATAGGGTGCGCTGGTTATAGAAAACATTTAAGTTTAACGTGTCAACTGGGAGCGGAGCATGATTTCACAATGGCGCCAGTTTGCTGATGACATGAAATATCGAGGTGGCAGCCGCGCGGAGGAGCGGGCCAGATGCATTCTAAATTATCTGGCAATGCGGACGGGCTGATGAGTGGCCTGTGCAAGTTCGTTGCTGAGCTGCATTGGGTAACGAGGTTGCGGCATGAAAGTCACCAGCTGCTCTGGCCAAAAATTGTGCAGAATACTGATGAGCTGGTGCCAAGCCCTGGACACACCTCCTGCACGGCTGCTGCAGCTCCGTCCTGCCCTGTCTCAGAATGGAGCCCCGTTCACTCCTTCCTCTCTCTCACCCCTATGTCCAACCCACCTCTAAGGCCTGTGACAAATCTTCCCACCCCTTCCACCGAGTCTCACCCAGCTCTGCAGTGTCCCCCCCGGCCCCCCCGCCCCATGTCTCTCTGCTGCCCTCCGCTCTCCCCAGCCTCCAGAATGATCTTTCAAAACAAAATTGTGATGACACCTCTCCTCTGTTGCAAACTTTCAATGGCTCCACATTGCTCTTCAGATAAAGGCAAAGCTCCTGAGGCTTCAAAGTTCCCCATGCCCCACTGAGTTCTCGTGGATCTCATTCTGGGCCTCGTTCCCTTCCTCTGGGTTTCAGACACGAGGCCTTCTTTTATTTCCCTCCCACCTTAGGCCCTTTGCACATGCTGTTCCCTCTGCATAGGATGCTCTTCCTGCCTTTCCTCGTCCGCTAACCCCACTCACCCTCCCCTTTTTCTGGCTCCTCGTTTCTTTCCCAGCCTGCTCCTGGCACGTCCCTTAGAGCACCTTCCTCCTCCTGATCAAAGTTGTAATGAGTTTGTGGTGTCTTCATTGTTCCACGTCCGCCTTGTTCACTGAGGGGAGCTTCGTGAGGGAGGGAACAAAGTCTCATCTAGTCTAACACTGTGTCTTCATGGGTGGTGTCTACGAGGCAGGACCTCAAAGACTGATGGTAAGTGAAAGGACCAGTCACAACGGTCACGTGTTGTAGGATCCCACTGGTATGAGATGTGCAGCGTAGCAGATCCACAGAGACAGCAAATAGTGTTGCTTAGGACTGGGGGGAATGGAGAGTGACTGCAAGGGGTATGGAGTTTCTTTTTGGGGTGACGAGAATGTTCTAAAATGAGATTATGGTGATGGTGCGTAATTCTGTAAAAATACTAAAAACCATTGAATTGTATACGTTAAATGGGTGATCTTTATGGCATGTGAATTACATCTCAATAAAATTTGTATTTTTTTAAGGCATCCGGCAGATATTTAACAAATGAAAGGTTGTGGAGCTCAAGAGAAAGGGAAATTCTCCTCTGCAGAAAAGCAGTCGAAATACTCCGTGAATACTTATGACAGTGTGCCAATGGGATGGAATAAGCGATACAGAAGAGGTCCATGGCCAGCTGTGTCCTCCAAGATCTGCCGACCCAACGGGGGAGGAAAGAAGATGGCGGGGTAGATCCTGGCTGGGTGAGGGGATGACGGGGTGCTGCTGATGGGATGGGCAGCTTGCAGGCTGGAGGAGGAGGGTGAAGGTGGTGAGTTCAGTGTGGACGCGCTGAATTTCAGGCCGGGGGACAGTCGGGAGGCAGCACCCAGGTTGGGGCTGGATATCTAGGTTTAGGCCTCCGAGGCACATGGGTGTCGGGAGCGCAGAGAAGGCTGGAGAGCGAGAAAGAAGAGGGCCGAGGAAAGAATTGAGGAAGTGCGTTGGAGAGCGAGGTGGAGAGCGGTGCTGGGGGAGCCTGGGTCCTCGGAGAGGCCGACGGCCTGCTCGTCCTCTCTCCTTGCCCTGCTGCCTTTGCCACCCCCTGCTCCAGGACCCTGGGGTCAGAGCTGGGGTGGGGGTGAGAAGGAACAGGGCCGAGGCATGTTTCTGTGGCTGCTGGCTTGTGCACCACGTGCAAGGGTGAGTTTTTCTCTGGCTGTTGAAGGCTCTCTGCCCTGTGGGCATTGAAGGCCGCTCTTGCATGGGGCATGTTCAGATGCCTCTCTAGGTCCCACGTTTTTCTTCTGCAAATAGGAATCATGAATGCTGCTGATGGGACCTGTGCTTTCCATCCCTCACCAACCTGTGGGTACAAATGGGGTCACATTGATAGTCCAGATGTCGCCGAGATTTGCCCTTGTCACCTGGGGCCCCAGAAAAGCCCCCATCCGCTCTCCACTCCAGGCGTTTCTGGAGGATGCCAGGTTGTCACACGTGTGCTCGTGAACCAGTCTATCTGTTGGCCGTCACTGCCCTCTGCTGGTGTCCCTGGGCGCTGCCACAGCGGCCACCATCTCTGGGCTGCAGGCGAGGGGAGAAGGAGACCCCGCCCCCTGTAATGCTGGCGGGGGTGCTGGCGGGGCTGGCGGGGCCCAGCGTCTCACAGAGTCTTACGGAGGCCTCCACTTCTGCTGTGACTCTGCAGCTCCCTGTCCTTCTCTGATGCAGACGCGATGCTTCTTTCTCAGCATTAATCACCGGGCGTCCTCTAGCTGCTGTGGGCCGCGCTCGCTCTGTGCAGGCGCTGTGCTGCAACTGCATGTCCAGTACTTCAGAGTGCTGGCCACGCCCTCCGAGGGCAGCACTGTCACCGTCGCTCTTCACAGGAAGACCCCCTGAGGCTCAGGGGGGCTCAGGAGGAGCTGGGATTTGAATCCAATTTGTCCAACGCATCCAGAGACGGCTGAGTGTGGTCTAGTCCAGGCTGGGGCCCCCATCCCCTCAGCTCGCTGTGCTGGGCAGTGGTGACGCTCAAGTGTCGGTGGCCACTGTGTCCCTTCTTCACCTTGCACCTGTGCCTCCTTTCCGCTGTCCTCTGGCACTCAGCACCTCCTTAGCCTCCACGCCCTCCCCTGCTGTGTGCACGTGTGTCTGTGTGTGTGCATGTGTGTGCTCGCATGCATATCTGGGTGTGTGTCTGTGTATCTGTGTATCTCTCTGTGTTTGCGTGTGTATGTGTGCACACGTGTGTCTATGATTGCACGTGTCTGTGTGTGCATGCGTGTCTGCGTCTGTGAGTGCTGTGTCTGTGTGTACATGTGTCTGTGTGTACGTGTATGTGTGCGTGTGCTTGTGTGTACGTACGCCTGTGTTTGTGACAACTGGTGAGACTGCAGAGTGGCTGGAGCAGGGGGGCGAGAGTGTGGCCAGAGAGTGGCCTCCCCCCAGCCGGCCCAGATGATGGGCCAGCTCTGCGCAGCGTCCGGCAGGCCTTGGTGGAGGGGCCCTCTGTTAGAGAGACATGCCCACCAGGGTGCACGGTGGCTGCTCTGGGGTGGGCGGGCAGCCCTGTGCACTTGGCCGAGACCCGGGGTGCTGGGCTGGGCCCACCCGCTTTCAAGGCCGGTGCCTGCGCCCCAGCCCTCAAGCGCTTTTTCAAGCCTCTGGGCGCTGACTCTGTTGGAAGCCGACCTTCTCTGGGCAGTGTTCCGTGTGTGACCTCGGATGGCATGGGGGCACTTTTAAGCCACAACAGGGAGCTGTCCAGGGGCCCGCAGGCCGCTGAGCCTCCCGCGTGTCCTCCCGGGAGGTGCTCAGCAGTGGGTTCTGGGGGTGGGGTGAGGAGAGCAGGAACCCCTGCAGACATTGTTTCCGGCGGCTTATTCGTACCCCCTGGGCTTCTGCGGCAGCGAGGAAAGTGTTTATCTCTCACAGGAGGAAGCAGAGGGTTCTCTCAAGAGACAAGAATGGCAATGTTTGTTTTCCTTCAGAGCAGTATCCGCAACGACTTTAGAACTCAGAAAATCCTACGAAACAAAAGCAGGGAGTTTAGGAGCTGTTGTCAAGTCTCCTGGGTCATTTCTGGGGGACGACGCCCCCGAGTTCCCCACATGTCCCTGAGGACACCGATTTCTCCTTGGTGGCACTAATCACCCCTGTTAGTGACCTACTCTCTGGGCCACTGTTCGTCTGACAGCTGCTGCCTCTGCTCACCTCCTCTTCCGGGGGTCGGGGACTCTGTCTTCCTCGTCTGAATGAGGGAGTGAATGAATGAACGAAGGACGGAAATTCTCCCTGTTACTCAGGACATTCTTGGGTGTAACTGACGGAAAATCAACTCAAACTGGCTTTAGCCCAAATCGGACATGTGGGCTCATGACACAGAAAAGTTTGGGGGTACCGTTGGGTTTAGGGGCCCCAGGGAGTCAAATGATGCCGCCAGCTTGTTCTCTTTCTCTCTCATCTCCACTCATCTCTGCTTTTCCTAAAGTGTTTGTGTCACTCTCTTTTCTTGCAGTTGGGTCCCTCCATGATCAGGGGACAATGGTGGCAGGAAACTCCAGCTTATGTGGTCTTCAAAGTTCAGGAAAGAGAAACTATCTCCTAGCATCAAGTCTCAGGGAAGTCCTTGATTAGACCACTTGGGTCACATGCCCAGTGGAACGGAGTCTTCTAATTGGCCAGCCTGGTTCATGGCCCGCCCCTGTACATGTGCTGGGGGTGGGGTGCCATGATTGACACATGATCACACATACACGGGACCACTGGAGAACGGAGGTGCTTTCCTGAAGGAAAGAATATGGAGCAGAAAGAATATATTTTTCTATTCATTAAATTCTTTTATAATTGAAAAAGGTAACATCTCTTTGTTTTCCTAGATTGACCTAGTTTGGAAACCAACTTTGTGTGTGGCTTTTTATCTAACTCTGAGAACTTTCACAACTCTTGTGATATCTGCAACTTAAAACAAAACAAAATTAGAGTAAAAAAGTAGAATTTGACAGTAATTTTCTAGCTGCTGCATTTTAGCTTTTAGCTGTCCCTCCACTACAAGAGCATATATATTGTTAACTCCAAATGTGGCCCCCAAATGGGTTTTCTCAGCCATTATGGTCTGAGAATTAGGTTCCTGGGACACATTACCCCAGATATCACTGAGGACAGTAAATGGACAAGATCCATTCCCCCAGGGCCGGGGAACGAGAAATGTATGACTGGTCATTAAAAGTCATAGTTTTGGATATTTTTTTTTTCCATTAACATGACTGAAATTGTGCTGAAAGCCAGGCTGTTATCTCTGGGAGGTGAGGGGGTTTCAGGTAGGAGTTCGGGATCAGGTGTGAGTTTAGCACCTAAAGTGGGAAGTTTGTGAGTCTGAGAGTGGCCTTGGCCTTGCTGTCTGTGGCCACCTGTGAGTCCAACAGAAGGGTCTTGGCCGACTCCTCCGGCCTCCACAATGCCCAGGGCCATCCCAGTGCCCCTGTCGCCTGTGGATTCCTCGGGTCCTGGAAACTTCCTTCTCTCCAGGTGTGTCTAGGGTGGTCTGAAAGCATGGTCTTAGGTTGCATGTGGTTACTCTGTGTCCCAGCTCCTCTACTTCCAAGCTCTGTGACTGTCTTCCCAGCTGGGAAACAGACAGCCATAAATCCATTTACAACAAATACCATCGACGCCTGAATATATGGGGACCTGAAACAGGAGGAGATCCTCCCCACTTTCCCAATAAGATTTAAAAGCAAAAAGACCATATTGGCCGAGATATAGATGAAATAGTCAAATGCCTACTTACCATGCTCGTTGCAGTAGTAATACACATATATTTAAAATCACACAGCATGTGAGGAATTACTCTGGAAACATGGTGAACTCCCTCTTCTATATTCAGAAATCAGTTTTACGTCAACTCTTCACTTGGGTAACGCCTCCAGTGTCCTCGTGGTCACCATGCCTTTTGAGGGTCCAATACTTCCCAGAGCTCAGCGTCTCCACTCCCTCCTGAGTTGCACGAGACACTGCCCTTTTCACATTCCCTCCGTGAGGCTGTCACTCAGCAGTTGACTGTAAGGCACGTTTGCGTGATGTTGGGATGGTTTTCCCCATGTGTCCTGTAGGTGTAAGCTGGTGATGGTCACAGTGCACTCACTGACTTTGTTGCATTTTAAAGCGATCTTAATAGGCTCATTACCTTAGTTTTCTATTGCCATGTAACAAATTAGCACAAAATTAGCGTCTTAGAACAACACCCATTTATTATCTCACAGTTCTTAGGTCAGGGGGCTGGGCACAGCTTAGCCAGCTTCTCTTCTCGGATCTCGGATCTCGCAAGGCTGAGAGAAACGGTCGGTTGGGCTGCAGTCTCACCTGGAGACCTGACTCATGTAGGATCTGCCTCCGAGCTCCCTCAGGCTGTTGACAGAGGGCGTTTCCTCGTGGCTGTAGGATTTGTGACAGCTTGCTTCTACAGGGTGAACAGGAGAGGGAAAGAGATGAGACAGAGATAGACAGACAGACTCTCACCTCTAAACCTTCTTTTAAAGGGCTCACCGGGTTGGGTCGGGCCCACAGAGGATAATCTCCCTTTTGAGTCACTTACAGTCAACTGATTAGGGACCATAACGACGCCTGCACAATCCTTCACCTTTGCCGTATGACACGACATGATCTGGGGAGAGGTGTTCCCCCATCTTTGCCATCTTCTGTTGGCTAGACGCAGTTTCAGGTCCGCCCACATTCCAGAGAAGGGACCACACAAAGCTGTGGGCAGCAGGGGCCGGATCGTGGGGGCATCTTGGATTTCTGCCCACCACACGTATTCACGTGAGAACCAATAAGTGCCTCTGTGAAGATCCTTCCCTGGTAACGGCCAAATCAACGGGGGGTTTCTTTCTCCTCTCTCATGGACAACGTCAAAGTGAGCCTCCCAAAGTAGGATTTATTAAGACCCCCTTTCCCCTTTTGAAGATAATATGTCTTTCTCAAACACTACTTTGTTGTTAAAAAATAAAATATTTTTGCGGGCGTCTGAAGGTGTGAGAGACTTAGTGAAGGGCTCCGATGCCGGCAGTTCCCTCTCTTCTGAGGCACTCCATCTCGGCAGGTTTTCCTCCTCAGAGCAAGGCAAGGGGCTCAGGGGAGCACAGGAAGGCGGGAGTGTGTGCAGAAGGGGACACTGACTTCTCTTCCCCAGCTGGCTGTTCACGCAGCCCTGGTCCCTCGTCAGGCGAGAGAGCTGGGGAGAAGTGTGCTGATGCGGCCAGCGCCCCCACCCCTCCAAGCTCCGTGCTCCTGAGAGTTTGGGGGATGGAGCCCGCTCATTCTGCAGGCCCCAGAGCTGGGTCACTGAAAGTCAACGAAACTGGGGATTTCACTACAAGGATCCCTGCGGTGTGGGGCATGGAGGCGTGTATTAGGGCCAGGTGGCAAGATGCCTCCAGCTGGGACCAGACAAAAGACGTGGAGCTGACCCCCATGGGAGAGGGCTGCTTCTGCTCTCCCCTCCTGGCCCAGCACCAGACGGTGAGAGCAGGGAAGAGAGGGAGGGAGCTGAACCCAGCGCTCCATTACCCAGCACCCGCCACCAGAGCCAGCTTGGGCGGAGGGCTCCAAACGGAATACTCACTCACTTATTCTTGAGTGCTTATCCTGTGCCGGGCACTGTTTAAGTAAGACAGCCATTTAGAATCAAATGGAACAAAGTCTTATTTCTTAATTTATAGTTTAATCAATTTAATTTAATTTAAGTAATTGCTATACTTAGAGCCAAATATTTCCACAAGGGTTGTTAGGAAAAAAAATGCAGTATCCATCGCTCTTGCCTGACTGGGGAATCCCTTCCATCACTCTTATCTTATTGTCTCAGAATTGTCGTCTTTGCATCTAAATCATAGGCTTCCTTTGCTCCCCTTGATCCTGCATCAGGGCTGCTCTGTGGACCCTCAGGACCAAACATACCCCTCCGACCAGCACTTACAGCCCAGCACCCCCACCTCCTTTACGAAGGTGGTCACTTACCTCTGTGCTGGTGCCGTGGTGGTGGGGCACGTGGTCAGGACATCGGCTCATGCAGGCTTTGGGTGCCCTCTGGTCTTGTATGTGCCCCATTCTGGGGGCACCTCTTCCCTCCTACAACGGGATGCTGCTGCACGCATCTGACCTTACAACTCGGTGGTCTGGCCACGTGGTCCCTTCGTGTCCCATGGTCAAATGCTCAGTTCCTACCAGCGATGGGCAGCATGCCAGGAGCCTTCAAGTGCTGTTTCTGCTGCAGAGGACACCCCCTTGATCCAGAATCTAGAGATCCTCATCGTGACCTTCTCGCTGGTGCTTGCCAGAGATGTCGACAGCACCGTTCTCTACTTCTGCTTATGTGGAATCTTCTAGGTGCCATGGCCCAACAGCAGAGCTGCCTGGCCTCAGCCTGCACCTGCCGCAGAGCCCTTCCTGGCTCCGGGCCCCTCCATGCCCCTGATAAGTGGGTTGGAGCGGTATTCGCGGGAGCAGACCGTGTTGCTTCCAAGACCCAGAGAGGCTTTCCCAGAGCGGTGCTCCTGCCCTAGAGGTGGAAGGTGCCGTAACCTGTCTTTCACTTTGCAGGGAATGTCCTGGCACACTCAGTCACCGGGCCTCGAACGCCTCACCTGTGTGGCAGCAGCTGAGTCCTTGCTGGGTTTATCTGACACCCCTCCCCCAGCTCTATGCTTCGCCCCCCTCCCCTCAGCCCATCCCAGTCCCAGGAGCTCTTCCCCAGCCTGGCCAGAGCGGGTGGCTAGGCCCCCCAAGTGTCTTCTGCTAAGAGCCCCTCTCCTCCCTTAGCAGGCCTGGCATCGCCACACTGGGATTTGGAGCTAGTTACGGCTGTAGTGGGGGCAGATCTGGGGGAGGGAACAGAGAGTGGGGTGGGGGAGAGCAGGTGGGACGAGGTCTGGGTTGTGGAGGGTCTTGTTAGCGTGGAAAGCACTGGAGATGTTATCCAAAGAGGGAAGGGGGCCATGGGTGGTTTCAGCAGGAGAGTGACGAGATCGGGTTTCTCCTGTGAAAGCTCCCTCGAACCACCTCACACCCACCAGGACAGCTGTTATCTAAAATACGGAAAATAAGTGCTGGTGAGGATGTGGAGAAATTGGAACCCCGTGCACTGCTGGTAGGAATGTAAAATGGTGCAGCCACTGGAAAGCAGTCTGGTGGTTCCTCAAAGAGTTAAATGTAGAATTATCATATGATCTAGAAATTCTACTTCTGAGTGAAAAGAACAGAAAGCAGGGATTTGAACAGATATTTGCACACCCACATTCATAGCAGCATATTCACAATAGCCAAAGATGGAAACGACCCAAGTGTCCGTGGATGGATGAATGGATAAACCTGTGGTCTATGCATATGATGGAATACTATTCATCCATAGAAAGGAAGGAAATTCTGACACATGCTCCAACAGGGATGAACCTTGAGGACATTATGCTCAGTGAAATAAGCCAGACACAAAGGGCAAATGCTGTGTGATTCCACTCACATGAGGTCCCTAGAGCAGTCAGATTCATAGAGACAGAGTAGAATGGTGGGTGCCGGGGGTTGGGGGAGGGGGAATGGGGAGTTAATGTTTAATGGGGACAGAGCTTCAGCCTGGAAAGATGAAAAGTTCTGGAGATGGAGGGGGTGATGGTTGTACGACACGTGAATGTACTTAATGCCACTGAACTGTGCACTTACAAATGGTTCAGATGGTAAATTTTATGTTCTGTATGTTTACCACACACACACACACACACACACGCACACACAGAGCTGGCTCTGGCTGTGGGGTGGAGAGGGGGCAGGTTAGGGGCTGCAGTCGTTTAGCCAGCGATGATGACGGAGATCCTGCCCCGGGCACAGCAGGGCGGGGAGAAGTGGTTGGGCTCTGGAGAGATCTGAGAAGAACTGATCAGGATTTGGGGCCGACTGGACGGGGAGGTGAGGTAACTCCTGGCTCTGAGGCCTGAGCAAACTTCCAGGTGCCGAGGTGGGGAGTCACAGGGAAGAAGCGGCTTTAGTGATGGAGATCGGAAGCGCTGCTCTGGATGTGATGTGCAAGGCGCCCATTGCACGCCCGCGTGCCAGGTGCTTACCAGGCATCATCTCGTGTAACACTCCCTGGCCCAAGCACACACACGTGCACACACACGGATAGTATACAAGAGGGCGAGCACCTCCAAGATGGCACACTGAGGCTCATGGTCACACAGGCGTGTCCAGAGGCAGGATCCTACTCCAGGCCGGCTCCAAAGCCTGTGTTTTTCACTGGGTGGAGAAACTGGCCGTGTCTCCTCCCACGGGCTCGTCAGAGTGAGGAGAATCAGAAAGGAGTGAGAGGCGTTCTGTCTCCAGAGCGGAAGCAGGCCTTCCCCAGGGGGGAAGGGAGAAGCTGGTTTCCAGGGTGTCGGGGGAGAAGGTGGAGGGGGAAGCGCTCTGGGGACCAGGCGTGAGGGGGGCCCGGCCTGGGAGAGAGAGGAGAGTGTCCCCACTCTGCCGAGAGGAGGGTTTGGCTTGCAGAGGGCTCCAGGCAGCCGGCGCCCTGGGCCAGAGCTGAGAGGGGCAGGAGGGACTGCACGTGGGGGCTGTGAGGCCGGTTTCTCCCTCCCTTTCCCCCTCCTTCCTTCCCTGCCCCCTCGCCCGCCCTGTTTAGGGCCCAGCTGGATAATCCCGGATAATCTCTGGGATTCTGAACTTAATCGCACCTGCAAAGTCCCTTCTGCCCTGTGAGGGCACACAGTCACAGGCTCCGGGATTAGGACCTGGACGTCACTGGGGGCCATCGTGCAGCCTCCCAGAGCTGCCAGCACTTCCTCCCGTCCCTGTCTGCGCACGCCGGCCTCCCGTCCGGGGACTCTGTTTCCCTCCCTGGAATCTGGGCTGGCCGAGACGTGCTCTGACAAGCAGGACGCAGCGGCAGTGACACGGGGCTAGTTTTGGGCTAAGCTTCAGCTGTCACTCTCTCGGGTTCTTTGAGATGGCAGGTGAAAGAATCTGTCAACAGTGATGGAAGATAAATAATTGCGAGGCCATGGAGATGGGGCGGGGCAGAGAGCGAGAGAACAAGAGGCCCAGCCAGCCACCAGGTCCCAGCCCCTGGCCACGGCACTGGCACGAGGGTGAAGCCGTCCTGGGTCCTCCGAGACCGCCTGGAGCCCAGATGAGCCATCCCAGCTGAACCCTGCCTGGAGCCCTGACACCAGAAGCTCGAGGTTATTATTCCAAGCCACTAAATTTTAAGGTGGCTTGTTACGCAGCACTAAATACCTGGAAATCTCTCCCTTCAAGGAGCACAGGGGTTGGGGGGGAGTGGGGGATTCTTGCTCCAAACCAAGTAAATCAGAAAAGTCCAGACGGTGACCAGGGCAATGACAGAGACAAATGGCGTGGTGTGACAGAGTCGCAGGAGTGGGGGTGGCAGTGGAATCTACTTAGCTACGACGGTCAGGGGGTGGGGGCTTCCTGGAGGAGGGGACATTCACTCTCCTAATAGAGGCTAACATTCACAGAGAGCTTACCACATGTCTGGCCTGACCCTATCCTCAGGACAACCTGTGAAGAAGGGGTTAATGTCCCCACTTTACAGATGGAGAAATTGGGCTCAGAGAACTGGAGCGACCTACCCCATCTCACACAGCACTTGAGGGCAGAGCCAGGATTCGAACCCAGGCGTCCGGCTTACAGTCAGGTGGAGGAGACAGGACGGGCTTAGAGAGGGCAGCAGATGAGAAGGCCAGGACCACGGACAGCAGGGTGAGGCCACCTGGCCAGGGCTGCCCTGTCTGGGTTGCTCAGAGCACCCATCACGAACAGCCCCAGCGAGTCAAGGAGAGGAGCTGCTGCTGGCCTGCGTTGTGTCGGGGGGCAGCGGGAGCAGGTCAGACACCTGGAGAGAACAGTTTGTTTTACCCAAACACCTGGCCTTGCAGGCCGTTAGGAGGCGCACGGGGTTTCCTGGAGCACATGGCAAGAGAAGGAGCTGCTGCTGCCACCAGGAGGCTTGTCCAGGTGCACAGGTGAGCAAGGCCAGGTGCACAGGTGAGCAAGGCCAGCCTGACCGCCAACACCCGGGTCTTCAGCCCTGAGGTCTCTGCCCAGTGGTGGGTGGACGGGTCAGCCCCTCGTCAGCCAGTCAGTTATCGATTTCTGTTCAGTTCAGTAAGCAAACATGCTTTGAATGTTCACTGGCTGGGCGCCAGGGGCACAGTGGTGAGCAAAGTTGGGGGAGGGCCTCCGAGAGGGACCCCGTAGATAACTGTATATCCACCAGCTGCAGGGAGGGCATTTTGAGAGCAGGAAACTGGGCACTTGCCAGAGAGGAGGCAGGGAAGTCTTCCCCGAGCAGCCGAGCTGAGCTGGAGTTTGGGGACATGGGGTGGGGATGGGGAAGATGCCCTGATGCTTCAGAGCAGCGGGATGGTCTCAAAGTGGTCAATACCCTCTCCGAGCCTCGGTTTCCCCACTGAGAGTATGGGCTAATCTCTGCATGACTGCCCTGAACTCGGAAGGCTCAGAGGACTCCAGTAATTCCAGTGAAAACGTTTGTACCGGGTCTTAGCTCACGAGCACCGAGCCTGCTGTGTGAGCTATAATTCTCCAGGATCCTCGTCTCAGTCAGGGTTCAACCAGAGAGTAAACTAGCTGGACGGATATGTCAGAGGAAGGAGGTGGCTTAGGTGACTGTGGGGCTGGCTAGGCAGGTCTGGAGACCACAGGGCAGCCGTCGGGAAGGGCTGGAACTCTTGGGCATTGGCCGAGGCTGCTGTCGACAGGTGGCATTTCTTCTTCACCAGGGAGCCTGAGCCCTGCTCATAGGCTTTTCAACTGATTGTACCAGGCCCACCCAGGTCATCTCGGACAGTCTCCCTTACTGGAAGTGAACTGATTATGGACTGTAATCACGTCTACAAAGTACCTTATCAGCAACACCTACATTACTTTTTGACTGAATAACTGGGGACTGGGTTCTAGCCAAGTTTGACACATCAAACTATCTGCCCTTTGCAGTCTTCCTTTGAAAATATACCCCCAAATCCTGGGAGATTGGAGGTAGTGGGAAAAAAATATAAATATATGTATCTTTATACGTGTGTATATACAGAGATGCACACATATAAATCTAATGGGTGAGTACATATATATATAAGTATATGTCCGCGTATGTATAATATATATGCATAAAATCTCTCCTGAGCCAGATGGGCCTGTTGACTCAGCTCTGCAGAAATGATGGAGATATAATTTATATGCTCCTCTAAGTGACAAGGGTTTGCCCATATAATTAGCAATAATGATAAATAAAAATAAAATGTGGGTTTATATATGGCAGATTATACATAATTAACCTGTAATTCCATCTGTAGGGATCATAAACCACCAAGCGAGTATGGGGAGTCCCGTGAGGTTGGCTCCTGTCACCAGAATTGCATGAAATGACAGCTGACCATATGAAAATGGGACCCCTCTCACGTCTGCATGATGCGGTGGTGCAGGGCAGGGCCGTCCTCAGCAAGCTGAACGTTGTTCTTTCTGCTAACGGGCTGCGCTTTCACATCCTTCCAGACCATCGCCAGGTTCTGAATTGTGTATATGCAAACGATGAAGGCTGTCTCTAGGCTTTTACAAAGATGCTGGCTCGAGGCTGACTGCTTCACTTGCATTATCAGCTCATTTAACCCTCCCAACCACCTGTGTGGTAGAAAGAACTGTGATCCTTTCTATGGAGCAGAGGAAGAAACCGAGGCTCAGAGAGGTTGAATAATTTATTGCAAGTGGCACAGATGGTAGGAAGCCACCCTGGGACTCAACCAGGTCTGCCTGCCTGCAGAGCCCATGGAGGGGGCCACAGGGCAACAGGAGGCAGGAGTGGGGGGAATGTCATGGCAGGGCCGAGACCAGGGTAGGGCAAGCTCGGTACACCCCTCGGGTACAAAGTTTAAGGGGAGGCCAGAAACACTCAGTAATCAAGGCAAATGGTATTCTAATGCAATTTAAAAAAATCAAAATTAATGCAAAATATCCACGATGAACAAAATATCAAAGCTTTAAATAAAGATAGATAAGTAACAGGGCTGTGCAGAGCCATATTGGAGCTTGAGGCAAAGAGAAAAAAAATCAGTAATATGAACGCTGTCTTCATTTAAAATTTCGATATTTTGTTCATCATGGATATGTTTGCACTGATTTCGAATTTTTTAAGTATCATTTATCTTGAACACTTTTTTTAGGCGCCCCTTAAATTCCGCACCCCAATTCACCCCACTCCCGGCCTTGGGGGAACAGCTCCCAGCGGCCAGTTAACATGAAAGGAACGGGTGTTGGATTTCCAGGGGCCCGGGCGGGGGGCAGTTTTGACGCGGGCGCCACCCCGCCTCTCTGGGCCTTGTCCTCTCTGGTTGGGGGCGGTCCTTTGCCGGGATCCCCTCCATCAGCGCTCCCCAGCCGGCAGCCCTGCCGGCTCTTCTTCAAGGCGTGAGGTGGCCCTTGTGAGACCGCAGTGCTCGGCAGGGGGGCGCTTCACCCACGGCGACGCGGGAGCAGCGGGGTACCCCAGCTCGGCGCCTCCCTCTGCGGGACCGGGCCCGGGCGCGCATGTCCCCGGGGCGGGCGCCTGGGCTCCTGCAGCTCCGCGTCTGCCCAGCAGGGGGCGGCGTGGGCACGTGCGTCCCCAGGCTGCCGCCCGCAGGCATTTTTCTTCCCACTTTTTCGCTTTTCCTTCTTCTTGCAAACGTCCCTAAGTGACAGCTGACAAGGCTGCTCTTTAACCCCTTGCTGACAGTCTCTGCTCCCGGGGAGGGAGGACGAGAGGGAGGCGTCTCAGTTCTGTTCTGGTGAGAGCAGCGTCTTTTCCCTTGGATTTGAACTGAAAACAGTTCACACCTTCACACACACACACAATACCTATGAATGTTGACTGTGTGCCAGGCTCTTTACACGCCTTCCCCCGCTGACTCTCACAGCAGCCCTAAGAGGTGGTCACTACAGGAAGCCCCACCTTGTAGACGGGCAGGCCCAGGCTCGGCAGGGTGGGGTCTCCCCGGACAGTGGGGTGAAAGGGTGTTCACGATGGAGTCCCCTCCCCCGCTCCAGGTCTGAGCCATCCTCTCTGTCGCCCTGTCTTCTGTGCACGACTGATGGGGACCTGATTCTGTGCGGTTTGCACTGAACTCTGACGGGTTTGTGTTGCTGAGAGCTGTACCAGGAGCAGGGTCTGCAGCATAACCCCCCACCCCCACCTGCCTGCTTTGCTGCAGTGAGCGAGAGGAATATCCTGCCATTTGCGACAACACGGATGGCTGAGTTCCTTCGGGGCCTGGAGCGTGAACTGTCTGTGCCTCCGCCTCCAAGCCGGGATCCAGCCCTTGGTAGCGTGTCCTGGCTGGTTCCTCTCTGCACTCACCCTTCCAGTCCAGGCCCGAGGGCCAGGCAGCTAATGTCTCTGCAGAGCAGCCCCCAGCCGGGGACGGTGGGAGCACAGGACATGTCCAGCTCCCAACCCTGTGGGTGAGATGACTGGAGAGTGTGTGGCCCCTCTCCCTCGGCTCCCAGGTGGGCTGGAGCCTCAGGGGCCCAGGCCGGTGGTTGGCCTTGATAACACCTCCTCTAGCTGATCATCACCTTCAGCACACAGCACTTATTGTGCTGTTTATTGAGCACTTACTATATGCTGGGCCCCACTTTATAGATGAGGAAGGGACCAAGGTCTCAGGGCTGCCAGGACTCAGTCCCGGGTCCGATGGCCTTAGCTAGTTGAGTGAATGAGTGAAGAAGTGGCAGGTGGAGGTTTTCCAGGCACGAGGGAGTGAATAAATGAAGGGGCTGATTCCTGCCAGGACCGTCCCTGTGGAGGGCTCTGGGGACGGGACGTCATGGATGATGGGTGCATTTGGGGGAGGCTGGGGGACATCTCAGGCTCTGAGAGTCACAGCTGGAGAGGGAGGGTCCCACCCAGGAGGGTCCCACGCCCCTCCGGCCAACTCTAGGGGCGGGATCTTAGGTTCATCATTGTGCATTTTATATTTCACTCATTTTCTACCATAGGCGAGTGTGCGTTATTTTTCATAATTTGAAAAGAAAATCATAAAAAATCAAGACTTTCAGATAAAAGTACATTTAGACATAAATTAACTGAGAAAATGTAGCTGAAGCAAGCTCTTGGCAGGATGCCTGGTCACAAGTGTTTTCTGGGATGAAGACAAGCAGCCAACCGAGGGGTTGACCCTGGTGGACCAGTGTCTGCGCACTGTCCCCCCAGAGGGCAGGGCGTGCTGCCCGCTCCGAGGAGCCCACCTCAGAGACACAGTGATTACTAACATTTACGTTGTGACGACCGTGTGCCATTAACCCTTTTAACCTCCACGGTAACCCTGGGAGGTAAGTATTACTATTTTTATTATTATTCCCATTTCTCAGGAAAATGGGGGCCCAGAGAGATTAAGTACGTTGCTGAAGGTCACACAGCACAAAGGGGTAGAGCCGGATTCTAGTCCCAGAGTTTGTCCCCAGGGCCAGCTCTCCAGCCCTGTGGGATGCTGCCTCTCCTGGCTCCCTGACACCCCCTCGACGGGGGCCCCAGCATGGTCTGCGTAAAAAGCAGACATTTCTAGAGCTGGTGAAGGTCCACTTAGACGAATCAGAACCTTCAAGGTCCACAGAGAGAGTGTGGTGTCCTCCAGAGAATGAGCTCAGGTCAGCAGACCCGGGCGTGTGAGGCCCTGCAGCTCCACTCCTGCCTCTGCGACCTCAGAGGGGGAAACTGAGGCACAGAGAGGCCAAACCCCTGCCCATAGCAGCCATCAGGAAGCAGCCCTCCTGCATACCAAAAGTCCACCGGGTGTGGACTTTTGCCTGCCGCTGCTGCCACAGACAGGTGCACCGCGGCCTGATGGTGCAGAGTGGGAGGTGGTCTGGGTGCAGTGGAGGCTGCAGAGTGGGAGCGGGCAGGGGTGGGGGCAGTGATGAGGCCCGGCACCACCTCTCTGGTCTCCCCGGCACCACTCTCCCCTGCAGGGGTCTCCACCCACTGCCGCCGGACTCCTTTCTGTGCATCCCTCCTCTACCCTGCCCCTCCCCCCGCCCCAGTCCTCTCTCCTGGCCAAATTCTCACCTTAACAATCACCTTCTCAGGGGTCCTTCCCAGCCGCCCCCACTCTAGACTGGGGCTCCCTTTCGCCTCTCCTAGCACCCTCTGTCTGGGAGCACTGGCCAGTCTGCCTTCTCCCTCCGGGTCTCTGGCTGTTGGATTGAGGTCTGCACGAGACCACCAGCTCTGAGGGGTGGGACCCTCAGCCTCGCCCAGCATACGGCCGGCACGTGGCAGGTGCGCAGCCAAGCGCGTGAGAGTGAAGAGAGAATGAACTAAGGCGTGGGGGGATGCAGGGGCGCTCCAGGGGAGATGCTGCAGGGCGGCTGAGGAGGGGCACAGGGTTGTCGGCTGCGGCGGCTACCGTTCACCGAGGAAAAATGTGCGATGACCATGGCAGGAGCCCCTGGCTGTCACTCCCCAGTGAAGCGGCTGATCTCTTGTAATTTGTCCAATCCCACATCTGGGAGAAGAACTTTCCTCCCTCTCGGGGATGGGGGACCGTGACGCCTTGTCTGCCCTTGTGGTCCTGGACACCCCCCCCCCCCCGCCACCTTCTGAAGCAAGGGTGGGATCCAGCTTCCCAGCCCTGGGCCGTGTACTTTGCACCACGTGGCGGGATGTTGAGGCTGCAGGTGGCCTGGAGGAAGGATCCGGGCCTGAGACAGATGCTCTGCGACTTCTGCTACAGAGGGAGGAAGTGACGGGGCCGAGTGGAGCCTGGCTGGGGAGAGGCCTGCACTGCTGTGCCTTCTCCAAGGGTTTCCGTCCCCAGTGGGGCCGCTACCTGGCCGTGGGGCTTTGGCTCCTCCAGGTTTGGGGAAAGAGCCGTGTGGGCAAGCCTGTGGTGTCTGACTCAGGCAGCAGGCGAGGGTTCCGGGCCCTCCCGGTCCCCCCACAGGCGAGGACAGAGGCGTGAGCATCTCCCTCTGCTTCCTTCGGCGGGGCGGGGGAAGGAGGGGATGCCAAGAGTCCAGAGGTGACTGTCTTGGCGGATGGGGGCCCTGGCTGGTGCCATCCCTCCTGTGCTGGCCTCTATGAGTCGGACGGATGGGGGAGGAGAAGGCAGTGGAGAAAGAGGATGGATGGCCCGCTGGGCAGGCGCCACTGACAGCTGGGTTTTCTGTGGGTGTCTGGCCGCTGACCTTTTGGAGGAATGGATTCAGAAGTGACTGCTATTTGTCGAGGCCCAGTTCAGAGACTTCCTCGCGCTAAATGTCAGGCCCCTGCTGTCGCCCAGCAGCGGGAAGCGCGTCTCGCAGGACGCAGGCTGGTTGAGACCTGACAGACACCTGAGCCCTCGGGAGACACACGCCCGACCTCCTGGCTTGTCAGAGTGTTAATTCGTGACTTGTTCTTGATGTTTTTTTCTTTCTCCCTTCCCAGAAGATAGCAGGACTTTATGTTCCTGCCCCCCTTCAGGATTCTGTGGCAGGGAGCGGAGAGCGGAATTTGCCTAAGGACAAGCCCACTCCTGGTTTTTATTTTCAGAAGGAGGGTGCCTTGGAGGGGGCGTGGCTGATGTGGTGAGAGCAGAGCAGGAGACAGAATCCCCGCTGGTGTGGGCTGAACCCTGGATGCTGAGGCCCCACATCTCCAAAGACCCCTCTGCCCCATCTCTTGGCCACGACCCTCAAGGGACCCCGAGGTCTGTGCACATCAGTGGCCGGGGTCCAGGGCCGAATTGTTAGGATTTGAAGCAGGCCCACCCCCTTTGCTGGGGCGTCCTTTTAACCTCTCTGTGCCTCAGTGTCCTCATCTGAAGACCGGGGGTTGGAAGAGGAGCCTGTAATCTGCAGTGGGATGATTTAAACACACACAGCAGCTGGACAAGCCTCGAACGGTAATGGCTCATACAGTACACAGGAAGCGCTCAATAAATGCTTGCTGTTTGTGTTAAGTAGTGACTGACCAGTGTGGACTGTGGGTCTGGTGGCCCCTGAAAGTGTGGCTCTGTGCCAGCCCTGGGGCCTCTGAGGAGCAGTGGGGTGGATGGAAGTTCCCGCCGCCCCGTGGGATGGGGGCTCGAGGCGCTTCTTGGGGATTGAGGGGAGCGTGGGATGTGTCTAAGGCCAGTAAGAGTCAGACTCTCTGCCCTGTCTTGTGGGAGGCTGGCTGGGCGGGGGCGGGGGTCGCCGAGATAAATCTCCCATGGAGGGAGCCCAGCCTGCACGTCATCTCGCATGCTGCCAGGCGAGCTGCATGACCCCTGTTTTGTAGGTGAGGAAGCTGAGACGCAGGGCCACCGTCGGGGCCCACCCCACGCTCATGGCAGATAAGCCACAGACCAGGGACGGGAGCCTGGTCTGTCTCCTGAATTCAAGGACCCTCACCATTGGGCTCAGCTGGGGGCCCTGACTTCCCAGGGGGCCCTGGGTTCCAGTCTCCAGTGACGGATCCAGCTCTGCCCAGGGCCCCGTCCCTGCGGCTTCTGGCCTCTGAGCTCAGTGGCCGAGCCCTTGGGGGGGACGTGTGCCCTGCCTCCTCTCTCCCTGTGCGCCACCCCGTGTGCTCAGGAGATGGAGGACCGTCTCGCCAGTTCTCGCCCGCGTGGCAGCGCCCCAGGGAGGGCAGATGGGGCCTGGTGCGCATGCTGGGTTAGATGTTCCCTCTGCCTCTTCCAGGAGGTTTTGCTCTTTTCCCCCGGGGCAGGGACTGGGGGGAACCTGCAGACACCAAGCCTCACTCTGGTCCTAAACATCCTCCCACGGGGGCAGACTTCCTCTGAGACAGCGGCTTTCCCTGGGGAAGCCTGGCTGGTTCCGGGGTCATGTCTAGGAAAGGGGACCTGGTCGTGATCATGGTGATGTGTCCTGAGTGCTGACCGGCCCTCTGCTGAGCCTTTCCTGGCCTCACTAACGAAATTGCCACGTGGCCTTTTGCAAGGGTGCTGGTGCTGGTGGCCTCAGGGGGAGGTGGCTTTACCGGGATCCAGGTGGGGACTGCGGGCTTTGAACCAGAGACCCGGGTGGTGGCTGACTGTTGAGCTCTGCTGGGCAACAGGTGCCACACTTGGGATGCTGGGTAACCACAGGTGACGTGTGGGGACTTCCTCTGTGCAGGTTGGGACCCAAGCCCCCGAGAGTCTGCTCTGTACTGAGGGGGGTGCTGTCCCCTCATAGCCCCTTGCCCCCCTGAGTCCTCATGCTTCCAGCAGGCTGGAGCTCCCACCTTGGCTGGGCTTCCTTTTCCTCAGACTAAGGACTTCCAGGGACCTCAGGAGCTCGCTTAGCCTCGAGCTGGCCCAGGGCGGTGGGGGGAGTTAGCACCCCTGGGGCCTCCCTGGTGGGGTGGGGCTGGTGGTTAGGTGCCCAGAGTCCTGCTTCTCCTGGCTCGAGTCTCAGGTGTGTTCCTTGTAGTCTCTTGGAGGGTCCCGAGCGGGAGTCAGCCCAGGTGCCCCTCCCATCAACGCGCCCTCCTTCTGTTTCCTCTCCCTGACTCCCTTGCTCACGGGCGCTTCCCCGGGTCACCTGCTCCCAAGGGCTCATCGAGGGCTCTGCTTCTGGGGGACCCTGGGTAAGACAGGTTCCTGAAGCGCCAGCATCAGGGATGGGCCTGCGGTGCGCAGGGCGGGTGTGTGCGTCCTTGGCAGAGGCGCTGGGACAGCCCCAAGCGTTTCCTGTTGTGTTGTCATCGTGAAGAAGGGTCCTGAGGCAGCATGCACACGCTGTATCCTGGACCCTCACCATGGCCTCAGGCAGGGTACCACAGACCCTTCCACGTCACACCGAGTGGGTGGTGGAGGTGGGAATTGACCCCAGGCTGGCCCCAGCTGGTGACCATGGAGGACAGAATAAGTGACCAAACCAGGACACTTCTGTCTGGGACAAGTGCTAAGCTGGACAATGAGTGTCAACTGGGACTGTCCTTGGTGAGGGGTGGCGGGTGTTGGAGGGACGAGGCCACTGCACAGACCTCACTGTGTGTGTCAACACGGGCTCGGTCCACCCTCTGCCAGCACTCCCGGGAGGTTACAGATGACACATTGACGACCCAGGAGGCAGCTCACCTCCGAGTCTCACTCACGCGGCCAAGGAGGGCCTAGCTGGGATTTGAACCCCTGCGACCCTGTTCCTGGGCTGGTTGCCCAGTACACACCACGGGTGCATCTGGGGAGCTGTTCCTTTCCTGAGAATGCAGGCTCTCCCCTCCCACTGGAAGACAGAAGAAAGAAAAGAAAAGAAAGAAAGAAAACAAACCAGATCCCTCTCTACCCGCTGCCCTGCCCTCCCCTCCCTCCTTCCTCTGTCTCTCTCTGTGTCTTCTCCTGTTCTTTCTATGTCTCCCTCTCTCTTTTTGTCTGTCTCTTGCCTTCTCTCTCCCCATCTCTTGCTGTCTCTGTTTCTCCCTCTCTGTCTCTCCCTCCCTCTCCTCTCCCTACCCCACCCCGGGGCACATGCTGGAGGTAGGGGCTGTACGTGTGCTCTGTGCCCACTGTGGGGACTTGACCTCTTCTGTATTAAGGGGCAAGGATGGAGATAATTCGCTTGTATAATCCCTGTGTCCTGCTGTTTGCTACAGATGCCGACAGACTCTGTGAAAACAGGGCCTTCTGAGCTGACGCCGCAGGACCCATTCCAAGGGCTGGGTATGGGCCTGGCTGGGCCTGGCTTGGTGGGGTGGGGAGTCTCGAAGGCCGTTCTGGGCGTGGTCTTCGACCTTTCACAGCCTGCTCTGAGCTCCCTCCTGGGTGTCTGTGAGCCCACGGAGAGGAGGTGGGGTGGAGGCAGCTTCTCCAAGGACTCAATAATAGACCAGTGCATTCGGATTCTTGCCAGAAACTTAGAGAAGTGTTTGCCCTCTGCAATTCCATGACTTTTTTTCCTGATTCTGAGCCTGAGCACAGTTTTGGTTGGGTCAGTCACATTCCAGTCCTCTGATTCGCTTCCCATGCTCTTGAAGTCCACAAGAGCACATGTGGCTTTGGACCCTCTGCTTCCTGTGCCGGGTGCGGCTGAAGTGACAAACTGCATGCACACCCTGATTTAGATCTTGGTCTCCAGAGGGGATCCTGAGTGAGGATAAGGCTATTTCTGTTTGTGCAGAAAAGAGTTACACAAAAAAATAAGCATTTGCAATCTACCTCCTGTGCGTTCAATTTCCTTAAATGGTGTCTAAACAACACCCCAGCTTGTGGAAATTTGGATCCACAAACCCACCCATCAGGCGGCTTGCAGCCTGAAGCCAAGGACTGGTCCTGCATTTCAAAGGTTTAGCAGGAAATTAAACGTGTCCGATGGGGTTATGCGTTTATTATTTATTTTTAAACTTTTCTAAAACTGCAGTCTACGTAATACAGGAAAGTGCACACATCCTAAGGGTTCAGCTCGAAGCGTTTTCACAAACTGAGCAACTCGTGTCAACATCATCCAGATTAAGACACAGAACGTGACCAGCTGCCCCCCAGGCCCCACCCCCGCAAAGATCCTACCATCCCAACTTCTCTCAGCAGGCATCGGTTTTGTCTGTTTTTGCACTTTATATAAATGGAATCACACAGCACGCTCCCTTTCGTGTCTGGCTTCTTTGGCCCAGCATTCTGTGGGTTATTTTTATCTCTGATCCCACCAGAGCAGCTTTCCTGAGGCCGGGAAAGATTGTGCTAAGCAGGTCCATTGGGTGGTGATGGCCCAGAGAAGTAATGACCAGACGGCCACCATGGATGACCGAGAGCCAGCACGGCAAACTGGTGGCTCAAGGGCCTATTACGGCCCTCCATCGTGTTTCATTTGACTTCTACAGGGGGTAATGTGTATTTTAATATGTACATCAAAAGCTGAAAAAATATACAAAAGAATAATTTCATGCACAGCCCTCAGAATCATCGACTTAAAAAACTTCTGGTCATTTTTTGTGGTTGTTCACGTGAAATTCACATTACATAAAAAAAGCCACTGTAAAGTGTAGAGTCCAGTGCTGTTCAGTGCATTCACGAGGTTGTGCAACCATCACCTCCACCTAGTTCCAAAACATTTTCATCACCCCAAAAGGAAGCCCCGGACCCATTAGCAGACACTGCCATCCCCCACCCTCCAGCCCCTGGTAACCGCTAAGCTGCTTTCTGTCTCTATGGCTTTATCGACTCTGGATATTTCATTGAAATGGGACCGTACAACAGGTCCCCTTTTGCGTCTGGCTTCTTGTGCTTGGCATAATGTTTTTGAGGCTCATCCATGTTGTGGCAGGTGTCAGTACTTCTTTCCTTTCTATACTTCTAGTCGCGTTTGCTCCAAGTCATTTTGTTTAAGGAAGCATTGCTGAGAAAGCGGAAGAATCCTCTTTTCCCTAGCAGCACTCCTGATCCCCGTTCCCTAACCCTTGTCGTGAAATTTGTCCTTCACAGTGGTTTTTTTTTTTTTTTTTGGTGAGGAAGATCAGCCCTGGGCTAACATCTGTTGCCAATCCTCCTCTTTTTGCTGAGGAAGATTGGCCTGGGCTAACATCTGTGCCCATCTTCCTCCACTTTATATGGGATGCTGCCTCCGCATGGCTTGATAAGTGGTGCTTAGGTCTCCACTTGGGATCTGAACCTGTGAACCCTGGGCTGCCAAGCAGAGTGCGCCAACTTAACCACTATGCCACCCTGCCAGCCCCCTTCACGGTGTTTTTTAAAGCTGGGAATTAATTGACAACATGAGATCTGTAGTTTCAGCTTCTTTTGGCCAATCAGAAGGCGCAGCTGCCCTGGGGTCCGCCCCACGGCAGCGTTGGCCTCAGCTGCAGGACACCACCCCCTAGGTGGGCCTGAGTTCTGCGGTCTGCCCCAGGCCCCACCTGACCCACTTCACGCTCCCGCTGCTTCCTGCCCAGAGCCTGAGTCTGTAAGCCCTGAAAGATGGCACAGTCCAGGGGTTCCCGAATACCTGCCTGGCAGGTTTCTGATGCGGTTTCCTCTTTGCGGATAAACAAAGGAAATGAAGGCATCACATCTTTTGCCTCAAGGTCTGATTTAAGGATGGGCTTCTGTTCTGAGAGACTATCTTCTCTACTTTCTCAGTGTCAAATTGTTCTTTTATGAGATAATTGTGATAGTAAATGGTGTAGTCCAGGGTCAGGCAAACCTTTTCTGCAAAGGGCCAGACGGTAGGTATTTTCAGCATTGCAGGACATACAGCCTCTGTTGCTGCGCTCTGCCAGGTACCAGGAAAGCAGCCATATCAATACTCAGATGAATGAGCGTGCCTGTGTGCCAATAAAACTTTATTGACAAAGAGAGGTGGCAGACCAGATTTGGCCACCCCTCGTTTAATAAACGGTGGTAGTGGTTATATATTTTAAACGTTCTTTACTTGCCAAAATAAAAATTTAGCAATGGTAGAAGTTGCTAGTTCCGTGGTAGGCATTGTTAACGCGAATGAAGATTTCTTGCCCCCTTGAAGTTAGGCATGGTGGGGTGGCTTGCACTGGGCAATGAGATGTGAACAGAAGTGACACGTGTCACCTCCAGGCTGAAGCATCTCCAGGCCAGCATGCACCGACAGCAGCAACATCGTCATGGACCACACAGTCCACCATCACCACTGCATCCACAAAAGGTGTGCATCACGGTGTCACCTGCTCGTTCTTTTACAGAGATGATGGTGATGGCAGCAGCCATCCAGAGAGAGTTCCACTGACCCATTTGCCAGAGGGTTGTTGGGGTGGGGGGCGGAGAGGAAGCCAAGGCTCCTGGCTGCAGTGAATGCTGTGGTCATTGACTCTTGTGGGAACACTGGGGTGGGGGGAGGTGGGGGGGGCAGAGGTTTATTTGGGTGGGGAAGCAACTGCTGGAATCAAGAATTTAATTTTGACATGTCAAGTTTGAGATGCCTTTTAGACATTCAAATGGAGATGTCAGAAAGGCATTTGGAAGTACCAGTTTATTTTAGAAATCTTAAACTGGGGCGGCTGGCATATTTGGTTTAACTTACATAGTATTTAACAGTAATTTAAACATAAAAAATTAAAAATCATTTTAAAAACGCTTAAAAATTTGAGATATTTTACATTTACAAAATACAAATTGTTCAGCCTCCTTCTGAATAATTGGGAGATCATCTGGCCACTCTGGGCCCCCAGTTTCCCAAGGTGGTGATCTGCCAGAGCTGAGGGGCAGCTACCCCTTTTGGCGGGACATGGACTCTACAGCTTGCCTGTGGGGTCTCCACCGCTTCCTGCGGGATCCTTGGTCCTGAATTTGCACGTCAGTTGCCATTAGTTGTTTTGCTCCAGATGCTGCTCTCCGTGTTGTAGAGAGGAAGCTTAACTCTTTCTCTTATCCACGTCTCATTGAAACTGGGGAGAGAAAAGATGGTGCAAGAGCGTCATGTTTCAAAGAAATCCGGATGGCCTATCTCTGTGCATTTTCTTGTGTGTGGGAGGGTGCCCCTTCGGTAGCAGCCCGCAGGTGAATTTGAGCTGCGGCCTGGTGGTGCAGCCTGCACACCTGAGGTCAGGATGGGCCCTGGCACCATCTCGGTAGCTCCCTTGGCTTTCGTTGGTGCAAGTGTTTGAATATGCTCCTATGTTTCGGTATAATTATTTTATAAAAACGAGTGGGAAAGAGGAAATGGCTGAAACCAGGGATGAGAAGTGAAGGACTCCCACATTAATGCCATTGCAGCCAAGATGGGTGTTGTATTAGTTGGGGTTCTCCAGGGAGACAGAACCAATTATTTATTTATTATGAGGAATTGGCTCATGCGATTATGGAGGCTGAGAAGTCTCGCGACCTGCCATCTGCACGCTGGAGACCCAGGAGAGCTGGTGATGCAATTCTGGTCCGAGTCTGGAGGCCTGAGAACCGGGGGAGCCGGTGGTGTAAATCCCAGTCCAAGGGCAGGACAGCACGAGATGAGATGTCCCAGCTCATCAGGCAGGAAGGAAAGGGGGCGAATCCCTCTTCCTCCACCTTTTGTTCTCTTTGGCCCTCAGTGGATTGACGATGCCTCCCACATGGGGGAGGGCAATCTACTTTCCTGAGTCCACATGCTAGCCTCATCCAGAAACACCCTCACAGACACGCCCAGAAATGATGTTTAATCTGGGCACCTTGGTGGCTTGGTCAGGCTGACGTATCAAATTCACCATCAGAGGTGTCATTAGACAACACGCTACCTCCCTGGCCCAAGAGGGTGCTCATGGGAGGTAAGTTTGATGATTTTCTGTTCAGTCTTGGAAAAAAACCCCACACTAAACAGCAGGTATCTAATCTGAACTATGGCCCTAAATAGTACCTAATCTAACGACAAAGGATAATTAGAGACCTTGTAAAAACATTTTCACTTTCTGAGAAGAGAACGTTCCTGATGGCATGTAAAGTGACCGCTAGGATTTTAAACACTGAAATTTCACACATGTTTTCAGGAGAGCCCTGCATTTGAACATTAGAGGTGCCTGTAATTTTATTCCACTGCTGTACTGTGAGATCCTATCAGACTGTGAACGTCTCAAGGGCTGAATGGCTCTGATTCCATCATCAGCAGTATCTTCCTTCTCTCAACAAATATTAGGCCCCTGTTTTGTGCTGGGTATTGTTCTATGCACTGTGTGTGTAACAGTGAGAAAAGCCAGAACGATTCCTGGCCTCCCAGGAATACCAGGCTATTAGGGGAGTAAGATATCAGTAACAATATTACACAAGTAAATGTAGAACTGCTGGGCAAGGAGCTGTTGTGAGGAGTGGTATGTACCGCTCTGAGAGCGTGCAGGAGGGGACAGGGCAGAGAAGGCTGCTCCTAGGCAGGGCTACCAGCCGAAGGCTGAAGATGAGTTGGAGTTTAATAGTGAGAAGGGAAAAGAAGCATTGTTGGGTCTGGGATTTGATTGACTTTATTCATAAGCGAAGAAGTTAGCTTGTTTCTGATCCACGGATGCTGGAAGAAGACGTGAGACTCCTGGATCAGAGATGAAGGACTTCATTACTCATTGCACACTAAGCGGCATGGACAACAGCATGCATGTCGCTTACCCTCAGATCCCACGGGGGCGATGTGGTGGGTTTGTGTCACAGCCAAGGAATGCTGAATATGGGAACCAGCCATTTTATAGCAGCAGTAAGTAGGCTTGTATACCTGTATTTCAGTATAATTGGCCCTCAAGGTTGCTGGCTGTGACACAACCCTGAGAAAGGGCCTGTGTAAAGAGCTCAGGGACTTGCATTCTTGGCACATCTGGTATATTAACTTTTAGCTTTTTATTGCTGCTGTAATAAATCTTCACAATTTAGGGATTTAAAAGAATGCCATTAAAAGAACACCATAGTTCTGTAGGTCAGAAATCCAGAGGGGCTCTGCTGTTCTCTGCTTAGGGTCTTACATGGCCAAAATCAAGGTGTTGGCTGGCCTGAGCTCTTATCTGGAGTCTCTGGGGGAGAGTTCTCCTCTAGGCTAATTCAAGTTTTTGGCAGAATACGGTTCTGGAAGACTGGGGTCCCCATTTTCTTGCTGGTTATTGGCCAGCTGTTTTCAGCTTCTAGAGGCTGCTACCTTCCTTCTCACGTGGCCTCCCTCATCTCCAAAGCACTGATGACGTGTTGAATCTTTCTCGTACTTCAAATCTCCTGACTTTCCTTTCTGTCTCCAGCCGGAGAATGCTCTCCCCTTTTAAGGGCTCTTGTGATTCTGTTGGGCCCACCTGGATAATCCAGATAATCTTCCTCTCTTAAGAGCAAAGATGCCATGAAACGTAACACAATCACAGGTTCTGGGGCTGAGGGTGTGGAATCCTGGGAGCAGGGAGGGGATTTTTAGAATCCTGGTACAGGTGTGCTCTGGGCAGAGGGGACAACTGGCACATGGTAGGCTCTCAGTAAGCTGGTGGAACATTCCCAAAGTGGTTTTGTGGCATTTCTGGAGTCTCACAGAGCAGAGTTCGAGATCTGACTCCACTGCTGCATGACCGGAGGCAAGTCGCTTCACCTTGCGTGGCTTCCATTTCTCCGCCTATATTAGGGGCTCATAACAAGATTGGGTTCGCAGGGCTGCTGTGAAGATGAAATGGGCCTAGCACCGTATCTGGCTGCTGAGGTCAGCCAGACAACCTGCAGATGAACTCCACCCAAAGTTAAGTCTGATGTAGAGAATGATGGTGCCACACACAAGAGGGTGGGAACAAATTTATTACTTACATCGTGAGGATTCCTGGGGAGAGCAGGGCAGGCTTCCCAAGCTTGTCTTAAAATGGCTTGAGAATGCTGGGAAAGGAGACAGGTTTGGGGTTTTGATGGTGGCCAGGGGGTGAGGCAGAGGTGAGGGTTCCCACTCATGGTTTGAACTTCCCATTGGTGCCAAAGGAGCAAGCACCCAGGCTTTCTTCCAGCATGCCCAGAGGTGGGCAGAAAGGGAGAGGTGGGGGTGAGGCTTCAAAGGTGTCAGCAGTCAAATATCAAAAAGTGGGGTCAGATTATTACACTGGCATTTAGTAGAGACCCAATAAATGCAACAAACCATTGTTTTATCCCCCCACCCCAGTGGCAGTCCAGCCTCCCTTTTCCTGTAAGAGGCACCAGCCCAACAATGCACCCATTCTGCAGGGCAGCCCGTGCCCCGGCCTCTGGCTCTGGGGCTGGCTCTGCTCCCCAGCTCTGTGCTGCCATGCCCAGGAGTGGCTCCTCCTTTAGCCAGTGTGCCCGGAGCAGCAGTCGGTGTGTATCCTCGCGGCAATGTTATAGTCAGACATCGAGAAGCAAGATTTATTTCCTAATTAAAAGAGAGTTTCCGGCACAGTGACTCAATCAATCCTACCCATGCACAAACACAGACAGCAGTTCTCACCCTCATGCCTCCTTTCTCTGGGGGAACAGCGGCTCTCTCTGGGTACCTGGATTCCAAGGCTGCGGCTTATCCAGGACTCATCATTTGCATTTTATCTAATCAGAATCACTACCCACTCGTGCAGATCATGGCTTATTAACCCCACAACCATCTCTACAACTAAAGCCCAGCTAGGTCACCTCCTAGCAAGGCTATTATGCACAGCAAGTGTAAAATCCACACTTATTCTGGGCTCCATTTGCAAAGTCTGAATGAATGGCCCCAGAAAGATACTGAAGTTTATTTTTTAATGGGAGTGTGGGGGGAGTTTAATTTATTTGTGGATGTTTGAAGGAGCACCCGGCTTTCTCTTGAGCCCTAGCAACAGTCAGCTCTTAAACATGGTAGGTGCTGAACAAATGTTGTATGCTTAGTTGAAAAGCCTGAGGACAGCCTAACTTTACGGAGGTAGAATCATTTTCATGAACAACAACAATAACAGCAATAAAAGTGGCACCAGCCACCCTTGGCTGAATCCCTTGGCTGGGCTGGATGTCTTAACAGATACTTTGTTACCAGCGTCTCATTGTATCTTCACCCTGTTTCTGAAGAATCTATTCCTTTGCTGGGAGGGATGGAACTGAGATTTTTTCTAGTGTCTGTCTTCCGCCAAACCCTTTCCACCCCAGTCCCCGTTAATCCATACAGTGCCCCTGTGGACTGAGTTTTGTGTCCTCCTCTTTCAGCTGAGGAACCAGGGGTCTAAGAGGTCCAACCACCTGCCCAAGGCCGCAGGGTCTGAAAGGGGCGTGCTGGGATCGGAATGCGGGTCAGCCTGATCCTGAGCCCCGCTCTTCACTCGGCCCACCCACCCGCCTCACCTTTCCACTGACTCAAGGAAAGGTATATCCAGCCCTTGCTGGACCTCCAGGACAAGTTTTAAATGGTAATTTGGGGTTAAAGGGATTGTGAATTATTTTTCTATCTTTGTCTCCCAAACTTAAAATGACAAGTGTCACCTGGAATGCTGGTCCAGCTTCTGCAATTATAAGGAAGAGCTTCCTGAAGACTGTTTCAGGATATTTCCTTGGAAAAGGGCTCTGCTCCTCATGGTGAAGTCAGTGCAGCTCAGGGGAATGTCCCCAAATCCTGGAACTCTTCGAAGCCTGTGCGGACTTCCCTGAGCTCTCCTGAAAACATTGGTGATCAGGTGGGTTTGAGATTTAGAAACAGCCTGGATCTGTTATCTAGTGCCACGTAACAAATTACCCCCCAACTTAGTGGCTTAAAACACCACTTGTGATCTCATGGCTTCTGTGGGCCAGGAATCCAGATGCAGCTTAGCGGGGTCCTCAGGGCCAGGGTCTCTCCTAGGCCGTGGCCATCTCCAGGCTGCACTGGGAAGGATCGGCTTCCTGGCTCGTTCACGTGATGGCTGGTGGATTCAGTTCCTGTGGCTGTTGGACTAGGACCTCACTCAGGTCCTCATGTGCTGTTGGGCACGGTTCCCTCAGTTCCTTGTCCTGGGGGCATCTCCATAAAGCATCTCATGACACGGCAGCTGGCTTCATCAGAGAGAGTGAGCGAGAGAGCGAGAGAGACAGCAAAAGAAAGAGAGAGGGAGGGAGACGAGAAAGTGCAAGACGGAACTCACGGTCTTCTGTAACCTAATCCGGGAAGTGGCCTGCTGTCACTTTTGCCATGTTCTATTCGTTGGAAGAGAGTCACTAAGTCCCGCCCACACCCAAGGGGAGGAGACTAATAAGGGTGTGAACCCCAAGGAGCAGGAATCCTGGGGAACATTTCAGAGGCACCAACCACAAAGGACAGCGGAGTGGAGCTCTCTGGGAATCACTACAAAACATGAGCTCCCGAAAACTTCATTTTCAGTCAGGTTCTATGGCTGACAATTGATTCATTCGTTGTTCTTACCATGTGGCAGCCATTCCTCCTACTTTTGATAACCATCTCCAGATTTCTTCCTGAGAAACACCTTCTTCCTCCCCCCTGACTTGTGTGTTCTGTGCACGTCCCGTGGGTGGGGCCCACTCCATCTCAGTGCACTTCATTTCTTGGGCTGCACTGACTGGTTCAGGAATGGGACTATTACCCAATCAGAGTCAATGAAGCACAGTGAAACTTTTGCTGGGAATCCTGGGAAATAGTCTCTTCTTTCTACTCTACTTGATGCTGAGAGCCAGGAAAGTCAGGAGCTACTGCAGCCTTCTTGTGACCATGAGGAGTGAGCCCATCTGAGAATGAAGTTATAGCGGATATTATGGTGACCCTCCTCTGCTGCCTTTTCAGTGCTCTCCTACTGAGTGGTCACAGTGCAGTGTGGGAAGGAGTTGGCCTGGTTGGCATAACCAAGATAATCCAGTGACTGATTCAGGAATGGGAACTCAATCTATTTCTGGCCAATGAGACTCCAAGAGAGGTTTGCCAGAGATGGGAGAGAAGCCACCCCCTCTTTCTACTGCCAGAGGTAAACAAGAAAGCACATGGCCCTGACTGCAGATGGCACCCATCCTCCAGCCATGAGGGGAACCAGCGTTAGGGTGAAGCTGACAC
The DNA here is from genome assembly GCF_057802395.1 of Ceratotherium simum simum. Classification (NCBI taxonomy): domain Eukaryota; kingdom Metazoa; phylum Chordata; class Mammalia; order Perissodactyla; family Rhinocerotidae; genus Ceratotherium; species Ceratotherium simum. The sequence goes on from NC_141920.1 coordinate 5,522,670, forward strand.
TGGGAGTGGCAGAGGCAAGAGAGGGAAGAAAAAACATTTATATCCTTCATGACATTGTTATGTTATTAGAGTAACTCTGGTGCTCAGCCTACCTCTGGGCCTCGTCTTTGTGATCTAAGAAATCTCATTATTGTTTTAACCGTGCAGATGCTACTTATAGTTGAAAGCAGCCAGATAGACCAACCTGAAAGATATTGGAGCCGAAAGATCCTGGATCCTGGTGATATTGTTTGATTCCCTGATCAAGCTATGCCTGAAGCCAGACCTGTCCTTGAACCTCCCAGTTACAAGAGTCCATACATTCCTTTTGTACTTTGGCCAGCTTGAGTTGCATTTCCTGAGAGTCCCGATACAAGTTCATAACCTAAGGCAGATCCAAAAGAACTAGCCCTTTGATATTTTCTGTGATGACAACATTTCATGTCCAAAATCTCTCATCAATTCCAAATTCTAAAAGAACACTCCCAAATCCAGAAATGTTCTTATTAGTTTGACACCAAAGCTCAGTTGGTGCCCAAATCTGAACCAAACTGATGAGAGGCTCCTAGAGTCTTGATTCCACTTAGTGTGAATATTCATAAGTTTTGCTACAAAAATATTAATGGATTTAATTTTGTGCGGCTGCCCTAGACCTTGCCAGAGGGTTATGCAATATACAGTATACGCCCCATCTAAACTCTACAAAGTTCTAAACTCTCAGACCCATCTGGTCCTAGGCTTCGGATGCTTGAAGTCCAGTGTCCACTGGGACAGTTACTCTCTGGTGTGTTTGAAGGCATAAGAGCAAGACTTGTGTTTTCCAATAGTTTTATTTTATTTCATCCTGTCATTTTCTTGTAACTTAAACATAAGAGTTTCTAATTTGTCTTGTCCTGAGATGTGCTTGTGACAGAATCCATTCTGAGTCCCCAACCCAATTACGTTTTGCATGGTTTCAGAGACAGCTCATTTAGACCGAGGCCCGTCTGGAGGGTCATTGCTGTGATGTATTTCAGCTTCGTGTACACAGGTTCACCAGCCTCGAGTCGACCTTGGAAATGTTGTGGTATTTTACAGTGTGTGGTGACATTTATGAGCCCATTTGGACACCCCCAAAGAGGTTGATTTCCATAGATTAAATGTCAAGTTTGAAACCGTCCAGGGTAATTGAATCCTCGAGCATTGTCCACTTCGATTCTCAACTGAGGCCGTTGACTGGACGTTTGTGCTCTGTTACGAGCCCACAAGTGTGGCCCCAGCTGCTTAGGTCAGACTGAGTCCAGGGGGATGGGTGGGAGTGGGGAGGACCGTGGCACTGTAATTTGATACCTGCAGAAATGTTGCCTCATTTTTATTTTTTTAAATAAAACACATATGTGGTTAGTTGGTGAATAGATTATCAGAGGCAGAAAAAAACCCACCGAGGTCCCAGAGATGTTGGTTAGTTTATAAACCCTAACCATCTGTGTATTGACAAGAGCAAAAGGGTAAAAAAGAATCTGTACTTTAATGTTTTAAGGAAAAGTAGTTTTAAGGGGCAGTAAACATCTGCATAGAAACTAGGAATAAGCTTCATTGAAATTCAGGGGTAGCAAAAGCATCGAACAGTTTCCGAGAAACGTGAGTGTATTTGTGTTCTCACTGCCCAAAGGATGTGTATCTTCAGACTTTGATCTGAGTCTCCCTTTTTCTCAAAGAAATTTTAAAACTTATAGTCACCATGCGGTACATTACATCCCCGGAATTTATTTATCTTATAACTGGAAGTTTGTACCTTTTGACCCCCTACACCCATTTCTGCCTCCCTATCCCCCGGCTCTGACAACCCCCAATCTGTTCTGTTTCTGAGTTTGGTTTTTTTAGATTCCACATATAAGTGAGATCATACAGTATTTGTCTTTATTTCTCTCATTTATTTCGTTTAGCATAATGCCCTCAAAGTCCATCCACGTTGTCAAAATTGGCAGGATTTCTTTCTTTTTTACAGCTGAATAATATTTCATTATATTTATATATACCACATTTTCTTTATCCGTTCATCCGTTGACGGACTCTTAGGTTGTTTCTGTAACTTGGATGTTGAAAATAACGTGACAGTGAACATGGGGTACAGATATCTCTTTGAGATGGAGATTTTGTTTCCTTTGGATATGCGTGCAGAAGTGGATTTGCTGGATCATATGGTAGTTCTATTTTTAATTTTTTTGGGACCCTCCGTTACTGTTTTCCACAGTGACTGCACCAATTTACAATTCCCACGCAGGGGTTGATCTTGAACTTCTCTTCCCCCAAGGAACTGGAGTTGAGCAGATCTAACGTGGGGGTGGATATGCACGTTTCCTCCATGGTACACAGTGGACATGAGGGGCAGAAGAGCCCTGAAAACCTTTACCACCTGGACTTCTGGTCTTTCTGAAGGTTCAGCTGTTCGTGCAGGGGCGTGGCGCGCTCAGTTGCACCCTGGTCATTTCCGTCGATAGTATCAGCTACCCAGTCTCCCTAAAGTCACGCTGCCGGTCCACATAGACCAGTCAGTTAAAATCAGAATTAAAGTCAGCTCATCAGCAAGGTTCAGAAGAGTCAAACTGGACACGTTCAATTCCTGTCCAGGCTTGAGGTCAAGACAGGTCAAGGGGGCCCACCTTTTTTGCTAGAAGTTTTTGTGGCCCAACTGTTGTGGGCATGTAGGTGACGGAAGATGGCTCTTGGATTCATTTTCTGATCAGGGATTAGAAGAAAAAGCAACACCTGACATTGGAAGATGCCCAGACCACATGTGCGGCAATCAGATGAAAATGCGATCCCGGGGGGGCTGAGAGGAAGACTGGTGCCACACAATCGCTCTTTCTGTCCGCTCTGCTCAACCGTGGTGGCGGCATCTGATCACAATAAGGGACGCGGGTTTCTTCAAGGGTAGATGCCTCGCCTGCAGCAATGACAGAGACGTCAAAACATTCGGATTTGAAAGGGACGGGCTTGGCCGAGCATCCAGTTGTTTAGTCTACATCAGGCTAAACATCTGGGTGATGGGAAACATCTTTGGAGTTGAATGGACCACGTGACCTGTTCTCATGTTGACACGGCCCGGGTCAAGACCAATGAAAGACACATGCTCAGAGGAGGGTGGTTTCTGAGTAGGGGAGGGGAGGAGGTGGCAAAATGTGTTCAATACTGTCCCAGTCTCCTGGCTGCCGTACCAGAGGACCACAAACCAGGCGGCTGAAAGCAACAGAAGTTCATTCTCCCACCGCTCTGGAGTCTGGACGTGCAGAGTCAAGGTGTCAGCAGGGCCATGCTCCATCTGCAACCTGTAGGGTAGAGTCCTTCCGGCTCACCTCTTCCTTGCTTCTGGTGGTTTGCTGGCAATTCTTGGCATTCCTTGGCTTGTAGATACATTGCTCTAATTTCTGCCTCTGTTGTCACATGGCCTTCTCCCTGTGTCTGTGTCTTCATGGCTGTGTCCTCTGCGTCTCTCTCTCTCTCCTCTTCTTATAAGGACGTCAGTCATATTGAATTAAGGGCCCACCCTGCTCCAGTAGGACCTCATCTCAATTTAACTAATTACATCTGCAATGACCTATTTCTGAATCAGGTCACAGTCATAGGTCCTGGAGGTTAGGACTTCAACATATCTTTTATGGGGACACAGTTTAAGCCATAACACCTTGCTCCTCTTTTTCCTCAGAACCTAAAGAGCTGTGATATTTTTCCTTTAAACTTGTGGTCTGTACGTGGCAGGTGGGATATCAGCCATGACGGTGGAGGGATTTCCTGGCCGTGGCCCATGTGGCAGGCGATGAGGGTGGCACCATGCTCAGAGGGAATGACGAGGCTTCCTGAAGGGCTGTTTCTCTTGTGTTCCGGCTCTTCCACGCTGGGAAGCCCATGAGAACCTGAGCTCCCCACTCTGGGTTGAGGAGGGCAGAGAACCAACGAGGTGGCTGGGAGGAGGGCATGTTCCGTGGCTCTGTTCTCAGTAGCTGGCTCTGAAGGTGTCTGCAGCCGGCCCTCTGGAGCAAGAAGGCTGGTCACTGAAACCACGTTCTTTAGCCTTTGGAGAGAACGTCTCTGAACAGGAGAAGCTCTTCTGCCAGAGGCTTCTGGGATTCGGAGACTCTAAGCCCAGAACCTGCAGGGGATGGCCCAGATTCAGTAGGAATTCTGTCCCCTGGTATTTGGTGCCCCCAAAGTTATGGAGTCCCTTTAGAAGTGTGCTAGAGGAGGCCAGTGTTTGGGGTTGGGGGAAGGTTCTAGATGAGGGATTCTTGGATGGGTAAAGCACACCCACCCACACTTGAACAGGAAGGTGAGCAGGAAAGGTTTGGGCGGATGGGCCTTGTAAGTGGATCCCACCTGATAGAAGCCCCCTCAGGCCTCAGTCAAGCAAACACAGGAAGGAACCCATCCCTCGAACAGTGACGCTTGACCAACCCAAGGGAGGAAGGAACGTGTCTCCGTGGAGGGCAGATAACCGAGCCTGGACCCTCCCACCCTGCCCACTCCAGGTCTGAAGAAGGCACCACTCCTCTGCTGCTCAGAAACAGAACACAAACCGGCTTCCATACGCTGCCTATAGACTCTCCGCTCTCCTCCTCTTTGTCCAGCTGGAGGGGCCTGTGGGCAGGCTGGCTTTTCCTTCCGGTGCTCCTGGACCAGCTGGACGCCCCACTCCCCACCCCCCATTTGTAGGACCTGGGGCAAAGCCTCAGGGCTGGGCAGGGACCAGAAATAAAATGTCAACCAAAGGGTTAATGTTAAATGTCCACGGGGGAAGGACAATGGCCTGGTCTGCCAGCTGGGCTGCTGCCTGTGCTGTGAGGGGCTGGCGGGGCAGGAAGGCAGGGACGTTTTCTCTCGGGTGCACGGGAGACCCACCCTCTCCTGGAAATCTATACTCAGTGGCAAATCTTGGGTTCATTTCTGCCTTTAAAGCTGTTGACTTGTTGCAAATATCCTGGGAAAGCAGAGTCAGGGGATCCTCAACGCGCTTTATTCCTCCTCAAAAGCAGGCCCAGGGATACGTGGGTACAGAAACACCGACAATCTCCTTATCGTGAGGGTGGCATTGAAAGCGACATTAAAGGGCCTAGACAAATATTTTATAAATGAAATGACGTTGTTTTTTCAAAGGCTATACCTAGAAATTCCTAAAGTATTGAAAAAAATTCAGAGAATCTATTTTGCCTAATTCATTGCATTAGCCAAGAATGAGTGTGTTATGAGAATATTCCAGAAGGGAGACACTGATGAATTGGAAATGTTCAGGGGCTGTTTTGTATTCTTTGCAACATCCCACAAGCAAACGTGGAGGGGAGCTGTGTCCTCAGGGGGACGCTGGGGTGTTCTTCCTTTCCTGGGCATGGGCACCAGCTGCCCAGCGGTCCAGCCCGCACTGCCCAGGGGCTGGAGCCCCCATCTGGCCTCAGTGTATGCCCTGCTTCGGCCAGCTCAGCTCTCTGGCATACGCCCCTTTGCAGCTTCTGATCTCGTAGTCGTGCTCCAGACACTTGTTCAGGCCCGGCACCCCGGATCTCCAGCCGATGAAGCCCTGGGTCGTCTTCGGCACTGGGGGGGAGGGAAGGACCTGGAACGGAAACGCAGGGGTTTAGTCACCTGGGGCCACATGAGGCGGGTCCATGGAGGCATCAGAGTCGGCCATGAGGCCTGGTGCGGGAAAGACGGAGAAAAAAGAGGCCCTAATTAACGTGCCCTGACAGTGAGCACGCTCCCATCAGCGGGACTCGGAGACTCACGTCTCCCCGTAGGGAAGGACCACAAACACGGTCCCTTATCTCGTAATGCTCAACACTCGGAATTCACCACCTCACTGAAATAATTTTTATTTGGTAAAGGAGCAAAAAGGGGAAAACGACCCTGAGGTGCAGGAACATCAAACACCACCGTTCACACTGCCCTCCATAAAACATGTGACGATGTCGTCAGACGGTACCCTGAGTGATAAATCTTCCGGTTTTGATTAGAAGGCTCGATGATACCTGTGTACACACACACACACATACACACACACACACACACCCCAAACTGTACAGACCACAGGAACAAAAAGAACTAAATTTAATAAAAAACCGAAAAGAAAATGAGATTCTATCCGAAACGAGAAAACACAATTCCATTTGTCAATTTCTTGGACAGACTTGAAATTTTTGGAAAATGAGGGTAAATATTTAGGCAGGTTTCCCCCCTCCATTTGAAACAATCTTCTGTTCTGCTCCTACAGGGCAATATGAACCAAGACGACAGTGAGAAATACTTGTTCTCACAGGAGAACTGAGATAAAGCGGTTTAATATGCTTGGGGTTATGAGGTCACACTTAGCTACGGGGATCTTTGAGCGAGGCGGTGGTAGGAGGGGACGGTCCTGGTGGGCCGGCTGCTGCCACTGGTGGATGAAGCCCCTTCACATATGTTCTCGACGACGTATTAAAATTAATCTCCTAAGAGGCACATGCGGGGAGGGTCATCAATAAACACCAGTGGGGCCAAGGTTTCCCCCAGCCAGCTGCGGATGGAATTGTTCGGAGGGTGAGCAGGTCTCCACAACGCTTGTCCAGGCGGGGACCTCGAGCACACAGACAAGCTTTCAAGTCTCTCTCCAACTTGTAAGAGAAACGCAATCAAAAACCACCCTGGGACGCCACGTTTCACCCACCAGATTGGCAAAGAGATGAAACGCCGCATTAACGAGGGCGTTGTGGGACAGCAGGTTGGTTCATTCAGTGTGAAGGGCGATATGGCAATTATCCATGACAAATGAAAATGGAAACGCCCTTTGACCTGAAATCCACCCCACGCATGTATCCTAAGGCATCCTGATACCTGCATAGGTGCATACCAATGTCGGGGCGGGGGATTCACTGCAGCCTTGTTTGTAAGAGCAAATGACAGACACATTCTGCATGTCCATCCACAGGGGCTCATTCAGTTATGGCCCGTCCGTACCATGAAATACTACACAGCAGTTTAAAAGAACAAGGCAGGTTTGTATGTTCTGAGATGGAACAACTTTGAAGATAAACTGCTAATAGAAAAAAGATGCATAAAAATACGTAAAATATGGTACAATATGTGTAGCAACGAAAAAAGGCTAGAGACCCACATACATGCATGCATATGCAAAGTCTCTCTGTGGAAGGGTCCATGAGAGACTGCGGACAATGGCTCCTGGGGGTTGGGGTAGGGAAGGAGGCTTTTCACAACATGCCTTTGGGGTATAGGACACCTGTTAAAATTAAATGTATTTTTAAAGGCTCTATCCACCCAAAGAGGGCAGGGAGGAGCAGTCAAGGATAACATTCAAGAGCAGGGCTCTGATATCAGACACACTTGCTGTGTGACCTTGGGAAAGGAATTCAGCCTTTGTTAGCTTCAGTTTCCCCATCTGCAAAATGGGTTTGATGATAATAATATCTATCTTCTAAGGTTGTTGTGGAAATAAGATGAGATGATCATCTAAAGCACTCAGCAACTAAGAGAGAATAATAAAAGCTAACATTTATTGGGTGGTATACAGAGGCATAGAAAAACTTCTGAAGGAGCTCCCCAAAATGTTAACTATAGGGAAGAGTATATATATTTATGGATGTTTTAATACTTTATTATTCATATTTTGCTGTATTTCTAAAAAAATTTAACAGTGAATCTATATTGCTGTATAATCAGGGAGGAAACACTCTCAACATATCTCAGTGTAGTGCATTCATTCATTCATTCAGCTAACAGATACGGACCCACTGAGCACTCACCACATGTCAGCCTCCCCATCAGACCCTGAGGACAAGTCAGGAAAAGAAAATCCATGGAGCCTAACTCCCCCACCCCTGGCCGCCGTCGTCCTTTCCTCAGGACACAGAACTGTTTTCCACAGCTGGGCAGAGGGCAGAACCCAGGACCAAGATGACAGACCCAGGAGAGGAGGCCCAGGGGTGCAGAGAGCTCAGCAAATCCAGAGGCATCTGACCCGTGCCTGCAGCTGACTGGTCTCAGGTGGGAACACCACCCAAGTCTTCTCCCCAGGGACTGCCCCGTCACGCACTCAGCAGCCAGAGTGGGCTTTCAAAAAGGCAATTCTCAACGTGTCACAGCCTTGCTTCCCACTGCAGATTGGGCTCAAATCCCAGCTCCTTCCTCTGGCCTCCGAGGTCCAGCGGGATCTGGCTCTGCCCACTTCTCCATCCACATCACTTCTCTTCCCACCCCAGCTCACTAAGCTGCAGCCACACCGCATCCCTCGCTGCTCCTGAAACATACCAACTTCTGTTCTGCCTCAGGGCTTTGGCACGTGTGTTCCCTGGGCCTGAAATGCTTCTCCTAGGGCTGGCTCCTTGTCATCCTTCAGTCCTCAGCGCACCGGGCACCACCCTATCCTCTGTTATCCTCGAGCACGTCACCTGTCTATTTCTCCCACGGCATCTAATACAGCACATAAGGATTTTGTTGATTTTCTTGTTTCATGTTGGTCCCCCACCTGACCCAGATGTGCGGGCTGGAGTCTTGTCTTCTTGTTCATCTGTTTGCCAAGCAAGCACCTGGCACCTACTGATACATAACAGTCGTTAGCAGTTTCTACAAGTGCCGAGTCACGTTCCAGGTCCCTCACAGGCATCATCTCTCACTGCACTATCCCTAACACCACTCCCAGAAGTAGGTGCTTTCATTAACCTCCATCACACAAGGGGGGAAATGGAGACACAGAGAGGTCAAGCCACTTGCCCAAGACCACACAGGAGGTGAGCGGCTGCGCAGTCTGACTCCAGAGCCTGGGCCTCTATCTGCCCTGCTTTACTGCCCACTCCCTTAAATGTTTGAACGAACGGATCGAGCCCCTCATGTTCGTGGCTTCCCTCTGCTTCTGCAGAGACGGACGCAGTGACTCTGGCACGCGTGGGGACGAGTAACACGCTGTGTCTCCCACGCGCGGGCTCGGGAAGGGCGTGGAAACTGGGCTCCTCACGTGCGGGGTGCCCCGAGTTCTTACCTTTGGCAGTTGGCTCTGTGCACCTGGAGCAAACACAGTTTCTGGGGGGGCTTATTTCTTACTTAGGAAAGCAAGTATTTAAAACGACTTTGCGAACCTTGATGTATTTCTCCACTGGTGTCACCGGCCGGATGCGGAACCGCTCGGGAAGCTCGATCCTGGGCTTTGGGGTGGGGGGTTCTTCTTCACCCCGGATCAACTGAAACACAATCCCCAAAGACAGGAGACCACAGGCTGAGACGGGTGGAAGTGTCCTCTTTATCGTCCCCCCAGAAACCGCATGTTACAGCTGGCAAAAGGGGGGCTCAGGAACGTTAGGGAGCTTGTCCCAATCCCACAGTTAGAAAGGGGCAGAGCGGGACTTGTGCACAGCCCAGCTGAGCCCCAAGCTGCAAGGAACTGCCTTGCAGCCTCCTGCTTGTTGCAGCCTGCTAATTTATATTCCCAAGTAGTAATCTGAGAAAACTTTACAGGTTAGGGCCTCAAATTAAACGATGCCAACAAGGCTCCAGGACCAGTCTTTAAAATATTAGAGGAGAGCCCCCATCTTCCTTTAATTTTTTAAAACAATTTTGAACTCTTCAAAGACTCAATTTAATTACATATACAGAATATTAATACTCTATGCATATTATATTAATAAAGACCCACTTGATGCATAAAATTTCAAATTGTATAATTCTCCAAGTATTAAAAAAACTCATTAAGAATGGCATAATTTCAAAGCTACCGGGATGGGGTGAATTACAAATGGGGTTTACGCTGTCTTGAATCATGAACGTTTTGAATGACACGGTTCTTATTCAGTTCTTATTCTGCCCTCCAAAGAAATGTGGCTTCCTCGTGGTGTGTCTTAGAGATAGTCTGAAAGGTTGCAGTCTGGTAGCCACCATCCCACTGAAGCCCACACAAGCATTTCATGCGTCTGTATGATGTTTTATAAATCTGAACCACTATTCTAGACTCAGAAGATTTTATTTAAACTTGTGGATTTCCGGACTCTCTTGAATGACTGGAATATGCAGCTAGTCTCTCTGCATGGTGACACTCAGCAAGCAGGCGGCTGCCTCTGGGCGGGGCCAGTGGTCTCTTTGCTGGCGTCCCCACCCTCCCTATTCATTATGCCTGGCCCTTTTCCTGTTTCTGTTACCTATCTGCTCTAGGAAACACCAAGAGTATCTTCCTAGTGACCCCTCATGTATTCTCTTGGCCTCTCCTTCTCATTCCCTCTGAACCTGACAACCACGCAACAAGGCAAGTGAGGACTATCAGCCCATTTTACAGATGGGAAGTCTGAGGCCAAGTGGCCCAGAACCACACAGACCAGCCTCTCCCCGCAGTGCCTTCTCCTTTATTAGCTGTGTGACTTTGCACTTCTTTGAGCTTAACTTCCTAACTTGTGAAATGGGTGTAAGACAGCACCCTCTCCCCAACCCCTGCACAGGGGATGTTGTGCAGGTTAAGTGACCTGGTTTGGAGGAAGCATCTAGAACGTGCCCGGCACGTCGTCAGCACTCCATAAATCTGTGAATGGAAGCAACCGTCAGGTTTCAGAGTTAGCAGTCTGTATACAATGCACTGTTCAATGTCATTCTTGCAAATTATACACTTCATAACCATTTATTCTTGGAAATGATTGATTCTATAACCTCTGGGCTCATAACATTTATATTTACCTCCTCGAGGGGGGTTGTTAAGAATCCCCACTTCTGGGCCCAGTCTTGCCGCGCCTCGGCTTCAGCTTTCAGGCGGTATTTCCTGGAAAAGCAAGTTCCTAAGTGCTGGACAACATTTGAAATGGGTAAAGCAGCAGACCTACAGGGTCCACTGGGGAAGATGTCAGTGCACCCTGATGGGGTGACGATTCTGTGCCAGGGAGGGAGCGAGGGTCCCCGCCCCAAGGACCTCACTCTACATGAGGGAGACGAGCGTCTAAAGAACCAGCGATGCTGGCGGGCGGTGCCTCGGGGAGCAGACAGGACTGGGGCAGACTCTGCCCGAGAGGCCGTCCAGCGACTAGACTCCTTATCTTGGAGGCCCTGTGCCCACGGGCCTGTGTTGAATCATCGCAGAGGTGCATATTAAGCACATTTGTTCTCAGAGCAAGGACCGGGGCAGAGGGCTGGGGCACCTGGGGTGCAATATTGAAGAAGGCACCATTCCCAGTGCAGAGCCAGCACTTACGTGACCTGGAGATGGAGCCCTCCTTAGATACCGCACCCCAGGGGCCTCACTCGCCCCACCCTAATCCTGGCCCTGTCTTTGCCCCACATTAAATATAATTTACATATGACTACCTCTGAGCTGAGTTGAGCTGCAACTGGAGAGCGGTGTATCACACTTCGCAAAAACCTAATTAAACATTTATTCATTTTGATTTGCAAGTTTCTTTTTCTATTTTGGAGTCAATATCCGCCTCCCTGCCCCCGCACTGCATCTGAGCAGTTTCCGAGGCCCTGGCCAAGCTGTTTGTCCTGGGCACTGAGCTTCTGAAGCAGAGTCTATTTCTAATGGAGATGTAAAGTGAGCCAAAAATATGAGCCACATCTGTAACTTTAAATTTTCTAGTAGCCACATTAAAAAAAAAAGTAAAACTAAACAGGTGAACTTAATTTTAATATCACTTTTTTTTGGTTTGAAATCTGGTATTTTACATTTATAGTTTATCCCAATTTGGAACAGTCACATTCAAGTGCTCAATAGCCACTTTGGACATTGAATAGAATAATCTAAGGCTTAACTGGCTCTGTTCACATAGGAGGGGCCATCTGATTTGGGTCTTGAAGGATGAGTAGGAGTTTGTCTGGTGGAGATGGGAGAAAAGGGCATTCTAGGCAGAGGGAACAGATCCTGCAATGGTAGTATCTCCTATTGGGGATGCTTGGATAAAGACAAAGATTTTTTAAAAAATTAATAGTTGTGTATTTTATGCCAAATACTGGCTTTCCATTTTCAAGAGTGATATAAAGTTTTCTATAAAAATAAATCTATTAAGTGAAACAAAGCCAGTTTAAAGAAAAATATGAAGTGACTATTACAAATTTTACAAGGAAATGGTAACTGTCAGAGAGATGACAAATAAGATAACTGAAACTTAAGAGGTGAGCAATTATGGTTTGCTGTTACTAAAATTTACTTACATCTAAATTAGTAACTTCTCATATGGATTAAAACTTCAAAGAGATGGGATAATATTTACCAATCGGATAGAATGCCAAATAAAAACATCCTTATAAATATCTGCTGAACATAAATCTTTTAGAAAATGGATCTATTCTTTAAATTAAAATTTTATTACTTAAAAAAACCAAGAAAAGCAAGTGAGAATGTAAAATGCACATGTATCTCTCATTCAAATTGAAGAAATATCAAGATTTTTGTTTACTTTTTTAAAAAATTCGGCAAATCTTAAAAATAAGAACAAACACATTAGTTGGCTCTCAACAAGTAAAGCTTTGCAGATGGTTGTAAAGCCAGATGCAAAATCTTTCAGGCCTTCGTGGTGTGCCTAAGACAAGAGGGAGAAAGAAAAGCTGTCCTGTCGCTCTCGCGGCCCTAACCCTGCCCCCTTTCCTCGGGGCCCCTGACCGCCTCCAGCGCACGCTCCTCGCGCCCAGAGGTGGACTACCTCCAGGACTTGGTGGGGAAACTGAGGCCGCCAGGTGTGCACACTTCAGGTGGGAACAGCCCAGCCCACCGGGTTACCGGATCCCCGGCGTTACCAGATCTCGTCCTGGGCCACGAGGTTCATGCGCTCCGCCGCGGCCGTGCTGAGCGGTTTCTGCGCCATGGGGCCGGGTCCGGGTGCGCCCGCCACGCACCCCGCCCTGGGCTCAGCGTCTCGCGTCGCCCGGGAGACCGGTCGGCCAGCAACGCAGGACGCGGAGGCGGAGGCGGCGCCGGCGCTCCACCCGAGGGCACTGGGGCCGCTGGGCTCTCGCCGCATCCGTGCGCCCCTGTGAGCTCTTCGCCCACCTCCCTGCTCGCCCGCACGGCCCCCGGCTGTGGCAGCCCTCCTCTGCGGAAACCCTTGGGGAGACCTCAAGACCTAACTCCCCCGCCCCCCTTTAAAATTTAGACCTGTAGCGCAGGTATAGACACCGACAAGCGTGCCGATCCCAAGTGTGCCAAACTTAACGAATTCGGTCACAGAGAATCCGCGGGATTACCAAATAGGACACTCCCACCCACCCCGCTTGTCGACGTCTCTCGGCAGACATGAGTTTCACCAGTATTTGAACTTGGCGTCAGTGGAACCATCCGGGTGTCCTTTGCGCCTGGCTTCCCTGCCCAGTGTTGCTTGAGAAGTTCGTCCACACTGATGCGAGTAGCTGTACTGTGTACATGTCCATTCCCGAGGAGTATTCCATTCTGCAGACCGCGCTGGGCTTGAGTTTTGGGCCACCACGAAAGTGCTGCTATGAATGTTGCAGCGCGGGGCTTCCGGAGAACATCTGTGCTCCGTGCAGAGAACACGTGCATTTCTGTCAGCATCCACTCTATAACAATCCCCAAATGAAATTCACAGATGATATCGCGCCCCTAGACCCTGCACCCCACACTCTCTCTTTCATGCCCATCAACTCCAATCCCTTATCATTGGGGTGCTCAATCAGTGTATGGTGTTTGTTGACTGACTCATTGACCCCCTAAGGCTTCCACCATACCGTGTTGTCAAAGGCCTGGAACTGAAAGATGGGTCTAAGAGACAACAGTAAGTGGAGTGACTTCGCAGGGCAGGGGAACATTTTCCTGCCAGAGCAGCCCTGGGATACACAGGTGCTCAGAGCCTCCTGGACTAAATGGAGGACTAAGAGGTGGCAGAGGTCAGGCGAAGGGTGCGGAAGGGACTATTTCAGCCGTCTTCAGGAAAGGCCTCTCTGGGGAGGGACATCTGAGCACACATCTGGGGAGAGAGGGACCCACGCAAAGGGACTGAAAGAGTTTTCCACGGAGGAGGGAAGTGCAGGCAAAGACCCTGAGGTGGCGCCAGCCCGGGGTGTCTGAAGAACACCAAGGAGCCGGTGCAGCTGGAGAGTTCCCTGGAAATGGGAAAGCAAGCACGACGCCTTCCAGGAGTGCCGTCGAGTGGGGACACCGATGTGACTGCAGCCAGATGATAATGCAGCCTGATGTATCAAACAGCAGTGGGATGAACGTGATTCCGAGTGAGCCGCAGATGAGGCAGGAAAGTGCAGAGGAGGTGATGAGAGAAACGGGTTTTGAAGGATGGGTAGAGTTGCCAGTCCTGCCTGTTCTCCTCAGAAATATCTGCGTGGGGCACCCTGGGGGACGTCCAGGTCTAGAAACGGGTAGTGTGTTGTGGTTTAGTACACAGGCTTTGGGATTCCATACGGGCTCAGGTCTTGGCTCTGCTGTGACCATCTCAGTGACCTTGGGTACGTGAGTGAACCTCTCTGAGCCCCAGCTTCCTCGTCTGTGGCATGAGCTTGTAGGGATCCCAGGAGGCTGTGAGGAGCACACCTAAAGGGCTGGGCACGGCGCCTGGAGGGTTCGGCGCTCACGGATAAGGGAGAACATCACCCGAGGAGTAGCACCTTGGCTCAAGCAGGGTCCTCCACCCAGGACACAAAGGTTTGGGGACAGTGTGGGGAGGTGGAAAAGGGGCTTTGAGTGGAACTGGGGTTTGCTTTCTGTGGATGTCAGTTTTTTTTTTTTTTTTGTGAGGAAGATCAGCCCTGAGCTAACATCCCTTGCCAATCCTCCTCTTTTTGCTGAGGAAGACTGGCCCTGAGCTAGCATCCATGCCCATCTTCCTCCACTTTATATGGGATGCCACCACAGCATGGCCCGACAAGCGGTGCGTCAGTGCGCACCCAGGATCCGGGCCTGCAATCCCCAGGCCGCCAAAGCGGAGCAGGCGCACTGAACCGCTGCGCCACCGGGCCAGGCCCTGGATGTCAGTTTTGAGGAAGAGTCTGGACTGGCCTGAGAGGTGAGAGCTACACTCGCCTGGGGTGCCCCCCAGCCCACCCTGAGGCGCCAGCATTCACCAGGCCCTGGCGGGTGCCACCCTACGTTCTCTAACTCCATGGAGGAGGGGTTCAGCTGTGACCATTTTGTGGAAGGGAGAACTGGCTCGAACGATAAGTGGAAGGAAAAGGATTTGAACCAAAGCCTACAGCCCTCCATCTGACCATAAACTCGGGGCTTCGAGGGCAGCTCTACCTCCCTTCCTTCCTTCCTTCCTTCCTTCCTTCCTGGGGGCGACCCTTACCTGGGGTAAGACGGGGGTCCACATTTCCTGGTCGTCCTCTCTCTCTTGCCCAGCGAGGATGCCCTTTTCTCTCCGGATGATTTCCAAGGGGCTGCGGCTTGGCAGTGGTGTCGAATCTAAGCAGCAGATGAGAGTTGATGAAGGAGCTCGGTTCTGGCTCTTCCGAGGTGATGTCTCTGCACCACGCGGTGTCCCCTCAGAGCGGCGCTTGTGACGAGGTCTCAGGACCCGCTGTGCTTTCAAGTGGCTGAGGCTGATAGAGGACTGAGGTCACGTAGAGACCCCGAGACGCCAGCTCCCCGGACCTCCCTGAAGACTCCTTCCTGACTGATGGGCACGGGACTTGCTTCGACCGACTGTGGACAGAGCCCGGACTCGCTGTCCTGCCAGGGCATGCGCATCAACCCATAATTAGCACAACCCCCGGAACCTTCTATCTGTAGGGCTGCCAGGTTCAGCAAATAAGAAATACAGCAAGTCCAGTTAAATTTGAATTTCACGGAGCATACTTCTACTGCACTACACTCATACCAAGAAGTTATTTGTTGTTTATCTATTAAATTTAGCCAGGCGTCCTGTATCTCGTCTGACCACCCCACCCTCAGTGAATTTCTTCACTGGTGTACGTAATGTGCTCAGCATATTAATACACTCGCATGTATGAAATCTTATTTTAGTTTTTAGTTCTGGTGGTCTGTTTCCTCTTTGTTTTATGTATATCCATCCTTCTTCTCTCCTGGTTCTGGGAGTTGAAACCTCCTCCCTATAATATTTAAAACAAGAAATTCGCAGACCTCTGACACACACAATTTCTTCACCTAATACTTATGCTATTTTTTGAAAAAGTATTATTCATCATGGATTTCAAACAGGAGGAGCAGAGGGAGAGAAAGGGCTGCCATACTTGCTGATCATACATGGGAAACGGAGGAAATATTTACAGCTTGGGGAAGGTTTGCCATGTTCTCGTATATTAATATTTTTGGCCCTCTCTCAGCATTCTGGGACAGTTTATTTTTTATTTTTTTCATCTTGCTGTTGCTTTATAAAACATTTCTACAACTGGAGCCAACTGCTTCCTTTTAGTTTTTAAGCTTAAACAGTTTTCTTTTTTATTTTATGATTTTCTTTTCAAACCAAAGAATGCTTTGTGCAAAGAGCGGTTCCTGCCAGCCGGAGTGCCTTTTTCCCAGCACGGGGGATTATTACCTCCACTGCACAACAAAGGTGTGAAGGCTTGAGCTGAGAGTGCCAATTTGCAGGGAAGGTATTTGATGGCTTAACCGAGCCTCAGCTTAAGGAACTCAGAAGTTCTGGTCTTTACACACCCATTATGTTCTCTTTAGTCACAGCAAAAGAACTCTCCTCTTACTTCACAAATAGTCTACACTCCACACACCTAAAGTAACAATTAACATCATTCTCTGGGTCTTATTGAAGAAGGAAAAAGCCGAATCCCTCCCCCAGCTCCGCAGAAGCCCCCTCCGTGGGCTGGTCCTCCATTTGGCCTAATTATCCATCACTGCTCCCATGAAAGGCCCCATAGCAGGCGGCGGGTGCATTTTGTCCTGCCCCTTCCCCACGCCCCCAGGCCCGGCCGCTCCTCTCCAGCTCCTCTCATGCCAGCTCTTAGGATGTGAGAAAGGTCCCACCCTTCTGTGAAAAGAAAAGTAAGTTTGAATGCAAGAGAACAGAAGCAACTTTGATTTCCAGGTGTGACTAAGGCTCACCAGTCTTGGTAATTTAAGGCAGGAGGTGCCCGGGAACTCATTTCTGGTGGCTGTTAGAATCGAAAGCAGAGGGGTCCGTGGGCTTCCACGATTTGCATCTGCAAGGAAGTCTCCGTGCGTGAGGAGGAGCCTGGTTAGAAATGTGTAGGCTCTGAGAACGGAGGTGTCACCTCTGAGGGTTTAATGTAGCTTTAAGTCACAATGCCTTGAGTAGAAATTTAAGTCCACTAATTATCGATTATTCCATAGATAATTTATTTAGCTGGACTGGCAATGTGAAGGGCTTTACTGCCCAGGGAGGACTGGCTGCCCTGGGTTCTGCGGACAGAGGGTCAGACAGAAGGTTTTGAAGGGTAGCTGGACAACTCGCTAGGAAGGGGAGGAAGAGCTGGTTTGCACCTTCTGGTCCGTGAGAGGACAGCATCCACTCACCCGCTCACCCGGCGGCACTAGGCAGACTTCCCCCATCCTCCACTCGCTGAGGCCTCGGGCAGGACAGCTTTGAACGGCCATTCAGTCATTCAACCAACAAATATTCACTGAGTCTCCTCTATGTGCTGGGCCTTGCGCCAGGCACTGGGGACCCAGTGGGGACAAGACAGGCCTAGTTCTACCTCAGGAAGCTTCCAGTCCAGGAAACAAATAAACCAGGAGATTTTCAGACAGGGACAAGTCTATAAAAACATATACAGGCTGGTGTGGGGTCAGGGAGTTCTCTTAGCAGTGGGGTCAGGGGAGGTGGCATGTAAGCAGGGACCCAGGTGATGAGAGGAGGCCGTTCCTGGAGACAGAGGAGGAGAACACCCAAGGGGGCCGGGGCCCGGCAGGCATTACAGGCTGGGGTGGGGGGTTAGGATTTTATTCCAAGTTCAGTGGGAGGGCCTTAGTGCATTTGGGTAGCTCTGTCCAGTCCAACAAACAGGTTTTCCGGCCTTGGGCATGGCGTAGGACCCTTGCATCTGCACTGCCCCCCCAGACAACGTTCTCCGACATTCTCATTGCTGAGTTCTAAGTCTGGCCAGCGGCATCTCAGAGTTCAGGGCTGAGACCTTACGAGAGCGAGGAGGAGGGCTGTGCTCCTGAGGTCTTCTGCGAACGATCTCTTCCATGCTTGGTTCTGGGTAGCAGCTAATTTTACTGCCTCAACTCCAGCCAGCCCCACTCCTGGCCAATCACCAGACTCCATTCTTCTGGCTACAGTGGTTGGTCAGACAGGAGGACATGTGACTCAAGCAGGGCCAATCAGAGTCCTTCCCTGGGATTTTACAAAGAGACCTGAGGCTGAGATGACAAAATCTCTCTTTCGGTCCCTAGGCTGGGATAAGGAAAGCCTTGAGTTCTCTATGGCCAAATGCCCTCTCTTCCTGCCCCTACAACTGCTGTGCCCCCCACTCAATGGAAGAAGCCTAATGCTATAGGAAGGATTAGGGCAATGTGCAGAGTGGAGAGGTGAGGGGAAGGAAGGAGAGAGAGAGAGAGAGAGAGAGGAGGAGGAGGAGGAGGAGGAGGGAGGGAGGGAGGGAGGGAGGGAGGAAGGGGGAGGAGGAGGAGGAAAGGAGAGGAGAGATCTAATGATGATTTGAATGTCTGCAGCCTCCTGAGGCCAGCCCCACCCCTGGACCAACACATCCCATTTCAGTGTTGTTTGTGATGGGTCTCCATTGCTTACAACAAAACAGATTTCAGACAGTTTCACTCTGGAACCACATCCAACTTTCCTTCCCTGGGGAAGGTCGTGTGGCTAATGGACCATCTTAAGATCCTTC
The DNA here is from genome assembly GCF_057802395.1 of Ceratotherium simum simum. NCBI lineage: Eukaryota > Metazoa > Chordata > Mammalia > Perissodactyla > Rhinocerotidae > Ceratotherium > Ceratotherium simum. The sequence goes on from NC_141920.1 coordinate 5,541,378, forward strand.
TAGACAAACGGTCTCTGTCTTAATTTGCTTGATCCTGGGCCCCCGGTGGCCCCAGCTGTTTCTAGGGGCTGGTCCAGGTTAGCCCCAGCTCACCTGTTCACTCTGCAAGCGTTTGCTGAGTCACTGCTCTGTGCCGGGGCCGGTGTGAGACCCCAGGGATGCCCCCGGGGTCGGGCCCGGTCCACAGCTCTCACTGTGGCTTGGAGGAAAAGTTACTGCTGGAGGGATAAGGAAGTGGCACAGAGGAGCCACGGGGGTGGCTCAGGGGACCAGAACTGCGATCTTAGAGCTCTGGGGCCACCCTTGGGCTCCCCATGGTTGGCACCTGGAGCTGCTCTGTGGCTGTTCCTGTACAGAGCTTCATTTTCTCTTCCTGCTGCATACGCCGCTTAGCTGTCAATCTGAAGAAGATGATGATGATGATAAGTAACAGCTGAAATTGATTAAGCACTTACTATAATAAGTACTTTCCAAGCATCACTGCATTTTAACCTCACAACAGCCCCAAGATGTAGGAATGATAATCATTCTTCTTTTGCAGAGGCAGCCACAGAATCAGAGAAGTTAAGCCACTTGTCCAAGGTCACACAGCTATAAAGATGGAAAGTCAAGATCCAGGTGTACTTAGTCATCAACGTGGCAAACTGCAAGGGGAAAGACCACGTGGAATATCCGTTCAGGCCTCTTAGATGGATAATAGTCTGTCATTTGCCATGTCACAGTCTGAACAATCCTAGTGACTATAAAGGAAGTGAACAGCATTGCTCTTTTCTGTCCCCATCTCCCCTCCAAGGCTTGAGTGACAGGCCCCCTAGATGAGTATCTGTTGGGTATTTGGGAAGGACTTACTATGTGCCGAGCTCCTGGTGAGGGTGGCCTAGGGTCTAAGTCTCGTTCCCCCTCCAGATCCAGCTGCTGGTCGCTGCCTGCCACACAGTAGGCCCGCAGGAGATGCTTATTTGGATGAGTGAAGGCTGTTCTAGCAGTTCTGAAGCCAGAAGCCTCACCCAGGACCTGAAATGGCAACGTGAGCGGCTAAGAAACGTGGTCCCCACCTCTGTGTCAAGAAGAGGCCTTTTCCTGTCATGGGCGAGGAGACAGGACCCATGGGGACTCTGCCTATTTGATCTAAAAGTCAAATTGATTTTGTGGATTCATCTCTCTCAGCATCCTTCACACCGGCGTCTGGGGAGATGTCTCTTTGAGGCTCCTATTGTTCATTTTCAGATAACATCATATAAAATGGATTTTAAATGAAAGCTTGGGGGCTCTATGAAATCCAGAAGGCTAAGTTGGGAATATCCATCATTTCAGAGATTTGCTAGCACTGTGATTGAGGAACTATGTACATGTCGGGTCTTTTAAAGCTAGTTAATCAGAATAGAGCTGCAATGGCCCCCCGCTCTTGACCGTTGACTCATCGAAGAGGCTTGAAAGAGAGTGTTTGGGCGGGAATCAGAGACACTATCCAGCACGCAGCCGAGGGGGACACTGTCCGCAGTTGGCCTCGCTGTCCTTCATTGGGGGAGAGAGAGAGCAAGAGATGGGGGAGTAGAGAGCCAAGATTGAGCTCATGAAATCTGTGTGAGTCCCTGAAGCTGCACATTCTGGAGGTGAGATCCCGGGTCTGAGATATAAGAAACACTTTGGGCAAATTCCTGCCTCAGGGCCTTGGCACTTGATATTCCCTATGCCTGAAATGCACTTTCCCTTTCTTCCTCCTCCCTTGGAAAGTAAGTCTGTTGTCACTTCCTCCAGGGAGGCTTCCCAGATCAGGCCAGATGCCCCCTCCTCCTTTTGTAGCATTGTGTCCTTTCCCTTATAGTGTTTCGTAGGGAGGTTTCACATGTGAGCTTTGCTCAACACTGAGCTCTCAGAGTCTAGGACAGTGATGGCTCTTGGTTGGCACTCAGTAAATATTTGGATGAACGAGACAATGATGAGAGGATATGTGTTCTTAGGACACACTCATGCCAACTGGCTCCAAAGACCAAGTGGTTGACCGGTGTTCTGAGCATACGAGGAAGGATTTGCAGAAATCCGGACAAGGCAGGGGCAACAAGATGTCTTTGTGCCTCTGTCTTCCTCCTTCCTCTGGGGTTTCATGATCCCAGCTGGGAGCGCTGCAGCCTGATGGAAGGTGCACACCCTAGCTGGGGCTTCCCACGCCCCACCGAGCTGCTCCCAGCTCACTGTGCACGCTAAGGCAGAAGTGCGAAGACCCGGCTGGCTTGAGTTCCTTGGCTCCTGTGGGTTTAAGTCAAATGTAATTTCAAAGTAGGTTTTCTTTTTTTTCATGGATATACTTTATACAGAGCATGTTTCAAATCAAAGAGAGAGAACATTTTCCCCCCTTCTTCTTTCCGTGAAAGGCAGGGGGTCTAAGACATTTAATAGCTTTCATATTCCTCTCTCCAAATATATTATTTCAGCACAATAGTTTCTTTGCGGGAGAATTGCTTAAATGATTCAAAATGGATTTAAAAATATATTTCAAGTTTTAATTTTATGCACAGAACATTAATGAGCGGAGTGCCTTAGAGACTGCCTGTCAGTTTAACATATTCACAATATTCTCAACACAGATGTTATTCCATCTAAATCCTTTTAGAGGGAAAAAACCAGTAATTTTTTTCTTGGAGGATGTCAGAAAATATATTATTTTTGAAACTGTATTTTGATCCCAGAATTCTGCACCAAATATCATTGTTGGGGTCTGGGTTTGTCAAGTTGCTTGGACACCAAACTTTTAAAAAGTCAAGAAAGGAGAAGCAGCCCAGAACCTTTATTCATTTCATGTCGCTCGTGTTCTCTCACGAGGACTTTGAGTCGTAACAAATGGAAGGTGAAATAATGGAGACTTTACCGAGCCATGCATTTGAGGGGTTCGACGTCTTTTAAACAACAGCAAGACGTTGCACAGATCTTGGGTTTGATGCAAAAACATTTAGAAAGAGCAATTCTCATTTTTTGTGTGTCATCTGTTAGAAGATGCTGGCTCCCAGCATCAATGCTGCCGAATCTCCTTTGCTTCTCAGACGATGATTCATGCTCAGTCAGTTTTGTGTATATACATGCTGGTGTTGAGTTCGTTTGTTCATAAATATGCATACGTAGGGAGACGCATATTCAAAGAGGAATATTTTCCTCCAGGGTGGCACCAGCAGTGTATTGTCTTACTCCTGCACTGAGCAGTGGTGTGGGTGTGGAGCAAACAGCTCAACTCCAAGTGCTCCGAGCTGTGTGAACATGGGTGGAAGAATTAAGCTCTCCGAGATGCTTAGCCGTGAGCTGGGGTAGTGATGGGGGAACCGGTAGTTGAAGGACTGAGGCACACACAGCGTCTGGCACACAGTGACAGCCCGGTGAACTTCATTCCCTACTTGCATCTGTGTCGTGGACATTTTCCTCACTCTGTCCCTCATGAGGGCTATCGCCCATCGGCAGTCCTGCGCACAGTAGGACTGAGAGAGGGAGGGAGGGAGAGAGAGCTCCATCTCAGGTTCTCTGCAGCCAGCGCTCATCCTTATTCATGCCAGCACCATTTCCACGGGGTTCTAGCAAGCGCGTCCAGCCCCCAATCAGGACAGCGGTCGTGAGGTGCTCCCTTCACAGTCGCCCGCCTGCACTGTGCTCGCTTGTCCGAGGGGCCTTGTCTGGAGGGGCTCCTGGAGCTCGGGGCTCCATCTTCCTGTCCCCTGGCCTTCCCAGTGCAGGAAGTTCAGGGAGCCTCCCGGTGGAGGAGGGCCTGGAGCCAGACGTACCCTCAGCCGCTTTCTGTCTAGGATGCTGGCATATCTTAGTTCTTGGGATACAAGAAAGAGATGTTGAAAGACCCCTTTTCACTTTTTAATAATAAAAGAAATTTTATTTTGAATATTATTAAGGTAATGCATACTCACATAAAAATATGATCTTAGAGCTCGCATGGAGGAATAAATGACCCCAGAGTAGCTGGAAAACGTGGAAACTAAGGAGAGTGATGGGGGTGATTCCCTCCAGATATTAGTGTGCGCTCTAAGGCCTTGTGAACAAGTCAGCATTGGCGCAGGAGCGGAGACCCAGGTGACTGAAGCAGCAACTGTCATGACAACTTGGAAGGTATCTGCAGAGAAAGCCAGTGTGATCCTGCCGTTCAGAGGGGGAAGGATGGACCCATCGACACATGGGGGGAAATGAACATGGAACCAATCGTCCTCCATATACAGAAATAAATTCTATGAGGATTAGAGACTTATAAGTAATAAAACAACAGTAATAGTAGTGCAAGAAATTTACGACACTACATGTACAACCTGGGGGCTGAGGAGACCTTCCTAACCAAGATTGGAAACCCAGAAGCGATAAAGAAAAGATCGATCTTTTTTGACTCTACGAAATTAAAAAGTTCTCCATACCAAAGATATCACAAAGACAATACAGGGCCAATCTGGAAAAAATATTTATAACCGAGATGTCAGACAAAGGGTTAATTTCTCTGCAACACAAAATTCAAATAATCCAGATATGCTTAAAGTAAAAAGTGCAAGTTTTTCCCTTGCCCCCAAGCTCCTCCCCTAAGGGGAATCGCTTTTAATGGTTTGGCGAATTTCCTTCTGGACACTCTCTCTTCTCCAGCAAGCTGCAAAAGGAATTAATTTTAGTTTTCTTTTGAGCTGCAGTGATGGGCAAGCAGGAGAAGCAAGTTGGATTTTATTTTTATCGATTGCACTTTCCCAAACCTGTCATTTGCATTCCACTTACCACATCTCCGCTACTATTTACTTAAGCTTTTCTTTTAAATTTGCACACTTTTAAAAACATACATTTAGTTAAAAAGGAAACTTTAAATCATTACCATAAATGGAGAATCAGTACTATTTGCCATATGTAGAGGGCGGTCATAAAACTAATGACAGCCGATGTTATTAAATTCCAGTTCGATGTTGTAGCTGCTCGCTCTCTTTATTAAAAAGGGTGGTGGCAGCCTGAAGGACGTGTTAAAAAATTGGCTAGCCCCCAGCAGAGACTCTCCTTGGCTGAGTCAGAAGGATTACGAAGGAATAACTTTGTCAGTGTGTGTGACAAACTTTGTGCTTTGTGGCACTACCTATACCTCCCAAATCACCTTGTGACCTCCCCTTAGGGACGTCTACCCCTCCAGGGACTGCTAGTTTGATGGCACTGGATGGAAGGAGAAGGCCATGCTCCTTGAAGTCAGCACAGTTTGCAATTCAGTCTTCAGTCTTCCAAATACCACAATTTATCTTTAAAATGAACATGTCCTCAGAGGAGAACTCAAATGGATGGAAAACTTGCATAATCTTACCACTGCTTTTTTCAAAACTCCCAATGCGGTTTTTTATTACTTGAACTTGTCAACATAATGTTTTGAGATGCACTAAAATATTTAAAAGAATTTGGTTGTAGCCAAGGACAACTAAATACTTTTACTTTTTTTTTTACATAAGGGAAGGAGTAATAATTTGGTGAAGTTTTCGGAGTGGTTGCCAGTCACTGCTGGGAAAGATATTGTTTGTTTCTGGCAAGTCAGAAAAGAATGGAGAATCTGATCTCTAGATTCTTTTTTTCCTTCTTTTTTATCGTGGTACTTTTCTTCCTGATGCTGAAAGGTTTGTATTTTTGACAAGTTGATGTAGAAAGCAGTGCACCTGTGACCCAAGGAGAAACTGGAAAACATGTCTCATCACAGGGAGTTCAGATATTGTAGCTTCAGTGTGAATTTTAGAAGCGACCTTGCTAAAAGACGCCTCTTCTGAGTGCTCAGGGCTGGGCGTCGGGGACGCAGGACGCAGTCTGTGAACGAAAGGAGTATTTGAGCCACCATTGCCCATGGTGGGGAACAGATTCGATTCCAGACAGAACATGTCGAAAAGCAGTGCTTACTCCTGGGCTTGGAGGAGTGCTCTGGTGCGCTGTCTTACACAGAACTCCAGAGAGAAGGCGGTATTTCAAAGCCCTGTTTCTTCGCTCCCTGTAATGACAGTTTCTATGTGTTACTGTTTGTTACGGCTGTGTTCCCAGCTGCTGTCCCTAAACGTGGGGCTCACCTTGTGCCCCTCGTATCCAGCTCACCGCCTGGCACAAATGGCAGAACTGAAGAGACTGGAAATGAAGGTTTACATCCTGAGATAGAGATAGATGTGACAGGTGAGGGTGCTCCCGGGGATCAGCTCCGTAACTGCAGGCAGAGAGCCTCAGGCCTTCGCGGGTCTCCTGAGGAGGGTCCAGTATCTGCGAATCTCCCCAGATCATCAAAGCAGGACCTGATTCAGTTAATTCAACTGAGGTGACGAAGGGGAAAACAAGATGGCTGCAGCTTGTGGCAAAGGAACGAAGGAGAATGAAAATAAGAGAAGAACTCACTAGAGGAAGAAAACTGCAAAACTGCAGAACCTTCGGAAGGAGGTTCCCATCCCCCCCCCCCCCCCCCCCCCCGCCAACCCTGAGGGGCCAAGTTCAAAGCTATCAGCAGAGTGATTACTCAGCAGCATCCACTGGACAGATTCCTGGGGGCTGGGGGAGGGGGAGGAAAAAGAGGAATGTCAATTGACAAACGCTCGGGTCCACTCCTCCTTCACTCTACTCGACAAGCTCAGAAGGCTTAAGTTCCTGTCTGATGCAGCACAGGCGGAAAGTTTGAAAAGCCTTCAAAAACGTTTAGAAACTTCCCTAACCCTGAATTTTTAAAATTATTTTTTTATTTTCATAACACTTGGTGTTTTATAGTTTGTTTGTGCCTCTCATTCTTCCTGCTTCCTGGGGCCTTTGCACAGACCCCCGCTTGAACTCGGTTTCATTTTTACTTAGCCCCAGAGCGATCCTGGGTGTGGTATCTGTTTGTTCTGGGCCTCAGTGTGCTCAGCTGTAAAATGGGGATGGCAGGGCCCTAGCTCTCCGGCTCCTGCAGGATTTGGTGAGGGATGTTTGCAAAGCCCTTACTCAGAGCCCGGGGCATGCTGGTCCTTAGCTGGGATTGCTGCAGTATATAACTTCCTGAGACTAATCATAAAATTGACTTCTAGAAAAGAAGTTGTGGGGGGTGGGGCGGGGAATCCAGAGGAGACACAAACCAAAACAGAAATGTGAAAATACTCTTCGGTTTTCTGTTGTAATTAATAGCACTAATAGGTCGTATTTGTACTCTGCCTCGGGTTACAAGGTGCTGTAACCCGCTATCTTGGGCGGGCGCGCGTGTGTGCGTGCGTGCGTGTGTGTGTGTGCAGTCATTCCCACTTTATACACCAGGGCACCAGGTTCAGAGAGGTTAAGTTACTGAGGCCTCACAGCTAGTGAGTGACAGTGTACCCTGGACCGGGCTTCCTGGCTCTTACTCCTGCAGACCCCAGGCTGCTCACTACAAGGGCAGTGGTCCACTTTCCCGAAGATGGGAGCTCAGAGGGAGGAACCTGAGAGTTTGGGGGCCCTAGAGTTTGTGGCTGTAGATTAATATTTGGTGCACAAGCCTTTAGGCAGAGGGCTTACAAATCCAGGGAGCATTTATGGATGACCTACAGAGGGAAAGGAGCCCCGTGGAGCCCGGTGTGGTTGTAGGGAAGGGAAGGGTGTGGTCATGGGGGCAACAGGGGAGCCAGGGGAGGCGCCGACACATGACCCATTTTGAGAACGCAGCCAGGTGATCAGTGGCGCGTGACCCCGAGGAGCGCAGGCCCTCTGCAGCCGGTGGGGCGGGGGGACTTGCGTGCTGGGGTGGGCGGCAGGGCTGGGGAGGGCCGGGAGGCGGTGGGGCGTCTGTGCGTGGGTTGCAGTCTCTCGGTTCCCCTGGGCTGGCTGTGGAAGTGCCATGGCAACCTGCTAAGTCGGCACACGGTCCCCCGTGAGAGCAGCAGAAAAACTTAAGGAACTTTTGGCTCCGGGAGATCCTTATTAACAGCTCAAAAGCCGGAACCTGAGTGTGAGAGGGTTGAGGGGAAGAGCTGCATTTCTAAGCGCCCTTGCACTTTCCCTGCATCTCTGTCGCAGCTTGGGGCGTGGGGGCAATTCTGACCCGAAACGTGGGAAACAAGCCCCCCGTCAGCCAAGCACGTCGACAACAATGAGGTTGGAGCCGAGAGAGGAGCAATTTTGACAACAGGGTTGACGGACTGGAATGTTTTTTGGTTGGAATCCATGACTTTTTGTTCCCGCCAATTAAACGGAAAACAACAATCTTGAGCAGGCTCCAACACTCAGCTCGCCGCAGCTGCTCCATCAGTGCGCCAGGACGCTCCATATTGGAGCCATCCCGCTGTGACACGGAGGGGAATTTGGGGGCACCCAATTGCTTTGATGTTCCAGTTTTTAAAAACAAGAATGGACTTCACAGCAGCAGATTTTCTAGCGATTGTTGTTACCCTTCCGGGGTGGCTGGGCACTGGATTGACGTGTGCCTGCCGAGGAGGTGTGCACCTGCGAAGCAAGGGGCTCACCGATGGAGGCGGGTGCGCATGCTGAAGTGCAGTGCAGGGCGGCTGAAGGCATGGACGCACAGCCAAGCGGGGTGCAGAGGCTGAAGTGGGCTGACTCTGAGGAGATGGATACTCTGGAGTGTGTCCACCCCCGTGAATGTGCTAAAGCAGAGTGAACCCTTTGGAGCAGGTGGACACTGTGAAGGACACAGTCTGGCTGCACCTCGGTTAAACCAGCTGATGCAGTGCCTGCTCCAATGGCCCCTGTGGTCCTGTGGTCATCCCCAATGAGGATGCCCCTGGATGATCATTTCTGTCAGGTGGGAGGATGGGCACTGCTCCTTCTACTGGGCTTGAGGTCATCGAGAAGTCTTCCCCCAAGTGCTCTGCCTAAAATATCCCAGCTGGATGTGACACCTCTCTCCCTTACTCCCTCTCTTCCTACGTCCCTTCTTCCCTCCTAGCACTTTGTGTACAAAAAGTATAGAGTGCCATAAGCAAAATCTTACTAGAGGGTGGACTCCTTTGAGACAGCTGCTCTATCTTATTTATCAGCCCACACCCCTCTGTGTAGGGCCTGTTCCTGTTCGTCTACTCACCCATCCATCTATCCATTATTCATCCATCCACCTACCCACCCACAGTCCATCCACCCTTTAATCTACCCATACACCCATCATCCATCCATCCATCCACCCACCCACCCACCCACCCATCCAACAAACAGAAATTGAGCACCTACCAAGCTGGCACTAAGCTTGGCACTGGGAATAAAATAACAGAAATGGTTCCTGCTGGAACTCCAGTGCCTGATATATAGTAGATACTCAATAATGTTTGTTGAATAAATGTATGATGAGATAAATGATGTAATGCTTAGAACGCATCTCCACGTCCTCATGCTATGGCTCATGAAGAATCGGTAAAAGGAGGGCTTTATAATTTGGAGGATAGTCACGTGTCCAGCTCACATGAACCGCCTGAGGAGGCCCCTCCCTTGGTGGACGCAACAGGAAGGAGGAGGCTGCGCCTCTGAAGCTGTGATCGAGTTCTGTGAAACAACAGAGCCAGCAGTGAGGCACTTCCCGCCCCGCCCGCCCAGCTGCCAGCGCATGGCTGAGACTCTAGGGTTTAGAATAATGAATTCCATTCTGACTGTGCTGGGGCCAGAACAGAGGTAGAGATTTTAGGAAAGCATGCGAGGGCTGAGAGTGGAGGTGGGCAGATTGCCAGCAGTGGGCGAGACAAAGTAGAGGTCTGTGTGAGGGGGTGTCATTCGGGGAAATGAATAACATCCTTGGCAGTGATTAGCCAACCACAATGAGTGGGGAGGAAGAAGGCGAGTGAGGAGGTCTCTGCCTGTGGGCAGCGTAGCCCTCATTTTTCCACCTGTGGTGAGCCCAATTACATTGTCTTCAGAGCTGGGAAAAAGCTGGAATGTTTCCCTAATGAATATATTTTTGCTACATGCATATATGGTTTGAGTGTGTGCATGCACAGGTCCCTGACTCTGTGTGTGTGTGTGTGTGTGTGCACGTGCTTGTGTGGTGCAGTGTGGCAGTACACAAGCAGTTAAACATCTGTGTGTGTGAACACAATGTCTTTGGATATGTGTGTGTGGAGGTCTGATGTATGTACATGGGATGTATATCTATGTCCCAATGACTGTGTGCAATGCATCTCAAGAAGTGATGTGGGGTAGTGTCTGAAAGCTTGAATGCCAGACAGACCTGGGTTTAAACCCAGCTCTAACACTTACCAGTTGTAGGATCTCGGTGTATGACTAAACCACTCTTTGCCTCGCCTTCCACCTCTGTAAAGTAAAGCTAATAGTGGTACCAACTTTGTTAGGTTGCTGTCAGGATTAAACAGGACACTCTATGTCAAGAGCTTAGAACAGTGCTGGTACACAGAAGAGCAGATGTCTTTGCTGCCCTGACCTATGACCTCCTGCTTCCCTTGTGATTTCAACTCTGTCTGCTGTGAGTTCCATGAAAGCTTTGACTCTCCTTCCCATCGGAGCATCTAGCCTTCTGGTGTGCCGTGTGGCTTTAATTAATGCCCCCGCCCTGAGATTCTTTGATGCTGCAACCACTGGTGGGAACCTGCACGTCAGGCACACATTCAGCCTGAAAGTACCATGGGAGTTAACACCCTATGGGAAACCCTCAAGCAGTGGAAATGAGAGCTGATGGTTCAATAATTCTCCAGGTGGATCCTCGTGTAAACAATTCTGAGACGTCTTCTCTTCAACCCTTTCAAGATGCCATTCCATTGTCTGCTAGCCTCCATTGTTTCTAAAGGAGATGTCAAGTGTAATTCCTATCCTTGCTTCTCCATCCATAAAGCATCTTTTTTTCTCTGATTTGCTTTCAAATTTTTCTGTTTGTATTTGGTTTTCAGCAGTTTAACTATGATGTATCCAAGTGAATTTTTCTTTGTATTCATCTTGTTTGGAGTTTTCAGAGCTTCTTGGATCCATAGGTCTATGTTTTCCATCAAATTTGGGAAGTTTTTAGCCATTATTTATTCAGATATATTTTCTGTCCCAGTCCTTCTCCCTTCTCCTTCAGGGACACCTAATACACGTATGTTAGACTGTGGGATATTGTGCCACAGATCCTTGATGCACTCTTCAGCTGAGGAAGCTTCTAGACTCATAGCCCCAGCAGCAGGAAGCATGACTTACCAGTCTGAGCCAGAATCCTCCCTCCCTGGTGAGGGACCACTTCCTCAGCAGTCATAGTGAACCATGAACATCAGCCACCTGCTGGCAGAGAAAAATGCTTCACAACAATGGATTTGAAAACTGCAGACGAACATGTTTCACAGATTTTGTTTTCTTCAATTCTCTTTCTCTCTATTCTGCAGATTAGATAATTTCTATTGATCTGCCTCAGGTTCACCAACTCTTCTGTCATGTTCAACATAGTAGCAAGGATTAAAATTCCTTAGGGAATTTTAAATTTCAGTTATTATAATTTTCAGTTCTAGAATTTTCATTTTGTTCTTCTTTATAATTTTCGTTTTGCTGTGGAGGTTCCTTATTTGGTCAGCCATTAAGACTGTATTTTCCTTTAAGTATTTTAACATTTTTATAAAAGCTGCTTTAAAGATTTTGTCTGCTAAGTCCAACATCTGGACCATCTTGTTTCTGTTTCCATCAACTGATTATTTTTTATTTTTTACTATGGGTTACATTTTCCTCTTTTTTTGTAGGTCTAGTGGTTTTTGATTGAATCCCAGAGACGTGGAAACTATATTGTCGAGACTCTGGAGTCTGTTGTCTTCCTCTGAAGAGTGTTCATCCCTGTTCATCCCTGTTTTTTCAGGCAATTGAATTACTGGCTGATCTTGAACTTTTTTGTAGGCTTGGTTTTGCTAGTGTGAATCAGTGCAAAGAATAAGATGTTTCCCAAGCTTCTTTTAGTGAGACTCAACGTCTAAGCACTGCAGGTCCCCTGTAGATCTAATGAGCTTGATTATAGGCTTTGTTAGGGAAGTTCTAGAGCAGGCCCTACGCTGTGGTGTGGTTCTTACTCCTAAGAATAATGTGATGTCTCAGCTGGATGCTAGGCGTGTTAATGGGGTGTTAATAAGATATCTCCACTCTGGAAAGGGCAAGAACTACAACATCTCCAGTAGTGCTCAACCTCTAATATGCCTATACTCCCAACCACATAGCAGCCACTAGCTGGTAGATCTCAGAAAGTCTACAGCTATCCTCAATTAAGGAGGGGATCCCCATATGGACTTCTGGGGCCCTTTGTCTGCATAGCTTCCATGTTTTTGATGTCCCAATCCACAAGTAGAAGCTGCTTCAGTTGCCTTGAACTCTGCTTTCTGGCCGGCAGCTCAGTGGGACCTCCATGTTCCACATGGGCTCCTCCTGCACCATGGCTGAGAAATGTCACTGGTTACACACTAGGCATTGGTTGGGCTCACTTCCTGGGTTTTCTTTTCTTAGAGACTGTAATCCTGTGCTGCCTATTGTCTGTTGCCTGGAAACTGTTGCCTCATATATCTTGTCCAATTTTATATTATTTAAGCTGGGAAGAATGGTACACCACCAGTTTGTCCACCAAGGCATTTTACATGCTCCTCAGAAGCTAGGGGCCGTACTGAGCCCACTTACCCTCTGGGAGGCCTTGAAAATGTATCCTCGTTGTGGCATTTTCTCTTTCCTTTGTCTTCAGTTCCCACACTTCCACTCCCTGGGATTAACTTCCAAATGTGTAATTGTACACAGGTCCTTCTCCAAGGCTCTGTTTTTTTTTTTTTGGTGAACCAAACTAAGATATAGAGTAAGTGTTATATAAGTCTAGCTATTATTACAAGAGCAGCATTTCCGTACTGGCACGCAGAACGTGTGTCTGCAATCTCTGTGTGTGAGTGCTGTGTCTGAGTGTGTTCCCAAGCAGTACATGTGCACTTTGTCTGCCCTGCATGTCTCTGTGTGTGTCTGTGCCTCTCTGTGTGAACACACAGTGCACACTTGAATGTCCAGACTGGGAAGGCACTGCAGAGGACAGACATCCTGAGAGGCCATGATTTTCATGAAGTCCAGTTTTCCTATTTGTTTCTTTTGTTACCTCTGCTTTTGGTGTCATATCTAAGAAATCATTGCCAAATACAATATCATGAAGCTTTTGTCCTATGTTTTCTTCCAAGAGTTTTATTGTTTTAGGTCTTACATTTAGGTCTTTGATCCAGTTTGAGTTAATTTTTGTATATGGCATTAGGCAAGGGTCCAAATTCATTCTTTTGCATCTGGACGTCCAGTTTTCCCAACACTGTTTGTTGAAAAGATTGTTCTCTCCTCATTGGATGTTGTTGGCACACTTATCAAAAATCGTTTGACCGTATTTGTGAGAGTTTGTTTCTGGGTTCCCTATTCTATTACATTGGTCTCTATGTCTGTCTCTATGCCAGTCTCATGTTGTTTTTTTTGGGGGGAGGTGAGGAAAATTAGGCCTGAGCTAACATCTATTGCCAATCCTTCTCTTTTTGCTGAGGAAGATTGGCCCTGGGCTAACATCTGTGCCCATCTTCCTCTACTTTATATGTGGGACACTGCCACAGCGTGGCTTGATAAGTGGTGCATACGTCCGCACCTGGGATCTGAACCTGTGAACCCTGGGCCACCGAAGTGGAAATGCAAACTTAACCACTACGTCACCGGGTGGGCCTCCACGTTGTTTTGATTTGTGTAGCTTTGTAGTAAGTTTTGAAATCAAGAAATGTGAATCCTCCAGCTTTGTTTTTCTTTTTTAAAGATCATTGTGGCTATATAGGGTTCCTTGAGATTCTATATGAATTTTAGGATAGGTTTTTCTATTTCTGCAAAAAATGTCATTGGTATTTTGATATAATTTCATTGAATCTGTACATTGCTTTGGGTAGTATTGACATCTTGACGATATTCTCTTCCAATACATGAACATGGGATGTTTCCATTTATGTCTCAAATTTCTTTCAGCAATATTTTGTAGTTTTCGTTGTACAACAAGACTTTTACCCCTTTGATTAAGTTAATTCCTAAGGATTTTATTCTTTTTGATGCTATTGTAAATGGAATTATTTTCATAATTTCTTTTTTGGGCTGTTCATTGTTACTGTAAAGAAATGCAAGTGATTTTTGTGTGTTGACTTTGTATCTTGTTACTTTGCTGAATTCATTTATTAGTTCTAACAATTTTTGCATGGAATCTTTAGGTTTTTCTACATATAAAATCATATGATCTGTGAGCAGAGATAATTTTACTTCTTCCTTTCCAATTTGGATGCATTTTATTTCTTTTTCTTGTCTAATTGCTTTGAGCAGAACTTCTAGTACTATTTTGAATAGAAGTGGTGAACGCGGGCATCCTTGTCTAGTTCCTGATCTTAGAGGAAAAGCTTTCAGTCTTTCACCATTGAGTATGAGGTCTTTTCTGACTTTTTCCCTGGGCATGCACAGTTACTTTCTAGTTTTCCACATGTATGCCACTGTTTTTGAATGTCATAGTCTTGAATGTCTGGCTCCCAAAAGGGAAAAAAGAGAAAATTGATGGATAGGAAAAAAAGTGTCCTGATCCTTTGAATTCCCTGGCCTGGAAGTCACTTCTGCTGGAGGGAGAGGGGCTTGCAACAATTGGGGGAGGTGCAACACAAATGGCTGCCTGTCTCTTTGTCTGCACCTCTGTGATCAGAAGCAGCAATCAGTGATCAGAGCACAGATCCCTGATATTTGGAGGACAGGGTCCTTTGTGCCCCCTCTGGCTCCTGTCTGCTGTGTGCAAGCTGCCCCAGGAATATGTGCACAGCTGCCTGCCATTGGGCCGGGGGTGGAGCATGGGTAGCTGCTACTGTGCTAAGAACTGAAATGGACCTAAATTAACCAAAATTTACTGTCCAAGCCTTCCTTTAGAAGTTGCAAGCTTTCAACAGACCCCAGATTTGCAAAATAGTTACATCAGACAGATTCTGCCAGTGCAATTGCTGTCTGGTGGGGTGATATTTTCCGGTTGCTTTCTACTCTGCTTCTTCCCAGAATCCTCTGCCTGACTCCTTTACCTTATTTATTTTTTTGAGAGGGGAGGAAGATTGGCCCTGAGCTAACATCTGTTCCCAATCTTCCTCTTTTTTGCTGAGTAAGATGGGCCCTGGGCTAACATCTGTGCCCATCTTCCTCTACTTTATATGTGGGACACCTGCCCCAGCATGGCTTAATAAGCGGCATGTAGGTCTGTGCCCGGGATCCAAACCTGTGAACCCTGGGCTGCCAAAGCAGGGTGTGTGAACTTAGCCACTACACCACCGGGCTGGCCCTAACCCCTTTACTTAACCTATCAGAGTCTTTATATTTAAAGTGTGTTTCTAGTATACAACATATGTTGGGTCTTGGTTTTATCCATTCTAACATTCTCTACTTTTTAATTGGTGTAATCAGACCATTCACATTAAATTAATTATTGATATAATTTGATTAATATCAACCATTTTTGTAATGGCTTTCTAGTCGTTGCCAGAGGCTTCTTTTTCTGCCTTCTCTGGTTTTAATTTACTGTTTTATATAATTCCATTTAATTTCCTCTCTTAGTGAATCAATTATACTTCTTTTTAAAACATTTTTAGCGGTTGCCCTAGAGTTCACAATATACATTTTTAATTACAGTCATGTGCCACATAATGACATTTCAGTCAATGGTGGGCCGCATATATGATGGTGGTCCCATAAGATTAGTACCATAGAGCTTAGGTGTGTAGTAGGCTCTACCATCTAGGTTTGTGTAAGTACACTATACGATGTTCAAACAATAACAAAATCACCTAATGACACATTTCTCAGAATGTATCCCCGTTGTTAAGTGACGAATGACTGTAATGTAAGTCCACTTGCAAATAGTTCTGTAATGTGGATATTTCATAACACAGTATTCTCAATTCCTCCCTCCTATCCCGTGTGACATTGCTGTCATTCATTTTACTTATCCATCTACTGTCATCACCCAATACAATGTTACTATTTGCTATGTACTGAATTGTGCCCCCCACCAATTTCATAGGTCGAAGCCCTAACACCCAATGTTTGGAGAAAGGGCCTATAAGGATGTAAGGTTAAATGAGATCATAAGGGTGAGGCCCTGATCCTATGGAATCAGCATTCTTATAAGAAGAGACATCAGAAAGCTTGTTCTTGTTCTCTCTCTATGTGTACGCAACAAGGTAAGGCCATATGAAGACAAAATGGCCTTCTGGAAGCCAGGAAGAGGGTCCTCACCTGAAACCAAATCATGGGAACCTTAATCTTGGACTTCCCAGCCTCCAGAACTGTGAGGAAATAAATGTTGTTTAACCCCCACCCCCCACCAGTCTGTGGTATTTTGTTATGGCAGCCTGAGCAAATTAAGAAACTATTATTACTTTAAACAGTTATATTTTAGATTAAATACAAATAAGGAAAGTAAAAGATTTTATTTTTATTTATGTCTTCTCTGATGCTTTTTCTTTTTCTTTTTTTAAAACGTCTATCCAAAGTTCTGACCTCTATCAATTTCCTTCTGCCTGACGATCTTTTAACATTTCTCGCAGAGCATGTCCACTGACCACACAGCCCCCTAGTTGTTGTTTGTCTGAGAAAGTCTTTATTTCTCCTTCAGTTTTAAAAGATAATTCATCTGGATATAGAATTCTGAGTTGGTCTTTTTTTTGCTTTCATTCAACATTTTAAATATTTCACTCTACTCTTATTGCTTGCATTATTTCTGACGAGAATTCTGCTGTCATTCCTACCTTTTCCTTTAGAGGTAAAGTTTTTCTGCTCCCTCTGGCTTCATTCAAAATTTTCTCTTTTTCTTCAGTTTTCTGCAGTTTGAATATGATATGCCCAGGTGTGGCTTTTTGGTTTTCTCTGAGCTTCCTGGATCTGTAGTTTGATAACTGTCATTAATTTCACAAAGTTCTCAGCCATTATTTTTTCAAATATGGTTCTTCATTCTCTTTCTTCTTCTTCTGGAGTTTTAATTACATGTATCTTTCATCTTTTGAAAATTTCCCACACTTCTTGGGTGTTCTGTTCTGCTTTTATCATCTTTTTTTCTCTTTGCTTTTCAGTTTGGGAAGTTTCTATTGCTGTATCTTCAAGCTCACTAATTCTTTCCTCAGCCATGTCCAGCCTGCTGACGATCCCATCAAAGATATTCTTCATTTCTGTTAGAGCATCTTTGATCTCTAGCGTTTCCTTTTGGTTATTTCTTAGTATTTGTATTTCTCTGGCTACATTACCCATCTGGATTGCATATTGTCTATTTTCTCCATTAGAGTTCTGAATATATTTATCACAGTTATTTGAAATCCCCTGTCTGATGATTTCAACATCTGTGTTATATGCGAGTCTGGTTCTGATGCTAACCCTGTCTCTTCAGAGTGTGTCGTTTTTTTTGTTTGTTTGTTTCCTTTTGATATGCCTTGTAATTTTTTGTTGAAAGCCAGACATGTTATATCAAGTAACGGATATTGAGGTCAATGGGCCGTTTATGTTAATCTGGCTCCGAGTTGGGTTGTGTTTAATGTTTTCTGTAGCCGTAGATGCCAGAGGCTTCAAATTCTTCTAATGTTCTTGTTTTTTAATTCCCTCTTGACTTTGAACTTCCCTTGATCCTCCTCCCCAGAGAGTCTGTGTCTTGGAGCCTGTTCAACTATTATGCTGGAGCCCTGTTGGTGTGGTGGTAAGATGTTGGGGAAGGAGAGTGTTCTATAATCTTCATGTTAAATCTCAGTCTTTTAGTGGGCTTGGGTGCCTGGCCTGTGACCTTCACAAGTGTTTCTCACCCACACCCCCATCCTTAGGTGAGATAGGAAGGCCAGACGGGGTTGAAGGGAGAGGAATGTCCCTCGTCTAGCTGGGATAAGGCTGGCAGTCTTTCCCTGGAGAGTAGATCTCTGTATGGAGGAGGCTCTGGGTATATTTCATAAGGGATACTCTTTCCTTCCTCCTGCCAGAGCCAGCAGGGGTTTTCTGGGGATCTTCACAGTAAGAACCTGGTGGACGTCCTGGAGATAAAGCCCATGAAATTGTGGGCTCCCTGCGAGACTGCAGCCCCCAGGAGTTCCTCACTCTTGGCCAGTCCGTACTCAGCCTTTAGCAACTCATGAAAATTACTGTTTAACTGTTCTACTAGTTACGGCTCCAGCAGCTTCTGCTCCAGGTAAGCACAGCTCAGCTGTGACTCTGGATCCATCAGTCTTTCCAGAGTTCAGAGTGGCAGTTTATCTTGAAAACTCAGTCTCTGATTGGTCTAAAAAAAGTCATTGGTTTTCAATTTGTTCAGCTTTTTTATTGTTGTAAGGATGGGAGAGACGATTTCCAAGCTCTTTACATGTTGGAGCTGAAACTAGAAGTCCACGGTATTTTTCATATCACGGAACACTTTTTCTCTTTGGTATGTTGTCTTTTTTGACAGACCACAAAGACAAGCTTTGGAAGGAGGAAGCCAACAGATTTCAATCACCAGCAGAACATCTGATCCTGTATAGTGGGAATGCCATTTATTTCATTTGTCATGACACCCCTGTGCCAAGGGGATTGACACCCCAATTTATAGGATAGCACTTGGTGAGGTTCATCACCAGTCCAAAGTCATGTGGGCTGCAGGTGGCAAAGCTGGGTTTCAAATATGGCTCCAGTGCCAGCGTCCTTCCCATGAATGCAAGCCACTGGGCCCTCTTGGCATTGTCTTTGGTTGAGATGTAACCGAACTAATAATAATGTCTATCTTTCTAGTTGCTTCTCACATCCATCCTAGTAGGTCGGGTTTGGGATTTTTCAACATCAACTGTGAGATTAGGCCAAGACTTGCAAAGATAATGGTTTTATTCCCTTGAATGAGAGTCAGCAAACTTTCTGTAAGGGATATATAGTAAATATTTTCGGCTTTACAGGTTACATGTCTCTGGTGAAATTTACTCAACTCTGCCATTCTAGCACAAAACAGCAATACATAAGTGAGTGGGCATGTCTGTGTTTCAATAAAACTTTACTTGTGGACACTGAAATTTGAATTTCATTTAATTTCCATGTGTCGCAAAATAATATTTTTCTTTTGGTTTTTCTCTGTCCATTAAAAATGTAAAAACTGTTATTTAGCTCAACAGGTGTACAAAAACAGGTGACAAGCTGTAGTTTGCCCTAAGTCTCACAGCCATCAGTGCGGGGTTTAGAATGAGGGCTGAGGGCTGCTTTTGAAAGGGTAACGTAAGCTTTGAAAGTATCTAATATAATAGTCTCAGAGAAATGATGATGATAATAATAGGTATTTATGAGACAGGCATGGTGCTAAGTCCTTTATATATATCATCTCCCTCAGTTCTCTCCATAGCCCTAAGATGGAGCTATTATTATTATGCCCATTTAACAGATGAGGAACTTGAAGCTCAGAGTGGCGCATACTCACCGAGGGACAGAGTGGAAATTCAGGCTGTCTGAGTGGTTCCCGTTGCTTCCACTTAGGGGGAAGGCAAGGGTGGGTTGGACCATAATTGGTATATGAAATCTGAAATCTGGGACAGATTCTCTACCACACATTAAAAGGATGGAAACGAGGCTTTTCTCTGGACTCAGAAGCTGGGACACACTTATTTTTCAGATTTCATGGAGTCATTTTCTCTTTCTCTGGTGACTCCGGGCCTGCATGTGAATCGCACCTCTCACGGTCCCCAAGGCAGTCTGTTTTCTCTGAATGACCATCCTGGAGCTCTCCATGTTGGATGTTACCCCTAGATGTGTGTTAGCCTGAGAGGCAAATTGCTGAGCCTCTGAACGTCATTGTGAGCTTTGGCATAATGTGTCTTATTATTGTGAAATGATGGTTAAGCCGCCAGAGCTAGCGAACGTGTAATTTAATGAAAGCCTATATCTGGCCCCTTAGCCTGTGTAACAGCTTCCTGCCTTCTACAAGGCGCTTTGCACATTAAAGTAATTGCAAAAACTTATGAGGACGATGGGAAAGTTTACTCTTCCTCTTTATGGAGAAAACAAATGTGTTTTTCTGCAGACTCTGCCAAGCCTCAGTTTTAATGATTTAGCAGATGGAGCCAGCACATGTGAGCCTGCCGGGCGCAGCTGTCTGCTTTTTCCAGTCTGAGGGGTTAGTGACTGCACCCATAGCACAGACGTCGGCAAAACAGCATCTCTCCCCGCAGCTCCACTCTGCTAACGGCAAAGTCACTTAAGGTGGAGGAGGGGGACCTGTTGGGAGGCTAGGGTGGAAACAAGGCCAAAAGATCGGCGACTGGAAAAGCTGACTGTTTTCTTTCACTGTGTAACTCACGTTGGGATTGGAGTCCCTTTGATGTGCCCTGCTCCTGCTGGAGTGGGTGCCAGGGACTGGACGGTCCACGAGCTGGGTGGGAGGGTCAAGCAGAGCTATTGCGCTGCCCAACATCACTATGTTGTGCTCCCTGCATGATCCATCAAATAAACCATTGGAGTGCAAGGGACAGCAAAGAAAGGATTGGGATTTGGTTTTGAAGATTCACATGGCTGTAAGGGTTTTACTTTGGCTGAATGTGCCATTGTTCTTTCCATTAATTGCTTTTTGTTTTGAATTCAACGGGAATTCAAAACTTGGGTGCATTCTTTGATAGACCATCTTCAGTATGAATAGTTTAGGGAAAAGGGAAACAAGCATTTAAACAAGTTCGGTACCTGGGTTCATGAACAATACGCTATTCAAAGCGGTGTTAGTTTCCTTTTGCTGCTGTAACAAATTAACACAAACTTAGCAGTTTACAACAACACAAACTTAGTGGTTTACAGCAACAGAAATTTAGTACAGTTCTGGAGGTCAGAATCAAGGTGTTAGCAAGGATGCATTCCTTCTGGAGGCTCTCGGGGAGGATCTGTTTCCTTGCCTTTTCCAGCTTCTAGAGGCACCTGTATTCCTTGGCTTGTGGCTCCTTCCTTCATCTTTAAAACCAGTAGTGTAGCATCTCCCAATATCTCTCTCTGACTCTTCTGCCTCCCTCTTTCTCTTATAAGATCTTTGTGATTACATTGGGTTTACCCAGATAATCCAAAATAATCCAGGATGATCTCCCCATCTCAAGACCCTTAACTTAAGCACATCTCAAAGTCTCTTTTGCCATGTAAGGTAGTATATTCACAGATTTCATGGATTAGGATGTGGATTTCTTTGGGAGGCCATCATTCTGTCTACCACAAAAGTATTTTAGATTAAATATCTCTTTTCTGATGGGCTAAGGACACTCATAGGTATAAGGCCCCCTGGTGACAGCTGGAATCACGAAACTAAATTATGTGGTGAAGGCTTTTTTGGTTGCAAGTAACAGAAACTCGCTTGACTAGCTTAAGCAAAAGAGGGGAATTTGTTTTTCTGGAGATCTGAAGGCCAGGAAGTAGAGTCAGACCCCACGAAGGCTCAGAACCAGGAACTGGAAAGATCTCACCAGTCAGGGAGGCTTCTTTCTCTCTCTGGAACCCATGACTCCCGTCTCTGCCGTACCTTCATGCTCCTCTTCCCTGCTGACCAGCTATAATAGTCAGCTCGGGCCGCCAAAGAAAGGACCACAGACTGGGAGGCTTGAACAAAAGAAATTTATCCTCTCACAATTCTTGAGGCTAGAAGTTCCAGATCAAGGTGTTGACAGGGTTGGTTTCTTCTGAGCCTCTCTCCTTGGCCGGTAGACGGCCGTCTTCTCCCTCTGTCTTTATGTGATCTTTCCTCTGTGAGTGTCTGTGTCTTGATCTCCCCTTCTTATAAGGACACCAGCCACATTGGATTAGGGCCAACCCTAGTGACCTCATTTTAACTTAATTACCTCTGTAAAGACCCTATATCCAATACAGTCACATTCCGAGATACTGGGGGTTAGAATTTCAACATATGAATTTTGGGGAGCAGGGACACAGCTCATCCCCCAGCTCCAACTTTCTCCTCTCCTCTGGGCATCTGACCGACCATGGCTCCTGCTCGTACTTCTCTGCAAGCTGCCAGTGGAGACCATTTAGGCCCCTAATCACCAGCTCCAGACTCCTCGGGAGGAATTGGGTGGGTCTACCTCGGGTGGGGCAACCACCCTTGTGCCTGGTGCCACTGGCCAGAAAGGTATGGATGTCAGAGTGTGTCAGTCAGAGTAGGCCAAATGCTGTGACAAACAGCCTGAAATCTCAGTGGCTTCACAAAATCAAAACTTGTCCTCATTCGTGGCACAGCCCCGTGTGGCTGGCAGGGAGCTCCTCTACACGGTCCCTCAGGGACCCAGGCTCTTGCAGTGATTCTGTGTCGACACCTGGGAGGATGGACAGGCTCGGTTTGAAGGCACAGCTGTGCTCAGCTTAGATTCCACAAGGGGAGGGTCAGAAGAAGCGATGTTTGACCATGAGTCTGAGTGGCACGGTCCCCATTGCTGGCCATAGTTATTCCTCAAAGGGTCTGTTTCCTCTTCAAGCTAAGGAGCTCCCAAGTGGGCACAATCAAGTGGCTCACCAAGTGTCTGTTTGTTAGGGTGACCAAGTGTCCGGGCTTTCCTGGGCCCGAGGGGGGTCTGTGGGATGTGGGACTTTCAGTTTTAAAGCTGAGTCAGTCCCAGGCAAACCGGGATGAGTTGGTCACTCTGCTGTTTGTTCAAACACATATTCTCAATAACTGAGATCACTCTGACTCACCACCCTGGAATTAATGAGAAACGGAGGGAATCCTGCACACAACCAGACCAGCTACCCTGATGACAAACGCCTGTTTTCCAAATTTCACTGATCAAGCTCTTTGGTTTAACATCTGGCCCGAGGCAGAGTCCAGCCTGAGACTCACTGGGCCGGGCACCTGCACAATGCTTCCTAAAAAATGTGAGTAGGTCTCATCATTGGGAGATGAGAATTTAAAATTTGGATATCTAACTTTCATTGAAAAACCAAGAGGTGTGTCAGTGGGGGGGCCGTATTTCCATGCGGGACAATGGTCGGGAGCTGCGTGGAGGGCCCCAGGTGAGATGGGGTGGCTTCGGGTTCCTCACCGTTGTCACCATTCTCTCTTTTTTCTTACGTCCAACCCGCTGACTGTGACATCACCGACCTGCCTGCTGAGGCAGTTGAGTTTGCAATAGATGGTGTTTTGTTTCTTGACTTTAACCCAGTCAATCTTGGAAGAGGAAACCTCGGGCTGGATTTCTTCTCAGGAGACACTGCTCTCTTGGGGGTAGCTGCAGACTTCACCCCCAGCCCAGTCCCTAGGATCTATTTTACTTTCATGGGGAGAAAGGTGAAAAGGCAGCTGGCCGGGTAGAAGTTTAGAGACCATTTTCCCCAGTGATTCTGAATCAATCACGCCCTGCCTCCCTCTACCATCCCGGTGTGGTACCCAGAGCTGCAGCTGCCTGGGGAGCCTCGGGATTTTGGGGAGCTCAAAGCAGAGTCATTTACCTGCCATTTTTCTGAGCCCCGGGGCCTCCACTGCCTTTTGGGTTTGTCTTAGGAAGTCAGAAGTTTCTGCTCACCAGCCAGAAAGGAGGCTGAAGGGTTTGATGCTGGCTTTGAAATCAGTCCCTGGGGTTCGGATTGTGTTCTGTCTCCTAGAGTGTCTGCTTTTCTCTCTGAATCAAAAGAAAGAGGAAGAAAGGACAGACGGCGGTAAAAATATTGGAGAAAGTCTAAGAAAATGCTGTCCTAGTTTATCTCTAAAGGATGTTAGCCGAGCCCTTCTGAGAGGGCAGAGAGCTGCTGCCTCTGCTCCTGACCCCAGGTGACTCTTACAAAATTTGAGGACAGGGATGGCAAAGGGAGCTCTGTGACGTGGGGGCCGGTAGGCAGCAACCAGAGTCTCGTTCAGAGGGGTTGAAAGTGGTTTTCTTGAAATGTTTATTTCCTGACAAGTGTCTGCAGAGTGTCCACCATGGGCCTGGCACCGTGTGGGGCCTGGGGTTACATGGTGTCCTAGGACAGGTCCTCTCCCAGGCAGACCGTATCAGTCAGGGTTTTCCAGAGAAACTGAACCAATAGGGAATATATATATATATATATATATATATATATATATATATGTAAAGAGATTTATAATAAGGAATTGGCTTACGCTGTTATGGAGGCTGAGAGGTCCCACGATCTGCTGTTTGCAAGCTGGAGACGCAGGGAAGCTGGCAGCATACTTTTAATGCCTGAGAACCCGGAGCTCCGAGGGCAGGGAAGATCTCTGTTCCTGCTCAAACAGGCAGAGAGCGAATTCTTCCTTCCTCTGCTTTTTTGTTCTGTCTGAGCCCTCCACAGATTGGATGAGGCCCATCCACACTGGGAGGGGGGGCAATCTGCTTCGCTTAGTCTGTAGATTCAAATGTGAATCTCATGAGAAACGTCCTTACAGACACACCTGGAATAATGTTTGACCAAGCATCTGGACAGCCTGTGGCCCACTCAAGTTGACACATAAGATTAACCATCACAGATGGGGAGGGCTGAGTCCTCGTCTCACTCCAAGAAGACTAGGCGTCTCGTCCCAGATGGAGAATGGGTATGGGGCAAGCAAAGCAGAAGACATCCTTGACATGATTAGAGGGTTTTGAGGAGGGAGGAAGTCATTTAATTTGCATTTGGGGTAGGCTGAGTTTGTGACTACAAGCCTTTTCAGATCAGCAGGGGGTGCCCCTGCAATTAGCTGAACCCTGGAGGCAGGTGCACCAGCTCATTCCTGCCTCTTGGTAGGAGCTCGAACATTCATTTTTGGTGGCGGTGCTGGGGAATGGACGGACTGGTCTTTGCTCCTCCATCTGTGACTCTGAGTCACCCACTCACCCTTTTCCCTGCTTCCTGCCTTTTAGCATCAGATAATGTTGCAACTCTTCTGGTGGCTGTGTAGCAACAACTGCTTGATAACCATCACCATAATTTATCTCCAGACAGATTCACAATAAAGATGAAAAGCCACACGGCTGAATCTCTGCTGCCTGTGGAACATAATTTATTTCCACATTTCATTTCTTGCAGCCTGTGGGCAGGGTTTACCTTAAGCAATTATAATGGGCTGGGGGTGGGGAGATTCTTGGACTGGGGTTGAGCCCGTGTTGTATTGAGTGGTGCCGTAAGTGGGATCAATTGGTCAAAGGATGGAGATACCGAAGGCATTTTGCTAGGCTGTGACCACTGATGGAGATTCTTGAGCCAGATAGCGTCCAGTCCCACCTCTCTCCCGTCCGTGGTCAACCCACCCTGCGCACTGCTTGCTCTGAACTGGCTGAGGGCCTTGGGAGCTTGGAGCATGCCTGGGCTGGACAGAGTGGCCTCTGGACGCGTCCAGTCCAGGGTCTCTGGAAGCGTGGGCTGACTGTGCCCGTGGCACACTGGGGTGCCTCCAAATCACAGAGAACCCCAAATGGAGAAACTCATTCCCTTTGCCATTCTTAGCCCCTGTAATTCCCTCACGAGGAATGTCTTGGCTCAGTGCTAGGATGTTTTTAATGCTTCTCTAACATTTGCTCATCTCCCTTCTTAGCAAAGAGAGAGGAGGACTCAGGCTCAGAGCCTGTGGTGAGGATGTGTAACCAGAGGTGAGCCACATTGAGAAAATTCTGTTATGTTTATGTTTACGGGTAGTTTTTATTTATGGAAAATGATGCTTGTTTTTCTTTTAAGATAGTAATTTAAAATTTACTTTTAAATACATTTAGGACACAAAAGCAAGAGTTGATTTCAAAGAAAATATCAGGTTTGGGGTGGGGGCTGCGGGGATGTGCCGTGTCACCTCACCTTCGGTTACCCCTTTGGTCGCCATGCCTGCAAAGCATTAGTCTTTAAGGGCCAAGGACCTGGCTGCTCACGGTGGCTCAGGCCAGCAGGCAGCCTCACTGGGGGGGGGGGGGGGGGGGCCGCTGGTGAGAAATGCAGATTCCTGGGCCTGCCCCGGCCCGGCTGAACGAGACTCTGTGCTTTCACAGGAACAGAAGGTGCTTTGCATGCGGGTTAAAATTTGAAGGGCCTTGGTCTACCACGTCGGATGTGTAAATCCCATCTCCCAGTAGCCTCCTTATGGTTAGGTACCCCACTCCTCAAGATCCAGAGCCACCAGGATGTTGTTCAGCGTAATAGAGACTTAATAAATTTTGTTAATTGCCTCCACAGCCCCGCTCTCAGTCCCCAGTGACCAACAGTGGAGGGAATGCAGATATCTCTGCAGCCAGAAGCAACGAATGAATAAATGAATGAATGAATTCACATAAAATTCTTACCAAGCACCTACCATTCCCCAAACAAGATGCTAAGCTATGAGAATGCAGAGATGATTAAAACAAGGAGTCTGCCCTCAGGGAAGTCATAGTCTCCTAGAGGAAACTGAGGCACGAACATGTCATCATGATACAGCAGGGTGAGTGAGGCGACTGCACTGTACACAGGGACCCCTGGGAGCAAAGGAACAGGAATATTGGCTAGTCCAGGCTAGGGGAAGTTAGGGAGGGCTTCCTGGAGAGGGAGACCCTTCTTGCTGAGCTTAAAAAGATGAGCAAAATTTGGGCAAAGAAGAGAAGAAGGGAATTCTAGGCAACGGGGACGGCAGAAGGAGAGACAAGGTGTTGGGAGCAGTACAGTCTAGGGATGAGGAGCAGGGCCAGATCATGGAAGGTTCCAGCGGTCATGGTACAGAAGCTGAGATTTTTAGGGCCTCTGAAGGGTTTTAAGCAGGGGGAAAGAGAGGTCAGCATGGCCATATGTTTCAGTAGGGGACACCCTAGCTCAGGGTGGAACATGAGGGAGGGCGTATGTGGAGTGAGGCTGCCCCACACGGGTGCTGCTGCTGTGGTCCAGGCGAGAAGTGGAAGAGGCTTGAACCGGGGCAGACGCAGGGTGAGGACCGTGCTGAGAAATACCCTCTTTTTCCCTGGATTCTAGACCCTGGGAAATGCCTCTTCCCTCTGCGTCAGCAGAGATGCATCCGTTTCTTTGCTCAGCCTGCAGCCGACCCCAGATTTCATGGGCACCTCCTTCCAGCAGCCAACTCGAGGTGAGTTTTTCTCAATGTGGAACATTTGTGGGAAACAATTCCCACCCCTGCCTTGAACTCCTGCCTTCCTACTGTGATGTCAGGTTCAAAACTGTCCACTGCTGTGAAGTCTGTATGGGGGGTGTCTTAGGTTGAGTCCCCCCAGATGCAGGCTCTGAGTATACATAGTTTATTTGGAAGATGACCCTGGGAGGCTCCACAGGGGCGTAAGGAGACAGGAAAGGGAAGGAAGCCACGCATTGTCAAGCAATCTACCACTGTGGGCACCTGGAGCTCAGTGCTGCTGGGAATTCTGGGAGGCAGTGTGGAGCATGTAACTGAGTTGTCCCAGCTGATGGGACTTCCAACTCCTACCAGCTCACGGGTGCCCACTGTGCTCAGCTCTCCCCAATTCTGTGTCCAATGACGTCACATTAGCTGCTTGAAATCAGCCATGGGGGGAGCATTTACACTATGGAAATTGGCAAACTCTGCAACCAGGGCTCCCTTTCCCCCACGTATCCTGTTATAAACATTTACCAGCACACCACTGCCCAGGCAGAGCAGGCCCCGGCTGCCAGGGGAAGCTTGGAGATGTGGACTGACACAGTAAGGCTGAGAGGATATTGGTGGCAGCAGCTTCTGAATCATCACTCCATCATCCCAGTCATATCCTCCTGTACCGTCGGGGATGTGACAGTAAAATGAACAAGTCAGGCAGATAGCCATTTCTAATTATGATTTTCAATTTAGTTGCAAATGGTCTCTAAGTCAATGACTAGGACAAGTCCCTTCCTGTAGGGGAGCTGCCTAGTGTGTTGGGAAGAACTGAGGATTTGCCTCAGAAAGCCTGGATTGGAAAGTTGGAAACAACCTTGATAGCCAGCAATAGGGGATTGGTTAAATAAATTATTAAAAAGCCTCACAAGGAAACACTATGGAACCAATGAAAGAGAGAATAACAAGTTAGGAAGAGGTATTTGCAATAGGATCCGATTTTGGTAAGAAAAGTAATCTGGGTGGATGTTACACTGAAATGCAACATTGGTTGTGAGTGGCTAATTTGAGCATTTTATGAGGATGATGGACTCGTGGAATTAAATGACGTGTATATTGTTCAAGGACTGGATATCAGTCTCAGCTTCGATATTTTCTAGGTAGTTATCTTAGATAAATCAACTTTGTGAGCCTCAGTTTCCCATCGGTAAGATAAAGATAAAAATAGTACCTGACTCATAGGCTCAGGTGAGGTAAAGGAAATAAAAGTCCTCTTTAAAATATAAGAAATGTTCCTTATGATTATTAGTTTATACTAGGGACGATGATCCAGCTACCGCTGTGACAAAGGAGGACATGGAGGCCCAGAGAAAAAGATCCGTTGAAGAAGGCTGCTGGGCGCCGGCATAGCCGCATTGAACCCAGCCTCTGGCCAAAACCCGTCCTGTTGCACAGCGACGTGGACGCGCAGCCCTTGGGTCTTTGTAGAGCAGGAATGGGGGTCAAATTTCCTGAAATGAATCCTCCCTGAGCCTGTTTCCCTAGAATGGCTTGTCTCTTAGGCTGTTTTGAAATGACAACTGGAAATGCAGTGATTTCACTAGGAACGCGGGTGTCCCGTTCCACTCTGATGTGCGCCCCCAGGGGCTTCTGCTAACAGCACCCTTGGGGCAGACACAGCTCTGATCCCACAGAAGAGCTGGAACTTTCTCTGCTGATGCCCCCATCTGTGGAATGTGTCTTTCTTCCAGGGATTCATGAGTCGGAAGCAAGTGACCTCCGCACGAGGTAGGGAGGGGAGAGACGGGCTGCCTCTGAATGCCCGTCACCCCGCGGCGCCACAGCTGGCCTCGGATTCAAAGCGTGCTCGGATCGGCTGCAAACTGCCTCCAGAGAGAATGAGCTGAGCTGCTATTCTCCTTGCCTGTGAAATTTACCTGGGCGTGGCACTCTGATTGTCTCCAGAAGGTTCACTCAAACAAAGAGAAGGTGAAAATTCCTGGAAGGGGAGGAGGGACGGAAAGAAATGGAGGTGTGGGCTCCCACAAGTCAGGTCTTTCTGTGAAATCTTCAGGCTGGTGCTCCTTTCTTGTGGCTATGGCTGTGGCTGTCTCAGAGGGTCAGAGATGCCTGGACGACAATGACAATGACAAGGACGATGACGACAACAGCAGCAGCAACAACAGCAAAGTCCTTTGATGGGGCCTCCCGTGGACCCACACGGGGCCAGCACTCAATGCCTCCCCGTCTCGTTGGTGTAACAAGGCTGTGACGAGAGCCCCGTTTATGCCCAGCGCAGAGACAGGAGATGGAGGCTCAGAGAAACTGGGTAACTCGCCCGGATCGCCGGGCTCCCACCAGGGAGAGCTGAGGTTGGAGGCCAGGCTCTGACTCAGGAGGCTTTGTCTCGACTGCTCCACTGTCCTGCTGCTAAGACCCTCATTCTTGGGAAAAAGCCAGTTCCGTGTAAGATTATCCTCAGAAAGCTGAGAGAAAGCGTGGTCTGCCTTCAGCCACAGAAGGGCTGGCGGGCCCTCAGGAAGTGATCTGGGTGGGGCGTGGACGTGGACACATTTCTGGTTGAAGAGAGCAGACATCTCTTGTGTCCTCTCTTCCTTCCTCCTTCCCCTCCCCTTCCTCTCCTCCTCCCTCCCCCTCCCTCCCTCACTTCCTTCGATGCTTCTTTTCCTACCTTCCACAAACATTTGTTGGGCACCTACTGGCCCCCGCGCTCTGTGTTGGGCACTAGAGTAATGCCAAGGGGAGCAAGACATGGCCCGTTTCCTCGTGGGTCACGGGTTGGTGGAGAGACAGACTCGTGGCCCCATAAAGACCAAGAACGTGCTCTGAGAGAGGTCTGCGTGAGGCCGCCTGGGACGCCCATCAACACCTGCCTCGTATTATTTTCTGACTGCCTGGCAGGTTCTGTTCCAAATGACACTGTGTGTACCCATCTCCCGTGAACATTTGATCTGTTCCAATAAAATCCTATTCATCTGAACGCCAGTTGATGAGAATTCATCAATTAAGCAGATTCAGACAGAGTACCTCGCAGCCAACGTTTTGGCCGCAGGTTGGGGCGTCCTCTGCAACCTTCTGGGGTGAGAACTTGTTCTGTCCCTCTCCCGATGTACCCCAGCTAGCCAGCTGGGTGCCATGCTGCAGAAGAACATGGGCTTCAGCAGGATGCTCGGAGACAGCCCCCCACACGGCCTGAAAAAAGCCTTCATTGTCTGGGCAGCGTCGGGGCTGCTCTTGGGCTTCCTTAGCACGACTGGTGTGTCCGTGAACTTTTTTCCTGTACCTGGTGGGGAGGGCAGCAGCTGCTGTCCTGGCCAAGGCAGGTGACGGCGGCAGTGGGCTCTTGTCCCCGTCCGTGTGGGCTGCCTGTCGGGAGAGGGCTGTGGGCAGGTGGGGAAGGACGGCGGTGCTGGGCGGTGGACCACTGGAGCAGCATTTCTCTAACTGCTCTCAATTTTGTTCTTTTATTTTGTTTGATCTTTTTTGTGAGGAAGATCGGCCCCGAGCTAATGTCTGCCAATCCTCCTCTTTTTTTCGCTGAGGAAGACTGGCCGTGGGCTAACGTCCATGCCCGTCTTCCTCCACTTTATATGGGACACCGCCACAGCATGGCTTGCCAAGTGGTGCGTCAGTGTGCGCCCGGAATCCAAACCGGTGAACCCCGGGCCACCGCAGCGGAGCACGCACATTCAACTGCTTGCGCCACCAGGCCAGACCCTCAGTTTTGTTCTTTTAAATGAATCCTAGCAAAAGATGACCTGTCCCAAGGCCTCAGGTCACATTATGTGTTTCTCTTCTGGGGAAGTAAACTCTGACGGGCATTTCCTCTGTAATTCACATCTGTTTTGTCTGCCTACCCCAAATACAGCTGCGTTCTCCTTGGGGTCCCTGTGGTCGGGTGCAGTCGACCCTACCCATCTTCATGGGTGGCAGGACCCTGGTTTGAACCCATCAGCGGGGTCCATCCTCTCACCCACCATGATTGGGTCAGGGGTGTGCATGTGACCAGGCTCTGGCCAATGAGAGGTTAGAACCTGGACTTTTGTGGGGACTCTCGGGGAAGAAATATCTCTTTTCTCTGGGGACTAGAAACTAGAATGTTTTTTTTCACTCCAAGCCTCCTGGAAATCATGTTTTGGACCTTTTGATGTATCAATCAAGTATGGATTATAAAACCTCCCTTGGATTTCATGTTTTCCGTAATTTCTAATTGGGCATTCGATGTGTTTCCATTCTCGGCTGTGATGACTCCCGTTCTTCCGGTCTTTTCTCACTGCGTCAGAAAGGGTGTTGGCCGGTTCTTTTGGTCTCCACTTGCGAGATGGGTAGCAATCTGAGCACCTTGTTCATTTCTTCACTTTTTCCATTGTCACAGGTTGCTTGTTCAGCAACCACAGCCCGACAGCCGCATCACCCCTCTCCTGGTGCTTAGCGGACTAACTGATGTTCTCCAACTTTCCTTGGCCACGGAGCACGCTCGTGCCGTGAGCACACTGCATGCTCTACTGGGTGGTACCACCCCAGCCTCTTCATTTGTGTTGAGGCCAATGTCCTGAGCAAGTCGGCCCCAGTACTTATCTGCTTGTCCTTCAAGTCAGTTGATTTTGCAAGGGTCGCACCATCTTTTATTACTTTGGGTCTGCCCTAAGTTTGTTTACTAATCATTTTTCTTCTCCTTGGCTGCATAGCAACAGTTACAGCATTGCACCTTGAATTAGGACTCAGACATTGCACCAAATTTTACATCTTTGCCATAAGTCCAAGTGAAGGAGGAGGGAAGGGATGCTGGCCCCCTCTGGTGAAGGACTGTCGCTGGTCAAAGCATTTTGTGGAGCAACTGGCTGGGTGTTGGTCTGGCCAGGCAGGCTGTGAGGATGAGTGAGGGGCAGAGTGCAGGGCACCCATGACAAGAAGTCCTTGTCCCCTCACTCCTCCATCCCTGCCCCCGTGCCACAACCCTGGAGGTCTCTCATCCACTTCACCCGGCTTCCATCATTATTTTATTTTTCCAGAACTGTCTTTGTTTTTCTCATGCCTGTGTTTTCTCAGAAAAATTTTACATCCACTTGTCAAAATCTGCCTCTCGCTGACCCCTAAACCCCATCAATATTGTGGTCGTAATTATATTAAGTTCACCTCTTAATTTGGAAAGAGCTGTTGTGTTTACAAGTATTGTGCCCCATCCGTGAGCACGGTTTGTCTCTCTGTGTATTTAGGGGTTCTAGAATGTTCTTCAGTAAAATCTTCTTTTCTTCCTATAGACTTTGCAGAGTTATTCCTTTGTTTACTCCTAGATATTTCACAGTTTTTTTAAAAAAAGCAATTGTGAAGAAACTATATCTATATGTTTCTATGTTAAACTTACCATACGCATGTTTACTTAATTTCCCTTTCAAAGAACACGCTCTTGATTATGTTGATAAAATCTATGTTTTGTTCTGTTTTCTAATTTTTTAATTTTTATTTTATCTGTATTAATTCCCTCCTTCTGCTATCCTTGGGTTTATTTTGTTCTTTTTTTAGTTCCTTGCTTTGACTGCTTTCTTCATTTAGTTTAGTTATTTCTTGTTCAAATATGAAAACATTTCAATCTTTCATTTTTTTCTCTGAGTGCAGACTTGGCCACATCCCATACCTTTCTATGTGGGTTGTTGTTGTTTATAGCATATTTTTAAAATATCTTCTAATTTCAGTTTTGATTTCTTGTTTGATTCATTTCACAAAGTGATTTTTAATTTCTGGTGGGTTGGAAATTTTTGTTTCTTTATTTTTGTTTATCTTTTTGTTATGAGATCAGAGAATGTTATCTATACAGTTTCCTCATTGTGAAATTCATTAAAGTTTTCTTTTGGCCAAATGTATATGATAGATTTTTGTAAACATCCTCGAACATTTGAAAAAAAAAGAGTGTCCTCTGTCTTAGGCATATGGCATTGCATACCTGTCTATTTGTCATGCATTTAACAAATGATTATTGAATGCTCACTAGTGAGCATTTGGCTGGGCACTGAAGATATGAAAGATGAACAGACAGACATTGTCTGAGACCCCCAGGGCCTGAATTCTAGTGGCAGTGGGCGGGGCAGTTAAATAGGTAATTATAAACACTGACCATGAATGTCCCGAGGAGACAAGTAGAGCGGCCAGTAGGGGACTTGAGGTATCCTGGGAAGTTTTCTGCGGGAAGAAACACCTAAGCTTAGTGACACCTCAAATCTGTTTGCTTCATAGCACCGTGTTGTTTAATGCATAAAGGTTCATGACTATTACATCATCAGTGTGGATGCTAGCTTTTATATGTATCAATACAAAATAAACCTCTTTGTCATGCTTTATGGCTTGAATTCTATTGCTTAGTATCTTCAATAGTCCTTTTCAATGGTTGTTGCTTTGAGTTTGCTGTATGTATATGTACACACACATACATACATACTACACATTTGTGTGTGTGCAGCTTCACATATCTCTTTATATTTGTCTGGGGGGTGCAGCATAATTTGACTTTAGGTGTGTCTCTAGTAAGCACAGTATTAGCAGATGTTCTTTTTGAACCCACGGGTTCAAATGACTTTATTTATTTATTTTGTGAGGAAGATTAGCCCTGAGCTAACATCCATGCTAATCCTCCTCTTTTTGCTGAGGAAGACCGGATCTGAGCTAACATCTATTGCCAATCCTCTTCCTTTTTTTTTTTCTCCCCAAAGCCCCAGCAGATAGTTGTATGTCATAGTTGCACATCCTTCTAGTTGCTGTATGTGGGATGCGTCCTCAGCACGGCCAGAGAAACGGTGCATCGGTGCGCGCCCAGGATCCGAACACGGGCCGCCAGTAGCGGAGCGCGCGCACTTAACCGCTAAGCCACGGGGCCGGCCCCACAAATGACTTTAAATGTCCTTTAT
The DNA here is from genome assembly GCF_057802395.1 of Ceratotherium simum simum. Classification (NCBI taxonomy): domain Eukaryota; kingdom Metazoa; phylum Chordata; class Mammalia; order Perissodactyla; family Rhinocerotidae; genus Ceratotherium; species Ceratotherium simum. The sequence continues at coordinate 5,575,164 of NC_141920.1, forward strand.
TCTCGTTACAGGCAACATGAGGCTTGGGCCATTCAGGTGAATATTTAAATAAATAATGAATTGTGTAATAGCCAATGCCTCACTTGCCATGTGCCAGTTGCCATTTTAAGTGCTTTATACAAATTAAGTCGGTTGATTCCAGAAGCCACCCTCTGAGGTAGGAACGAGTATCACGCCCATTTTGCAGATGAAGAAACCGAGGCTCGGAGAAGCCAGGCTGCGCGTCCCAGGTCTCACAGCTCCAACCTGGGGTAGCAGGGATTTGATCCCAAGCAACCTGGCTCCATGGTGTGTGTGTGTAAAGTCTGCAGTGCACGCCCTCTCTGTTCCCACTATGGCCAGGCCACTGAGGCCAAATCGCTCCAGAAGTGGGAGCAACGAGGTAGGGGGCCAACAGTCTTGGTTTTCCCAGGGGGCTCCGGGAGGTTCCGGGTGGTGGGAGAGGACTTTTGATGCTAAGACTCGGTCACCCTAGAGTGGGGACTCTGCCTCTCGCCCGATGCCTTCCCCCACTGGCGTTGGACCTCTGCCTCCTCCTGCTGTCGGCCCCACAGAGTCCTGTAAAGACGCTGGCACGTGGGAAGGAGGAAATCTGGGGAACCGCCCGGAATTTAAGGACATGGTATGACTTACAGCCAATAGAGGGACTAGTCAGTTCATAGCAGCTTTTGTGATCCCTGCCCGGCTCCTCCCGCACACGAAGAAGGCCTGTGAGCAGCGGAGGACAGGAGGGCCCTTTCATGCCTGCCCCGGGCTCTGTCCTTTGAGGGACCCTCCTGGTCCTGGGAGTCGGAGGCTGTGGGAGGATCAGAGCTGTGACGAGGACAGGGTTGGGGTGGCCATCAGGACAGCTTGTGGCCAAAACTGGGGGTGTGGGGTCTCGGCTGGAAATGAAGGTGGGGGGCCCACCGCAGGCCTGGGGGCTGTGTGGAGGCTGCCTGAGGGGACCCAGTCCCCAGAGCGAGCGGGCCAGGCAGTGCCCACCTGAAGGTGGGTTATGGGGGGCAGGAGAGGGGGCACCTTGTCTCAAATGGCCTTGCCCACCCACTCAGATGCTGCCTTCTCCGGGCTTCTCCTGACTTCCTCCCAGGGAGAGCCCCCCCACCTTTTTATGGCCCCACTTGGCCTGAGCTGGCCTGTCGCCCCACCCAAAGGAGAGCTACAGGTGCTTAACTGTGTTTGTCCAGCAGACTGGATGCAGAAAGGCAGCCTGCCCTCTGCCCTCCCTCCCTCCCTCCCTCCCTCTCTTCCTCCCTCTCTCCATCACCCCCTCCCTTCCTTGCCGGGATGTTGCTGAAATGAAACATCTAAACAACTACTAATTACCCACAGGAATAGCTGACCACGATTGGGATATAACCTATATGAAGAGCTCTCTTGTCCCACCAGGGGTCTCTCCGTCACCCTTTGGGGGGTGTCTGCTGCTGGTGGATATGGATATGGGGGTGGGGGCCATTCCCTCTGCATCTGGGAGACCCACCCCAGGCACCTGAAGAGCTGGGAATCTGGTTCTCAGAGTGGCCCCTTCTCTACCCGTCTGTCTCTCTTCACCCCTATTCTCAGACATCTTTTTCCTTTGGGGCCCCTGCACCCCCTTTTCCTTGGACGCCCCCAGCCCCCCGCCACATATCACAAGTCCTGGTAGTCTTGTGTCTGGAAAACTTTCACAGCCTTGGCTGCTGTGGGAAGTCAAAGCCCGTCTTTTCATCTGGAATTTCTGCTGCTGGGGACAGAGGTCATGTCTCATAGCAGGGGGAAGGTGGGGGGCAGAGGGGCAGCTGCACCTTGAACCTGGAGCTGCACCCCGCCCCTCAGTCTGATGTTGACCTCACTTGCCTGTCTTGACCAGGGCAACCCCCATATCATCCCTGCCCCCCTTCTGAATGCCTGGATTTCTTTCTTCTCCACGGGGGGGTGGGCTGGGGAGGGAGGGGAGAGAGGCCTCAGGGTTGCATGTGTGGGGTGCTGGGGGACTGTAAGCGGAAACCCAGGAGCCTCCAGCCCAGCCTGGGGTCGGGAAGGCCTCTCCGAGGAGTGGTGGCAGCTAAGCTCGGAACTGAGTGATGAGGAGGGGGCAGAGTCCCTGTGCAGCGGGGAGGGATTTGGGCAAATTGGGAGAAGAACAACGTGTGGAGCAAGCCCCCTGCGAGAGTCCTGGAGGACAGTCTGTCCACTCCACCGGCAAAGTGCGTCCCAGGTCTGGGACTTCTCCCCACCTCTGTGGGGCCACCGCCGTCCAGGACCCCCGCAGCATCAGGACCCCGGCTGGCATCCCTGTGTCTCTCCTAATCCCTCCCGTCTGTTCCCTACATCGCAACCAGACCTATCTTAAAAAGAATAATCAGATCATGTCGTGTCCCCGCTCAAAGCCCTCGTGCCCTCCCAGTGCAGCGTTCATACCCCTATGGTCTCCTACAAAGCTGGTGACCCGCTGCTGCCTCCCCTCCGGCTCACTCCGCTCCTGCCAGCTGGCCGGGGCTCCAAGCTTGCTCTCATCTCAGGGCCTTTGCACATGCTGTTCTCTCTGCTCTGCCCCAGAGGCTGCCATGCTCCCCGCTCTCGCCTCACTCAGGTGAGGGAGAGGACTCCCCAGCCCACGTCCATGTACGCTACGCCCCCGTCTCCACCTCCCCGCCTTATTCTGCCCCCTCTTTCTTCCTGGCATTCAGCATTGCCTTGTGTTCATTATATATCTGCCTGCTGCTCATTTAGTGTATCCATCCTGCACTAGGCTGTAAGATCCTGCTCAGCACTCAGTACTTAGCACATAACAGGTGCTTAGGAAACATCGCTTCAATGAATGGATGATGGGAAAACTGACGCCATAGGAAGCGAATGCAAGAGGCAGGAATCAGATCATACAGGGCAGTGGTTCTCAGTCTTGGCTACATGTTAGCATCACCTGGAACAATTTCCGAAGACACCGCTGCCCGGGCCCCAGGGATGATGAATACAAGGGCTGAGCTGGCCCCAGACATCAGGTGATGCTGATGTGCAGCCAGGGCTGAGATCCCCAATGCTGGGCCTTGGCAACGATGCTTAAGTGTCCTTTGTTTAGTCTGAGGGCACTGGGGCAGGTGACACAATAAGATTGGGGTTTTCAACAATCACCCTGGTTACAGCTTCAAGAGCCACTTGAGAAGAGCAGGAGTGGACGCAGGGGCCCGTTCGGTGGCTGTGACTGTGGAGTGGGGGAGATGTACTGGGAGGCCATACTTATCTCCACATTCCGAGGGCTGAGCGCGGTTCCTGGTGCAGAGCAGGTGTCCAGCAAAGGTTTGCTGAGCACACGATGCCTCCCTGAGGAATGGAGTCCATGTTCTTCCTCTCCATCAGCTCATATAGAAATCCCTATACTTGCTACTCAAAGTGTGCTCCCCGGACCAGCAGCATTGGCCTCCCCTGGGAGCTTGTCAGAATGCACAATCTCAGGCTTTATCCTGACCTACTGAATCAGAAGCTTTGGGGGGTGGGTCCGGCAAGACGACCTAGTTTTCACAAGCTCTCTCGGTGATGCCTGCTCTAGTCTGAGAGCCCTGCTGTGAAGAGTGACCATTCGGGGGCGTTTCACAGTGGGATGCACATTTCAAGAACTTGTAAAATAAACAATTTCCAGCAAAGCCTGTTGTGTGTCACGCCACCAAAAGACGGCATTGCCTTTCCCTTATCCCCTCCTGAGGCCTTAGGTGCTACGGGCAGTGGCCACCGACTGGACTCAGTTCATCTTAGGTCTTTATTAAGCTCTCACTGCATCCTTGGGAAAATGCTAAGTGCTCTGGGGGAGGGGTGATAAAAAGAAAGCAGTTAGTGCCCCAGTCAGCCCCTAATCCACTTGAGGACGGTACTGGTTTCCTAGGGCTGCTCTAGCGAAGTCCCACACGCCTGGTGGCTTCAACAACAGAAATGTATTCTCACAGTTCTGGGGAACAGAGGTCTGAGATCAAGATGTCGGCAGGGTTGGTTCCCTCTGGAAGCTCTGAGGGAGACCCCCTCTGTGGCTGCTGGTGGTTCCTGGCCGGTCTCTGCCTCCATCTTCACGTGGTCGTCTTCTCTCTGTGTCTCAAATCTCCCTTTTCTTCTAAAGTCGCAGGTCATTGGATTTGGGGCCAGCCTAAATCCAGGATGATCTCATCTCGAGATCTTAACTTGATTGCATCTCTAAGAGCCCTATTTCCAAATAAGGTCACATTCACGGGTTCCAGGGGCTATGACGTGGGCATATCCTTTGAGAGTGACCATCCTACCCACTACCGGGAGTTAGGACTAACGCATGGGACAATATTGGGACAGGCCAGGCAGGATGGGGCTGGGGCCGCCTTCCCTTTGTCCAGAGAAGAGAGGACAGTGGGAGTTTTTCCCAATAGCCAGAGTCCCCAGTGTCAAAAGTGAGTTCCCCATCCCTCAAAGCTGGGGTGACCACGTGCTGGACGTGTCCTGAGACATTCAGCCCCTGGCTCCCCAAACTTGGCTAATGCTCAGGATCATGGAGCAGCTGGGCTGGAACCCAGAGGCTGAATCAATCTGTTTCGGGTGCAGCCCGCGGGTTGATATTTCTAGGGACCTTCCCAGCCGGGTTTGGAAACTACTGTCTTAACACAAAATGACGGTTCTGTGAGATCAGGGTTGTCGGACAAAATACAGGGTGCCGGTTAAGTTCGCATTTCAGGCAAACAGCAAATAATTTTTTAGTATAAATTCGTCCCAAATATTGCATAGGACATACTTATACTAAAAAATTATTCATTGTTTATTCGAAATTCAAATTTAACTGGCATATTGTACTTTTTTTTTTGCAGAAGTTTGCAATCCTATACTAGGTGATTTTTTGGATTTCTTCCAACGTGAAGAGTCACGGAAGCATCAAGCATCTGCTGGGCACTTACTCTGTTCCAAGCAATGCTCTAGGCACCGAGGAGGTAGGAGTGGAGAACCCCTCACAGACCCTACATTCTCGTTGGGAGTAGGGAGTGGGGGTGAAGCTGACAAAATCAGGTAAATACACAAACAAGACACCGGCAACCAGCGAAGGTGGCCATGAAGAAAATAAGACAGTGACTGCTGTGGGTGGGTAATGGGCAGCGTGATGAGGGTGGGCCGTGGAGAGTGTGATGAGGGTGGGCGGTGGAGAGTGTGATGAGGGCGGGCCATGGAGATTGTGATGGGGGTGGGTCGTGGACGGTGTGATGGGGGCAGGCCGTGGAGAGTGTGATGAGGGTGGGCCGTGGACGGTGTGATGGCGGTGGGCCGTGGACGGTGGGGTGGGGGTGGGCGGGGGAGGGTGTGATGAGGGTGGGCCATGGAGATTGTGATGGGGGTGGGCCGTGGAGATTGTGATGAGGGTGGGCCGTGGCCAGTGTGATGAGGGTGGGCCGTGGAGAGTGTGATGAGGGTGGGCCGTGGATGGTGTGATGGGGCGGGCCATGGAGACTGTGATGACGGTGGGCCGTGGACGGTGTGATGGGGGTGGGCCGTGGATGGTGTGATGGGGGTGGGCTGTGGACGGTGTGATGAGGGTGGGCCATGGAGAGTGTGATGAGGGTGGGCCGTGGACGGTGTGATGGGGGCGGACAGGGCCATGTGAGCCAGAATGGGGGGAAGGCGGCTCTGGATGCGGCTCTTGGCTGAGATCTGGAGGAGGTGGAGCAGCCAGGGCTGCAGAGACGGCGAGGCAGAGGGGCAGAAGGTGCTAGGGCAGGAGGCGGGAGAGAGCGTGGTCTGTCCCAGGAAGAGAGAGAGACCCGTGAGTCTGGAGCAGGCGAGTAAAGGCAACGGGAGGGAGGAGCCAGGTAACCTGTGCTCCTGGGTCTCGGGGGGGAGTGAACGCAGACAAGCACCTGGATTTTCTGTGCAATGGAAGCCACTGAAGGGCTTTGGCAGGGGAATGACCAGATGGGGTTTGGATTTTACAGAGGTCACTGTGGCACAGCTGGTGAACTGGGCTGGGCCAGCAATGGTAGCTACAGAGAAGTGGGAAGTTTTGATGGATGTTTTTGGGGTAAAGCAGGCAAGACTGTTATTGAGTTGGAGCAGGGGATGAGGGAAAGGGGCTCAGGAGCGACTCCTGGGGGGTGGATGCTGGTGCCAATTACTGTGATGCAGGGCTGGGGAGGGGCAGGTTTGGGACAAGTTTGGGTCAAGAATTCTGTCCCTCCCGCCAAGGACAACCCAGTGGAGCAGGGAGGACGAGGCGACCCTGGCTGATGTGTCAAGGGAGTCGTGACCATCACACAGGGCAGGTTTGAGTGGAGTCGAGGCGCACACACTCTGGATGCGAGCAAAGTCTGTGGCTGGGAGGGGTTCGGCTGCTCTCTGGGGTATGCCCACCCTTTTTACCCCGAAGCATGACAGCAGTAAAATTACTTCAACGTGTCACCCCCTGGCTCTAGGAATTTCGTAGCTCATGTGGTTGGCCAAACACCATGAATTTTTAATAATAAGAAAAAAGAATCCTGAGCAGAAGGTGGGGAGCCCATCAGTGGGGATGGATGGGAATTTGGGAGCCCATGGTTTCTCAGCATTCTTTTCTGGGGTCACTGAGTCTGCTGCATGTTTTCAATCATGAATCTTGATGGGGGGAGGCTGAGAGCATCTTATTTCATCGCTCTGATATCGTCCTTCAAGCTCGTCCAATGCAGGGCAGGGGAAGGCAGAAAAATATCTAGGCTGATGGGTTCCCTATTGACAAAAGGTGCCCTCTTCTTAGTGGTCAGTTCACTGTCTGGGCCAGCAGAGGAGTTTAGCCTTCCAATCTGGCTTCCAGGAGGGAAGAGCCATTCTCAGAAAAGTCCTTGAGGTGAGAGTTGCCACTTGAGGGTCAAGCAAAGCAAATCCATGAAGGATGCGTTCAGCTGCAGCTTACAAAAAATCTGCCTGCCCCGGGTCCCTCATAAGCAAGGCCGTGGGTAGGTGGGTTGCTGGTTCTGGGCTCAGCTGTCAACTATGTCCTCAGGGATCCAGCCGTTTCTGTCTTTCTGTTTCAGCGTCCTTAGTATATTGACTTTTCTTCCTCCTGCTTTTGCCTCATCGTCACAAGATGGTGGCCAGAGCTCCAGGGGTCACATCCGAGTTTGAGGCAACAAGAAAGCGGAAGACTAGCCACATGACTCATTTATCAGACAAAGGAAAGCTTTCCCAGAAAAGCCACCATCAGATTTCCTCTTGGAACTCAGTCTCATGACCACTCCTAGCTGCAGGGGAGGCTGGGAAAGTGGGAAGCTGGAGATCCTAATCAGCGGGAAGTGTCACGATCCACATCTGGCCACTGAGTCCCAAATCCAGCCCGAGATCTGTCCACAGGGGAGAAGGGATGAACGCTGGCAGGGACCTGAGTGTGTCTCCTGCTGCACGGCCTCCTCAACGTTGACTTGCTACTGTCCAGGGAAAGCAGAGGGGCTGGTGTTAGCCGTCCCTTGTAGAATGGAATCTACTTGCACAGAAATGCCAGACGGTCAGTTAGGAAGGACTTAGACCCAGCTCCACACCCTGAGCACTGTGGACACACACGAGTTAATAGGAGCCACATTCATTAAGTGCTTGCTGTGTGCACGGCACTGGACGTTCAAGTACGATTCATTTCCTACGCTCAAGAACCCTATCAAGTGGGTGCTATTATTACTTTCATTAAGCAAATGAGGAACCTCAGGCTTTCCAGAATAGCTTGCCCAGGGTCACATAAGTTGCAAGAGGCAGAACAAGCATCCAAAGGATTTGTTTCCCAAATCTGGGCTCTGAACCACTCAGTTCTGGCCTCGCCTCCCAGGGAAACCTGGCCGGGCTTCAGTGTCCTGGTGCCCGAGAGGAGAGCGCAGAGCACGGGACACCACAACGTAGGGCCGGGCATGACATGGCCTGCTTTCTGGGCTGGACGGCAGGGTTCGCGGCCTGCGATCACAAGTTTGTTTGCTTCTGAGATTACTTGCTGAGTGTCTGTCTCCCCCACTGGCATGTAAGCTCGTGGATACAGAGCTCACTGTTGTATCCCCTGAAAACAGACACAGCTTTCAAAAATGAGCCCCAAACCTGGAGACCCAACAGCAGATGCTGCAAAACACAGGTGCTGGTCTGCCGTCGAGCTGCGTCATACACGGGCAACTGGAAGTCGTGGGCTCGGGGGGGAAAAGTAGCAGGGGTTTTTAAGGAATTTAACAAGGGTAATGATTTTCTGGAGCAATACTGGGCTGGCCAGCTAGGAACGAAATCAGAGAGAAAGTAAGTAATTACCCCTTAGACCTGGTCTCCTGGTTGGAGCTCCGGGCTTGGGCCACAAGTGTGCAGTCCTTGAGAGATGATGCTCCCAGGCACATTACTTTCCTCCCGAGGGGCTTTGCGGGCAGACTCTTTCATCTGGCTGGTTTTTCTTCTTCTGTCCAAGAACAACCAAGCCCCAGAGTTCTTAGAATTAATTCTCACAGCAGTAAAAGGCCAGAGAGGAGAGGTGGGGTTCAGCTAGAAGTAGTCCAGGAAGGCTGCATGGAGGAGGTGGATCAAGGCCACTGGCACCACACCTCAGGGATTCAGTTCACCAGTGTGGCCAGATACTGCCTTGGGTGCAGTGGGCAAGACGGGGCATCAGATGGAAGCCCTCGGGGAAGGTGCAATTTAGTTGGGGAGCCAAGAGGATGCTCACATAGTTATAATGTAAGACAGAAGTTGACAAAGGCAACAAAGAAAAGGTACAAAGTTCAGACTTATCCTGTCTGATGGGACCCGGAGACGCATTACAGACAAGGAGGCACTGGAGCTAGACCCTGAGGAAAGGGTGTCATTGGTCAGGATGGCTTGCGGGGTCTCACCCTGAGTTTTTACCACCCGAGCTGAGAGCTGACGCAAAGGAAGCACTTGCAATTCTGTGTGTGTGTGTGTACATGCAAGCACACCCCTAGCAGTGTAGTTAAGAATGCACACTTTACTACTGGGCAAATCTGAGGTCAAGTCTCAGCCTGGCCATTACTCAACTGTGACCCCTTGAAATTACTTAACCTTTTTGAGTTTACGTCTTCTTATCTACAACATGGACATAATACTTGTACTTACCCCGTAGGTTGTTCTGTAGATAAATTACATAAACAAGAAACAAATTATTAACATCTTGGGATTGAAATTCCAAATCACTTATAACCTGAGAAGAGAGAGATATAAAGGCATTTATTCATTTATTTCACAGATATTTATAAAGCACCTTCTATGTACCAGGCACAATGCCAGGTCCTCGGGGTATAACAGACTGAAAAAAGATAAATACCCCAGCCCCCATGGAGCTAGTGTGGATAGATAGTAGACAAAGTAACTCAGGCCTAAGTTTAATGGAGGAAATAGATCGGGGGGCGGGGGTGGGTAGGAAGTACCAGTTTGGAGTGGTAGGGTGTTTTGTAAATAATTTTTTGCTCAAGGAAGTTGCCTGAGGGCTTGCCTCCAGGGCTGGAGGTGCTAAGAAATAAACATTAAGAAAATTTTGATACTGCCAGAGAAATATAGGTTTAAATATGTTTGGAAAGACCTTTAAAGGCAAACAGTAGTCAAATTTCCAAGGTCCAAGAGGAAAATAGGGAGAACAAGGAAATTAAAAAACGTGGCAAACCCAAAACAAAATTAGATGGCAAATATATGTTATCAAGCACGTGGAGATATAAAGTCTCTCAGATTTGATTTAAAAAGCAAAAGTGAATTATAAACTGTTACCAAGAGACGTATTCCAAATAAATGACCCAGAAAGATCAATGAGAAAGAGATGAGCGAGGGTAAACTGGGCGACGCAAAGGGACAACCCAGGTTGGGGTGAAAATGTTAATATCAGATTAGGTAGAACTAAAAGTAAAAGACAGGAAACAGGAAAGAGAGGTATTTTATGTTGATAAATTCTACAATCCACCAAGAAGACATCACAGACATGAATCTTAATCCAGCAAACATTTCACTGAGCGCAGACACTAACACAAGACCTTGACAAAGCCACGATCCTAGTAGTAGACTCCAACATTCCCCTCTCATAATTCGATAGATCACCTGGACCAATAAGCAGATAAAGAATATGAGCAACACAAGGAACAAGCTTGATTTATTAATTATTAATACAACTTTGCTCTGGCCGGCCCTGTGGCTTGGTGGTTAAGTGCATGCACTCCGCTGCTGGCGGCCCGGGTTCGGATCCCGGGCGTGCACCGACGCACCACTTCTCCGGCCACGCTGAGGCTGCGTCCCACATGCAGCAACTAGAAGGATGTGCAACTATGACATACAGCTATCTACTGGGGCTCTGGGGGGAAAAAAAAAGGAGGAGGATTGGCAATAGATGTTAGCTCAGAGCCAGTCTTCCTCAGCAAAAAGAGGAGGATTAGCATGGATGTTAGCTCAGGGCTGATCTTCCTCACACACAGACACACAATACAACTTTGCTTCAAAGGAACAATCCCATTCTTCTCCCCTGGCGCATTCTCATCGTCTAGGAAGGACTTGGCTTACCGGTAGTGTTCTTAGCTGCAATGAGCAGAAACCCAGACTTGGACAGGTCTGAACCAGGAGGAAATGTGCGAGCCCACATCCAGAGGTCCGGGAAGAGTAGGCATCAGCGTGGGCCATTTCACAGACCTGAGTCCTCTGCCTCTTTTCACTCTGCCGTCCACGACAACACCTCCATCCTAAGGCCGTGGGGGAGGATTGGCAACTGAGGCAGGAGCCCCTTTGTTCCCATCCACTGGGAACGAGGGAGGAACTTCTCTTCCAGTCATGGGATAAAAGTCCTTCCCTTTGGTCAGATCTGGCCTAACTAATGTCACATGCCTGCCTTCAAATCCAGAAAATTTTGCCAAGAGAATGCACAGATTGGCTTAAACCTGGAACCTCAGGCAAGACGGATAGAATCATCACCATCACAAGACCACTCGTGACCCACACCTAGAGCTGGATGGAGTCAGCTTCCCCACGGGCTGTGTGGAGGGAGTGGGGGTCCTGGAACAAAATCAGGGTTGAAGTGGGAAGGATGAAGGAAAGAAGGCTGCTGAATAGGAATCAGTGGGGTCCATTACTCTGGCTAAGAAGAAAATGTTAACAAATTCCAGAAAGGAGACCATTTACAGGCCACATTTTCTGCCCAATAATCTTTTAGCATATGTGTAAGAAAGCTGGATTTTCCCCCCTTTAAAAAAATTAAAGCATATCGTACATATCATAAAGTGCACACATATTAAGCACACACCTGGATGAATTTTACACACATAAACCACTCAGAACCTGCTAGAAACTCCTCTGCACTGCTTCCCGGTCCACACCCCCGCCCAGAGGCAACGGATACTCTAACTTCCGTCATCATAGATTAGCTTTGTTTGTTCTTGACTCTCATACAAATGGGATTATATAGCGTGTCGTCTGCTGTGTCTGGCCTCTTTGGCTCAACACAGTGTCGGTGACATTCATACATACTGTTGTGTTTATCAGTTTATCAGGAGTATTTCTTTGTATGCATTCACTGCAATTTAAGGAACCTTTCTCTAATTGATGGATAATTTCGCTAGGAAAAGTTAAAACATATGTTTCTGAATAATTTTTAGATCAAGGGGGAAATGAAAACTTAAATGTTAGCTCTTTTAGATATTAATATATTGTAGCAACACCTGGGATGTAGCCAAAGCTGTATTCAGAGGAAAATCCATAGCCTAAAATACTTTTATTTTTAAAAAAGAATGAGTGATATGAATGACCTAATAATTTAACTAAATAAGATAGAAAAGAAACAATATGTATAAGCCAGAAAACAGAAAGTTATTAGAGATTAAAGCAGAAATTAATTAGGAAAAATAGTAAAGTCGATAAAGTGTTGGTTATTTCAAAAGAATAATAAAATAGACAACCATCTCATAAACTTACATTACAAAAAGAGTAAAACAAATATTTGCAACATAAAAAAAGAGAAAGGATATATGATCACAGGTATGAACAACATTTTTTAAATTACAAGAGAATATTTCAAAATGAGAAGAGAATATTTAAAAGTCTAGTGAAACAAGGATACCAGCTCAGCACAGGGCTGACATGAGGGAAGCCATATTGTAGCGAAGAAACCGTACTGTAACTTTGAATGACCTCTGATTAACTAACTCAGAGGTGCTCGGTGGATTGTATGGCCCCTCCCAGCTGCTCTAAGTTGTTAACTTTGTTCTTTTGCGTTCCTTAGGAATGTGATGACCCATGAATAGAGAACCTGTGTTGATAGCCATCATCAAGAACGACCAAAAGATCAGGGTACAGGGTGTTGCTCCAGTCTCTGTTGCATACCCAGTAAAACAAAAGGTGATCAGGAACTAAGACCAGATGTCTGCCTCCATCTGGAGACCGGATGCCTCCCCCCCCCCCGAGACCAGCCCCCTATATAACTGGCCTGTAGTCTTTGTTCTGTAACATAGTGTTTTTTGGACATGAGTTGGCCATCTTCCCTCTTGCTGGCAAGCTGTAATAAAAAGTCCCTTCTCTCCTACCTCCTTGCCTCTTGACTATGGGCATGTCTTGTGGTGGGCAGATGACCCCCCTCTTTGGGTGGTAACAACAATAGATGACTTTCTTGAATAACATAAATATGTAAAATTGACACAAGAAGACTTAAAAAAAATCCCTACATAGAACAAACATAGAAGAAATTTAAAACAACTATAGAAGAAATTTAAAAGTTTATTAAAGATGTATTATAAACAAATACTTTAAATGAATTTGATTTTATATAGGCTCAAGCTAATCTTCAAACAAGAGGTAATTCCATTTAAACTATATGAGACCGTTGAAAAAGAACAAAATCTTCTCAACTAGTTTTATGAGGCTGGCAAACTCTGGACGCCCAACTTTGATAAATTGGCTCATAAACAGAGCCCCATTGGGCAAGGGAGGACCACTGGGCACTGGGTTCTGGCCCAGGTATCACCACTTAGAAATATGGGTTCAGAGTGGCGGGATCTGGTTTTTCAAAGAAGGCCAAGAATGGAACGTTTGTGTGTAATTTTCCAATATTTCTATCCTGGCAGCTAGCGCATTTTTTTTTAACACCCAATATGGACCAAATCAAATTTTCTGGCTAGACTTGGGCACTATTTCACAAACTTTATTAAAATAGACGTGGTCCCATGATTTGAAACAAAGAGCCAAAGGAGAGAAGGACATCTCCTTGCTGTAACCTTCAGTTTCTCTGAAAAGAAAGTCTCACTTGCACTGTTCAGCAGGAATATAATGTGAGCCACACGTGCAACTTTAAATTTTCTAGTAATAAATTAGAAACACACTAAAAAAAATAGAAACAGATGAAATTAATTTTAAAAATATATTTTAAGTATATCCAAAATCAGCATTTCAACATGTAATAAATACAAACATTATTGATGACATATTTTACTTTCTTTTTGTTGTGTTTTAAATCTTTGAAATCTAGTGTGTGTATTCTACACTTACAATACATTTCAATCCAGCTGCTAGGTTTTCATCAGAAATAGTTGATCTGTATTTAGATTTTGTAACATTTACAGTTGAAAAAGTAGATTCGCATGTCTGAATTGTTGCAAACACACTGAAAAGTTTTCCAATAACTGAGTTGTGCATAAAAAAGTCATTTTCCTTTAATATTTGCATCTCCATTGACAAAACTGGTCCATCTTCTTTAGAAGTGATTTGACTTAGAAGCAAAAGCACATCAGTGTTAACACTGTCCAAGTTGAGTAAATTCACTAACTCTTGTGCTAACTCAGTTTTATCATCGTGGAATGCAATAAGAGGCATCACATAAATTGGAAAGCAACTCTAAATTTATCATTATCCACAAAGCGTTCTTCAAATTTTTCTTATAGTTTTTGCAGCCAATTTACATAATGCTGTCAATTGCAATTAAAATCTTCTGCATATTGATTCATGTTGGAAAAAATGTGAAAGTCATTATTGCTGATTTGTATTATGAAAGGTTTAAATTTTAACATAAATTCTCATCCCTGTCTAGCTAGGTCACCCAGGGGCTTTTCTTTGGAGCTTCAAAGTTAGCTCTTTCTCATGTCGTGTGATAACAGCGAGAAAACTTTAAATCGAACCACCATTTTTTGTCTTTGATTATTGAATGTTTTGGCAAGTACATCTTTTGTTTCAAAGAAATCTTGAATTGGAGATAACACTACAGCAAATCTTTATAAAACTCTTTCATGACTCAACCAACTAGCAAAGAGCACAAGATTATTCAATTCATTGTCTTCTATTTCTTTCCGAAGTTCTATAAACTGAGGGTGATTCATAGCATTTGTATGTAAATAGTAAACGATTTTAACTGTTGTATCTGTGACATTTTTCAGAGTCTGTTCCAGAAAACTGAACACAAATATTTTATGTGTATCATAGAGTGGAACAAAACATTAAGGGAAACATAGTCTCTTGTTTTAAAATTCCAGTAAATCTGTATCTTTGATCTAACATAGCTGAAGCATCACGTGTTGTCATAGAAACTAATTTTCTCATTTCTAGCTGAAATTCTTCTTTGACAGATGTAGAAGATTCAAAATTACCTATGCCATGAGTTCTATTTTTTTAAAATTAAGATAATGTTTTTAAAGTAGTTTTAAGTTCACGGAAAAATTGAGGGGAAGGTACAGAGATTTCCCGTATGCCCCCTGCCCCCCACATGCACAGCCTCCCCCACTATCAACATCCCCCACCGGAGTGGTACATTTTACAATTGATGAACCTACATTGACACATCATAATAAGCCACAGTCCATAATTTACATTATGGTTCACTTTTGGTTTTGTACATTCTATGAGTTTGGACAACTGTATGACACGTATCCATCATTATGGTATCAGAAAGAGTGTTTTCTCCGCCCTAGAAATCCTCTGTGTTCTGCTTTCCTCCTCCCCATAATGGCCCCAACCCCTGGCAACCACTGCTCCTTTGACTGTCTCCATAGTTTTGCCTCTTCCAGAATGTCGTATAGTTGGAATCATACAGTATGTAGACTTTTCAGATTGGCTTTTTTCACTTAAAAATATGCATTTAAGGTTCCTCCACATCTTTTCATGGCTTGATAGCTCATTTATTTTTAGCACTGAACAATATTCCATTGTCTGGATGTACCACAGCTTATCCATTCACCTCCTGAAAGACATCTTGGTTGCTTCCAAGTTTTGGTAATTATGAATAAAGCTGCTATAAACATCCATGTGCAGGTTTTTGTGTGGACACAAGTTTTCAACTCCTTTGGGTAAATACCGAGGCATGTGACTGCTGGATTGTATGGTATGAGTATGATTAGTTTTGTAAGAAACCGCCAAGCTCTGTTCCAAAGTGGCTGCACCATTTTGCATTCCCCCGGGCAATGAATGAGCCTTCCTGTTGCTCCACGGCCTCCCCAGCAGCTGGTGTCGTCAGTGTTCCAGATTTTGGCCGTTCTAACAGGTGTGTGGTGGTATCTCATTGTTTTAATGTGCATTTCCCTTTTGACATATGATGTGGAGCATCTTTTCATATGCTTATTTGCCATTGTGTATCTTTTTTGATGACGTGTCTGTTAAAGTCTTTGGCCCATTTTTAAATCAACTTGTTGTTTTCTTATTGTTGAGTTTTAAGAGTTCTTTGTATATATTGGATAATGGTCTTTTGCAAATATTTTCTCCTAGTCTGTGGCTTGTTTCCTCATTCTCTTGACCTTGTCTTCCACAGAGCAGAAGTTTTTAATTTCAGTGAAGTCTAGCTTATTGGTTACTTCTTTCATGGCTTGTGCCTTTGGTGTTGTATCTAAAAAGTCATCGCCGTACTCAAGGTCATCAAAGTATTCTCCTATGTTATATTCTAGGGGTTTTATAG
This sequence comes from Ceratotherium simum simum, assembly GCF_057802395.1. Taxonomy (NCBI): domain Eukaryota; kingdom Metazoa; phylum Chordata; class Mammalia; order Perissodactyla; family Rhinocerotidae; genus Ceratotherium; species Ceratotherium simum. The sequence goes on from NC_141920.1 coordinate 5,590,978, forward strand.
TTTTTCATTTTACGTTTAGGTCTGTGATCCATTTTGAGTTAATTTTTGTGATGGATACAAGGTCTGTGTCTAGATTCATTTTTTTTTTTTGCATATGTATGTCCAGTTTTTCCAACACCATTTGTTGAAAAGCCTATCTTTGTTCCATAGTTTTGCTTTTACTATTCTGTCACAAATCAGTTCACCACACTTATGCGGATCTATTTCTGGGCTATTTTGTTCCATTGATCTATTTATCTACTCTTTCACCAATACCACACTGTCTTGATTTACTGTAGCTTTATAGCATGTCTTGAAATCAGACAGTGTGAGTCTTCTCACTTTGTTCTCCTGCAACACTGTGTTGGCTATTCTGGGTCTCTTGCCTCTCCATATAAACTTTAGAATCAGTTTGTCAATATCCACAAAATAACTTGCTGGGATTTTGATTGGGACTGCATTGAAGATATAGATCAAGCTGGCAGGAACTGACGTCTTGACAATATTTAATCTTCTTAACCATCAGAGTGGAATATCTCTCCATGTAGTTAGTTTTTCTTCGATTTTTTTTATCAGAGTTTTATAGTTTTCCTCATATAGATCTTGTACATATCTTGTTAAATTTATACCTAATTATTTAATTTTTGGAAGTGCTAATATAAATGGCATTGTGTGGTATATGGGAAAGGGATTGACTTCTGTGCATTAACTTCATATCCTGCAAGCTTGCTGTAATTGCTTATTAGTTTTAGAGATTTTTTTTTAATAATTTCTTTCAGATTTTCTATATAGAAGATCATGTCATCTGCGAGCAAAGACAGTTTTATTTCTTCCTTCCCAATCTGTATTTTGGGAAATACAGAATTTGGGAAATAGAAAAATCTTTTGTTTTCTTTTCTTGTTTTATTGCATTAGCTAGGAGTTCCAATCTTTGATATTTTTAGAAAGGTTGTGAATTCTACAGTCAATTGTTTGCAAGCTTAATTGAAGATCTTACACTTTTTGCAAAAATATCTTTTTTAGTGTTTTCCTCATAGTCTAACAAAAATTTTTTAACTGACATAATAATTAAAAAAATAATTTCTCCATCTAAAAATGGTTTCTTTTTTCTGTGAAAGAATTCAATTTACTTTGTAGCTGGCCAGAGTTACAAGCTCAGATCCTGCCAAAATTCATTAAAATTTTTTTATTGGACATATCATTCTGATTCTAGTTGACTTATTTTGATGATTCTTTTTTGACGGTTGAGAGGAAATTTCTTTTCAAATTCATTATGTATTCAATAAAAGTGTCTGTTACTATTTTTCATTTTATTTTCTTTTACCCAATAGATAAAAAGCTTTTTGTTTTTTCCTGTTGAAGCAAATTGCAATTACCATTCATCCTGAAATTTGTGATGTCTCAGGTTCTCTTTATGGTTCTGCACGTCTACTCGATTCTGTGTCGGTAGGATTCCTCTACATTAAATCTAAAAATTTGTCCATACTTATTTTTTTAACTATAAAAATAATTTATATTAAAATTAAAATAATAAGAATTTCAATCTAATTACATAGATATCACAGTAACTTGTACTATTTGCATAACATAAAACCATTACAATGTTAAATTAGTGTATAGCAAAATAATCATCCCAACTGGGCTAATCCATTGACAGCAACTAGGTCAGCAATATGTTTACTCGTACTGTAAACACACTATTTCTAAGTGTACTTGCCAGAAACATGCACAACAATACCTGTGAATATGTCATCTTATGAGTCGAGAGAGAATTAAGGTTGCAGATGCAATTAAGGTTGCTGATCAGCTGACCTTGAAATGAGGGGCTCGTCCTGGATTATCAGGGTGGGCCCAATGAAATCGTAAGGGTCCCTAAAAGCAGAGCGTCTTTTGCATCTGTGGTCCGAGGGAGCTATGATTATGGAAGAATAGTCAGAGAGATTCAACATTGCTGTCTTTGAAGACGGAGAAAGTTGGAGCCAAGAACGTGGGTGGCCTCTAGTAGCTGGAAAAGCAAAAAATGGGATTCTTCCCTAGAGCCTCCAGGAAGGAACACATCCCTGCAGGCACCTTGATTTTAGCCCAGTGAGACCCAGGCCAGACTTGTGATGTCCAGGACTATGAGAGAAAAAATGCGTTGTAAGCTACAAAATTTCTGGTAATTTATCATGGCAGCAATAGGAAATGAATACAGCAGTTCTACAAAACAAAAAGTTGTCTTACAGGAAAATATTTTGCCGTACAATTTTGACATTAAAGTTTATTCAATTTAATAAAATAAAAAATTCAGTCCCCCAGTTGCAATATGTTTCGGGTGCTCAATAACCACGTGTTCCTGATGGCTGCAGCTGAGCATCCAGGTCTGGCGACCTTCCTGCGGTTCCTGGAGGGCGGGAGTTCTGAGAGGGGAGCGGGGGTGGGGCCACGTGTGCCATTGCCAGAAAGCTCTTTGGGGCGTCGGACCCGCGTTTTGACTGCACAGGTTTTGAGAATGTGATTTAAATTTCGAGTTCTGTTTCAGGATTGTTTTTCGAGGCCCCTTTACTTGGCAACGGTGTGCTGGCTGGGGAGGGGAGGAGAGCGTCGTAAAAGAAACTCACATCTTTGCGTTTTGGGACTCAGACCCAAGACACAGCCTGCGGTTGCTGACTAAGCATTTGATCCCAGGGTTTCCCATGAACTTCTCCAGGGCTGACTCTGCTCCAAGCAGGATGTCTGGACGGGCTGGCGAACCGCACTATTTATCCCTCAGATTTGATTTCCAGCTCCTCTTAGGGCACAGCTGGCTAGAGGTGAACCCCATCTCCAGCCCCCCGAGTGCGGGCTCAAGCCTGGCTGGGGTTTGGGGGAGGTTTTTGAGTTGCAACAGCTGCAAAGCTCATAGAAACCAGGGGCTGCCAAAAATAAGGGCAGAGAGGCTTCGGGGCAGCGGACCGCGGAGAGCATGAGTCGGTGTCGCTGCGGGGCTGGCTGCAGGGTTTCCGAGATGAAAGAAAACATGCAGGGGCCTGGCTCGGAGCTCGCCCTTGAGGGGGTGGGGTCCTGGCCAGGGAGGGGAGGGGGCGGGCAGGGGCTCATTTTGAAGTCCTTCCCAGCAAGAAGCGCCGCAGCTCGGAAACCTCTCGTCTTTTCTCCTCTCCTTCCCTCTGCCCTCCCCTCCCCTCCCCTCCCCTCCTCCTCTCCCCTCTCCCCCCTCCCCTGCCCCCTCCCCTCCCCTCCTCCCCTCCTCCTCTCCCCTCTCCCCCCTTCCCTGCCCCCTCCCTCCCCTCCCCTCCCCTCCTCCCCTCCCCTCCTGCGCCTTCCCTGCCCCCTCCCTCCCCTCCTCCTCTCCCCTCTCCCCTTCCCTGCCCCCTCCTCCCCTCCCCTCCCTCCTCCTCCCTCCCCTCCTGCGCCCTTCCCTGCCCCCTCCCTCCCCTCCTCCTCTCTCTCCCTCTCTCCCCCCTTCCCTGCCCCCTCCCTCCCCTCCCCTCTCCTCCTCCTCTCCCCTCTCCCCTTCCCTGCCCCCCCTCCCTCCTCCTCCTCTCCCCTCTCCCCTTCCCTGTCCCCTCCCTCCCCTCCCCTCCCCTCCTCCTCTCCCTCTCCCCCTTCCCTGCCCCCTCCCTCCCCTCCTCCTCTCCCCTCTCCCCCTCCCTTCCCTGCCCCCCTCCCTCTCCCTCCTCCTCTCCCCTCTCCCCCCTCCCTGCCCCCTCCCCTCCCCTCCTCCCCTCCTCCTCTCCCCTCTCCCCCTTCCCTGCCCCCTCCTCCTCCCTCCCTCCTCCTCTCCCCTCTCCCCCTTCCCTGCCCCCCTCCCCTCCTCCTCCTCCTCCTCCTGCGCCCTTCCCTGCCCCTCCTCCCTCCCTCCCCTCCTCCCCTCCCTCTCCCCCTCCCCTGCCCCCTCCCTCCTCCTCCTCCTCCCTCCTGCGCCCTTCCCTGTCCCCTCCCCTCCGCCCTGCTCGCCCCTCTCTGTCCTTCCTGATTGTTCCCTTCTGCAGCCACTTCCCCTCCCTTCTCTGTTTCTCTCCTCTTCTTTTCCTTCTCCTGCTTCTATTCCCTCTTTCTTTCCCTTTTGACCCCTGGCTTTGCCACTTGGTGAAATGGCCCCAGCCTCCACCAAGAGTGAGGATTCCACTCACTTCTACTTTTTACTTAAAGTTTTAACAACTTGTCTATTAATTGTCGCCATTGTCACCATTAAGCAACATATGTTTATTGAAAACATCTGAAAAATAAAGTAAAGCAAAAAAGAAAGTAAAAGTCACGTGTAATTGCTCTGATTAGAGAAAAAGTGTGTTTATGTGTGTGCATGCGTTTGTGTGTGTGGTTGGGAAGTGTGGTTACAAAAATGGAGGTCTTTGGGTAGTTTGATATCCCTTTTTTTTTTTTTTTTCCGTGTGACATTGTATCCTAGACATTCTCTCACATTAGTAAGACTTTTCCAAAAACTAGATTGTTACTGGCTGGATAGTTTTCTATCTTGTGGATGTACTAACATTTACTTGTTTACATGGTTTCGAGGTGTTTGTCCCCCCCCCCACAGATATTGCTACCCAAGATCCATCTTCATCCTTCTTCTTCAGTAAAAGAAAACTGATTTTATTGTGAGTGGCAATGTACCTATCTGATAATCCCTTTTGCAGCCAGGGGTAATCACTGAAATGTACATGGAAGTTGCTTATTTGTTCTTCTGGGAAAGCACATTAACAGGGTTTCCCCTTTTTTCCTATGGGATGCAGATGACCTGGCTGGAGCACTAGCAGCCATCTTGGGCCATAAGATAACCTTGAGGAAGGAAGCTATGCACTGAAGATAGGAGAACATAAGGATAGAAGGCATCTGCATCCCAGAGAACACTGTGTCGTCACCACACCAGCCCTGGACCATCTACCTCAGGGTTCCTTTTACATGCAAGAGAAATAAACTCCTATATTGCTATTCCATCTCTTACTAGTAGTTGAAGGTAGTTCCTACAACAGATTAATTAATTCTATATTCAAATATAATGATAATTTATTGAATGACTACTATGTACTAGTTCCCACTGACATGAGGACAGACCAGTGAACAAAACATAGAAAAAAACCCCTTTTCTCATGGAGCTGACAGTTTAGTGGGGAGAGACAGATGATAAAAATGGTAAACCAGTGATATATTCAACAAGGGAAATATTTAGTATGTTACATCATAATTGCTAAGGAGAAAAAATAAAGAAGGGCAAGGGTGTGTGTCATGTTTTGGGGGGCTGGGGTGATGTTTAAATTCTGGGTAACACAGAGGGGCCTCATAAAGATAACTGTCCTCTTCCCTATGAATTCAAAATGGCAGCTTGTATGTCATGAGCACACTTTTCACACTGTTTTATGCTTAGAAGTTAGTGGCTAATTGGGTTTGTAGAAGAATTGGTGACTAGGCTCTTCTTGCGAGGATATTATATTGTCTCTGACGTTGTGTTAGTTGAGCTTCCTCTGCACCTTCTTTCACCTTCTGCTGCAGGTGAAAGGAACTCAACTCAAATGGGCTTCAGGAAACCGGGGACCATTCTGACTCACAAAATGAAAATGTCCGGGGGTGGCCCAGGTGTGGCTGAATCTGGGTAATCAGAAATGTCGCCAGGAATCTGTCCCCCCATCTCCCAGCCCTGCTTCCCTCTGTGTGGGTGCCATTCTCAGCCCATTGTCCCTGTCCCCCGTCCCCTCCCCCCCCCCCCCCCCCCCCCGTCCCCCATCTCGGAGGGAGGCCGGCCTCCTGCAGCTGCAGACTGATGTTCCAGCAGCCTGGGGCCTCTTTCCGGGTAGTTGCAGCAAAGATCCCAGGGCTCACTCTCATTGGATGGGGTTGGATCATGTGCCTATTCCTGAACCAATCACTGGGCCGACTGGAGTCAGACAAGCTGATGGGTGGAGCCTATGTGTGAAGCTGGAGGATGGGCCAACCCCGAAGGCTGAGGGGTGCTTGTCCAGAGGAACCCCAAGAGCTCTTACCAGAAGAAGTGGTGGAAGATGCTCTTCCCTTGGCCTCATGCCTCCCCCTTGCAGGCCCCTTGGCCCCTGGGAAAAGTCAAATCCATTTCTTCTCCAGCTTTCCTTCTGCCTGGTGATTGTTCTCTCCCACTTTACAAATGAACAACCAAATGCATAAAGACCATAAATTATAAACGAGCCGTTCAAATGAAGCAAGTGATGGCAATGAGTGAAATCTAATTAAGCAGTTTGAGATCTAAGTGATATTGTTATTAAAGTGCTGCGTTAACAGAGCGTTTGATCAGCTCCCTAATCTGTTCTGGGAGTTAGTTGGAGGCGAGCTGCTTCTGATTGACATCGAGTTCAATGCATTCTGCAGGAGGAGATAAAGTGCGGCTCCATTTAAGGCACGGGATTCTTGATGAGGGTTTGTCCTTGTAAACCAGCCTCCTGGCCTGGCTTGTCTGTGCTCCTTCCAGAGCCATCAGTCACAGTCCGGGCCGGAGAATTTGGGAATACTTCTTTAAAAAAGCATCTTTTTAAAAGCTCTCCTGAGACTTCTAACATTCACTTTTTCATAAACTCAACTATTTATCAAGCATATCCAGTGTGCCAGGCCCTGTACTGGCTGCTGGTAATTGACGAGGGTGATAGGCATGGCCTCCGCCCTTCCAGGGCTCAGTTCTGGGTCCATTCTGGGGGTAACGGTCTGTCTTTGAGGGCAAAAAGAGGAGGTATTTGAGCCATTTATGCCCCCAGCACTGAGGCCTCGAGAGAGAGGAACCTCCAGGCTGGGGGGTCACCAGCAGATGGGAGCAGAGTGTGACCTGGCTGGAAGCTCCTGTCTCGGTGGGGAGGTCCCCTCTGGTTTGGGGCGAATTTGGTTCATTACAGTTCGTCCAGGGATAGGTGACTTACCTCCTTTGTAGGGGAGGAGACTGAGGCGCAGAGGAGCTGAGCAGACGCCCAAGGCTACAGGGCAGGAGGTGATGGGCCCGGGTCAGACCCAGGTCCATCTCAGTCCAGAGTCCAGGGTGTGGTGGGTGCCTGGGCTGGCTCTCTGCCATGCTGTCCGGCGGAGCGTGCAAGAACTGGGTCACACCCGTGGGACTCACCCCCCAGCCCCCAGGTCAAGGTTCCATGTCGTCTCCAGAGCCAGCTCTCTGCGGAGGTGCCGTGGCCTTCGCTGAGCGCCATGTGACGCCGACTGGGCCTCAGCCTCGCAGTGCAACGAAGGGGAGCAGTGGCTTCCAGGAGGGAAGGGGTGGGACCTCCTGGAAGAGCTGGGAAATTTCTCTGTATTTATCCTGGCTCCATCTGGCTGTCCTCCCGCCCCACCCTAACCTCCTCCAACTCTTTCTGCCTAGTTGGTCTCCTTCCTTCCCCGAGAGGCAAAGATAATCCTCTCCCCTTCTTTTTCGCATTGTCTTCATCTCTGAACCTCGAGGAAGAGGCCGAAGAGGTCCATTTGGTAGTTTACACAATGTGGGACTTGGCAAGTCCACACAGTCTTCCCTCCCCTGTCTGTTCTCTCAGGATCATCCCAGGTGCGAAATGACCCCTTGGAAGTTGCTTAATTCTCAAAACGTGTCACATAGTGGAAAGAGCCAGGGCTCTTGTGGGCTGTGTGGCCTTGGGTAAGTCACTTACCCTCTCTGAACCTCCGTCTCCCCATCTGTAAGATGAGACACTAGCACCCATCTCACAAAGTGCTCATAGGCACGAAACGGATGACAGCTCATGGTGCACAACTAAGGTTAGTTTTCCCCTCTTTTGGGGAAATGATGATTCTTCAGAAGTGTTCTCTTCTGGATTAATCTGTAAGCGTGCTGTTGGGTAGACAAGTCATACGACTCCCAGTTCCTGCCCACCCCTTCCTGCTGTTAGGCAGAGAGCCGCCACACACACTCCTCTTTAGGGCTGTTTGTGCTGCTGTCTCTCCTTTGCCAGAGAAGAAAGCCACTTCCCTATTTGCACAGATGCAAACCAGAGCCCGTGGAGACGGCTGTTTGTCTCTGCAGTAGCTTTTGGGGTGTTCATTCACTATGGTCCTTGAAACAGCCGGTCCCTTCAGGGGGCAGAGCAGGCGGGGATGAAAGAGCAGAGACCGGTAGGGAGCCGCCCCGCCCAGTGTGGTCCCCGGCCAGGGGGCTTGTTGGACACGCAGCCTCCGCAGCGCCCCTCCCCCGCCCTCCCACCTGCTGCGTCAGCGCGGGAGCTTGGACAGGACGCCCGGGGCCTTCAGGGGCATCGGGTGTGAGCGGCACAGCCCCGACACCTGTCCCCTCTCGGCCTGGGTGACCTCCGATGGGGGTGGGGCACCTCTCGCCGGTGCGGCGCGGGCGGGAGGGCGGGGGTGAAGGTGGCCCCGCGGCGCCCCAGGTCACCCTGACTTTTACTCTTTGGAGGTGCCCTCGGTTCACTCTTGACCCCGCGCGGCCTGTCCTCGGTGTCCCCTCGACGCAGCCCCGCCTCCACCCCGGCGGTGTCCCTGAGTCTTGCATGCGAGCGCGTTACGGGGGGCCTCCAGCAGCGGGGAGAGCGGGGAGGCCGCACGCGGAGGCCGGGCGCCGGGAGCCCCGCGAGGGCCGCGTGCCCACCGCCCGGCACCGGCACCCCGCGCTCGCCACACCGGGCCCCGGCCGGCTGTCTGGTGGGGAGGCGCTCAGGGCGGCCCTGGGGAAGTGCCGCATTTCCCTGTGCTAGTGTCCTGGGGCTGCCACAATGACCACAGACGGAGTGGCTTAAAACAACACGAATTTATTCTCCCCCGGTTCTGGAGGCCAGAAGTCCCAAATCAAGCCGTGCGCAGGGCCGCGCTCCCTCCGGAGGCCCTGGGGAGGAGCCCTCCCGGCCGCTTCCCGCCTCTGGTGGCTCCCAGTGTCCTGGGCTTGTGGCGGCAGCCTCCAATCTCCGCCTCCACCTTCACACAGCTCCCCCGCGCGTCTCTGTCTCCTCTTCTTAAAGGACATCAGTCAGTGGATTTGGGGCCCATTCTAATCCAAGATGACCTTATCTTCACTAGTCACATCTGCAAAGACCCTATTTCCAAATAAGGTCACCTTCTGAGGCCCTGGGGGGACATGAGTTTTGCGGGGACATCACTCAGCCCACTACAACGCCAACGGGGCTTTAGAAGTGGTGGCAGATTCTCTCTCTCTCTCTGCTTGTGTTCTTCATCTGCCATTAAGAGTAGAAAAATAAAGTTAATTAGGATCTTCAGTGGATTTGAAATCTTCCTTCTCCCACACAAGACTCAGCTGAGTTTGAATTTCGGCCGCAAGATTATGTTAAACGACTGTGGACAAGGAGGGGGAGGTCTAGGGGGCAAGCCTCATTAAATATTTATATTTAATAATGAGCTGGTTTGCAGAATGGCCTGGGCGCTTCCGAAAGCTGAGACCACTCCTTCTCCAGCGCTCTTGGTACAAGGGACGCAGTTAATTATCTCTTGCTGAATACAACAAGCCCATAGATAGTGGTGCTCTGAGCAATGCCTTGAGAGGCCTGTGTCTCGTGGGTACATTTCCAGGGTCCCCGGCCTGCCCTGGCAGCCACCGTGGTCTTGACTTGCAGAGAAGCGGAGCCCAGAGGGAAGGGGGCAGGGCCAGGGTATGCCCCGTCTTCGGGTGCTGTTTCTTCACCTCCCCAAGTCTCTGTCACCTCGTCTCAAAAATGGGAATGAATTCAGTCAACAAATGTGGATTGTGTGCTATATGTGGACACTGGGGTTTAGTGGCGAGGTAGACAGACGTGGTCTCTGTCCTCAAAAAGCTCTCTCAAATAAGAGACTCAGACAATAAATGAGTCTGTACGCGGCGTGACAGATATAAAGGTATAAAGGCGGGGAAAGGTATAAAGAAAGGTAAGAGGAGGTGAGTGGGTGGAGTCTGGCGGTCACGCAGTTGTTTTACCTGAACAACCAGGGAAGACTGCTTGGAGGAGGTGGTACTTGAGCAGGGCCAGAGGAAGGAGGGAGAGACTTGGGAATATATGGGGGCAGAGCAGTCGAGACAAAGGGCATCTCAAGGGCTGAGGAGGGTCCTTGCCGGGGAAGCAGAGTGGGTGGTGGGCAGGCAGGTGAGCGATGAGACCGCCTGGGCTGGGGGCAGACCACGGGGCCTTGCAGGCCTGGCAGAGGAAGGATCCTTCATCTTGTTCTGTGTGTGATTAGAAGTCTCTGAAAGTTTGTGGGCTGTCTGGCAACAGTCTCAGATTTCCGTTTTAAAAGCATCAGCTCTGGCTGTGACCAGGAGGACGGACAGTGGTGTGGAAGGGGAGGGGCAGGGAGGCCGGGCGAGGGGCCGGTGGCCTGGGCCAGGGCGGTGGCACGAGATGCGGGGGGAAGAGAAGGTCTGCCTCCCGTGGGATAATGCGCAGGAAAACCAGGCAGAGCAACGGTTCCTCAGGGGACACCGTAAACGTCTGCTTACGGGCACTTTCCCGTGCGAGTCCCCTGGAAGATGACACCCGGGCACCTCCAGGAAGCTGACAGGCTGATGAAACAGGTGTCAGCCCTCTGCTGCTTCAGTTTCCTAGCCTCTGGCCGCTCTCTGGGAGACCCGATCCCGATGGCGGACACGAGGAAGAACGAAGCAGTTCCTTCCTTCATTCATTCGTCCATTCAATCATTCATTCAGTGTTCATTGAGCTCCTGCTGGGGACAGTGGCGAGCAGAAGCAGAAGCAGAGCCGCCCTGCCTGCAGGTGCTCACGGCCCAGCGCAGGCTGCAGGCTGCAGTTCAGCTCATTGTTTGCGGGGAAAAGTCTCCATAAAAGGGCTGGTCACTGGGCAGTGCAGGACTGTGTGTGGGGCCACTCCACTCAGCCCCGGGCACCCAAGGACACGTCTATATTTTTATTTATGTGACATTTATGCCCCTGCCTAGTTCCCAAAGGAGTTTGAGGCCTTACATAAAAGACAAAGAAGTGGGGCCGGCCTGGTGGCGCAGCGGTTAAGTTTGCACGCTCTGCTTCAGCAGCCCAGGGTTTGCAGGTTCGGACACTGGGCGCGGACCTACGCACTGCTTATCAAGCCATGCTGTGGTGGCATCCCATATAAAGTAGAGGAGGTTGGGCACGGTTGTTAGCCCAGGGCCAATCTTCCTCAGCAAAAAGAGGAGAATTGGTAATAGATGTTAGCTCAGGGCTAATCTTCTTCACACACACACACAAAAGGCAAACAAGTGATGAAACGCTAAGCACCAAGCAGACACATGGGTAGACAGATGCACCTCATTGATCCATAAATCTGACTGCCCCCTGCCCCCTCTTGTCGGCATCCCTCCCTTCCCGTCCCCTCCCCTCCCCAGCCCCAGCAGAGAGGATGGCGGGTTGAGAGGCGGCTGCCTCTGACCCGATTCCCAAACCCCTTCCCACTGACAGGGAGCCTGCCCGATGGAAACTTTGATGTCTTAATGGAGTCAGGGCGTCTCCGCTTGAAAGGACGCCTGTGCGCACAGGAGGGCTAGAGAGTGAGCCAGACAGAGCAAGCGTCCAGCGAGCCGGGCCTGGAGAGGGAAACCGAGTCTCGGGGGCCTTGCTGAGGCCACCTGGCCAGAGGAACTCTCCAGAAGCTTTCTCGAGTGCTCACCAGGCACCCACTATGGGTGGGGTCCTGGGTGTGATGCTGAGGACGTGCGGTAAAGCAGGTGTACTGTGCAACACGTAACTGCTGTGATGGGAGTGGCTGTGTCGGGGAGGATCCTGAGGCGGAGCTGGGTTCAGAGCCCACTGTGCCCTGGTGTCTGAGATCTGGCCTGCCCAGCACCTGCCCCCTTTCCTTTTGGTGTGAGCACTCTGATCCCCTCTCGGGACCTGCTCTTCCCTGGCGTGTGCTCTGAGATGGACCAGAGCGGGGAGATCAGGAGGCGAGGAGACCAGCTTTGTGACTGCCCAGGAGAGGACGCACCCGCAGGGCAGGGGCAGTGGGGACGGGAAGGAGGACCTGGAGGGGGACAGAACATTTGTGCTGAGAAAGCAGACAGCTGCTCCTTTGAGGTCTTTTAAACTTGACATTTTCACTCTCTCAAGCCCATCGGTCGGTCAGGAGCTGCGGCTGGGTCGTATTATTATTTTTCTCCTAGTGGTCGGCGACTTGTGCGGCTGATTGTGTCCCCGAGCTGTGCAGACAGGCAGAGCCTGCTCACCGACTGCCCCGATTCACCAGCTCCGGGAGACTCGAAACCCCGCAGAGACCCGTCCATCACTCGCTCACAGCTGGCACCTGGAAATGAGGGAGACTCGTTCCATACTCCCAGTCAATGTCCGTCTGCCATCTCTGTCGATAACTGCCAGGCGGTCCAATCTTTCCCCTGACAGAAAGGCCCCCGGGGCTCAGCCTGAAAATGCTCTGGAGGGAAAAGGCAGCCATTTGATTCAGAGCCTCCTCGCTGGGCTGGAATTGAGTTGGCTCTTTCTCTGATGAAACTGACTCCAAGGGTCCGCACGTGCCAGAGCATGGACGGCTCTCAGGAGAGGCAACGGCGAGCGATAATATCGAGGCCACGCACACATGCAGCCTCGCATTCCTAGCCACTCTGATGATGATTTCAAGGCGCTTCGAGCCCCGTAGGAAGCAGTGGTTGCTTGGCACAGTGCTGAACGAACAGTAGGGACCCAGTGGGGGCTGAGGGAGTTAGCCCCTGGTGGCTGCCCTTCCCATTCTCTTGATGGAGAGACCAAGGCTAGAGGCTTAGAAACTCACTCGTGGTTCCAGAGCCCCTTACCACGGCTCTGGTGTTTGCAAGTAGTAGAGGCTGACCTCCAAAGGGAATTTACTGGAAGGGTTAGAGGCTCTCCTTCTGAGCAAAGCTCTGTACTGGAGTCTTGAGTCCCAATTCCAAATCCCCGGGAGAGAGATTCTGATTGGGCCAACGAGGGGCACGTATCCATTCCTGTCCGATTGGCTGTAACCATGGGGTAGAGGGCCTCACAGAGAGAAACTGGCCACCACGTGTGCCTGGGTAGGTGAGGGGCGGTCCTCTGAGAATGGGGGTGTCTCCTGGGCCACTGCAGCTGAATACCCTGAAGCAAACCCCAGATCTGGGAGTTGCTTCCCGTGAGGCTGAGTGAAGAGTGAGTTCAGATTTGCTGACCAGCGAGGGTGGAGTGAGCACACACGGCCGTCAGAAATCGGGTCAGAAAGCACAACTTGTTTCCTCCCAGAAGCGTGGAGGGCAGGGGAGCCTCGTGGAGCTGGAAGACGACCCTTTTGGCGGCTGCAGGTGGGAGGGTCATGCTCAGGGGCCCAAGGGCGGGTGCCAGCAGCCCTGCTCTCTGCCGGGACACGGCTGGATGGACCTCTTGGTGGACCCTGTGTCTCCAGCCTCCACTCCCAAACCTGTTTGTAGCTCATGCCTGGTGACAGCTCACCCCCTCACTGGGGAGCACAGCCCCCACCCCACACCGTGTCCGCCCATCAGAATCACACCCCAGTTTCTCAAGCGCTGGTGTCTGCTGGAGCCTCCTGTGATCCTCCATCAGGATGAGTCATCTTCCTCTGGCAAGCACCTTTCGACGCCTTGGTCTCCTTCTCCTAACGGTTACTTATGGCTTGTCTTATCTTCCTCCCCCACCCCCAAGTCGAAGGGAGGAAATAAGATTTAAATTGAATATGAGATTGGATTTTTAAACTGGATTGCCCTAATTGTGACCAGAAAATGATAAGATCTGCCCAAGATGTCATTAAAGGATGGTGTGTTCTGATTTGGCTGCAAAACCAGAAAACCCACAAATAACATTGGCTAAAACAAGATAGAAGTTGATTTTTCTTTCTTGTAAAGAAAAGGTCCGGAAGTGGGAGTCCAGGGCTGGTGTGGCAGCTCTGCTGCATGGAGCTACCAGGGACGTGGGCTCCTTCCAGCTTTCTACTCCACCATCCTTAGAACGTAGCCCCCTATCCTCATGGTCCAATATGGCTGCTAGAGCTCCAGTCATCACAACAACATTCTAAGAGGTAGGATGGAGGAAGGGAAGACTTCCTTTTAAGTAGCATTCCCAAGCATATCCCACTACCCTCCCTCTTACATCTTATTGGCCAGAATTTGGTCACATCACCAAACCTCGCTATAAGGAACACTGGGGGGACAGTCTTTTAGCTGATGGCAGTGGGCAATGGAATTCTGTTACTAAGTAGAAGTAAAGAAAATAGCAGTTTTTGCTTCAGATAGGGAAAGGAGACTTGCCAGAGTTCTGTGGAAAATAGTGATTGGAACAATACACCTATTTCATGTTTATTCCCAGTGGAGACTGGGACAGAGGGATTTAATCTATGTTGGGAGTTTATGAGTAGGGTGGCCAGATAAAATACAAGTATAAAATAAGTATGTCCTGGGGCCGGCCCGGTGGCGCAGTGGTTAAGTTTGGCGCGTTCCACTTCAGTGGCCCAGTTTGGATTCTGGGTGTGGACCTACCCCACTTGTCGAACCATACTGTGGTGGTGTCCCACGTACAAAATAGAGGAAGATGGGCACAGATATTAGCTCAGGGACAATCTTTCTCACCCAAAAAAAAAAAAAAAAAAAGTATGTCCTGAATAGTACATTGGCTGTACTTATAGTAAAAAATTACTTGTTGTTTGTCTGAAATTCAAATTGAGCTGGGCGTCCTATATTTTCATCTGCTCAATCAGACAACTCGAGTCATGAGGGGAGCTGGGAAGCCCGCAGGAGGGGAAGGAAGGGCCTGAGTGGAGGTGTGGCGATGCTGAGGCAGGGACACCGCAGTCGTGAGAGGGGCTTGCTGTAGTGCTGGGAAATCACCCTCGTCCATCCCTCTCGTCAGCGTGGTGGCCTTCTCACTGGTCCTACTGTTAAGAATCTCCATAATTCCTCCACCAGCCAGAAAACTCGGAGGCAGCCGCCTTCATCAAATTATACATGTAAGACCATTTCCTTGGGATTTATGCACTATTCCTTTTCACAAGTGATTTGCAGAAATTTCACAGACTCTGCTGATGAATTACATCTACAGTTACATTTTCTTAGGATTTATTCTTCCCCCCGTTTCTTAAAGGATTTGCGGCTATTTTATAAAGTTCATCCCGAGGAAAAATAACAGGACAATTAAAAAGAAAAAAACAGAACAAAAGCTACTTAGAAGAAGCAGAGCGATAGATTTCAGGTCCGTGTGGAGCGAGCTCTGTGCTGACGAAACGCCTTTTGGCGGTGGGCTGGAGACAGGCGCTCAGATTGTGCACAAAGATCTTGATTTAGTGCGTGGAATTTAGTTTCTACAAAAGATAAATTGGGGCGTTATGGTGTCCTTTAAAAAGTGATCTTGCGGGTTAAAATCCCCGGGGGTTTTCACTGTGTCCTGAGTTCTCCTGGTGGGAGGCGGTCACAGGGTGACAAGCCTGAGGAAGTCGTGCTTGCTCACCCCTGGGGGTCATGACAGTCACCTGGAAAGCCCAGGCCATCACCTCAGGGTCTGTGGGGGTGGGGCCCAGGTGCCAGGATGCTGAAATCGCCCCAGGTGATGCCGTGATGCGCGTGGGCAGTCAAGGCTGGGGCCACAGGAGGAGGGATTCTCACTCATCTTCTGGATGGAGAAGCAGTGGCTCAGCCACGGCAGTGATTGGTTCTGGTGGCACTATCAGAGCCGAGACAGAGCTTTGACCCGCTGACCCCATCCAAGACACTTTGTCATTGCACCACTTTTCAAGTACAGGTGAAACCCAGGTCTGCTGGCTCATCTCGGTTCACTGCAGGGATGGGTACATTAAGGGCTAAAGTTTGTGGAGCGCTTCCTAAGCGCCCGCTGTCTGTTATTGTGTCCATTGTGTCGTTTACATTGATTGTCACAGTTAAGCCTCCCAGCAACTCGATGGCAGAGGCACCCAGCCAGTGGGGAAACTGAGGCCTGGAGAGGTGAATTATGGGCCCCAAGCCCAGAGCTGGTAAGTGAAGGAGCCAGGATCCGAATCCAGCCAGCCTGACTCCAGACCCTGTGCATTGGCCATCCTGCCCCGTAAAGTGCCGCCTGTCCTTAAAGCAGCACTTCCCAGACTGCAGGGTGCATGCGAGTCGCCTGGGCATCATATTCAGGAGCAGAGCTGACTCAGCAGGTCTGGGGGGCCGAGATTTTGCATTTCTGACAAGTTCCCAGTGATGCTGCTGCTGCCGCTCTGGGGACCACACTTTGGGTTGCAAGGATGGAAAGCATCGTCATCATTGTTTTTCATGGTTGTTTTTTGCTTGCTTATTTCAACTTTAAAAAACACTTTCAGGAAATGAGTGAATACTGAGGCACAAGTATGGATTTTATTGCATGTCCCTGCCCCAGTTCCACAACGAGGGTCACTGTGACTCTGTGGAGGTGACATTCATCAATAGCAATGTGACATCACTTCATTTAGACCTAGATTTCTCCTGACATTTGCTACAAGGTCCACTTTACAGCTAAGCAAACCCATGAGATGCTGTCAGCTCACAGCTAACATTTATAAATGTTAATTTTAGAGTAGATGCCCATGTTAATGAGAAGAATCAGCCCCTTGCTCTGACAAATTGCAATTTTGTAGGAATTCCCATACATGCCAATGAAACTTGAGTCTTAGTTTAGGTTCCCCCCAAAGCAGACCTGAGACAAGCCTTGGGTACAAGCAGTTTATTTGGAAGGTGACCTGGGAATCATGGTGAGGGGGTGGGAGGGAGAGACAGGCAAGGGAGGAAAAACCAATACATGGGGTATTGATGCTGGGGTGCAGTCCTCCTGGGGCCCCCCGAGATACTGTGTGGACCACTCTCTGGAGCAGTCGCACCAAGCGGAGAGGAGGCGCACTCCTACAGGAGTGTACGGGGCTGGCCACAGGAGCCGGCTGCTGTGGGCCGGGCAGCAGGGCATGGGCAGAATCTGCTACAGCTCGACTGAGGAAGCAGGGGCGTCATGCCCGGCCTGTGCTATCAGACACATTTCCAGGGGGAAGCTGGCCTGCTTCTAGAAACTAAAAACCAGCAAAGAGACTCGTGATCAGCCTGAGAAAAAAGGGGACAATTTCTCAAGCGGTTTCACTGAGGCAAAGCTGACCACTGGATGTGCGTGTTTGGGGGTCATAAAATGATTCAATGTCAGTGTCAATCAAGCCCCAATTGTGGAACAAGACGTGTTAGATGGGACCTCACCCCTCCAGGAGTTTTCAACAAATTTGGTGAGACACCAGTCTGATGGAGGCCAAAAAGAGTAAGCATTTCCATCAGCCATGACTTTTATATGATCATCCAACAGCAGGGCTGGGACTGGGGAGGGGCATGTGGGCGTCAAGGGCACAAAAGGTAAGAAGGCAAAATTTCAGGGTCGTGCGAGTGTGCCATTAAATTACCTTGACTCCTTTGTGGAAAATCAGTGGACTCTGTAAATAAGGGTCTATGTCTTGAATCTCTTCCATCCTCTTGGCCTATTTGTCTACCCCGTGTCCATACCACACCATCTTGAATACTGTAGCTTTATAGTAAATCTTGAATCAGATAATGCGAGTCCACAAACTTTGTTCTTTTTCTTTAAAGTCCTAATCAAAATTCCAGCAAGCTTTTTGTAGAAATGGACAAGCTAATTCTGAAATTTATGTGATCGTACAAAGGACCTAGAATACATGCTCTCCTCTCCTTCATGAGGATCTGGAGCCCCTTTCCTTCTGCCCGATGGACTTCCTTTCGCGTTTACTGCAGGGTGGGTCTGTCGGTGACACAGTCCCTCGTCATTTGTATGTCTGAAAAAGCCTCTATTTCATCTTGTTTTTGAAAGATATTTTTGCTGGGTATAGAATTCTAGGTTTAGTTTTGATTTTTATTTTCAGTACTTTAAAGATCTTACTCTACTGTCTTCTGGCTTGCATTTTTTTTTTCTGATGAGACATCTGCTGTCATCCTTATATTTGTTCCTCTTTATGTAATGTGCTTTATTCCTCTGGCTGCACTTAAAGTTTTTTATTTATCACTTATTTTATATTGCTTGATCATGATGTTCCTTGTTGTAGTTTTCTTCATATTTCTTGGGCTTAGGGTTCATTAGCTTCTTGGCTCCGTGGCTTTGTAGTTTTCATTAGATTTGGAAAACATTTCAGCCATTAATTCTTCAAATATTTTTTTTTCTATTCCCCTCTTCCTTGGGGGTACTGCAGTCATTCACACATTAGGCTGCCTGACGTCGTCCCAGAGCTAACCCATGCTCTGCTCATCTTTTTTCCCATTCATTTTTCTCCATGTGGTTCATTTTGGTTAGTTTCTATTGTTATGACTTCAAGTTCACTAATTTTTTGTCCTGCAATGTCTAAACGGCCATTAATCCCACCCAATGTATCTAATAGTTTTTGCCTATGTGTTGTGTATTATTGAGAGTCTGGATATTTTGTCGTTCCTTTTTAAAAAGCATTAGGATTTATTGTGGCAAGGAGTTAATTTCCTGGAAGATCAGCTTGAGTCTACTGTGGCTTGATTTTATACTCTCTTGGGATGAATGTGGAGTAGCCCCACACTTTACTGCAAGAGTGGATTTTGTGGGAAGTCAACTGAATAAGGGTGTGTAAAGTCTTCCACTCTGGTTGGTCTGAACTCCAGTGTCTCTTAGCTCTGCACAGCATTGGACTCTCCCCTCACCAGCTCTCCTCCAGCTCCCTGCTGTTCTGTGCCAGGCCTCACAGAAGCTTGCCCTGTGCATATGCAGCTTAATATTCAGCCAAAGGCTAAAGGGATCCCTCATGTAGATTTTTGGAGCTCCTTCCATATGCAGCTGTCTCCTCTGAGGGTCTCTGCTCTGCAAACTCCAGCTTCATCGGGAGCCCCAGAGGCCAAGTTCTGTTTCTTCTGTGCGTGCAGACCACTGCTCTGTTTGGGCTCCACTTCCCTGTACCAGAGTTTGTAAAGATCCCCCGTCAGTAAGCCTGGAAGAATGTGGGACCGGTGTGTGAAACCTTCTCTCAAGGGTCACGGCTCTGCACATCTGTTGTCCAGTGCCTGAAAAAGGTTGCTTCATATATATACGTCTACAGAAGTTTATGGTGGGAAGGTAAGTCTAATTCCCTTACACCATGATGGCTGGATCTGGGAGTTTGGTTTTCTGTTTTTCTATTGAGTTGAACCCAGCTGTGTGTTTGCAGCAGCAGTGTGTGGTGAAATCTGAGCTCACTGTGCCGTCAGGTCCCGGAGGCCCACAACGTCTCAAGAGGATTTTTACAGGAGCTTCTCAGAGATGTCGCTGGAATAACATTTGACCACACAAACATTTGACCGCACTCCTGTTGGCTTTCCCTGGGGCCCCAGACCAAGTCCTTTCCCCTCATTTCCAAGGGCTTCCATCACTAGGGCACTCTGGGTCCCAACAGGGGATGAGGCCACCATCACAGTGTCACCAAGCTCACGTTTCACTCACCCTGCCTCTAGTGAAGGGACGCAAATAGACAGGATCTAAGTCAGAAAAACAAAAATCCCCCGTGACTAAAAGAACCCGTTTCCTCCCAGAACCGCCACCTTGGCAGCACACCACACGAGAGGGGGACCAGCTGGACCCAGGGCCGGTTGGTGGCTCTCTTGGCGCACCTAACATCATTTATTTAGGCCCAGCACCTCCTGGTGTCAAATTCAATTAGGCATCAGGTGACAAGGAGAAAGCTGACCACTTGTCTTTGAAAGAACAACCGACTCTCCTCCTTTTCAGATTAAAAATTGTGGATGAAATAATAATAGAAAACCAAGACAGCAGACTGGAGGTGTGGGGATTACGATGCAAACGGCAGCCTCAGCACAGCAGTTCAGTGTCGGCGTGAGGGTCAGCCGGTTTACCCCTGAATTTGGGCTGGCTTCCCATCTCTGAGAGCTCAAGACACCACAGATCAACAGGCCCAGGCCACGAACTTGAGGTAGCTCGGGCCTTTTGGACAGCAGGCCCAGAAGGACGATATTTCTCTTTGGCCTCGGCAGACTCACGTCCACAGCCCAGGAAGTGTGCCCAGGAGGGGACTGGAGAAACCCCTGTGTCTGGGGAGCAGGGCGCCACGTGACGTGTTCTTGACTCTCAAGCATTGGGGAGGGGCCGCCAGCAATCAGCGCTGGGCTCTGGAAACAGACGCTGGGTCCAAGTTGCTGCTTTGCCACTTGCAGCTGTGTGACTTGGACAAGTGACTTCCCGTCCTGTGGCTCGGTTTCCTCTTCAGTAAAGTAACTCCTGTGGAATATTGCCCGGCACGTGGTAAGCGCTCAATAAACCCGGTCGTCCTGAGGATTCATCGGGAGAAGGTACCCGGGAGAGCTCTTATTACCCAGGGGATGAGCTCATTTAACATGTGAGTTCTAGTCTGGAGTTCTGCAAGCTCATTTCTGGATCATGGACACGATGGATCTGA
This sequence comes from Ceratotherium simum simum, assembly GCF_057802395.1. Classification (NCBI taxonomy): domain Eukaryota; kingdom Metazoa; phylum Chordata; class Mammalia; order Perissodactyla; family Rhinocerotidae; genus Ceratotherium; species Ceratotherium simum. Next base: position 5,611,227 of record NC_141920.1, read on the forward strand.
CTTGCCCGTTTGGGGCCCACTTCTGTGAAACTGTGGCATAAACGAGGAGGAAAATGCAGCTGACTAAGGAAACAATCTGGACCCCCGAGGACGCTGTGAGGAATCTTGGACAATCTGCGCTGCCCACTGCCGAGGTTAAATACCCAGACCTTGGGTCACCAAAGTCATTGGCTCTGAATGCTGGGCTCTGTCCAGCAGCGAGCTCTGGGACAAGTTCCTCTGTGTCCCAGAACGTGCAATAGGAAGACAACAGTCCTTGCCTCAGAGGGCTCCTGTGAGGCTAATCCATGGGGACCGTGCCTGGCCCACAGCGAGCGTCCCCTAGCACCGGCCCTCAGGATTGCTGTTATTGTTATTTGTCGTGATTGCTCTTGGTGATTTAACGAGGTCACGCACGGACCACGGTGCCGGCACAGAGTGCTTCAGATATGGTTGTCATCGTCGTTGTGACTGTTCTCATTTTCTGCCGTGGATGAGGATGAGGCCAAACGCTACCATGCGGATCTAAGGGGCAGAAGCTCGAATGACACATCATCCCATAGGAAATGGAAAGTTCCATGGAGCAGCTTGAGTTCAGCCCCGGCCCCATCAGGAGCAGGATGGGTGCCGGGCCGGAGTTAGGAGTCCTCAGCCTGGAGGGACTTGGGCTTGTTTAATTGGGCAGGGCCGCCTCAGGAGGATTATTGCCCTGGAAGGAGGCCCGGCATCCGGGGTGAGCCTGGGCGAGCTGCCCTGTCCTGAGGATCCTCGTGCCTGCCCTGGAGAAAGCCCAGCTCTTCAGCCCATCCCACATCGGGGCCTCCTCCCGCCTGGCCCCCCGACACCTCGTCCCAGCCAGCTCAGACCCCCAGACTCTCTTGTCCTCTTCCTTCCCTGCCTCTCTGCACAGTGACCTGCCACTCCTTCCTCTATGCGTCCATCATGGTGTGCCTATGCTACCTGGAGAGGTTTGTCTGCAACCTGGTCACCCTCCCTGGGCTGTGGGCTTCCTGAGGCTAGGATCGCTGAGCAAGGTCTCCCCATGGTCAGAGTGGGGGCTCTGGAGCCCGGCTGGCATCTGGGCTCAGCTCCTCCTCTGCCAGTTCCCCTTGGAAAGTTCTGCTCAGAGCCTCAGTTTCCCTCCCTGTACAATGGAGACAATATGCATCCCTGCCTCCTAGGGCTGTGGCGAGAATTGAGGAATTTGTAAAGAGCTTAGACTATTACTTGGCACGTAGTAACTGCCCAGCAAATTCTGGCTATTACTGTTATTGCTGTCCTTGTTATTCCCATCTGTATCCTCCAGAGTCCCATAGGGGTTGGCACAGGGCAGGTGTTTGACATGAATTTGTGAATTTGTGCCTTTCCAGCAGGGGAACATCCCCAGATGTTCATGACAAAATGGCCTCTGGGTGGGGTTTGCGGGTATGAGAACAAGGCTTCCGGGATGTGCCAACTACATCTTGTTGGTGGCCCCACTTTCCCAGGGTTCCCAAGGGCATTTAGCTTTTCCTTCTCCCTCCGTCCCTCTCTTCTTTCTTCCCTCTCTCCCTCCCTTCCCTCCTCTCTCCTTCTCTTCTCCCCCTCCCTTTCTTTCCTTTACGAGGAGCAGGCAGTGCTAGGATGATCACACACATCTTTGTGGGTATTTCTGCTTCTATCATGGGGCTCGGAACCAGCACAGGACCTGATCCTTTAATAAAACCACCTCACTGCTCTTAAGAAGCCCAAGAGGCCCCAGGTGGTGCTGGTACTCTGAGGATGCTCGCCTATCCGCTGTCCACTGCCTTCTGTCCTTCTGTTTCCCACGGGACCCCTGCAGTGCCCTGGGTCCCAACCCGCCCCGTGAACCCCTCTCTTACTGCCTCGGGAAAATTTCTTTCTTGAACACCAGTGACTTTGCCCAGGGCCCTGTCCTCAGCAGACAGACAAGTCATTTGGTTGTGCCCTGGGACGCGTGAGTCCTCTGACTCATGCGGAATCCAAAGGAGCTGCCCCGGGAGGGGCACTGCGGTGGTGATGTCACAAGCAGCCGAATGGCAGGAGACTGGATGCCTCAGATGGCAAGCTTTGGATTTTAATTCTCCTTTGTTCCTAACAACTAGAAACCTTCAAATTATTCAATGAGGACTCAACCGGAAGGCTTGATCTGCACAAACAGGCTTTGAAAGCAACCCCAGCCCCAATCACACTTCCCCTGTGTGGAACATGCATGGAGACGGGCACGTGGCGGTCGGGATTAAGCCAGGGCAGCTCTGGGAGGAGCCCAACTTTCACCTTGGTGTTGACGTCCATTCCTGGAATTCTAGGCTGACTCGCCCACCAGGATCCCTGTGAGGAAGCCAAGAACACAGGCTTTGCAGCCAGTGGGTGCTGGATGTGAGTGTGACTTTACCACCTACCAGCAGAGGGACCTTGAACAAGCCTCTTAACCTCTGAGCCTCAGTTTCCTCCTCTGAAACATGGGATAATAATAGTTCTTTCCTCCTAGGGTGCTTTCGAGGGCTGATACATAGAAAATAACACATGAATTATGAATTATTATTATTTCTATTATCATTCTAACTTCAAGACCAACCTGGCTATTTAAAGCACATTTTCAGCAGCAAACTGAATTCAATCATTATATTCTTCCTTCTAATGGCCTGACTATAAAGAAGCACTCTTTCCAATTTCCTGAGGCAGGGTTTCCTCTGAGTCAGTCTGTAAGCCAGCTGCATCCTCATTAATTCTCATTATCCAACCACTCAGAGCGGGTTGAGTCAGGGCCAGCTACTTGCCCCTTGCCCCTACAAATATCTGTTCTCTTGTCGCCAGATTGCTAGCTGGTTACATGGCCACCCAGACTAAGACTACATTTCCCGGACAATCTTGCATCTGGGAATGGTCACATGACCATGTGTTAGCCAATGGGAATGAGAAGAAGTGATGTGGACAAGTTCCTGGTTATGTCCTTAAAGGGCTGGAAATGCCCTCTACTCCTTTTCTCCCTTCGCTCAGAAAGGGACATGGTGGCTAGTTGTTTGGGGCCATGTGGACAAGGGCTACACCCTAGAGGAGGCTGAGAAATAAGATGGAAGGAGTCTTAGTGTCCGGCATCATGAAACTGACTTATCAGCTGTGGACGGTTACCAGGGAGGGAAAGTAACTTCTCTTTTGTTTAAGCGGCTGTGATGTTGACACCTCTATCTTAACTGACATAGTGGTTACATGTATTTTCTCCTTTCTGACTATGTACGTGGGTGAGCTGGAATTCACAGTGCTGGTTAACATCCACACTAAATCAAAGAGTTGACATAAAACCTCATCGTAAACAAAACCACATTAAATGGAGTGCTCTTAGTTTAGCGATTTATCATAAAGAGTATCCTTTTCTCATTGATAAACTTATTTCCAAAAATACATTTTTGTAAAATGTTTACACTCATTTCTTATTTTTAATTTTACCATTTTCAAGGTTATCTTTTAAAGTACAGCAACTATTTCCTTGTCATGGTATTTACTCTTATGATTGTCTTTTAAAAAATTAAGATACAGTTACATATATAAAATTCACTTTTTTAAAGTATACAGTTCAGTTGTTTTTAGTATATTCACCAGGTTATGCAACTATCACCACTATCTAATTCCAAGACTTCACCATCATCCCCTAAAGAGACTCCGTATCCATTAGCGATCACTGCCATTCTTCCCTTTCTCCAGCTCCTGGCAATGACTTTTCTACTTCTTGTCTCTCGATTTGCCCATTCTGGACATTTCATATAAATGAATAATACCGTATATGGCCTTTTGTTTTTGATTTCTTTTGCTTAGCATATTTTCAAGGTTCATCCATGTTGCAGCATGTATCAATATTTTACTTCTCTATATGGCCAGATAATATTCCATTGTATGGATCTATCCGTTCATCAGACGATGGACATTTGGGTTGCTTCCGCCTTCTGGCTATTATGAATAATGCTGCTGTGAACGTTCATGAACAAGTTTTTGTGTGAGGATATATTTTCAGGTCTCTTGGATATATAGTCAGGAGTGGAATTGCTGGGTCTATGTTTAACTTTTTGAGGCACTGCCAAACTGCACTATTTTATATTCCTACCAACAATGTATGACGGTTCCAATTTCTCCACATCCTCACCAACATTTGTTATTATTCCTCCTTTTGATTATAGTCCTCCTCATGGGTATGAAGTAGTATTTCCTTGTGGTTTTGATTTGTATTTCTCTAATGGCTAATGATGTAGACCATCTTTTCGTATGTGTTTTGGCTATTTGTGTGTCTTCTTTGGAGATATATCTATTCAGCTCCTTTACCCACATTTTAATTGGATGTCTTCGTTTATATTCTGTGTATAAGACCCTTACCAGATATATGACTTGCAAATATTTTCTCCTGTTCTGTGGGTTGTCTTTTCACTTTCTTGCTAGTGTCTGTTGGAGCACAAAAGTTTTTAATTTTGATAAAGTACAATCTATCTATTTTCTTTGGTTGCTTGTACTTTAGCTGTTATAGGTAATAAAGCATTGCCTAATCCAAGGTTAGGGATTGTGTTGAATCTGTGGATCAGCTTGGGGAGTGTTGTCATCTTAACAATATTAGGTGTTCTGAAACATGGACTTGGCACATCTTTCCATTTATTTAAGCCTTCTTTGATGTTTTTCAGCAATGTTTTGTAATTTTCAGTATACATGTCTTGCTCTTCTTTTGTTAAATTTATTCCTCAGTATTTTATTCTTTTTGATACTATTATAAATGGAATTATTTTCCTAATTTCAGTTTTGGATTGTTTATTGCTAACGTATAGAAAAACAACTGGGGGCCGGCCTCATGGCTTAGCGGTTAAGCTCGTGCACTCTGCTACTGGCGTCCCGGGTTCGGATCCCAGGCACGCACCGACGCACCACTTGTTGGGCCATGCTGAGGAGGCATCCCACATACAGCAACTAGAAGGATGTGCAACTATGACATGCAACTATCTCCTGGGGCTTTGGGGAGAAAAAGGAGGGGGAAAAAAAAAAGGAGGAGGATTAGCAATAGATGTTAGCTCAGGGCCGGTCTTCCTCAGCAAAAAGAGGAAGATTGGCACAGATATCTGTTAGCTCAGTGCTGATCTTCCTCACAAAAAAAACAACAAACAACAAAGAAAAGCCAGTTTAAAAAAAAAAAGAAAGAAAAACAATTGGTTTTTGTATATTGATCTTGTATCCTGCAACCTTTCTGAACTTGCTTATTAGCTCTAGCAGTTTATTTGTGGATTCCTTGGGATTTTCTATAGACAAGATTTGCCATCTTCAAATAGAGATGGTTTTACTTCTTCCTTTCCCTCTGGATGATTTGTGTTTCCTTTTCTTGCCTAATTGCCTGGCTAGAAACTCCAGTACAATGTTGAATAGGAGGATGAGAGTAGACATCCTTGCCTTGTTCCTGATCTTAGGGATAAAGCCAGTGTTTCACCATGACGTATGCTGTTAGCTGTGAGTTTTTCATAGATGCCCTTTATCAGGTTGAGGAAGTTCCCTCTATTTCTAGTTTGTTGACTATTTATATCATGAAAGGGTGTTGACTCTGTCAGCTACTTTTTCTGCCTCTAATGAGATGACCATGTGGTTTTTGCCTTAGTTCTATTAATATGGTGTATTACATTGTTTTTCACGTGTGGCCACTAAAGTCTCTGCTCAGTTAGCTCACTGGTGAGCCAATGATTGGACAGAGATTTCCTTCAATGCCTGGCACTATTAAGTCTCCCAGGTTTTGTCCTGGTACTCTGTGTGTATGTCGGGACACATCTTCAACACTCAGGCAGCCAGGAAGCTAATCATTTACTTCTAATAGTTTTTGACAAATACCCAGGCTTTTCATACTGGGCAAGGTTCGAGTAAGGTCAAATTAAGACAGCCTTGCAAGGGACTCACCAGACACGTCCCATAATGACAGTTCTCTGGGAATGTGGCTTTGAAGGAGCCCCAACCTTATTCACCCCTTCCAAAGGCTGCTGGGCTGCTAGTTTTCCCCATGGTCTCAGGCTGTTGTTTTTCAAGGTAACTCAAGGCTGGAGAGGAGGGGATGAAAATAGAGCAAGTTAATAAGCCATGAAACTTACTGTTCTTACTGAGATCCAGCCATTTTTCTTGAATAAATGCTCTCCAGATTGCTTTAAGCCTCTGGTTAATTTCCAGAATTCTGAAAAAGTTGATCCTGACATTTTTGCCAGTTTTTGTCGTGACTTCTGTGGAAGAGAGAATTTTCAGAGATCATTACTTTGCCATTTTTGCTGAATCCCTATGGTTTCCTATTACTCATTCTAAATTAATCTGAATATCTATCTGCAATGATGATATAAAGTTTCCCTTTTAAATAAATTTATTTAAGTTAAATAATTAATTGAGGAAGCCAGTCTGAAAAGGCTACATACTGCATGATTCTGACTATATGACATTTGGGAAAAGGCAAAACAATAGAAATAGTAAAGAAATCAGTTGTTGCCAGAGGTTCGTGGGGAGGAGATAGGAATGAGTAGATGGAGCACAGGGCAATTTTCAGGAGGTAAAACTATTCTGTATGATAGTGTAATGGAGGATACATATCATTATACAATGCAAACAGTGAACCCTACTATAAACTATAAGCTTTAGTTAATAATAATGTATCAATATTTGTTCATCAGTTGTAACAAATGTATCACACTACTGCAAGATGGTAATAATAGGGAGAACGTCTGCAGGGAAGAGAGGGAAAGAACTCTGTACTTTCTGTTCAATTTTTCTGATAAACCTAAAACTGCTCTAAAAAATAAGGTCTATTATAGTTTTTTTAAAAAGTGAGTAGATTTTAGGAAATATATTCAGTATAGAATAGTAGGTGGTATAAGAATACGGCAAAAATCATGTGGGAGGTATGTGGGTGATTGACATTTGGGAAACATGATGTAAGAAATATATATATTACAACTAGGGTCTCTGTCAATGTAGGATAATGGAGAAAAGAGCTAAACATATTGAATACAAAACAAAAATATTTTATTAATAACTTGAGATCTATTGGAACTGCATATGCTAGACCAGGTGCAGCTGGTTGTGAGTTTTCTCTGCCTTGAGGGTTAAGAATAAGTCAGGAAGAAACAAGAGACAAAGACTGACATCTAATACGAGGCCTCCGCTGGCCCATGGAAAGGCTCATAGGAGAGGAAGAAGGAGGCAGGTAAGGAATGTTGGCAAGTCCCCATCAAACAGCTTGGGGGCTGTCAAAACCATGAATCAGGTGATGAGGGTCTCTTAGCTTCCCAAGAATGGCTATACCACCCGGCATTAGCTGGCCCCGTGCTTCTGGCTGGTACCATGGACAGCAGCCAGACCCAGCTGGGTGAGGACGCTCATGACCCAGTTGGCCAAGGGCTTCTTGTCCTCATTCCATGGTGTCCGGGTATGTGCTAGGCTTTCTGTTTGGAACACAGCGATGAGCAAGGAGTTGTCTCCTGCTGGTAGATCTAACCCTTTCGCATGAAGCTACACAGAAGGCCAGGAGGCATGAGCGGAGTACGCTGGACATAGGGTAGGAAAAATCTGTCCAAATTCTGCCACTTGCCCCAGGTCACAGGGCTAGTGACAGAGCATCACCCCTCTTGGAGTCTCCCTTTTCTCTTCTGCAAAACGGGCTTGATCCTCCATCAACTCTGTGGGTGGCAAGAGTAGGTGCTGGACAGATGACCAGTGAGAGGCCCACAGAGGATTCCTTCTCTTGGGTGTGGGGCAGCAGCCGAGGTGGGCTTGTTTAGTGCTATGTGCCTGCTTCCTAGCACATCGCCCGCCATATAGTCGGAACTTCAGCAAATGTCTGAGGAAGGAAGACAGGAGGGAGGAAGGAGGACAGGTTGCTCATACCTCTCCTGTCCTCAGCCTATATAGCACAGGGCCTGGCACCCAGGGGCCCATTGCCCCATCCCTCCTTCCTAAGCAGGCTGTGTCTCTCTTATAGAGTGCAAGGCCCAGGAGGCAGCCTTATCTTCCCATTTGACTCATCTTTAGCTGCGGTAGAACTCAAGAGGAGCTGTGGGGGGCTTGCCCCCAGGGCACAAGGCCCCTTATGAGGCCTGGAGTGCCAGGAGCCTTGGGAGCTCTCCTTCACCTCCATCTCTCAGCCTGGGAAGCCAACTTGGAGTCTGTTCAGGAGCATTCCTCCCACTTTATTTCCAGTTGCAGACACCTGGTGATGCGAGTCCCCGGGGAGTCTGGTTTGCAGGAGGTCGGCTCTCAAGGCTTTTGTGGTGAAGTCACAGGCCCTTGATGTATTATTCAGGCTGGGTACCAATCAATGCCAGACGCCCCATCCATCCTCCGACGGTCCCCCTGCCTCGGCTTCTGCCTTTTCAGAAGCAAGTGCTAAACTCTGAAGAGAAATCGTCTGCCTTTGTCTCGTTGTAGCATAAAGACCTGGCACCAGTTGCCGGGGAGAATTTGTTTCACATTGGCTAATTCCAGTGTTCTTGCTGGTTGCAATCACCAACTGTGTCTTTAGCCTTGGGGGGAAAAAGCAACCTTTCAGCTGCAGGTGAAAGTTAGGCTAGTCTCAGTTTTGCAGCAACGTTGTATCTAGTTTTACCTCCAAGTCTAGAAAGAGATGTGATCAAAAGGAAAATACCTTGGAAAAAATCAGAAACCACCACCAGGCACTGGCCAAATACCTGGGATGTGCAAGGTGCGGAGAGAAACAGTGTGCGGTGGGGGGCTGGGTGCTGAACGGGAGTCGAGGTTCCCGTCTGCTCCGCCACCTCTGTGCTGGCATGACTTTGGACAAGTCACTTAGGTCTGCTTTATAGATATGACAACGGAGGCATGAGGCGAGATTAATCCCGGCCACCCTGCCCTCCTCCTGGGGCTCTTGTGCAGATAAAATCCAGTGGGAACATTGGCAGCATGCCCTGGGGCCAAGCTGGCCTGGGTTCGAATTCCAGCTCTGTTGTTCAGCAGCTGTGTGACTTTGAGAAAGTGACTTCGCCTCTCTGTGTCTGTTTCCTTGTCTATAAAATGGGGATAATAATAGTCCCACCTCATAGGGTGGTGAGGATGCATTAATCTATGCAAAGCACTCAGAATAACGTCTGACATATAGGAAGTGCTTAATCAATGCTAGCTACCATTATTGACAGCAGTATTGCCACCAGTAATAAACAATACTAATACCTGCTGTGCTCACGGCAGCATACTGACTGCAGTGTAGTCGTGATCTAAACTAACCTTCACAACAACCTCAGAAGGGCATTTTGACAACCCTGTGAGGAAACCGTCTCAGAAGGATGAAACGGCAGAGCTAGGATCTGAATTCCTGCTACTCATCACGTAGATGGCAAAGAGCTTTCCTGGTCTTACCAGAGAAACAAGCTCAAGGAATATCTATTATTTAAGACTGTGACTACAGGTGTTAACATACCTCATGCGTTAGCCGTGCCCAGTACCTGGAGTGGACCTCGGAAGCCCGGTGCAGGCCCTTTGTCCCTGTTCTGTTTGCCAAGAGCTCCCTGGGGCTGGTGCCCTGGCTCTTTGTCTGATGTCCTCAGGGAGGCTGCCCCTGACGGCTCGGATCGCAGTGGCCCTCCTCGTCACCCTCCTGCACCCCAACCTGCTTTGCTCCCCGTAGGACAGTCATTATTATTTGAAATCATCTTATTCACTTATGAGTTTAGATGTTTGCATCTTCCACCCTCAAGTTTCATGAGAGCGGGGACTGTATTTTCTTCCTCTCTGTGTCTTCAGAGCCTAGAAGCATCCTTGGCACACAGTAGGTGCTTATTAAATGGACTGAATGGATACCCGACTCGGTCTGTGATAAGCAGCCTAGATAAGCTGCAGTGTGTGGAGGATGGGGAGGGGCAGGTAGAGTCTGGAGGAGGAGGAAGGAGGCATTTCTGCTGGGCATCTGTCTGCCCCTCGGAGCCCCCACCTCCCCTCCTTGCCCTCCCTCCCCCCGGGAGGAGGCTGCCCGTGGGGACCACGTCAGCAGGTCCTCTGGAACTCTGGCTTCACTTAGGTCTGGCCAGCGGTTGAACATCCGTGTGTGCGTGTAGTTGTCCTCAGCAGGAGGAACAGGGAAGAGTTCGTCTACGGAAGTTATTATTATCACTATTTTTAATCTCTGTTCTCCCTCCCTTGCTGGGTGGAGGCGACAAGGCGGTGGCCTGCAGGCACTCTGTGAACGGGGCGCTCCCTGCATGCGGCAACCTCTTACCAACAGCTCCATGGGTCCCACTGCCCAGGGCTTGGTTACCGCCTGGTGTCCACCCAGCCCGCTGGCTCCCCACTCACAGGGCCCTGTCTGCTCTTCCTGGGCCCCCTCAAGGCAGGCAGGTGCCTTGGGGGCTGCTCTGGTGTCCCCAGACCCGGGCTGGAATCCAGACTGTGCCTCTGTAGCTGTAAGCCCTCAAGCACATCTTTACCTTCCCCTCCTGTAAATGGGGGTCGTAACAGTCCATTCGGATGGTGGTGTAGATGGGCTGGCCTGGAAGAGTGGCCAGCATGAGACACCTGTAGTTTTCATGTGTAACTTGGTCAACAGTCCCCACAATTTACAACGCCCTTGTCAATTTTCCCCTCAACGGTCATGCCTGACATTTTTCCAGATGGAGCAGAGTCCCCTCCATCCCTCAGGCTCTAGAACCCAGAGCTCCGAACGCCGCTAGAGAATTCCTATGTTTATGTGACTTCTACCTGGCACTCCCTCCCCAGCCTCCCTGCTCCCCACACTTGTCCGCCTGATGAATGTTCTAATAAGGATCCAGGGCTGCAGGGACACACTGTACGCCCACCTTCACCACCGGCCTCCGAAGTCCCACAGGCTTGGAAAAATAAATGACCACACAAGACTTTGACCCGGCCCTCCCACTCTCCAGCAACTATCCCCGTATGGAGTCCCTCTGGGCAGGCCACCTTCCAGGTAGGAGCCGAGAGCTGAGCTCCTCCGTGAGGCACTGGCCCTGGGGGCTGACAACGCCCCCCACCCCAGATGGGTGGAGTGCAGGATCCGCTGGCCATGGCACCCTGGGGGGGGTGCCTGCAAACAGCCTAGCTGGGACCCCATTAATGTCCTTCTAGCCTCTTTGTACAACCCCACCCTCAGCCGCACACTCTCACCAGACGCCGCTGTTCCCTGCACAGGAAGGACTATGGTTCCTTGTTGTCCAAATAGTCCAGACCCCCTCCCAGCCTCGTGTCGCCCGTCCCACTGCCCAGCAGACTGAATGAGCTTTTCACAAGGCAGATCTGATCAGATCACTCCAGGTTTAAAACACATCAGCCTTAGAATAAAGACCAAACTCTTTACTTCTGTCCACAGGGCCCTGTGTGGACCAGATAAAGGAATCAAGAACATATATTAAAAACTGCAGCTGAAATCTCTGGAAAGGAGATGCCTGATGGTCGGGAGGGCCTGGGAGGGCCCGTGTTCAGCATGAAATTGGATGAGGTGGTGGGGTTGTCTAGGGGAGGGGAGGAGGAAGCGGACTTTCAGGCTGAGGCACAGGCTCAGGTCCTGGGGAGCAGGGGGCAGAGAAGCGGCTGGGGTGGGTGAGCGCAGAGCAGGCGGAGATGTGAGAAGCAGCGCGGAATTAAGCAGAGTCTCCTAACTGGACCGAGAAGGCAGGATGTGGAGATGCAGGTTGGGTTCTTGAGAAGCAGATGCTGACATGGAATTTCAGGTCCAATTTGTTTTTTAGCGATCAACACCTGTCAAAGGAAGTCCAAGACGGGGGAAGCAGGGCTGGGCAGAGGGAGAAGTCCAGGCAGGCGCTGGCGGGGGCTGCAGCAGGTGCGTCCTGCACAGCATCCTGCCTTGAGCCTGAGTAGCCAGACCTTTGTGCCCCAGCGTGGCTCAGTCACCGATGCGGCTGCCCTGGGAAGGCAAGGCCCCGGATTGAAGGATGCTCCCATAACTGGGCAGTCCTTCCTTGAAGGGGACGGGGCACTTCTCTTCGCATGCCACACATGGCTTCTCTCTCCCTCTGCATCCACAGGGCTCAGCAGAGGGTACAAATCCAGCCCAGGCGCCCCTATTTCAGCCGCGGAGTGTGGAGCAGCCTCCTCCCAGGGGGAGGTGTTTTCCAATTTACAAGGGCACCATATGGTCTGGCAGCTGCCCTGGACGTCCCGGTGGAGAGAAGTGAGCAAAACCCTTCAAACCCGTAACTAGGGTCTCCAAACTAGTCCAGCTGCCTTGCCCCTCCCGCCCCCCCCACCCCCCGCAATTACCAAAGAGTTGATACCAAGCAGATTTGTGGTCAATTGCAATTCTACACCTGTGTTTGTTTGTTTGATTAAAACCATCTTCACTCTTGGTTTATTTTTCAAATCCATCAGCTGGTATGCCCCAGCCCCAAATCTATCTGGATGGCAGGGACTGGCCCCGTTCCTGTCACTCTCTCCACCACCAACAAAAAATTCTCATTTTTTCAGATGTGGAAATAGAACTTGCAAAGTGTCCGTTTGTCTCTTTCACAGCACCTGAGAGGAGTAGAACAGAGAAGCCAAGGAACTCTGCTCTCGTGTTATCTTTTCATTTTCAATTTGCATCACGAGCGTCGATGGACCCTTTTCCTTCCCAGGGAAACTTCTCTCAGTAATATCATCTTGGCCAGCCAGCAGGGAGAGAGGTTCTTCTAAGCCCAGACCCAAGTACATCTAAGTATACTTCTCCCTCGACCTCCTGCTGCCCCCACTAGAGATCTGAATGCAACATACGTCACTTCATTTCTCTTTGCAAAGTGACTTTTGTTCCAAACATATCCCATAATGCTTCACACAGTTAAATAATGACATTGACAAAGATGTGTAACAGGGAAATAGAGAAACCCCGGAGAAATGGTGACGAGTCATAGGATGGAGCAGAAGAGGGGAGCATGGGTTGTAAAAATTACCAGGTTGAAAACTAAAAATGGAGTTAGTTGCTAAATAACTAGAAATGAATTTTTTTTACTAGTTAATTTTTTAAATGTTTTCAATAGCCAATTAGCTAGTTTAAAAGCTTAAAGGAATCCCACATCTGTGTCAGTAAAGCCACCTTGTTAAGCTAAGACGTCTCAACCCCCCACATACAGTCACCACATCAGCCACCATCCCAATGACCACTGATTATTGAGCACTTACTATGTACCAGGTTCTGTACACGTTACAATCCTCAAATAACCCTGTGGAGTTTGCATTGGATTTCGATCTCATAGACGAGGACACTGAAGCAAAGAGTTGTTACTGGCCCCAGGCCAGCATGGTTTATGTTCGTGGTCCACCCTCTGCTCACCATTTAGTGCTTGCTGGAGCCCAGAGGAATCTGCAAAGTCTCGTTTCTGATCGCCTGTCCTGGCTTGACCTTGGTTCTGAACCCACAGGGCGTCATGAATCAATGGAGAGGCCTGTGGGTCTGAGCACCTTGGTGGGCGACCCCTGGGTATTTGCACGTTATATGACCTGGGGCAAGGAATGGTAACTTTCTGAGTCTCGGCTTCCCAGTCTAGAAAGTGGAGGCAGAATGACCTCGTTGTGTTGTGGTTGGTAATAAATGACATTAATGATAACTGTGTCTGGCACATTGCTGACACTAAGTTGTTTTTATTTACATAGCTCTTCCTTCACATGTTGCAAAAGGCTTTTGAGTTCAAGGAAATGATAGATGATGATGTGGAACTCAAGTGTCCCCAACCCCCTGGATGGTGTTTTTCCAAGTATGCTGCATGGGCCACTTCATCTGGGTGACGTGGAGGGCTTGTAGAGCACACAGATTCCAGGGTCCCACCCAGTCCTCCCGAATCTGAGTAGTGGGGCAAGGCCCAGGAGTCTGCCTTCTTAGGAACCTCCCTCATCTGGTGATTCTTACGCCCACCAAGTCTGAGGACCCTGCAGCATCACAAGTCGGTGGTGACAAGCAGAGCCCTGGGGCAGCGGGTTAACACAGGTGCAATGGGCTGGTTGCTTGTGGCCCTCAAATCTGTAAGGTGAGATCTAATCTCCAATGCAATGGTGTTAGGAGGCGGGCCTCTGGGAGGTTGTTGGGTCATGAGGGTGGAGCCCCTGTGATGGGATTAGTGCCCTTATAAGACATGACAGGCGAAAGACGCTCTCCCTCTGCCGTGTGAGGACACAGAGAGGAGGCTGTCTGGAAGCCAGGAAGCGGGCTCTCACCAGGAACCAAATCGCCAGCACCTTGATCTTAGACTCTCCACTCTCCAGAACAGTGAGAAATAAATGTCTGTTGTTTGAGCCACCCAGTTCGTGGTATTTTTATTACAATAGATCAAACTGACTGAGACAACTGGAAAAAGAAAGTTAAATCAAAGATCCTTGGAATGCATAATCTCCTTCTACCCTCATAGGAACCCGGAGAGGAGAGGGGACAGCCTTTATCACAGGCCTCAGTTGGAAGGAGGGAGGACGAGGACTAAGCCGGCCAAACAATCCCCCTCTGGCTCAGGGCTTTGCCCCCTTGCATCCCCTGGGACACGATAGTGAAATAATGGTTAATTCTTCTGACCTTGAGGGAGCAGGGTGATGACTCAGCTACTCGCAGCGCCTTCCCCAGAGTCTGCCCCGACTATCCGAGCCCACACTTCTCTTAACTTGCAAACCGTCACAGAGCTGCGTTTTTAGAAGGAAAACACCCCAAGCCATCAGTGTGCAGCGAGTTGTCTTATAAAGGCACCAAGTTGTTGAGGAAAGAGCCAGAACTTCAGAAGCAGCCTTCCATCACTGATGCACCAACCCACACGCACCGGCCACCTGCTCTCAGCCAGGCACCATGTGGGGGACGGAGTGGTGGACACAAAGATGTGGTCCTTGCCCTCCTCGTGGAATTGATAATCGTGTGTGTGTGGGGGGGGGGAGGATACCAACAAGTTACAAAGGACTTACTGCATGGTCTGATAAGTGGTGTGTTAGGACAAAGATGGAAGCAAGAGAGACGAGGACCCTGAAGGGAACAAAGGAACTTATAGCAGAGAGAGAGAAAAAGAGAGAGAGAGAGAGAGACAGAGAGAGGGTATGAAGGAATGAGAATGGACGGGGCAGGGTTGAAATGGGGCTGGAGAGGCAGGCCGGGGTAGGCACTGAGCTCCCTTGGGAAGCACGTTAGGGAATTTGTGCTTTCTCCCCCAGAGCCCTGCGGAGCCACTGAAGGATGTTGAGCTTGGCAGGGCATGATCAGGTCTGGCTCTGACTGCAGGGTGGAGAGCGGACTGGAAGAAGCAATGGCCGGGGCAGGCGGTTAGGAGCTGTGTCGTGAATGTAGAAACGGCTGACCTCGCCTCTTGCTGGCTGTGAGCTCAGTTCCAGCCCAGGGCTCTCGTCTCACGTGGGCAGAACGGCCCCCTCAGTGCAGGATTTTGGGGAAGACTGAGCTGTCACACGGGTCCCAGTCCGGCACATTGTGGGCACCATAAATGGCAGAGATTATTCTGTGGCTGCTCTTGGTCTTGTCCTGGGCGTGGTGTCTGGGTGACCTCCTTCATGTCCCCATCAGGGCCCCGGGGGCTGGAAACGCCCTGCCCACGCCAGCATCAGGACCTGTCAGTCGTTCTGCTCCCAGAGGGCCACTTCCGAAGCCCAGGGCTCGGCGACGGAGCAGCTGCCCTCTGATGTCCCTGAGAGTGGCCCTTCTCTGCAGAGTGACCCCCGGCCAGCAGAGGAGGCAGGGCCCCCGCTCTTCCCCAGACTCAAGCCCCGGTTGTTCTCGGAAAATTGTCTTTAGTAGCGACTTGTAGCGCTCGGCTGGCGCCTGGACCGTGAACTTCCCACAGTCCCAGTGCAGAGCTAATGGGACCGGGGGATTTCACAGACTGACCGGTGGGCGTCCCTGGTGGCCTCTTCCCAGGCCCTCCCTGGCGTCCGTCTCTGTGTTTAGGGTTCAAGACCAGAGGTTGCCAAGTTTCTGACTGAGGTCTTTCTGCAGCAGCCGGTCAACATCTTAATAGCTCAACAAGCTGAGAAAAAGAGAAAGGGGTGACGCTCGGGGATCTGTCCACTCCACCGCCGCAGGGCAGAGGGCGAGGCGGGGCCGCCGGGAAGAGACTGTTCCCAAGCATCAGAGAGTGCCGGGCTGCGGGGCCTTCAGAGGGGGCTCCAGTGGGGAACGAGCCTTAGACCCCTCTTAGGGGGTGGGAATTCCGATTAAGCTGGCAGGGAAGAGGAAATCCACCATTTCAGACACGATGAGAGCGACAGTTTACCCACACGGAGTGACTCCTGTCCACTCACTCGCGGTCGCTCGCTGCGCGCCGCTCTCCGTGGAGAGGCCGTGCCCCCCGGTGGCTACGGCCAGGGCATTGCTCAGGCAGCCCCAAGCTCAGGTCTGGCTGTGACCTTCCAAGAGAGGGAGGCCGGCCGGCCCTTGAGCTCGCACCCCCTCTGTAGGATGCGGCGCTGTGGGGAGGAGGAAGTGAGCGAGCGGAAGCCCAGGACTGAGTAACAAGCATGACAACGAAGGTGCGCTGAAGGCGCAACATGGGTTCAGGTAACGAAACAGATACGTGAGGAGTGCCTCCCGCGTGCCCAGTGCCAGAGCTGAGGGTGAAGCAGTGAACAAGACACAGACGTCACTCTAGCGGGAGAAACCCCTGCCCAGGCGCCAGGAAGGGACAGGTGCCAAGAAGAAGCGTACAGCAGGGTGAAGGGGTTGGGGCTCAGGTAGGTGGTCAAGGAGGGTCGAACTGAGGAAGTGATATTGGGACTTGGGCCTCCCGACCACTGTGTCCAGCAGCTCACACCCATTTGGCAGGTGGAGAAGCTGTGGCCAGAGGGGCCCCATGTCCTGGAGGGCTGCTACATGGCCAGGCTTCCTAGCTCTCCGGCTTCTGGTTGGGTCGGCCAACAGGAGGTCCCAGCGCCTGCTCAGAGGGCGGGAGGAGAGAGGGGCTGGGGTATTTACGCCCCTGGTTCCCTCTGGCTGAGCCGGGGTGACAGGGCCAGCATTCCTCAGCCTCTGTCAGGTGACCCCTGGCTGCGGCTCTTGCCAGGTGCTGATAGCCCCTCCTTGGGAAAGGGGTAATGGCTTCTGTGCTTGCTGTAAAGGGTGGGGGTCCCTGCTCCTTGCAGCTCCCACACCTTTGTAAAGAGCCCATCACTAGCTTCTTGATATTCACCCCTTTTGAGTGGGTGCTGTTCCATCCAGGACCTGCCGAACACACAGTGAACAGCAGAACAAATAGAAAGACGCCAGGGAGGGTCCCTATGATGTCACCAAGCTGCCAAAGCCCACCCTCCTCGGGATGTCGTTACCTGAACCAATAATGGTCCTCACGTTGTTTGGAGATGGATTTCCTGTTACATCCAAAGTGACACAGTTACAGAGCAGGGGGGTATCTTGCCCGCCATCCTGCCTCCACTGAGCTCCCAGCATCGGGTTAAGAGAATAGGCTCCAGGTTAGACAGAAGTGGGATCAAATTCCAACCTGGCCCCTTAAGAGCTGTGTGACCTTGGGCAGGTTACTTAACCTCTCTGAGCGTGGTTTTCTTTCCTTTACCCTGGGGATGACAATAGTTACTCCTTCATAGGGTTATGGCTATAGGATACAATGAACTATTTCACAGTGGCCAGCAGATAGCAAATACTCCAAACAGTTTGGTCCAAACTACTTTTCTATCATTATTTTTGCTCATAGAGAACAATTTTGCTGCATTTCCACTACTGAAACGATATAATGGTGCTCATAATTTTTTCTGCCTCAACACACCTATTGGTAAACAGCACTTTGATGTTTTCCTCGAGGGGCGGGGTGTTCATGAGGATTCTGCTTTTGTGACTTGAACATCGCTTCCTCTCCGAATCCCACATTACCTGTGACTCTGTTTCAGTCCACTTCAGAATATGCTGAGTGGTGGCTGTAATTTGGAGGGCACGTCCCAGGACGCTCAGGTAGGACACAGGTTGCTGTCTTCATGTTTCCTCTGTGGGGATGACTTGTCAGCAGGAGTGTACCCAGCAACATCCCTGAGGCCAGCCATCCATGACAGAGGGACCAGCACTGAATGAGGCCGTGATGTTACAACCCGGGACCTCGGAGCATCAGATGGGAAGGCGGCAATGAGTTCCGATGGATGCATTCATTGTTTTCTGAAAGGGATGGAGGTGAGGGTACCAATGATTTTTCCCTTTCCAGGATGTTTAAACATTCTGGATCCATCCAGCCGTGCCTTTATTCAGTAAATGTGTATTGACGCCCTTTACATTCTGGAAACCTTTTTGGGAGCTGGGGATATAGCGGTTAACAGGACAGAAAAATCCAAATCCAGACCTTTCCTCCCTCTGGGACACTCAATTAAAAGACTACAGATTAAACAAGTAGAAAATAGATACACAACTGTTTCTCTGGTCAAGAGGCCACAGTGGAAAATACGGAAGGGCACGAGGAGTCCTCTCCCCCAGAGGCGATCGCTGTCACTGTTTCAGTGTGTTCTCTTCTGTTCTTCCAGTAGATGTGTTTTAAGTACCATCAAGATGATTCTGTGCATGCAGGTTTTTAACCTTTTTTATTGTCAAGTACAACAGATGGAAAGCCACACTAAACAACCATGCAGCTGGATGAATTACTGTAAGGAGAATGTCCCTGTAGCTCCGCCTGGATGAAGAAGCAGAACTTGCCTTCTACCCTCAAAGACCCTCCACTTTATCCCAACCCCCTTCCTCAAAAGGAAACTCCCTTTTATGGCCATAGCTTTCTCGTGTGTCTTTATAGTTTTATTACCCTGGTGTCCTGTCCTAGCCACTATGGTTTGGTCTTGCTCATTTAAAAAAATCTGTTATGGGGCTGGCCCGGTGGCGTAGTGGTTAAGTTCGTGCGTTCTGCTTTGGTGGCCCAGGGTTGGCAGGTTCGGATCCTGGGTGCGGACCTACACACTGCTTGTCAAACCATGCTGTGGTGGCATCCCACATACAAAATAGAGGAAAATGGGCATGAGTTAGCCCAGCGCCAATCTTCCTCAGCAAAAAGAGGAGGATTGGCAACAGATGTTAGCTCAGGGCAAATCTTCCTCATCAAAAAAAAAAAAAATTTGTTATGTCTTTTAACCTACAGTTTCCTCCTCCACCCTCCCCCCTCTTTCACCCCATAATTTGTTATAATCTGTAGGAGAACCCGGGAAAGTCAACCTGTAGAATTTTGCGAGGTCAGGGTTTGGCTGACGGCAGGCTCTGGGACGGGTTAACATGTTCCTTTCTCCTCTGGTTTTCTGTAAATCGGCAGCTGGTCCAGGGGCCTGATGAGACCCAGGTTCAGTCCTTTCAGCTGGGCCGCAGATGACGCTGTGTCCTTTCATCAGGAGGCGGGCTGTCTGCTGTCTTCCTCTGGTGTGAGCAGCTCTTGATGCTCGAGGCTTAGATCCATTAATTCACTGGGGGTTGCAAAATGGGCATATTCTAATTCTACTATTCCTTCTTCATTTATTAGCTGAAATATTTTTATAAAGAGATGTTTCCCCTCACCTACTATCCGATTACTCAGTGGCACAGTTCACAGGAGAAAAATTGGATAAATGCCTGATTCTTTTTCTTCATGCATCAATTTCCAGAATGATGAATTGATTCCCCATCATCCTTCAAAGATGGCCAATTGTTACTTTTTAAATATCATTATGAACTCATTGATCTAAACACATGTGATGGATTTTAATCCACTACAAATAGTATCGTCTTTGAAATTCAAATTGCCGTGTCTTCAGCTACTGGAAGCTTCTTTGAGTCGGCTGTTTTGTCCTTTGACGTGATCCTAGTGCACGTGGATTGTTTTTACACTTTTTCTGGACCCATTGAGCACATTTCCTGCCCTAGACCTCAAATCAGCCATTTCTCCAAGAAGCCCTGGTTTCTCTTAATGGGAAATGGTATTTCGACATTACAGTCCGGATCCCTCAGATGCTCATTGCTCTCAGGTTGGTTACTGTTTTTAGAGCATTTTAGCACTCAGAGTTGGAGATTATGTATTCAAATTCAAATCTAGGACTACAGACTTTTTACTTTATACCCAGGTATTCCAGGCACAGGTGATGAGAGAATTAATACATCCCATACCTATTCCCTTAGTTTATCTCATAGCACACCCACACCAGTCTCAGAATAATGCCAATACCAACACCACCAATATAATCACTGAGAGCAGTTTAATTATTACACGACACTGACAGCAGTTTATCTGTGCATCTGCTCTCCTTGTTCTCTCCCCACTTTTGCACAATTGTGCTAACTCATGTTGATGAGCATATTGCCATCACACATGCTGTTCTCTCCTTTCTAACCCTCTTTACATCAGTTTAAAAGTAAAGAATATTTGATACTCATCATCCGTCTTTATGTCAATGATTCTCCGGTCATTTTGGTTGTTTGAAATGAATCTCATCCTCGAATAGATTCCTTGGGAAGAACTCATGGGAAGGATATTCTCTGATTTCTTACATGTTGATTCCAGTTTGCACCCTTCACACATACAAGTCAGCTTGTGGAATCTAGAATCCTTGGCTGATGACTTCTTTGAATGCCTTAGAAATATTATTCCATTGTCTTCTGGCATAAAACATTGTTGTCAAGAAGTGTGAGGATGAGCTAATTTTCTTTTCTCTGATAAATCACTTGCTGCTTTTGCCTAGATGTCCAATGGACTTTTTTCTTTAAGGTCCTATAATTTTACTTTATGACTCAGTGATGGTCTTTCTGGGCCGATATTCTGAGGTTTTTACACTGTTCTCTTGCAGTATGTAATTTCAAATCACTTTAAAAAATGGAGGTATAGTTTACATAGTAAAATCCACAAAGTAAAATCCATGATAAAATCTTTGTCTTGTACATTTCTATCAACTTTGACATGGTCATGTAACCACCCCCGTGATCAAGACAGAAAACAGTTCCATCATTCTATCAATACATAGATTCTCATCTCCTTGTATTCTGCAGTGTTTTCTTGAATTACCATTTTTAGTATTGGTTTCATTTCTTTGCTTTGGTGGTCTTACTCAGTCAGTGACTCCTATTATCTCTTCATTAGATCTTCTCTGCCAGTCTTCAATAGCCGTCATTTTTTTCTGAAATCCTTTTGATCTCTTCTTTTTGTTGTTGTTTTTTCCTCTTTCTTTGCTTTTTTGGATATTTTCAATTACTATGTATACAAGTTCATTAACATTTTCTTCTGTTGTGTCTAATCTGCTGTTAATCTCATCCAGTGTATTTGTCATGTCAAACATAGTTATTTTCATCTCTAGAAGTTTGATTGGGTTCTTTTTATATTTTCCATGTCTCTCCTTAATACTTTCCTCCATCTTCTGATATAGAATATAGTCATAATAACTTTTCTATCTTGTCTACTAATTCTATCATCTGTCTATTAATTAGCTTTTTTCTCACTGTTTTCTGGATTTAAATTGGAATTATAGATTTTACCTTGCTGAGGGTGCTGGATAGTTTTGTATTCCTTTAATTCATGAGCTTTGTTCTGGAATGCAATAATGTTTCCTGAAAACATTTTGATCCTTTTGAAGTCTGTTTTCAGTCTTTGTTAGATGGGACTAGAATAGTCTAGGGTTACTTTGGCCCGAGTACTGGAGCCATGCCCTCTGAGTGCTCTACCCAGCGTCCTGTGACCTCCCGGGTTTTCCATTCTGGCTGCTGGTGATCCCCACCCCTGAGTGGACTCCAGGAACTTTTCTGCCTTTTCGTCTCTGGTGGTTCTGCCCTAGCTCTGGGTCATTTCTTCACACGCATGCGCTGATCAGCACTTACCTAAAGACTTGAGAGACACCCTTCATAGCTTTCTTGAATTTTCTCTCTGTGCAGCTCTCTCTTCTCTGCTGCACTGCTGTGGGTTCTAGCCATTTGACCTTCCTGGATTGTCGACTCTGTCTTCCCATCTCAGGGAGGGTGCCAAGCTGTTTGGGTTCCTCCTCCTAGCACGACGCCCCAGGATCTCTTCGGTCAGTAAGAGGGGCACTCCGAGGACTCACCTTGATGTTCGTTTTTTTCTTTTCTTTTCTCAGGGAATCACTGTCGTGTGCTACCTCTTTTCCAATGTCTGGAAATTATTGTTTCAAGTGTGTTATTTGGCTTTTCAGTTGTTTGGGGCATGAACATAAATCTGTTCTCTTTACACCATCTTGGCTGCAAGCCCTTTATTTCTGAGTTTAGAATTTTTTATCCTTTTCACGCTCTGTTTCTCTTAAGGCATCATTTGCTGTGTTTAGTCACTCTTGTATTTCTTATAGTTTAGCCTTTACTTCTGTAATTATTATTTTCTTTTATTTCTAATTCTTTCCTAAGTTCTGTCACTTCATTTCTGAGTTTTTTCTAATTCTTATTTATACTGTCTTTTTATGTCTTGAATCATTTTGTTTATATTTTTTGCTCCATTTTGAAGTAGAAGGTCACAGTTGGCCTGATTTCATTTCTGTGGGGATGTGACCCTGGTTTTCAGTCTATTTCAGTGCATTATAACTCTGCGTGGGGTTTGACCTCAGTGCTGTTCTGTTACTCATTTCCACGTGAGATTAGTTTTCCTGAACTTATAGAAAGGAGTGTGGTCCCCAGATCGTCCTTTTCTGCTATTTCCACGTAGTGTTAAACGTTATGGCAGCTTGCCCTTTGTGAGTTCCTGGTTCTGCTCCCACACCTGCCTTTGTCCAGACTGTCTCTTTCCTCTGTCTCTCTTGCTCCTGTACTGGTCAATCTAGATTCCACTCCTAGCGGCTCCTCATCAGTCTGGGTCCTATCTTGGAAGGGAACCCTGGCGGATTAATTTCAAGAGTTCATAGGGCCCTTTAGTAGCTTCACCACTAACCACCAGCGTGACCTGGGGTGAATTACTTAGCCTCTCTCTGCCCAGTTTCCTTATCTGCAAAATGGGGATAATCAGGGTACTAGCTAATACAATTCTTGTGAAGATGAAGTGAGATGATGTATTCTGAATGCTTGGCGCTGGGCAAATGCTCGCCCTGAACTCTTCAGCTCAGCCGGAGGTCTACAAAGGGGAGAAGCACAGAATGTGAACGTTTGTGCTGTGAGTTCTCAAGTGCTGACCATCTGAGGGCCTGGTTAGATGGGCTGGAGGGCAGCAGACATGCCTTCTACCATTCGTGTTTGAGTTGAGGCTGGCCCGTTTCCTCTGGGTCCTGAGGCTGCAGCACCCTAGTGATGCCTCTTGGCCTAATTTTGTAGATTTGGAGGTAAGGAGTTGCAAGAGGTTAACCCACCGCACCAGAGAGAGGAGCATGATTTTCCACTCAATTCTGCTTTTTTCAATAAAATTTCTTATTAAAACCACCAAGATATACTTCAAGGAAATCCATAGTCTTGCTTAATAGAAGTCCCAGTTCAACAGAGAAACATAAACAACTACATACAAAAAGGTACCTCACTTAATCCTTAACTCTTCTGAATTTTAATCGTTTTCCATTTTCTTCATCCTTTTAATAGAGGGAATCTTAAACTCCCAGAGACAGGAAGTGGTGTACAAAATTTGGCCAATCCATCCAAACCCAGAGACTGAGTCATAGTAATTTAGACATTGCCGAGCCCTGGAAGCTTTCTTCATGGCCTCTGAACCAGTACACATCTGAAACAATGTCCCCTAAAACCAAGTAATTACCCAGATGTTCTCCCCCTTCCTTCTCTCTAGGTCTCTGTCTTCCTCTTTCACGCCCACCGGCAGTACAGAAAGGGGTTGTTATTCACTCGTTCATCTCTCTGTTTGTTCAAGGTGTATTTATTGAGCACCTACTGCATGCTGGTCACTGGGCTGGTGGAACAGGGCAGACGAGGTACAGTCCCTGCTCTCCTAGAGCTTACAGTCTATGAGAAGATGGAAAATAACCAAGGAAGCAAATGCGTGATCAAAAATTGTGATAACAACTCTGTGATTGGAAGGAAATGGATTTGGGGGAGAATGTGCAAAGGGGTCCCAGAGGTGGTGACATTTAAGCTGATTGCGAAAGAGCAGAAGGATCCAATTGTGGGGCAGGAAGGGATTCCAGGCAAAGAGGTTGGCTTGGCCAAACACCCTGGGGCAGGAAATGGGACTGAATCAAGGCCAGTGTGTGGCATTCAGTGTGGACAGAGGAGAACAGTGACAGATGAGCTTGGAGGCTTCATCTGTGGCTTTAGATCTTAATCCTGAGGACAAAGGGAGACCATTGAGAGAGTTGAAGCAGGAGAGTAAGACAACACATTAAATTTTCTGAGAAGATCGACTGTGGTGTGGAGGATGGATTGGACAGAGGGAAAGCATAAACAGGGAGGCCGGCCAGGCAGAGAGTACGCCTGTTCAGAAAAGATGGTACCGGCCTTGCCCAGGGGGTCAGTGAGAAGTGAAGGGCTTGGGTGGGTTTTGGTGGTAGAGGAGATGGGTTTGTGGCGTTAGCAGAAGGAGCCTTGATTCTGTCATTGGATCTGCCAGTGGGCAGGTGGATGGACCTGGGAATTTCTCATTCCTTTTTTTTTTCCAATTTTAAAAATTGTGGTGAAATTCACATAACATAAAATTTACCATCTTAGCCATTTTTAAGTGTACAGCTCAGTGGTATTAAATATGTTCATAATGTTGTGCAACCATCACCACCATCCATCTCCGTAACTCTTCATCCTCTAAAAGTGAAAATCTGTGCACCTAACTCCCCATTCCTCCTTCCTCTCAGCACCTGGAAACCACCATTCCACTTTCTGTCTCTGTGATTTTGACCACTTTAGGCATCTCATTTAAGTGGAATTATACAGTATTCATCTTTTTGTGACTGGCCTATTTACTTAGCATAATGTCCTCAAGGCTTGTCCATGTTGTGGCATGTGTCAGAATTTCCTTCCTTTTTAAGGCTGAAAAAGTACTCCGTTGGCTGCATACACCACATGTTGCGTCTCTGTGTTCCCAGCCTCAGTCCTGGTAGGTGTCACTCCATGTATTCCATTAACGGACGGAAAGATGCGTGGATGGATGAATGGATAAATGAATGGATGGACTGTTGGGTGGATCCATAGGTGTATGGATAGGTGGATAGATGGATGGGTGGATGCATAGATGGATAGATGGATGGGTGGATGCATAGATGTGTGTATGCATGCATGGGAGTTGGATGCGTGGATGTGTGGATGGATGTTGAATGGTTGGATGGATGACGGATGGAGGGATGATAGATGGATGGGTGGGTAGATGAATGGGTAAGTGGATGAGTGGGTAGGTGGATGATAAACGAGTGGATGGCACAGTGAACGCATGTATGTACAACGGGTGCGTGGATGGACGCAGGGGTGTATTGGTGCATGAACAGCCTTTCTGCAAGAGGCATTTCCTGGAATTTGTTGACCACAGATGGAAAGAATGTGGTTTTCTAGATTCTAGGCAGCATGGGATAGAGAAGAGGTCTCAAACCAGAGGCCTGGGGCCATAGTCAGTCTGCAAGTGGTGTATCCCTTCAACAAATGAGTAGGCAACTTTAAAAGTGAGATTATTTCCCACAAAAATCCAGATTTCTTGACTCTCCTGGAAGTCTCGTGAGCTCTGGCCTCCCTGGGCCACATTCTTCCTAAAGACAAGCAGCTGGAACTGGGGGTGGGCCTCCCCGCTCGAGGGCGGGGGGCGGCCCGGCTCCTCAGCTCCCTGCATGCCCACCCTCCTGCCTCTCTCATCTGTTCACAGCAGAGTCAGCCACCCTGGGGTGGTGGGTTTGGGGTCAGAGGGGGCTGGGTCAAAGCCCCATCGTATTCTGTGTCCTTAGGAAAGTCACTTCCCCTTCTTGTCCTGCGTAAGGGGCAGAGCTCTGGCAGCATTCGAATCAGCTTTTGCCAAAGTGCATCCCTCGTGCTGGCTACTCATCCTCGCTTTGCTTTGGTTCCTCATCTGAGATATGGGTGTGCACTATTATTATTAGAACGTGCTGAATCCAGTGAATCCTCCAGTGAGGTTGGCGTCTTATTATCCCTACTTCAGGAGGAAACTCAGTCTTCCCATGTCCACCCAGCTGGAAATGGCAGAGCTGGGATCCAAGCCGAGGCTCCTGTTCCCAGAGTCCCTGTCTGCGTCCTACAATAACGTGCATAAAACGCTTATCGGAAGGCCCCTCTGAGCTGTCATTTACTGTCATTTGCTGACAAACCTTGGGACAGGCGGGTTGACCTCGGGTCCTTTCTTTGTGGAACATCCCGACATAAAATCTCTGGAATGTGCTCCTTCCTCTCCCTCCACACTCCAGTCACCGTTGCTGGACTATCCTCTTTCCCACACAAAGGGCCTGGTGGGCTCTTGAACAGCGTGTCAGAGCAGAGGCCTGCGTTCCCAGCCTCCGGGGAGCCCAGGGACTGGCCGGCACGTTGGATGCTGCCCAGCTCCACAGCGCTTCCCAGCCAAATGTGTCCAGCTGACCGTGTTCCCAGGGGAGAGTGTCTTTCCCACGGCCACAGGGGCTCCGGGAGCAGCCTCAGCCACCAGCTCACCTCTGAGGCCCTCCCAACGGTGGCCCTTCCTCCTCGGGAGGGAGTGGGGCACACAGATGAGAGCTGGGCCCGGGCCTCAGTGTCTTCTAGGTTTGGCGAACAGCAACTTGACTTTGGGCAAATGCCTTCTCTTGTCTGAGCCTCTCTCTTCTCTGTCAGCTGGGATTGGTCACGCCTGCCTCTAGGGGATTAACCAAGGTGCATTCAACAAGCCTTTCTGCCAAACCCGCCTCAAACCACGTCTGCCCCAGGAAAGGCCCCTAAATTCACACACACCCCCTTGTGCGATGGGTCGCCATGCTGTGGAGACTGCAAAGTCATTGAGCTGGTAAGTTCTCTTCTGGGCATAAAAGCCAGACTCCAGCCACCTGATGTGACTGTTGGGCCTCACAGTAAAAGGACACAGGGCCCCTCTTTTGTGACGCTCTCTGCTGGCAGAGCAAAGATGGCTCACTTCAGAAAGAGTGTGTATTTCTGGAGCTGAAGCTCAAGAGGACTAAAAACATCACCCCTGGGCAGAGCGTGGTGAAGACAACGAAAACCTCCCCCTGGGGCTGTCCTCACATAATGAGATCAAAAGGAAATAAAAACAAATAACACCCAAAATATGATCGGCATTATATAAAAAGTCAGTACATGGTAGTGGGGTCCTAAAATGAAAAAAAAAGAGAACTAATAACTAGACAAATATATGACACAAATGTCGGATCCCTTTAAGACTCGGAGACGGAGGTCTCCAGGTCACCAAAGGAAAGGTGGTTTCATCTAGAACAGCAGTCTTTGCCCTCACACACTAACTGTTATTATCTTGTATTAACGGGGCTGTCAACAAGGAGTCTTAAAACCAAAGGCCACCAGCCACTTGTCTTCATTTTACATTAGTGGGCTGAGTAGAAGAAGACTTCTCAAAGCACTTCTTGCCCATCTGTTTTGAACCGATAGATTAAGAAGACATAAAGTGTGGACTTCTCTGGAAGACCTGCTCTTTGTTGGCGTGAAGCTCCTCCGGTCTCATCATGAAGTCCATATGTGTCCCCTCCACCACAGAGCATCCTTTGGGATTATGCTATCTGTCGTCCCTAAGAAACTCCCGCTGAGGGTGATAAGTATCCTTCCAGAAAGATGACCATAAATATCCAGCCCATGTCACAAGACGTGGTTGCTAGCGTTCCTATCATGACCGCTGGGGAGCGGGAAGGTCTGCCCACTGTGCCCGCCTCAAAAGAGGTCACGGGGGATGGTGGGCTGTGGCCCCTGCCCCGGGGGATGCAGTGAAGGGAGCGGGACGCCTCCCTGTTGGAAAGAGTCACTGGCTGTGGGCCCAACACTGTGGGACCCGTCCAAAAGGGAGGCCCAGAAATACTCAGACTTTAAAAAGAAGAAATCTCACCAGAAGAAGGTTGAAGGTTGAAATCGTGGGCGATTTCTGACTGATGTTTCATACGGCTTTGGGTAGGTAATTGTGATGGTTCATTTGAGGTGTCCAGCTGGAGGCCCCAGTCCCCAGCTATCCAATCACTCACTCTTCTCGGTGCTGTGGTGGGGGTAGGGGTGTTTTTTAGATGTCATTAATGTCCATAATCAGGTGACCGTAAGTAAGAGAAACTCCTAGATGGCCTGGGTGGGCCTGGCCCAATCAGTTGCAAGACCGTAAAAGCAGGGCTCAGGCTCTCTGGTGGAGAAGAAATTCCCCCCTTGGACAGCTGCCTCGGCCCACGCCTGAGGGTTCCAGCCCTTCCCGACGGCTGCCCCACGGATTCCGGACCTGCCTAGGCAGCCCCCACGGTCACCCAACCCCACGTCTTGCAATAAATCTCTTCTTTGTCTCCTAGTGGCTCTCTTTTGCTGTTTGAACCGTGACTGGTACAGGCAATAGAAAAAAATCTTTTCACTGATCTCTTGAGCTGTGTCTTGAAATTTTCATCTCATTGCTAGCTTAAAGCAACCCAGGCCTTTGCACCCCGGCTCTCCCCATGCTGGCCGCTCTGCCTGGACAGCTCTGCGGGCTGGCTCTCCACATGGCTGGACACTCTTTATAGTCAGGTTGCTGCGGGCAGTCCACCTGCTCAGGGGGCTAAAGTGTCCCCTCCCCCAGGGTCATTCTCAGCCAGACCCCCTGGTATATTTCCTGCTTTGCACTTGTCTTTGCCTTATCTGACGTCACCTTGTTGATGTATCTGCTTCCTTGTTTATTGTCATCTCCCCTCCCTTGTATCATGTAAATCCCCTGGACCGTGTCTATTCTCTTTCTGCTCTATCCAAATTGTGTGTGCCAGGGTGGTGCTCCATAACAACTGTGGAACAAATGGATGAGTGAATGACCTGGAGGTTGGACAGGTGAGGGGTAAGGACCAGGGCCAGCCCTATCTCGTCCTGGTTCCTGCTTTTGCCCCCTGCATTCTGGGGAAGAGCATCGCCACATCATGGCCTGCCCTCCAGCCCAGAGGCTGCAGCCAGGAATTCAGATTCAGAGGCATCTTGGAGGGGACACATGGCTGCCTTGCTGCAGTGCCCGGCTGGGCTCCAGGACGTCCCTGCCCTGGCCACTGGGCACCTGCCTTCCCTCCACCTCACGTAATTCCCATGGAAACTTTCTGGTCTGCAGCAGGATGCTGATGACTCTGCGACCACAAAATGTGCACAACCCACTGGTTCTGATGGGGATACTTTGTTTTCTGTTGAAACAGTGGGCTGGACACGGCAAGAGAGAGTGTAGCCCAGCCCAGGAAGTACTTCAATGGACTTGAACCCGGTTCCTGGCCGGGACTCAGAGCTCACGAATCAGGCTGGGAAAGCAGTGAGTTCAGGGTCTGCAGAGATTTCAGGGCTCAGAGCCAACCCTTAGCTGAGCCCAGGCCGTGCGTCAGGAGGTTTTTATTCCTCAAGCATGGAAGGTTCTGGAGAATTTCCTCCATCTTCACTCCACACAGAGACCACACATCCCATAATAATAAAACGCTCCCACAGGGACTGCACAAGTTCGCACACATGACCTCATGGTTCTCCCCAAGGGCCTGGTAAGGGAGCACCGTTCCCACGGTACAGATGAGGAAACTGAGACTCAGAGAGGTGAATGTCTTGCCCAAGGGCTGGCTGATGGGATGGGAGCCCAGGTGTTCTGACCCTGTGGAGATGTGGAGAGGATTTTATGAGTTGCAGGGGCACAGGGTGTACCCTTCCAAGGAGGGAAGAGGAGGAGCCCCTCACTTCGTGCATGGCGGGGGGCTTTGTGGGACCCCTCGGAGAGCTCTTCGTGCATCCCTGCCTCTGGAGGGCTCAGGGCACTCACGCCTGACGGGGCAAAGGTGGCCTGGGTGGGCTATTTCTGGGAAGTCGATGCTGCATGAATCCCGGGCGTGAGGATTCCGGACCCTATTAGGGAAAAAGAGCCCCTCTCCAGGACACTGGCCCCCGGGGTGCTCCCAGGGCCAGAGCCAGCTAGGAGAGGCCCTGTTCCCCCCCAGAAGTTTCAGGCCATTGGTGGAACCTCTGCTGAGCTCCAACTCCGCCCCGAGGGAGAGGCCCAGACTGTGAGGGCCATCCACCTTGCCTCGCCTCCCAGCCCTGCTTTGCCCCTGGGCCCGGCCGAGGGCTCCCCAAGTGCACGCAGCCAGCTCACTGCAGGCCCATCGGGAAGCAGGTTCATATTAAATCAAGGAGTGAGTTTTGGTTCTTGCCCAGGGCTTTGTCAATCGCTCAACGTGACTGTGTGTGTGACTGACTTTGACCACAGGGCCTTCTCCTGCGGGAGTGTCCAGGAAGGCCACCGTCCCTGTCTGAGCTCTCATCTGGTTGGGGCAAGGCTCTGACCCAGCGGACACGTTGAAAGGGCTGGTGGGCAGCAGAAATAAGGTGGGCTCCGTGACTAAATCTTCATGTCCGGGTAGTCCTGTCCACCCAGCTCCCCCGGCTGGGGCTTCCTGAAGGCGGGCCGCGTGTTGACGCAGCACCCTGCCCAGCGCTTGGCACATCATAGGCCTTAAAAAGGACTTACTGAGCAAATGAAGAAACGTGATTGTCCGGTGGGTCTGCCATTGTGGATTATCTTGACGCGAGTGGATGTCGTCACTGTCGATCCTCAGGGGAAAAAGCCAATCCTGGAGCAGGGACGAGAGGTCAACATGGGGTTAGGGGAGGGGGACCCACCTCCCACTGCTCTGGGGTGCAGTCCCCCCAGCTCGGCGAGGTACAGCCCCCTCCCTGAAATGATTTTGGTGGTGGGGGACGAAACGCGTCCAGCCACAGGCAGTGGGACAGGAGGGCCAAGTGGGCTGCCCCAAAGGGAACCATGGGAGGCACTGTTTCCGTGTCACCTCCCTTCTCTGTCTCTGGATGTGAGTCCCACTATGATTTCTCTCCACCTTTTCCTCCCTCCCTCCCACGTTACTGAGTGCCTTCCAGGTGCCAGGCCTCGTGCTGCCCCGGGACGGAGGTCCCTCTGGCTCCTCCTGGGGCGCACCCCTCCAGGTGTCCTATGTGTGAGCCGCAGTCCCGCCAGGAACCAGGCCCTCGGAGAGCGGTGCTGGGGGTGGGGAAGGGGACAGGCCTGAGGGAGAACGGACCACAAGTCTCAGGGTCAGAATTCAGGCCAGTGCAGTAAAACCCGGTGAGCAAAGGGGGGCGGGAAGATGTGGGGTCACATTACCAAGGGCTTGTGTGGGGGGCTTTGCTTTTGTGGGCAATGCAGCGGCTTTAGCCGCGCAGTGATGAGCGCTGATGTTTTATCAAAAGGCCTTGTTTGAAGGAAGCCCCACCTTAGTTGGAGACACAGCTGGCCCCTGCGAGGGGCAGCAAGAAAGTCTGTTCCCACGAGTGGGCCTGCCCAAGATCAGACTTTGCAGAAGGAGACCACAAAACCACCCCCTCCCATCTGACTCACCCAGGGCACCTCCTGGGGAGAGGATGTTCTCCTTGTGTCTCTTTGGGGGTGGCCTCTGGAGGGGACCACCCCGCATGACCTCCGACTGACCCGTCTCCTGCCCCAGTCCATGCGGTTGGGTCGTCTGAATGGCCAAGGGATGAACTCATCAGCCACCTCCCGCAGGGCCACTGTGTGAGCGTGTCTGCCACTTAATCAAGGGATAAGCACGCTGTGTTCCGGGGCTGGGCCCGCCAACATCCTTGATGAGTAACTGGAACAGTGGAGGGGACGGGGAAGCGGTAACAATGCCACCCTTGTTCTTTTGTTCCCGAGTCCCAGAGCGCCAGGTCTGCAGGCCAGGCTGGGCTGGGCTGGCAGCCGCCGCCGCCGGGAAACCGCCCCACAGCCTCCGTCATCGCAGCAGGAGGGCCGGGGACAGGGCCAGTGCCCCGGGGACGGCACCTCCGCAGCCCCACCAGAGGCTCACAGAACAAACATCTCTTCTTGTCTGCAAACCACAGAGGCTCCTTTCTGCAAAGCGACTGGGCGTACATGCCCAGTGGAGGGCATTCGGGTTCATGTATGCATTCATTCATTCATTCCCTATTCACTCAATATTCATCCAGCCCCTTCGGGGACTTTACCTAAAAGATGAAAATGAGCAGTTAACGCTTAACAGATCCGCATTTTTTCCACGTTGGGCTGAGAGTGTCAGACTTCATTATCACATTCAGTCCTCACAACGTGCTTAACCTCAGAGGCCTGGGGCCAGGTGGCTGGGTCTGGACCCTCCCCACCTCCCCGGATGGTCTCCCTCACCTCTGTGACATGCATTAGGGGAGGATATTAGATAGTTCATTCGGTGTTTATTCATAGAGACAAAAGTATACCTTAGAGGTATACTATAGTTAATAATTTTGATCCTAAAGGTGGGTAAAAAAATGGAAAGATAGAGAATATACTTTCTCTTCCATGAGATACCCAAGGGATAGTTACCAAAAAAAAAAAAAAGCCATAAATAACCATATAACTTCAATAAATTCCAAAAAAAGAAATAATGCAGACATATTTTGACCATAATATTGAAAAACCAGACAAAACTAATGAAAAAAATGGTATTCAAAAGAATGTAAGCATTTGTGATTCACTCGCTTTGGAAACTGTCAGAGTATCTCTCAGTTCTAGAGCTGAACACACGTCCGCCCTCTGGCCCAGCGATTTGACTCCTTGATGCGCGGGCCTGGAGAAACGCCGGCTCGGGGCTGCAGAGCCGTGCCGTGTTGCAGCCGGCTCACACTAGCGACACCCAATTGTCCGCGTCCCCTCCCAGCCCCACTTTCAGTGACGTTGCGCTGGGAGCTTGAAGTCAGCCGTGGGGAGGATTTACACCGTGGAAGTGGGCAAACACCACTCGGGGCTTTTTTGTGAAGAGCCATTGTTACACCCTCGTCAGCACACTGCTGATCAAAAGTCAGGAATGGAATGATCATGGCAGAGCCATTCGTAATGGCCCCAAACTGGGCACTGCCCGGTGTTCATCAACGGTGGAAGGATAAATAAATCACAGTATCTTTTCATGAACCAGGACGCTTTGCAGCAACGAAAGTGAGCACACGCCGTCACATACAGCAGCACGGACGAATCTCGAAGACACAAAAGAATTTGCATTTTAGGGTTCCATTAATGGTTTTGAATGGTTCCATTCAAAAACAGGCAAAACATCTATGGTGTTAGAAGTTACGATAATGGTTCTCCCTGGATGGGGTGTGTAGGGCATGCCTGGAAGGGGCACAAATGGGGTTCTGAGGTGGTGGCAACATTCCGTTCCTGTATCTCCATGCTGGTTACATGGGTGTGTTTACCTGGTAGAAATTCACTGAGCTGACATTTATGATTTGATACGTTTTTGCAAATATGTTAATTCAACAAAAAGTATATAAACATATAAGATTTATAAGTAAAATAAAACATGACAAACTAAACTAAAAATTATCTCCTAAATAACTCTTGGGCCAAAGAGAACACCACCAATGAGCTGGAAAATAGTGTTTGTCCTAGGTAATTAACCATAGGCAGGTGCAAACACTAACCATGAGACTTTTCATTGCACAGGGCTTCAGAATAGTGAAACAGTGAGTATTATCTATGTGTTAACAAAGGAAATTGGGTAAACAGATCATGGCCCAGTCATACAATGGAATATTATACAGTTATTAAAAATTATATCGTACAGAAAAGTATTTGATGATATAGAAAGGTTCATAATGTATTATTAATTGATAGGTTTTTTAAATATGCATTTTATACAAGGAAAATAACTGGCTAGAAATACATCAAAATATTGACAGTTGTTATCTCTGGATGATGGAATTGCAGGTTACAAAATTATCTTTTATCCTCTTTTGCATTTTCCAAATGCTCTGCTGTGAATATGTATTACTATTGTAATCCCCCCAAAGTTTATTTAAAACAAGATAGCTTTATTATTATTCTAGCACCCAGAATGTACCTCATAGAGAATAAATTCCCAGTCGACATTTCTCAAATGAATGAGTGATTGATTTCTAGGGTAAAATCTGAGTGCTATGGGAGAAGACAGAGTGACGGGACCACTTACCAGGTGTGATAGGGACAGGGACATTTCCACCGTGGCTGTGGGAGGTGTAGCAGGGGAATAATAAATGTGGAAGGAGAGGAGTATGGAGAGGACTGTGGTAGATGGAGACTGGGGCAAAACACTTTCCAGGTTTAGAAACAGCTTGACCAGAGCAGAGAGATTTATACGAGTGTAGTTTCTGAGATCAAGAGAGAGTCTTCACACCCTCTCAATCTTTCGAGACTCCTGGGGCTTACAGAATGGTGGTATAGTTCATCCGTTCACATTTAATAAATACTAATTTATGCACAGAAAGCAAGACAATGCCAGCTGGAAGTGGCTTGTGTGAGTTAAATATTTAGAAAATTCGCAAGCACTTCTTAAACCACCGGTGGCCTGCAATCAGCCATAGTGGAGTATTTACACCATGGAAATTGGTGAACACTACAAACCAGGGGATTTCCACCCCTTTATTCTGGAGAGCTGGTTTACTAGCACATCCCTGGGTATAATCTGCACTGTTCACAGATAATTGCAGCACTCAAAAAACCGACTAATTCTGAGCGTGTCCTGCTGGTAGGGCAGTATTTAAGATGACTGTGCACATCTTCTTCTTCCTTTCCTACCAGGGTGTCACTGCCAAATAGGGGTCCTCTACTCGCCGCAAAGATAAGCCGACAGTCCAGAGGCGAGGTGGTAGGAGAGAAAGGGTCTTTTATTATTACAGTTTGCTAGCAAGGGGGAAGATGGCGGATGAGTGTCCATAAAGAACCATCTTAAAACTACAGACTTTTGAAGCAGTTATATAGGGCAAATGGGCTGACAGAAGGGGGGTCTCGGAATGCGACCATCCTGTTGTGTAGTCCTCAAGATGCCGGATCATCCCTTTTCCTTCTCACCAGTGACGGATACCAGCAGAGGTCACCTTCCTGGAGGTCGCTACATTCCTGAGAAAACTTAAAGAACAAAGTTACCGCCTTATCACAGCAGGGAGGTCTATATACATACATGTACATACATATATACAAGCCAAGGTCAAGAAAGTAGCAGAGCATGCATTCTGCTCACAAGCAGGTGTGGACTACATGCAAACTAAAGCATTGCTGACTCAGAAAGGGGGGTCTTGTGGATCAGGGTCGTTTACAGCTCCAACATGGTTCCCTTCTGCAAGACGGCGTCCCTTATGCTCACTTATGCTGACCTGTGACTACATATCTATCACAGCTATTTGAGCAGCGCTAACAAGGGCAGCTCTGTGATTGTGTGAAGCTTCCGAGGGAGGTTCAGCTTGGGCCAAACGGCCATTTTGCATATTTTCTCCCGCCCACTGCCGCCTCCACAGGAGGGAGACCCCACGCCACCAGCCCCCACGACCCGAAGATTCCTGGCATCTCTTCCCACACCCAGGCCTGTCCACCGGTTGGTTCCTGTGGTTAATCTGCTGCAGCTGAGACTGTGGGTGGGGTGGGGTGGGGGCAGACCACGGCCTTCCAAGGGCCGCAGCTGCTGGCCTGAGCCTGTCTGCCGTTCTGGCTTGTGGAATCCTAAGGGCAATGGCGCCTGGCTGTGCTGCGGGCGAATGCCTCCATGCGCCCGGGAGAGGTGAGCTGCAGGACAATTCATCACTCACTCCTCACACAGTGACTTCCTTTTAAGCTGCAAGTCAAAGAGCTGAGTTAGCTGTGCAACAGGAGGAAGGCACTTTCTGGAGAGAGGGGCTCCCCCCGCCCCGCTCCCCCCCATTCTCGCCTTCCAGGGAACCGCAGCCCTCCCTGCCCATGCTGGGCTGGAACTGCAGGGCGAGCAGCCACCCACCCCCCGGCCCCCGCACCTCACTGTCTCACCCGGACCCTCACAAGGGCAGCATGCGCATCGCGAGGACCCTGTCTGCTTTGTCATCAGAAGGATAACCACGGACTGTCCCTCAGCCTGGAACATTCTTCTCCCAGTCCTCTACCTGCTCTGCTGTCACCTGGCCAGTTCTCCCCCTCCCTCAGGACGGGCGTCCCTGAAGGACGCCCCTCTCCAAATGCTCTAATTTTTATGCCTCATAGGATTTAGCAAAAAACATTCCAAAAATGTCTGTTGGGCACATATTAAGTACCAGGCTTATGTGAGATATGAGATATCATTTTCTTGTTTTCCTTAGGCCCCTGCCCCAGAGTGCCTTACCTTCCTTCCTTCCAGAACCTTCTACACCCCTCTCTTGGACTTATCTAGAGCCCACTGCATGGTAGGAGCTCAGAATATATTGAGCACCTACTATGCTCTGTTTCTATTATTCATTGAGTATTTACTGACTGACAACCACTGCAGACAGTCCTGTTTCTGTTGAAAAGAGGTGAAATTGCCCCAACAGAGTATCTGAGATGTTTTTTTCTTCCCTCCACCTTCCTTCTTCAGCTCAGCTCAATTTTCCCAGAAAGTAATATTTTCTAACTTGATTAACAGATGCCATTTTCACCTTCGATCGAGGCTAAAAACTACAATTGGGATGCCTGGCGACGGCAATCGATATTGT
Source organism: Ceratotherium simum simum (assembly GCF_057802395.1). Classification (NCBI taxonomy): domain Eukaryota; kingdom Metazoa; phylum Chordata; class Mammalia; order Perissodactyla; family Rhinocerotidae; genus Ceratotherium; species Ceratotherium simum. Next base: position 5,647,606 of record NC_141920.1, read on the forward strand.
AATAAAATTACACCTAATTTACTTAGTACTTCAGGTGCGTCACAGTTCATTTGTCTGAAGAGAGCTTTTTAAAGTTTCCAAATGAGAGAGATGTATTTTGCTCATGAAATTTCTGTGCTCAGCCCTCACTGACGGAGCCGTTAATTGCCAAGACCTCGGAGCTCTGACCCACTTAGGAGATCGATGCAGTAGAACGCAAGCTCCTCAAATGTTCCCAAATTTTCTAGTCATGAGACCCGAGCTGGAGGCAGGGGGGGTGGCCAAAAATGCCTGCTAGTTTATCTGGACCGCATTGGGGTGGAAATTACTCATATTTCCATGGTAACTCTTATTGTTTCAGAAAGTGGAGTTCTCTCCTCCAAGAGGAGGATCAGGAGAAAGGGCGCTCGCCCGGGGAGCTGGGATGGGAAAACCAATGCTTCCCAGCGAAGCAAACACCGGTCTCCGGGAGGAAGAGATCCAGCCTCCACACCAAGAAAAACCAACGCCTGGACACGCGGCCGAAATCCACTTTTCTGATCCTGGCCAGTCAGCTGGAGGCTTCTGTTTGCCTTCAGATAACCAATATGACCCACCGCAGTGGGTTCCCGGTTCTGAGCGCAGAACCTGGAGGGCGTGCGAGGGACCATCCTGAGGGACCCAGCTCCAGGAAGTTTTCTGCCCGGATGAGCTTCGGGAGCAAAATGGCCATCCTCCTCCTGGAGGCAGACAGGTCCCCACCCCAAGGTGGGACAAGCAGGCCCCATCGTTCTAAACAGCACCACCTGCACTTACTTCCTTATTAGTTATTAATTTACAATAAGCCACTCATTTTCTCGTCTCTGTCATCACCCACGCATCTCTAACCCCAGCAAGTGCCATTCCTATGACTGTGTGATAGGTGGGTAAACATGTGGGCTTTTGATCACACTGCTTGGGCTGGAAGCTGTGCCCTGAGACTTCTAGCTGTGTGATCTTAGGCATGTTGGTTAACCTCTCTGTTCTTTTGGTTCCTCATTTATAACATGGTGACAGTGATGATAACCAACACCCAGGTTTAATTCGGGATTAAATGTGATAATTTGCATAAGGCCATTAGAGCATGGTGCTGGGAGAGGGGAGTAATGTAAAATGTTGGCCTTTCCCGTTGTTGAAACGTGTCTCAGTCCCCCACTCTTCTCTCCCCTCTGTCACTGCCTTGACTCAAGCTGCCATCCTGCTCTAGGGGACCAGCACGACAGCTTGTAATGGGGCCCCCTGCTCCCCCCCACCCCTGCAACCCCTTCTGTGTATTTCAGCCAGAGGGAACATTTAAACATTGCTTTAGTTTCCAAGACAGCCTTACAAATTACCACAAACTTGGTGCCTTCAAGCAACAGAAATTTATCCTCTCACCTTTCTGGAGGCCAGGAGTCTGAAATCAAGGTGTCAGCAGGGCTGTGCTCCCTCCTGAGGCTCTAGAGGAAGCTCCGGCCCCACCGATGCCCCTGGTCTTGGGCGTATGGATCCTTGTTGGACTCCTGCTCATTCATTTGATAAACAGTGATGGATCCCCGGGGCGGCCAGTCTCGGTGTGAGACCTGAAAGGGCTGAGGCCGGCCACCGGTGCTGCTGAAACTGTTCACCAGAGTCACGAGTAATGTACTGTCAGAGCGGTGCCCACGGCCAGGCTAGGATGACCCTGGGAGTCAGGATGGGGTACAGATCATGTTCTAACTGTGAGGAAAAATCATTGAAGGAGAAAATGATCTGATCTGTACTTTACAAAAGCCTCCCTGGATTAAGGTTGCCAGATTTAGCAAACACAAATGCAGGTTGCCCAGTTAAATTTTAGTTTAAGATAAATGAATAATGTTTTAGCATAAGTATGTCCTAAATATTGCACGGGACACACTTATGCTGAAAATTATTCATTTTTTATCTGAAATCTACATTCACCTGGATGTCCTGTATTTTACGCACAGTCCCACACTGGCTGCTGTGGAGAACGGGTCGGAGGAAAGCCAGGCTGGGGAGCGGGGCACATGAGGAGGCTGGGGCATCCCCCAAAGGAGCAGTGATGGCGGCTCAGATGAGGTGGTGGTGGTGCCGATGGAGAGAAGTGGACAGACTGGAGGTGTGCTTTGATAACAGCTCACATTTCTGAGTGCTTTGTCTATGTTATCTTGTTTAATCCTTACAATAACCCTCTACGGTAGGTGCCCATTTTATACCCATTACACAGATGAGAAAACAGAGGCACGGAGAGTAACTTGCCAATGTGTGGGAGAACCAGGATTCAAACCAGGTTCCAAGCCCCTCTTTCTAATGACTCTAAGACAGTGCTTGTGTGGATTGAATCTCACCAAACTGTGGCCCCCTAACCCTCAGGACCTTAGCTGTGTGGATGGGGGAGGGTGGGGAGATCGGAGCAGTGCGATGGGTCGGGGCCCCTTCGTGGAGTGATGAGGGCTGCGCTGGGGCGGGGACCGTGGGGATGGAGACACGCAGAGGGGGCACCTGTGTTCGGGAGACTTGGGGAGCCCACAGAACTTGCCCTCCAGAACTCAGCAGGGTGCGTCCTTATTCTGGTCTGCCCACTATCCATCCCCCTTTATTCTGGTTAAAAACTCCCTGGTTTCCATCAGGAACCAGCCCTCCATCGATGTGCTTCGGGAAGCCAGCTCCGTCCCCAAGCTCCAGGGTTGCCACCTGACCAGGCCTGGCAGTCAGCCTCCTCGCTGCTCCAGCACTGTGATTGGTTTGCGTGACGCGGTCTGCCAATCATCTCCCAGGGTGTGTCCCCACCTCGGAGGGATGGTGGGTGAGAGGATCCCTTGGGCACCCAGATGCCTTCTGTGCAGATCAGACACTGGGATTTGGAGAGCGGGCATCCTCGCCCCTTCTCCAGCCGTCATATGACCGTGTCTCTCCTTCCCAGTGCCCTGTCCCTACCTGGTGGCACGGTGGCCAGCCAGCCAGGTGGCTAGGTGGATGGACAGCCAAGAATCGACACCTTGGTCCCCTCGTTGCCGATACCCATAGACTTGAGCAGTCCTTCTGTGAGAGCTTCCAGGGTGCGGTGGGGGGACCAGCCCAGTCTCCCCCGCCCCGAGCGAGAAGGAGAGGAAACAGCCTCTTCTCTCCTCCTGACTCCTCTCACCCCAGCCCTCCTTGGGATCTCTCCATTTAGGGCCACCAAACCACAAACAAGGTGGGCCTTTCCTACGCGGGCAGGTCCCCAGGCATGTCTCACCAGGTCCCCAGTAGCGTGTCGGGCCTGCTCGGAGCACCCTGCTGCTCCACTGGGCTCACCTGGTGCCGGAAAACCGTGCTTCCCTGCGGGTGCCTGCGTCAGAGCATCTCGCCCCCTCCTCCTGCTGCCTTTACCTGGAACACCTGGTGGGGTGTTGGGAGAGGACCCTGCTCTGCATTCGTTCCTCCCTTGGCTTGTTCACTCCTTCCCTTGAATCAGATAAAGCTGGGTCACCTTGGCACCCAGTCTCAGAACAGGGTCACATTCAAATAAACAACTGGCTGAGAGTCAGAAATAATTGAAAACCAATTTTAGTCTTTGCTGAAATCTCTGAAAAACAGTCAAAGAGCTTCCACTCTTAATGTGCATTGAAGCTTTTTAGCACCCTCCATCCCAGGGGGTCTCAGCCAGGTGCCAGCCCCACCCAGACGGGCAGGGTGGAGAGTCTGGGGCAGACGGACATGAAAACTCCCAGGTGGTCCCAACACAGAGCACGTGTGAGACCCTCTTCCGATTCCAAGCCCTGCGCCTCACCCTCGGCCCTCCCTGTCACTCATTCGTCATGTTTCCAGGACAAGAACCAGGATGAGCCGGCAAAGGCTGAGTTCTTCTTGACGGGTGGCGGGGGGCAGGAGCTGTGGATCTGCCTGCTAATTTTGGGGGGCACACGCTGGTCCGCCCACATTCTTTAGTGCCCACTACATGCCAGGCACCGTGTGAAGCCCCAGGGAGCAAGGGTACTGAAATAAAAGGGTTGAGAAAAGGCTGTGGTTCGAGGGATGAAGATAAAAGGCAATTACAGGGCCGGCCCCGTGGCTTAGTGGTTAAGTGCACACGCTCCGCTACTGGCGGCCCGGGTTCGGATCCCGGGCGTGCACCAACGCAGTGCTTCTCCGGCCATGCTGAGGCTGCGTCCCACATACAGCAACTAGAAGGATGTGCAACTGTGACATACAACTATCTACTGGGGCTTTGGAGGAAAAAAGGAGGAGGATTGGCAATAGATGTTAGCTCAGAGCCGGTCTTCCTCAGCAAAAAGAGGAGGATTAGCACGGATGTTAGCTCAGGGCTGATCTTCCTCACACACACACAAAAAAAACCAATTACAGTAAAGGGCAGCACAGACACCAAAAATGATGGCCGGTACTTAACGCTAGACACGTGCCACGTGCCAGGTTCTGTTCTAAGTCAGCAACAGGGATTAACCTGTTCTATCCTCACAACAAACCAATGTGTAGGTACCGATGGGAACTCCCATTTGACAGAGGACAAAACCAAAGAAGAGAGAGGTTACTCACTCGCTCCGGGTCACGCAACAGGTAAGTGGCAGGGCTGGGATTCTAATCAGGGATGTCTGGGCTGCAGAGCCCAGCTCTCATCCATGGTGTCATCCTTGCAGAAGGCTGTGGAGTGGCAAAGATGGGATTTTAACCAGCCTGGGAGACCATGCTAGGGCACCAGGGAAGGTTCCTAGAGGAGGTGATGCCTGAGATGAGTCTTGAAGGATCAAATGTTCCAGCAGGGTTTCTCCATCCTTGTCACCTTTAGCATCTAGGCTGTGCCTGGGTAAGGCAGGACATGAGGAAGGAAGGGGAGGGAAGGTGGGCAGAATACCCACAAGGATGCTTCTTAGCTGTGACTTGAACAAGGAAGGAAACATAACAAACTAGATTAACAGAAAAATAATGGAAAATTTGCCAACACACAACTTGGAAGTTGGGCAGTTGGGCAGCTTTCAGGTACAGTTGTATCAAGGGACTCGTTAGCCAACAGCTGAACTTAACTATCCTCTTGCCATCGCTTGGCTCTGCTTATTTCTAGTTGGCTTCATTATTGGGCAGGCTGGCTTCCAAATGACAGCAGGGACGGCCTCCAGCAGCTCTGGGCTTCCACTATCTTTACAGCTAGCAAGCTCCGAGAAAAGATCACATCTTCCTACAGAATCCATTTCATTCCCCCAAAGGAGTCTGATTGACCCTGCTCAGGTCAAGTGGCTGCTCCTTGAGCTATCATGATGCTCCAGGGCATGGATTACTCCCATCAGCCAGCTTGGGTCATAGGCCCCACCTTGGGCATCAAAGTAAAGGGGGTCCCCAGAGGAAGAAGAGCCTTCCGGAAGGGCAACAATTCCCTCCTCATGTGGTGCAGGCACCCACCCTGCCCCGGATCTAGAAGTGCCACTCTGCCTCCCACCTCCTGCCTGTGCAGCCTTGGCCGGTTTGGGGTGTCTGGTGTGGTCAGGAGGATGAGGAAGATGGAGAAAAGAAGGATGAAGACAAGTCACAAGTTTATACACGATTAAAAGGCAGGCACGAACAGAATCCTGATTTTTTTCCCAGAAAATCACTAAAATTTTGGAAAAAGAAAAAGAGAAGGTGATGGGACCATTGAAAATGAAATGGAGTTAATTGACTATGAAACTGAGCACCATGAAATTAAAAATAATGAAGCTCATGTACTTTTGTCTGGCTTTCTACTTAGCATCTGAGGAACCTTTGATATACAGCCCTGAACGGGGGATGCGGAGGGAGGGAGGGGGAGAGTGGGACCGCGGGGCTGCTCCTGTCTCCGTGGAGACAGACCTGCCATCCTCCCAGAACTCTGCCTGGAGGGTGGGAAGATCATCATCAGGCAAGGTCCAGATAAGCAGCGCCTGAATTAGAATCCAGGGCTCCTGGCTACCCGAATGACCCGAGGGACTCCACGTCTCCCGAACTGCCGCTTCCTCAGCTGGTAAATGGAGTGACGGATCGAAGGCAGCGTGGGCCAGCACCGGGCACACACATCGCTGGTAGGGGAGATGATTTCCAGTGGTACAGAAGCAATTTAAAAAATTTTAACAACGACGTGTTTATCTTTACAGTCATCTTCTATTTTTGTTTTTCCATCCACAGTTGTGATATAGGTTTTATTTAAAAATAAATTTGTGAAAAGAGTGCGTCAATTTAAAGAATAATTCTAAGTGAATTATAGTGCCGGTGGGCAAAGTCACGAAGGCTGTCCTCTCGTGACCAACGTCTGAGAAATGCCAGCTGGCTGCCCTGGGATTTCGGGTACAAGTCCTTAGTTTATTTACACAGCAACTGTGAGTGGAAGCGTGCAAAGTGCCCTAGTGGCCAGCCTTATGCCCGGAGTAAGCACAAGCTTCCGGGGATGCTCTCCTGATGATTCTCCTGTGCACCTGCTAAAAAAACCAACTGCGGCCCCTGACACCATGCCGTTTCGAATCCCTCTTTTCTGAGATGTAATATTTGCTGACTGCCACTACGTGCATCAGAGCGTCCCTCCAGTGTGATTGTCAGCGGTTGCTTCCAGGCCTTGCTTAGGAATGCCCCGTCAGAGGCTTAGCTAGCTCCTTTTTGAAAGGATAGTTCCCATTCTTCACGATTGTAAACAACACCGCTTTGAGCTTTCCTGCAGCTGGACCTTGGCTCTCTGGCCTGATGACTCCTGAGGATGAGTTCCTTGGAGAGGACGCGGCTGGACGCCCCTGTTCAAGATGGAGAAGCGTGATCGGCTGCCCCGGCTGCAGCCCTGAGCTGCCGCCTCCCCCGGCGGGAGGCCATTCAGCTCCCAGCCCTGTCTAGACAGTGAGCGTGCCAGCCACTGCCAGGCCTGAGCCAGCAGAGTGTGTGTGTGTGTGTGTGTGTGTGTTTATACGTGTACGTGTGCGTGTGCCTGTGTGTTCCTGTTGGTTAATTACCCTGGAATGTCTGCTCCGGCCGCCGCTGTGGAAATGTAGGTCATCCCAGTGAGGCACGCGGTCAGGAGAAGGGGGGTCAGGCCAGTCGGCGGCGCACACACCGTATCGAGGTCACCGCCGTCTGGGAGCCAGCCTAATGGGGCCCAGGCACGTGAGAAGCAGACAGACTGGTTTCTTTCTGCGGCTCTTTCTCTCGGTGCATTTCATAGTATTGCTCACATCGTCTGCCTCAAGCATGTGTCTTTCCTGTCACAGGGGCAAGGACAAGTGTCCCATTGTACATCTTAAATTAGATCTTTCATGTAGCAATCTTTTATGGAGCCAGGACATTCTATTAAGCAATTTCCCCTGCATAGTCAAAGTCATTTCATCCTTATAGCAGCCCAAGGAGGAGGGTCCTATTGTCATCACAGTAACGTAATATATCGTCTCCATTTACATTTACCGAAAGGGAAGCTGAGACTCAGAAAAGGTCCCCAGCGATTACTAATAATAGGGATCAATTTATTGCTGCTGACCACATGCTGGTCTCATCTGTTCTCAGCCCTTTGTGTGTAATATCTCTGTTAACCCTCCAACCGCCAAACGATGGTTGTTCCCATTTTACAGATGAGGAAACTGAGGCACAGAGAGCCCAATCGCAAAGCCAGTGATTCAAACCCAGGCAGTCTGGGTCGGGGCTGAACCCTCAAACCCTGAGCACGCCATCGCTGTTAAGGTCTCCAAATTGGGTGGGGGTCAGTTTTGGGCTTGGCTAACCCATTTGGCTTAAAAAACACTGGAGTGAAACAGGGCTATTGTGTCCACTGCAAAGAAGCCTTTGGTGGAAAGAGCTCAACCTATGTCCTGGTAAATAGAGGCGGCCCCCCTCCCCGTCGCTGAAAAGCTGGATCTTCTCCATGTGGTTGTTCACAAGCCGGGTCTGAGACATCTTCTGTCAATACACCTCACCCCTCACCCTCCTCGCCCTGGGTTAACAAACATAATCGAATCCAACAGGCTGTTCCATCTGTGAACAACGCAATGCCGTGTGGGGGCTCTGTTTGCGCACCTGACGGTAATAATTGTTCAAACATTTATAAACGGAGAGGTTATGAGCAAAAGGTTCTAAGAAACTAAAAGAAATCCAAAGAAATGATGCTTTAACCCACTCCCTCCTGGAGGGCTGGGGCAGGCTGCACTCACTCCCCCTCCCCGAGATTTTGTTATAAAAATTTCAAAAATACAGAAAGGTTGGAGGAATTGTGCAGTGGACACCCAGGTACCCGCCACCTCGGTTGACCGTGAATAGCTAACTCTGAGTGTTTGCACACGTGTATCTGTGACAGGCTGCATTTTAAAATACCGTGTATCATCTGAGGGTGGCGTTCCCTCCAGGGGAAAGGTATTCTCAGCCCCTGCAGGGGTTTGGCCGTGACTGTTTAAGGATATTTTTACAGAGAACACAGTGTTTGAGGAATAGGCCAAGAAATGTCTGTAACCACTCTTCCCCCATTCTCCATGCCCAGTGGTGCTTCCTGCCTTAAATAATAGCAGTAACAGTACTGGCCCCTGACAGCTGTGTGAACTTGGATGAGTTATCTCGCCTAAGTTTCTCTGTGTGTGAAAAGGTACTGATCACACCTTCTGAAGAAGGCTGACGTGAGGTTCTGAGATATAGAGGGCATATGAGCAGCGTCTTGCACACAGCAGGTGCTCAATAAAAGCTCAGTCTCTCTGTTAACATCTGCTGAGCTTATGGGCTGTGGTGTGTGATTTGCACACAAGAGGGCTGGTACTGGGGCTTCTGTGATCCATGACCAGGAGGGTAGTTAGGTCCAGCTCTTCTGAGCAACCTGACAGAAGGGCACCTTCCCCACCCTCAGCTCCAGAGCGGGGCCTCACAGCCTGTGGGCTTGCTCAGAGAGAAGCGTGACTACCTTGGTAATTTGGCCACAGTTTAACAATGAGTCATACATGGTTCTGGTCTGTTTCTTTTGTATTTATCTCTGTTTCTGCCCTCAAGGATCTGGAAGTCTCTACAGGAGATGTTTTACCCCTTTCTTGTGGGACCAAGAGTACCCAGCAAAGGGTGCAGTGTGACTCCGTGCTACACAATGCACCCCGTGCCAATTCAGCCTAACCTAACCCAACCCAACCCCATCCCCCCCCCAATCCAGCTAAACCCAACCCAACTCAAACCAACCCAATCTAACCCAGTATAACCCAATTCAACTCAACCCAATCCAGCCCAACCCTGCCCAGCTCAATCCAACACAGTCCAACCCAACCGAACCCAACCCAACCCAGTCCAACCCAACCCAATGCAAACCAACCCAACCCAACCCAGCTCAACCCAACCCAGTCCAACCCAACCCAACCCAGCTCAACCCAACCCAGTCCAACCCAACCCAACCCAGTCCAACCCAACCCAACCCAGCTCAACCCAACCCAGTCCAACCCAACCCAACTCAAACCAACCCAACACAACCCAGCTCAACCCAACCCAGTCCAACCCAACCCAACCCAGCTCAATCCAACCCAGTCCAACCCAACTCAACTCAAACCAACCCAACCCAACCCAGCTCAATCCAACCCAGTCCAACCCAACCCAACCCAGTCCAACCCAACCAAACCCAACCCAGCTCAACCCAACCCAGTCCAACCCAACCCAACTCAAACCAACACAACCCAATCCAGCATAACTCAACCCAGTCCAATCCAAACCAACTCAGTGGCAATAGTTGTTCAATAGAAAGCACACAGGATTTGGAATCAGATAGGCCTGAGGTGAAATCTCAGCTCTTTTACTTAGAAGCTGTGTGACCTTGAACAAATCACTTCACTTCTGAGTCTGTTTCCTCATCTTTAAAATGGAGATAAAAATCCTACATTTGCCGGTATATAAGATTCATTTTCTACATGCAAAATTATGAGGGTGGACCTCTACCTCATACCATATGCAAACATAACTCAAAGTGGATACTAGATCTAAATGTAAGAGTTAAAACTATAAAACTCTTAGAAGAAAACATAGGTGTAAATATTCATGACCTTGGACTAGGCAATGGTTTCTTAGATATGGCACCAAAAGCACAAACAACAAAAAAAAAAACTAAAAAAAAGATTCATTTTCTGTCCATCAGGTGCCTCCTTCTGTGACACCATCAAGTCCACCCCAGGCCGCTGAATGGAATAAATCTTAGCAATGTGCCCCCTTCCCCCTGCCCCTCCCCAGTCCCCAGTGGACAGGTGGGAAGGCTTTAAGAAGGGCAAGAGGGGCACCTCCAACCCAGTCCTCCTGGTTGCTTGGCATTTCTCTAAGAAGTTTGGGGTAGCAGTTAATACATTTCAGAAAGCTTCCTGGTAAACTGAGTGATTTCTTAACGCACTAGCTAAACTGTAGAGTGCAAATATGGTGCCTTGAAAGTGTTGTCATGAGGACAGACATCAGTGCATGGCACTCACAGTAAATATGTAGAAATTCCTGCCCCTGCCACTGCTCCTATCCCACCGTGAAGATACTAGAATAGAAGCTCTCTTTACTTGTCTCCACATTACCAACCAGGTCACTGGACTAACCCGTGCTCCCCACTGCATTCTGTGGGTGGCCACAGCACCCTGCATCCTTGAGGATGGTCAGCTACACCCCAGGGGCTCTCCCCCTCTCCCCTCATCGAATACGTCGTCTGGTTACCGAGACCCAGATGAATTTGTTTCCGATCCTGTTTATGCCAGTTACACTTGTCATTTTAATTTCATACTTCAGTTGCATTATTATACAAAATGAAAAACTATGAGTGTGAAAAGCAAGAGAATGGCTGTTTCTATGAAAAATAACTCAAATGCTTTGGAATGACTTGATAAATATAAGTTGCTAACAAATTTGCTGAAGAATTAGGTGTGGGAGAGACGGCTGCAGATTAAAAAATACATGAACAAGAAAGGTTCTACGTTCAGAATCTTTGCAAATGTCCTTCAATTTTTTATTTCACTTTAAAGAATTGGAAACTAGCAATTCTACATAATGTAAAAGCGGGTGTGGTTTTTGTAAGAAGATTAATACGGAACTCCAAACAGCAGAACTGAAAACACCTGATGTACGCAGGAAGATTGGTGAGTGGATGTCCCATTGGGTCATTAAACCATCAGCTTTGACTGCATTGGGATTTGGCAGAACTGTGACTGCCATGTAGGTATTGAGGAAGCTACGTGTGTGATGTCCCCAAGCTTGGCTCTGCAGTGGGCTTCAAGCATTTGTGTGAGCCGAGTGTGACCAGGTCCCGTGTAGTGGAAAGAACACACCTGGCATGCGGGCACATGGTCTCAAGTCTCCCTCCACCATTTGCTGGCTGTGTGACCCTGGATGGACCACGTCACTTCCCAGGGCCGTGATTTCTTCCTTGCCAGGAGAGGGTGCTGGTAACTACCTTATAGGGTGTGAAGGTCACTGGAGGGGTAAGGAGAGCCCGTGGCCAGTATGTGGCCCAGAAGAGGGGCTGTGGGGAGCCCCGTCCCTCCCAACCGTAGGTCCCAGGGCTCCAGTGTGGGCCTGACTTGCTCCTCTCTCAGCCCAGAGTCGGAGTCTCAGATCTCAGCCGAAAGGCGCTCCTGGGTGCAGTGTCTACGAAACTGGAAAATGTCCGTGAAACACACAATCCCTCAAGCTCAGCAAATGCACTTGACACATTTGTGTCCCGTGGGGAGCCTGAAGCTTGGGTAAATCTGGGCCACTGTGGAGAGCAGAACCGTAAGAGGAGGAGGGAATTCCCAGGGACAGAGGGCCGAGGCGCTGCCGCCTGGCTGTGTGTGGGATTAAAGAAGCATCCCCTCACGGATTAATTAGTGATGGCAGTCTCATTAGCCGCTGTCTGACCTCCAAGGGGCAGGCACTCTGGGTGGGCAGCGTGGTCCAGGGTCATTAACAATGACGTGCGTGGATTTATTGGAGAGACAACCGTTTCCTTCAAGACCCAGTTTCAAATTGAAAGAGCACTTGGCTTCTGGGTCTGCATTGTTCCTGCTAAATAAACAGGGAGAGAAGGGCTGTGGGCCCTCTGGAGGCCCCTCGGGAAGCGCGAGAGAAGGTCTCTACCAGCTGCACACGTGGGGAAGGGGTGGCTGGAGAGGAGGTCCCCATGTGGAGAGACTTCAGGGAGGGGTCCTGAGACAGGCTGCTGGCCCTCCCTCCACCCCCCCCCCGACTTTTGAAATAAAAATAGCCCACGCACGAGCCTGGCACTGTGCTAAATCCTTTCCATGATTCCGTTTCACCCTCAACAGCTCTGGAGCTACGTCCTATAATGTCCCCATTCTGTGGATGGGCAAACTGAGGCTCAGAGAGGTTCAGAGACATGCCCGAGGCTGGTAAGAGGCGGATCCAGGGCTGAACCAGTTCTGTCGGACTTCACGACCGGCTCTACTGTCTCTGAAAATAATTCCAATATTTTCAGCATTTGTCCAGTCACTTTGAGGGTCCAGGACATTAATGTACAGTAAGTCACTGAGCCACCCAACTACCCATGACCATGTTGGAAGGGTCACGCCCATTCTACAGAGGAAGAGGTTGAGGCACTGAGGGAGGGTAGGAAACTCACCCTCACCTGATATCCTTTGATACTTGTGTTCCCCTAAAAGTTGGGGGCAGTCTGAGGTCTTTGGGGTGGGACCTTTCCGAGCAGTGGGGTCTCCTGGTGAAGGTAATTGGCTTACACGTCAGACAGACCTGGGCCACGGCCACTTCCCAGCCCAGCACATCACTCCACGGGCTGGGCCTCACTCTCTCGAGCTGCCCAGTGGGGCGGGAGAGCACGGGGACCCACCAGCACGTAGATGCCTACTTCAAGAAACCGACGTGGGAAGGTGGACACCCTCTCCCCATCTTGGGGTGTTTCATTGGTTTGCTTATTGACTCAAGAGGGCCTTTTTTTCTTTTGGGCTTTGGCAATTGGATTTCATAAATCAAAAATTTTAATTTGAGTGCTCAGCATGTAGGTCCCCTTAGTTAATTTGACCACGTTTGGTCAGGTATCTCCATATGTTCTAGTCTCTTCTCCCATCTACCATCCCATAGTCTCTCTGTTCCCCTCTTAATCCCTACCTGGCACAGCTGCCAGATAAAATACAGAATGCCCAGTTAAACTTGAATTTCAAATTAAAAATAGGGGCCGGCCGGGTGGCATAGTGGTTAAGTTCACCTGTTCCACTTCAGCGGCCTGGGGTGCCCCTGTTCAGATCCTGGGTTCGGACCTACACACTGCTCGTCAAGCCATGCTGAGGCAGTCCCACATAGAAGAGCTACAACTCTACAACTATGACACACAGCTGTGTACTGGGGCTTTGGGGAAAAAAGAAAAAGAGGAAGATTGGCAATAGATGTTAGCACAAGGCCAATCTTCCTCAAAAAAATTAAAAAATAAAATAAAATAAATGATTTTTTTAGTATAAGTATGTCGCATGCAATATTTGGGACGTACTTATACTTAAAAAATTATTCATGGTTTATCTGAAATTTGACTTTAACTGGGCGTCCTGTATTTTTATTGGCTCAGTCTGGCAACCCTGCCGCCTGGCCGTGGGGCTGGGGGAGGCCCCAGGGCATCCTAGTTGGGACTTGTTCCTATTAATGACTTTGCTTGTGATTGTTTATGGGGCAGCAGCTCCGTGCCAGGCATGTGCGGGGTCCTTCTGACCCATCTTCCCATCTTCAATCCTCACAATCATTTTGCAGATGTGGAAACAGAGGGAGCAGAGGAGGGGAGAGACCTGAACAAAGACACAAGCCGTTGAAGCCCATGCCCTGAACTGCTCGGCCCCTGCACCCTCCAGAAGCAAGACACGAGGGTGCCCTGGCTCCCTGCCCGCCCCACCCTGGTTCCCCCACCAGCAGCTGGACCACTTCCTCTGCTGCCTGGACCGGATCGAGATCCCTGCTCTTTTCAACCCAGTGCCTGTCCAGCACATAAAGTCTTTCTTTTTTCCTCCAAATTAGTTCCTGGGGAGACCCTGCACCCTGCTCAGCTTTTCTATGCCTTGATTTGGCTCATGAAATGAGACATCCCCCTAGTAACCCCCTCCAGTTCTGTGACGAGACTGGGGGGGTCTCTCTGCTCTCGGCCGCAGTGCCTACCTGGTTCTCCACGAAATGTTCTTTCCAGGAGACCCAGCGACTCAACAGATGTCCTGTGGTACAGATCAGGCGGAGTCCTCTGACGGGCCTTCCCTCGTCCCCCGTGTGTCACGGGCCATGATTGGCAGTGACGCTCCGAGGCACACAGATTGGTTCTGTTTGCTGCTCCCTCAGGAACCACAGCTTATCCCGACCCGAAACGTTGGCTTTGATTTTGTTCCTCAGTTTATGTGGTTGGCCTCACGGGAGTGGGTGGGTTTGCCAACAAGCTCCCAGGTGGTACCCAGGCTGCTGGCCTGGAGACCGCACTCTAAGCAACGGGACGTCGAGGGCGGCCGGCGGCGTCTAAACCTGTCCCCCTGGTGGTCGGGACCGCCCTCCAGGTCAGATACCCTGCGCTTCAGCTCATTCGGCTAAAGTGTTCACCCCTGTCCTAAGTCTTTTAGATTTTGCCCTTCTGCGTCTGACAGGACTTCTCCATTGTGGATTCTTAATAGTCTCCCGGGCTTCAGACACACTTAGAGTGAGCAATGGCCCTGGTTTGCTGAGACGGAGGGCTTCCTGGGATGTGGACTTGCATCCATCAAACTGGGACGAGTTGGTCGCCCGCTATAGACGGAAGCCTGAGCAATTATGTGCAAGGCCGGACAACTCAGGGAGGGCCTTGGAGCCAAAGCAGGCAACCACCTCGTGGGCACCGGGCAGGGGTTAGTGAGCACCGGGTAAATAAGGGAACCAGGCAGAGCGCTCCACTCTGTGGAGTGGGACAAGCCTGCTCCTCAGAATTTCCTCTAGATGCACCAGACCTGGGTCTGGGGGCTTGCAGAGCTGTGGGACGAAGAAAGCGAGCTCCTAACCCCTCGGGCCTGCTGCTGCGGCGCGGGCGGGAGGAGACGGCCCTGTCACAGCCCCTCGCGGAAGCACTGAGGACTGGGGTTGGGACAGAATGAGGTCGCGGTTTCTCTGCGCCTGCTGGATGTGCAGGGGCCTCCCCGCCTTCCACAGCCTGGGGCGGTTAATGACTCGCTCAGCTCCTTAACCGAAAAAAGTATGCGCTCGTTCCCAGCTGAATGCCCTTAATTTGTCTCATTTGTGCCTAGAGCACAGGGTGGCGGGTAGACCACTGCTAAGCAAAAAGGCTGTTACCATAATGTGCTGTCCCTCTGGCCACGGAGCTCTGACAGTGCTTCACCCCCAACGAGACAGGCCGGGAGGACGGGCCTGCCCAGAGCCTGCAGGCGGCCGGGCTCTGCCTGTAGACTGGTTTTATTCTTGGGCCCTTACAGCGGTTTTGTTTTGTGTCATTGGAAGATCTGAAATAAAAATTCATTTTTCATTCCTCTTAAAAAATCTGGCAGCACCGAATCCACACTGGGACACGTGATGGATTAGCGGGGGCTGAGGACAGGCCGCCCCTAAGGTGTGGTGGGGACGGAGTGGGGACAGGGGTGTGGGGGTGGGAGGGGAGGGAGACCAGCTCCCAGCCAGCCTGGCCCCCGTGCTGTTGAGGGAGGGGCTTCTCTGAGCCACTTCTTGTGTTATTTCATTAAGTGAGTAACACATGATTAGTACTGTTATCAGCATGTTTTCAGTCCTGGATTCACTTTCGGGAGTAATTTCTGACTCACTGCCCCTCCCAGGACAGGGCTTCCCACACATGCCGGACCTTGGACCAAAACGGGAACAGAAACAGAAAGTCGCGGGCTCAGCTCCGGCTCCGGGGCTGCGTTCAAGGGTCACGGTGTGAAATGGCAGAATTAAGGTTTCATGTCTTTTATTATTATGCAAAAGTGTGTACTCATTGTGAAAATGGGTGTAGACTTTTCATATCAAAATTTGGAAAGAACTAATGAGTATCTGTTGAGGGAGAGAGAGTCCACGTGTCCTCCAGGGCCTCCCAAGAAGCTGCCCGGAGAACGTTCCCCACCGGCCGCTCTGATGTCCTTTCCTAATGTGCTTCCACACAGGAAGCGTCCACTCGGACAGCGATGGGGTGGACGTCTGCGCGAATAGTGTTGTTAAGACCAGGCTCTCGTAGGCGAAGCTGAAGCAACTGAGGGGTCAGACCCGTCTCGTTACTTGATTTATCACTTTTATCGTAGAAGCAAGTCTAATGACATGAAGAAAGGTGTTAACATGAGGTACCTGAAAATTAGTAAAACAGTATGCAGTAGGTGATACCATTGCAAATTGAGTGTATGTTTAAACGGGTATGCAAAAAGAGAGGTGAAAAGCTACAAGTCAAAATGTTAGCTTTTATTGGTGGATAAGTGCTTGGATTTTGCTTTCTTTTTATTTACTTTTTAAAGGACCTCAGCAGTCAATTCTATCTCTCAGGTTAAGTTTCCTCCAAGCTGCTCAGCTGAAATGAACAAATGCTGACCGAGGAGCCAGGTTGGGCCCTGAGTGAGTGCTCGAGACAGTCAAATGACAGCTATGATAGTAATGGTGTACTCATTAGGACTGTGTTAGGCTGCAGGTAACAGAAACTCAACGACAGTTTAACAAAACAGGGCTTTATCTCCCCGACACTGCCCTGTATAACGTGAAGCCCAGAGATGAGCAATCCGCATAATGGCTCCATAATGCCACAGGAGCCCAGTTGCCCTTTTTCTCTCCACTCATCCATCCTTACAGGGTGCTGTTCATCCTCACACGAGCAAAATGGCTGCTTCATCGCCAGACATTGTATCCACAGTCCAAGAAGGAAGGAGGGAGGATAGGGAAGAGATAAAATGCTAAAATTCGTCTATTTTTTTTTTTTTTAACAGGGGAGGCAAACCCTGCCCAAGGATTGCTTCTGACTTCTCATTGTCCAGAACTGGGTCATGTGGTCGTTTCTAGGTATAAGGAGGTCTAGGAAGGTGAATATTTTTAAATAGGCCCATTACTGCCTAAGCAAATTTGAGATTTTGTTAGTGAAGAGAGGTGGATATTAGGTAAGGACCTCGCAGTATCTACTCCAAAAATAAGGATGCCCATGATACCATTTCCTGTGAGTTTCACTGCATGCTGGGCATTGTGCTAAATGCATTACGTGTTTTGTGTCAGTCATATGGGGACTATTATTATTATTTCCTATCACAGAAGAAGAAACTGAGGCTCAGAGAAGGGAAGCCGCTTGCACGAGGCCACACAGAGTGCCAGGTGGAGGCCAGAGCGCGTGCCCGTAATCACCAGGATATACCCCAAAACCCACATTTGGTTATGAGCAGAAACATGTCAAGGGGCAGTCATTTGTTCTTGAACCCAGACTTGTGGGTGTGGCCTCTGTGTCCCCCAGACCAGCGCTTCTCACACAGAAAGTGTATTCAAACCACCTGAGGGTCCTGTGAAAATGCAGGTGTGATTCCTGGTGGCCCGAGACTCTGCACCTCTGACAAGCCCCCAGGTGGTGCCCCACTGGTGGTCTGCGGATCACACTTTCAGGGGTGAAGCCTCGAACCACCGCCCAGACTCGTCCCCCCTCCCTGGAGCTGGTCTCTTGGTTTCAGATACACAGGCGATGGGGTGTTGAGGTCATTCAGTGCACGTGAGGAAGGCCCACAGGATACAGGGCCCTGGGGAAGAGACGCCACAAGACCCAACGGGAGAACTCTGACACGGGAGGAAACCAAGTCACGGAGAGCTTTGCTCCTCTGTTTTCCTCAAGGAAGAGCCTGATTCCTACGATGAGTTAAGTCTGGGGCTTCTAGAAGGACCAAGAGATGGGCCTCAGACCCTGAAGGTCGCTGAGAATTGATGCTCTTGGGAAATTGGCCCTACAGCCCCATCTTCAGCATCTCAGGATCTGGTGGGTCATGATTTTTGTTCTCTGCTGCTGAGATGGTGATTATGACGCTGGTCATGATAGAGACGACCATGAGAAGAAGATGAAAAAGAAGGGTGGGAGGAGGAGAAAGAGGAGGAAGAGGAAGAAGGAGAGGAAGAGAAGGAGGAGAGAGAAAAGGAGGAGGCGGAGGGGTAGGAGGGGAGGAGGGGGAAGGGGAGGGGGAGGAGGGGGGAGGGAGGGGAGGAGGGGAGGGGAGGGGAGGGGAGCAGGAGAGGAGGGGGAGGAGGGGGAAGGGAGGAGGAGAGGGAGGGGAGAGAAGAGGAGGAGGAGGGGAGGGGAGAGAAGAGGAGGAGGGGGGAGGGGAGGGGGGGAGGAGGAAGGAGAGGAGGAGGAAGGAGAGGAGGGAGGTCCCCGGGATTTATTGAACACCTACTCCCTGCTGTCATGGAGCTGAACTCTTGATGCTCCTGACCTCCTCTAACCCTCAGAGTCACATTATGGGGGTTGTACTGCTTTTCTCCCCATTTTACGAGGGAGACAAATGACCCTCCAGGAGACCGCGTCGCCTGCCCGAGCCCGCACAGGTGCAGGTGCCTGGTCGAGGGTGAGGTACTGAGACGCCCTCATCCCGTGTCTTTGAAAGGTGAGCGATGCATCGTGGCCTCTCTCCTGCTGGATTCAGATGTGAATTGTGGCCACCTGCACACCCACCACTCCCAACAGCCCCGCCTGTTGCAGGGAGCCCCTGGAGCCAGGCTACAACAAAGAAAAAGAAGGAAAAGTCTGTAGAATCAGACCGTGGAAAAGAACACTCTGGAGTCAGAAAATAAAAAGCCAGGATTCCAACTGCAGCCCCGCGCCTTGCTGGTTACAGCCCCTTCTGCTCTCAGGCTTGTTTCGAAAACACGAATGTTTTCCAATGTGATCAATATATTAGCAAACGATCTGAGCATAATGTGAATGGCATGTTTGCTTATATGCAATGTTATCTTTAAGGAACACGAGGTGGAGGCTGAAAACTGCACCCAGCTGAATCAAGCCATGTAGGACACACAGACGTGCAGACACGCACACACACACAGACAGGCTCAACACCTGCCTCAATCCACCGCCCAGGTTAGGAGCCACACCTGTCCACACTTGGTGTTGACCTCCCCCCCATTTCTGGTAACCTCTTTCCTCCACTACACGGTCACTCACAACCCAAGGTCAAGTGCCGTATTTACTGTAGTATTTGTGTATTTCCCACCCATTTAATATGTGTGCAACTCAGCTGGTTTCTATCTTTTTTTTTAATGTGGTACTGACGACGTTTTGAGTGTCGTGTCCTAACTCAAGTTTTTCATGAGCCCTGTGGTTTTTATTGTATGATTTTGCGTCGCATGGTGATTTTAGGAACCATGCCTCACCTTACAGCAGAACTGATTGTGGTGAGCTGCCCTAGTCACCGGCCTCCCGGGAACCTTGGTTTCCTCATCTGTAAAATAGGCACAGTAATACCCATATCCATCACACACTGGATGGTAAATAGGGCCCCGGAGCTGGAGTCTAGGGACAGGTCACAGGCCAGGCTCCAAGACCCAGGGGGCTGCCTCGAGGACTCGGGTTCCCCTGGGACCCTCTAATCATCAGTTTCATGGGCTGTTGAAGAGAGTGGTCCCCAGCCCTGCCCACCTCCCAGAACAGCCGGGTGGCCTGGAGATGGGCTTTCAGATGTCAGGGGCTTTGTGAACTCTGGTGTCACCACTATCGGGGCAGTTCAGTCCTTCTCAGGGGTCCCACGTCACAGCAGACCAGGACCTTAGCTCAAGGCCAGCGTCCCCAGACTGTTCTGCAGAGCCAGCATTCTAACTGCAACAACCCCTCA
Organism: Ceratotherium simum simum; assembly: GCF_057802395.1. NCBI lineage: Eukaryota > Metazoa > Chordata > Mammalia > Perissodactyla > Rhinocerotidae > Ceratotherium > Ceratotherium simum. The sequence continues at coordinate 5,667,270 of NC_141920.1, forward strand.
CGTTGGCCTCCCTTCCCTTTCCCATCAAGGACGTGAGCTGGCCGTCCTGGTGGCCCTTGAGGAAGGCGGGCATTACTGACTTCTTTATCGACGGGGAAATGCGGGTCAGTGCAGCCTAGTGACTTGCCCAGAGTCTCACTGCTTGTCTGCTTCCTGCTCTGTCCACAGCTGAGCTGCTTCTGGAAAGGTCCGGCTTCTCCCAGGCCTTGCTTCTCGTAGCACTGCAATGCACTTATTTTGAATTTTAAGGTAATATCAAGGTACTAAAATATGTAATAGAGTGTATGTTTATTATCTCACTCTTCATTTGGGAATATTTCTATTGTGAATACACAGCAACTACACATGACTGTGGTCTTGAAAACTCCTCTATCCCAAAATATTAACTAATGCATTTAAAGTATGTATCTTTCTATAATGAAAGGAAATCAAGGTAATTTTTAAAATTTGGAGGAAAAAAACAGAAAGGCATAAAGAAGAAATGTGAAGTTCTATGTGTTCTAACCACCATCAATCTCTCGATAAATTTAATACCAGGTCCTCCTCTACGATATGTCTCACTCTGGTGACATTGCGCCATATACACAGTTCGTACTCAGCATTATGTCATAAGCATGCCATTTCTCCTTTGTTAACAATGCTTTGTAAACTTCAGTTTAAATAATTGTATAAATGTTCCATCATAAGTACCTTCTATAATTTATTTAACCATTTTTGCAGTTGGACATTTAATTTTTTAAAAAGTCAAATAATGACATGATTAATGTCTGTTTATATTAACCTGTTTTCACTTCCTGATTATTTTCTTGGGCCAGATTCCCCAAAGTGGAATTACCAAATAAAATAGATGAATGTTTTTAATATATTATAATATAAACAAACACATCAACAAGTTGCTTTTTGCGAAGGTGCTTCTAACAGTGCATGAGAGAGCCTATTGTTCCACATCATCCCCAGCACTGAGTATTATTATTTTTCAAAATCTTTGTTCAGATAATTTTTTGAATGGTCTCATCTTGATTACCTTGATTAATTCTAAATCTATTTCTTCACAGATTTTTCTTACTAACAATTTCTTAAGTTAGAGCTCCAAAGTGAACATCTCAGCTGGATTTCAAGGCTTTTCCATTCTGAATGGGCTTGAAGCCATAAGCTCTGCTGCACCACGGAGATGCCTGCCCACCTTCACATCAGGTCAGGTGGTGGGAATGTTTGTGGCTCCAGGGGAAGGGGGTTAACTTTCCTCTTTCCAGCAGTCTGAGCTTTAAGATTGTGCTGCACGGGAGGACCTGAGCGGGGACTGCTGGTCTGGTTTTCAGGCCAGATGATTTGGGGCATCAGGAATGATCTGGGGTTTACCGTGCTCTGGAGTGTACCCGGCCACTGGTTCTGGGGCGAAACTTGCCCAAAGGCAGAGTTCATCATGGGCCATCGCGTGAGTCTGAAGAACATCTTGGTCTGCATAGATGATTATGAAAATAACGGGAACAGATCATAGCTCCAATCTGTCTTTTCAGGGGTTGCATTAAATGGCAGAGTTGGGTGTGAAAATCTTGGGGTGACTGGCTGTGGCCCTGGCCCCTGGCCCTGCATGACTTTTATGACTCCATTTGGCTGTAACCCCGGGAGGCGTCAATGACACCAGAGTGATTTTTCTCTCGCCGTTCAGCTGGCTCACCAGACATGCTTTTTCTTCCCTGGACCACATCCATCACGCGCCTAAACTCAGGAACAGTCTCGGCGTTTATCAATCAGCCAGAAAGTGGGTCCAGCGCCTAGAAGACATCTCGTTAACTTTGCAAGTTTGATTTATTCCCTATTTAAACTTCGTATTAAGTTCCACGCCGGGGGAAAGAAAAATCAAAAAGCTAAAGTGGTCCTCTGTCTGGGACAAGTTTGGGGTTCGTGAAACGGTAAGTGCTACCACCGGGAGGCAACAGAGCTGATGGAAAGACAGTGGCGTTTGGAGTCAGGAGACCCGGGTTCAAGTCCAGCTGGGGGACCTTGGGCAAGTCAGAAGCCACCGACTTTCAGTGTTCTCACTCAACCCGTGTGTGATGATGAAAACGAAGCCACCCGGTAAAAGGTGTTTTGTGACCAGCGAAGTAGCGTCCAACATGAGCGATCACAGCAACGGTCACCTCGTGATCAACACCACTGACACTCAGGCTGTTGCAGCCCACCTCCCTTCCAAGTCAGTTTTGGTACAACCAACCTTGTTGGTACGGTTGTATAATGTGTATCAAAATATGTGCATTTGGTAAAGGTACATGTATGTTCTGTATACATACAAACAACATATGTATATATTGATGTATGATATATAGATATGTGTGCATATACACAAACATACAAACATATGTTCATATGTATGTAAGATATATTGATACATGATATATATCATATATGTTGGTTCTAGATATATGTGTATGTACATGAACATACACACACATATATACGACATATGTATATAAGATATATTGATATATGCATATATATTAACATGATATACATACAGGCATATCGAAATACACATTTCTTTCTCCATGCTTTATTTTTAGCTCTAACTATAAATTTCAGGCAAACCACTTTTTAAAATGAAAGAACAGTTTTGTTTGGTAAACCCTGTTCGTTAGTTCTCCATTGCTTCCTCCATCAAAATGCTTTTCGAAGAAAAGCCTAAAAAGTGAAATAAGAAATCTGATCAAGCCATAGTTCCCATTATAACGTGGGCTGGGTTGGAGTGATTTCAGTGGCGACGCAGGTGAACCAGCCTCTAAGATAATCTTGCCTCCACAAGGAGCCCCCCGGGGCCAGGTGACAGATTTAGCGTCTCAGCTAGAGCTTCCCGGTCACTGAAGGGCTGCTGACTGCCTCTGTGTTTCCTACAACACCAACGACTCGTTTGTGCTTTATCATGATGATAATATTTATCTCTCCAGGCAGATGGCCACGTTCACGCTCATTTAGCCACGACAGACTGTCCAGCGTGGGCCTGGCTCACGTCCTTCTCCAGCGTCATCTGCTTGGCTAACTGAGTTTGGTTAATCGGGGCCGTGATGAATTGAGCCAGAAGCAGCTGCCTGGGGCGTCACTGTTGGGCGGGAGACCAGTCCTTCAGGAGTGGCCAGCCTCAGGGAACCCTGAGCACAGTTGAGCAGACCCCGGGGCGGGCCGACTTCTCCTGCAGGCATGGCGCCTACGGACCCCAAGACTTTTAGGGGCCCAGGAAAATGTCCCAACTTCTTTTAGACTCAGAAGGAAAAACAGTTTGGAGGTGGAAGGGAGCAGGGCGTGTCTGGAAGCTGTGGGTGGCTGAGTGTGAGATGGTTTGGCAGGGGCGGGAGGAGGAGGGTCCCACAAGCTGTGCTGGAGAGTTGGGGGTCTATCCAGGGAGCACAGGGGGCCATGGACGCATACAAAATGACCCTGGGGTGGGACAGGGGAGGAGAGGCGGGGTTGGAGTGGGGAAGAGGCGGGAGACCCATGCGGTTGTCCAGGGAGAGACAGAAAGGCTGGATAGGGGCTGGGCTGTGACCTGGAGAGAAGTGACAGATTCCAGAGAGTTTTCACCCATATCTGAGCACACTGCCGTCTTCCCCTTTGCATCTCGCATCTCCTTCAGCAGCTGCACTGACTCTCTCATCCGTTCTCCTCGAAATTGCTCAGAAGAACGTCTGAGTCTCCTGCCCACGTCTCCCAACTTGCCCCTCACCCACCCCCTCTGTCTGCCTCCCACCCCCTGCAGCGACGCTGGGGGTGAGCACCACCATGGCCCTCCGCGTGTCCACGTCCAGGGCACGGGCTCTGCTTCTCATTTTCCTGGATTTTCAGCAGCTTGAAGCACTAACTCAGTGATCTCTCTGCCTTCTAACCTTTTAGTCAACAGCTTAATTGGAACTTCTCGAACTTTTCCACCCAGATCCCACTGAGGTGAAAGCAAGGGCGTGTTGCATGACTACAAGGTTGAAATTTATTTAGATCTTGTGTTTTATCTTGAAAACCCTTCTCAGTTCTGCATTCTTCTCCAATATATGTCTGTATCTTAACATAACGATAATTAACTTCCTCTGGCAAGTCTCTGGGCAAAACTGACCTTCCAGGAAGACAAGCTCCGTTTTCCTGCTGCCCGGTACCAGGGCAGGGACCAGAGTGAGGCTGACCAGGTGCCTGGGGCTCGAAACATAAGGAGGCCTCCTTCTCCGTGCCTGGGCTTGCACGACCCTGAGGCGACACTTCCTTCCATTGTGCACCCACGCCATGCCGTCCTCATCCTGCTCCCAGCCTGCCTGCACCCCACTGTGAACCCCATTTTGAGAGATGGGAGCAGACCCTCGAGAGTAGAGGTACCGGGTGGTGCCAGACGGCTGCCTCCCTGTGACATCGTCAGCTGTCCCCCGTGTCTCTTGCACATGCATCAAAGCAGGTGAGGGTCTTACACAGTGTCTCCTGGAAGATCTCTTGTAGGGATAACGTAGAGGCAATGAGGTCATTCACAGTGTTAGCATCCTCTCATTTATTTATTCGTTGTCAAGAAACAGTTACTAAAAGCTGACTGTGTCCGGATGCCGAGCTAGACACTCAGGTCACAGCAGCACTCAGACAGACGAGGTCTCTCCCAGGGTCTGGCTTCCAGCGCCTTTGGTGTATTTGCACAAGCAAAACCAGAATGGAAGGCAGAAAAATGCATCTGTGTCTGGGCACGCTCCGGCTTCCTGTTTCAGCATTTGCAAAAGTGGCTGGTCCTTGAGGGGCGCTCAGCCGGAGTAAAAGGGGGCGCTGTTTCCTGTAGACTGGAAAAACGTTGGATAGCTGGGGCCCTGGGGAGGTCCGCGATGTCCATTGGCAGATTAGATGCTGGTGGGTTCTGCAGGTCAGCTCTATTCTGTGTCTCGGCATTCGGCCCTTTTTCCTGTAACATCTGTTAACATTTGGCTAAACAGCTTCTGGGGTGCCCACTTTCAGAGATGTGATCTTTAACTTTTCCTGTTAGTTGGTTGGGCCCAGCATCCTCCTCACTGGTCTGTATTTGGGGGTAGAGCTTGCCACTTTCCTCCTTTTGAAAACATGTGAAGCCATGTGGACACAGTTTACCCTAGTTTTTCGGGATTGTGCGCTGGTGGCTGGAGGTTGCTGGGTCCAGAGCCTGCCCAGGGTGTGCCTCCAGGAGCTTAGGGACGATTTAGGGATAAGGAGGATTTTGCTCCTTCAGGGAGCTTTGGCATAGCCCCTAAAATGGTAATAATCAACCAGAAACATTAAAAATAACAAAAGCAAACAGAATGAGGCGGGGGTGGGGGGACCACAGGAAGGAAAACAAAAATGTCACGCAGCAAAGAAAGGTCATTTAGAAATAAAACGGAAATGACACGCTACTCACCGGGCCGGCTTGGGCGCTTCAGGAAAATGGTCCTCACTTGTGGTGCATGGCAGAATCGCAGGGAGCTTTGAAAAATGCTGATGCCCGCCTCGCCCCGGGGCTGGCCTAGGGAGGCCCGGGCATGGGTGCTGTCTGAAAGCTCCCCCAGGCGAGTCAGGCCTGCAGCCAAGGCCGAGAATCTCTGCTTTAAAAGCATACAGAGTCAACTCCCTCTGGTCCCCTTTCGTATTCCTTCTTTGTTTCAGTGAATTTTCTTGGCATCTTATTAAAAGTTTCCCAAGGGATAGAACAGTCCTCATGTTTCCATCCTTCCAGTCTTTCATGTTATATTTCTATTCCTATTTCTCAATCTGCTTCGTAAAGGTCTTAATTTTGTTATTTTTCTCCCCTAGTTTCTCTGCAACCCCAACACCCCCCATCCCCACCTCCATACACACGCTCACACACACACGTGCAAGCATGCACACACACGCACACACTTCTGTGGTGCAGCTCAGCATACACGAATGTACTGTGGACAACCAGCTCCCGCATTCACAACAACGAGGATATTTTTGACTGTGCAGCTGCAGTCTCTCCGGGAACTCAGCTATAGAAACCCCACGAAGACGGCAGGATCCTGAATAGCTCTTGTGTCTCCGCGTCTTACTGTGAGGGCTCTGCAAGTCCTGGCGTGACCCTGGGCAACTCCAAGACAAGACGCTGGTGGCTGACGGGGCTGTTGACCTTTCTCCTCTGGTCCAGCCTTCTCAGCTCGTATCTATGTTGCTGTGTTCCTCTGCAGGTCGATGGCCAGAGAGGGTGTCCAAGGTCTCCCTGAGGTCCCACCCTGCAACTAGACCAGCAGTTCTCAACCAGGGACATGTGGCATTGTCTGGAGATATTTTTGGCTGCCATGACTGGGGGCGAGAGGTGGGGGTGCTCCTGGCATCTGGTGGGTAGAGGCCAGGGATGCTGCTCCACATTCTGCAAAGCACAGGCCACCCTCACCACCAAGAATGGTCTGGTCACAAATGTCGCTGGTGCCCAGAATGAGAAACCTTGAACTAGACCATAAGTTCCTTCAAGGCCAGTTAAGTTTCTCTCCCTTCCTTGGCAGCTCTATAGTTTATTATTGCAGAATTTGGGCTGGGGTTGAATCAATCTTAATTATTTTTGTACAACTGTTACATATTTCACAAATTTCTTTAAATTGTCACTTTGCTTTCTTAAGGCAAATAAATGAATCTAAAGTGGAAACTTTCTATAATTACAGTATTTGGAATACCAGTATCACCTGCCACCGATAGACGCTACCCCTCAAAACAAGTGAGAAAAAGATACAGCCAAGGTTATTCATAACATCTGGCTGGTGACAGCTGCCTGTGAAGATTCCGAGCACGAGGCTCCCTTTTTTGTCGTTGCTCTTATTCAAGTGTCAGAAAAGAGTTCAAGACAGGCTAGCCCCCACGGAGACTCTCTCCTTGAAGGAGGAAGGGCCTGCAGGACGAGTTTTCTTCCTCTGTGAGACGCATCCCTCCTGCCCTGTCTGTGTTCCCCCTAAATCTTCTCCGGGGCTGTCAGGGTACATACCTCTCACGATGGGAGACCACAGCCCACCCTTCTTAGGCTGATGCGAGAGCTGGACCCACAAGCTCGGGGATTCTAGAAGGGAATGCCAGCACAGCCACTCCCCCAGCTCTGCAACCTCAAACAAGTTATTCAGACTTTCTCAGCCTCAGTTTCCTCCCCTGTAAAGTGGGGGTGTGATTGTACCCACTCCTAGCGTAGTTGTGAGTGTTCAGTGAGAACAAACATGGATTCTGAGCTCCGTTCAGTGCTGAGCGTGATTACTGCCTAATAATTTCACACTCTTGTAGTGATGAATCATCAGAAAAGGAAGACGTTTTCCACTATGATTTTGAATAATAAATGCTTACCTATCTTTAATGAGATTTATACGTTACATTAATACACACACGTGCACATGCTCAGATGGCTGTAAATGCTCTAGAAGGCAAATCACCCTGTCTGGTCTTCAGATCCCTCAAGGACTGTAGACAAAGCTTTGATTTCCCAGCTGGCTTTCTTCTTTCACACGTGACCCTCAAATGTCCCTGGAGAACGGCTCTCTTGTGCTCTGGAATGGCCCGGATCTCTCCCCTCAGCCCTGGAGAAATTCGTAGGAGGCCTGGACAGTCTTAGAGTCCACGAGCCTGGAGAAGTGTGGGTCAAAGTCGCTGGGAATCAAGACCCCAGAGGCTGGAGTGTCACATCTGAGTGCCCCTGTCCCTTGTCCCCTGTTCCAGGCCAGGACTCCCTCTGTGCCCAGCCCCCAGCACCCCTGCCGAGCCTCCCTGCCCAAGGAAAGCCTAGGCCAGAGCCTGTCCACACGAGGGGGCCTGGGCTCAGCCTGACGGAGGAGGGACATCTCCTGGAGTTGGCGCTGCCTCCCCTGACCCCGAGGTGGAGGGAGGGCGTTTGGACTCGAGGTTCAGGGAGCTATTCCACCACGTGGGCCTGAGTCCCCGAGAGTTAAATGCTTTTGTAGAGACGACGTCCTTGTCTCAAAATGAGGATTATAATCCTCCCCTTCTCCGAGGATTTATGGGACAGCATAGCCAGACACCGTGGGGAGGTTGACACACAGTGAATCTGCGATGAATGGCAACTACTATGAATATTTATAGGTAACATGGACATTTACCCATTGAAAAGAGACCTGCCCAGCCCACAGCAGTTAATAAGCAGAAAGACAAGGGGAACTTTGAGCTGGAATTGTTTCCAAGCAGTGAGCATTGTGGAGCTGTTGGACTCTCTCTGCTGCCAACTGATGATGAGTCCCGTGGAGAAAAACAAAAGAGGGAGGGGGGATGACGTGCTGGTGGGGTGTGTGTGTGTGTGTACAATTTAAATATAGGGTGGTTAGATGAAGTCTCCAAAAGAAGGCAATACTGTGTAAAGATCTAAAGAAAACAAGAGAATAACCCATTGGAATAGCAAAGAGCCTATTTCAAGCAAAGGAAACAGCCAGTGCAAAGGCCCTGAGGCAGGAATAGAGCCGGTATCTGAGGACTGGCAAGGAAGCAGGTGGGATGGAGCAGAGTAAGCCAGGGGAGCATGGCAGAATGTGGGAAGAGGCAGAAGGCAGGTGATGTGGGACCTAAGCCACAGCCAAGGTTTCATGAGATGCAGGTCCGTGGGAGGATCATGAGCAGAGAAGTGACAGGACTTAATTTGTATCTTAACAGGATCCCTCTGGCTGCTGAGATGACAGACTAGAGGGCCAGGTAGGCACAGGGATCCCAGGGAGGAGATGATTGCAGGAATTTATGTGAGAGATGGTGTGTGTTGCACCAGATGGGGTCTTCTGAAAGGAGTTTTCATATTTAGAATCTATCTGTTGACTAATTTGGAGCCAAATAAACGTGGGAGTAAGGGTGAGAGAGCCAGGACTCCTGCTTTCCATCACTGAGCTCCATGATCAGGGCCATCGTGGGGGGCCCAGGGAGCGGATGGGGGAGGCTAGAGCTGGTTGGATGTGCCCGGGAATGGCCGCAAAGGGTTTTAAAGCTGGCGGAGAACAGGCCCTTGAACTTGGGTAGGACAAGCCGTTGGTTGGCAAAGCCCTTAGGCCCGGTGGGAGCCAGCACCCCACGGCCTGACGCTGGCTGGGGAGCAGGGTAAACAGAAATTCAAAGCCTTCCCGGCCGAGCGGGGCAGGGCAGGGCGCGAGAGAGGCCGCGGCTGCCCCCACGTCATCCCCTCTCCCGCAGAGGTTTGGAGAAGTGTTATTTCAGCTGAAGGCGAGAGGCCCCTGCACAGAAGAGCGCAGGGAGAGGGCGGGAGAATAGTCCCGGTGTGGACTGTTCCGCGTGGCCTGGGCTCCAGTCCTGGCAGAGGGGGGCCGGAAAGGGCATCTGGCTGCCAGAGGGGCCGGCTGTGGCTTTGGTGTGAAGAGAACTCCTTGAAGCGAAGCGGCAGTTTTGATGTCAGGTCCCTGGGAAGCAAGAGTTTGGGGAAGCACAAATTGGTGATCATTCGTAAACAATCTGGAATGGTGGAGAAGGAGAGGAAGGAGAAAAGGGAGACAAAAGCCAGAAAGTGGGAGAGAGTCAGGCGGAGACGGAGATGAGCTCGCATCACGCGTGCCTCTGCAGCACTCGCCCTCTGGTGCTTACCCGGCACCTGCTTGCGGGCAACACTGGTCCAGCCGCGTGGGGCCCCTTGTGCTCATCACACAGCCTGGAACGTTCTCTCCCTAGCTCCCACCTCAGGAATCCTACCCAGACCAGAGGACAGGCCGAGGAACTCCTCCTCCTGAGGATGAAACCCTTCGCTCCAGGGCCCTGTCGCGGGTCTTCTCTGCCTCATACAGGCACAGCGCTTCTGTGTCAGGACCGTCCTGCCCCCACCCCTGGGGGCATCCTGCAGTGTCTGGAGACATTTTGGTTGTTGAGACTCAGTGAGGGGGAGCCTGGCATAGAGGGGTAGAGATAAGGGGTGCTGCTGGACGTCCTGCAGTGCCCAGGGCGGCCCCGCCGCAGGGAATGACCAGCCCCAGGGGTCAGGGTGTGGAGGTTGAGAAGCCTGGTGCTGAGAGCAAGGTGGTGGGCATCTCGGGTGGGTTAACCCTAACGTCACTGCCGACTGGTTATCGCAAGCTTTTTCTAAGGCAGGGGCTGTCCTGACCTTCTCACATACGACGTCCCTTTGTCTCTCGCAGCCCCTGCAGGAAGACCTGTAAATAGCCCGATTTGATGGGTGAGGACACCACGGGGCTGGCCCTGGCCTTGTGGGGATGGGAGAGCGTAGCTGGAGGCAGAGGGAGGCAGAGATCTCCCCAACGTAAGACACGGGTCTGGGCAGGCACCGCCTCCACGCGGCCATGTCCAGTAGATGCCTCTCAGGGTTCCTCGCATCTTGCTCATAGCCGTGCCGGACGCAGGACCACACCTGTTTCTTGGAGACTTTGTTCTCTGGGCTGCCGTGATCCTGTAGTGGACACAGTGGTGCCCCCCAGACCTCCCAGTGAAGAGTTGACCGCCCCAGCTGCTGGGGTCTCTATCAGTAGGCAGCCGGCAATGGTCACACCTCCCGGGGTGGCCAGTGTCCACTGACCGATAGAGGCAGGGGTATAAAGGCCTGATCAGCTTGGCCCTACTCGGGACGGTTCCCCTGGGGTGGGCTGAGGCTGCCACGGGGCCTGCACCCCTAGCCCACTCCTCTTCTACCCCCTGCCCGCAACCAATGTGGTTCCCAAGGGCCCGATTAACAACCCTCCCGGTCCTCACCCACCTGCATCTCAGAGTCTGCCTCCTGGGCACCCCAGCTGAGGCAGGCCTCATTTCTCTCTGCAAAATCCTCCTCTGGGGCCCTCCACTCCCATACCCGCTCCTTGGAGACAGAAGTGACCTGAAAACCTAAACAGAATCCTGCCACATCCTAGATTGTCCCCTCTATCACTTCCCACTGCATTCAGAATAAAAATGCAATCTCCACTTAGCCAGTATATGCTGAAATGTCACCTCCTCGGGGAAGCCCGTCCTGACTACTCTGCCCAAACCACGCCTGCTCTGCTCTGTCGGCCCCTCTTTGTTTCCATCACAGTGTTGATTACAGCTGTGATTATTGTCTCCATCTGTCTGGGGCTATCTCACCGGACGTGAGCAACATAAGGGCAGAGACCTGTTGGCTTCATTCATTCATGCTGGATCCCCAGGAGCTGGAGCAGGTCTGGCACATAGTGGGCCCTCGAGAAAAGTCTGTAGGATAAATGAACTGAGGCAGAAAGACCCCAGAGTCTTGCTCCGATCCCCTTGAGTTCAGGCAGAACCTGTGACTTACTTCCGGCCAAGGGAATATGGCACAATGTGCTGGGCAGTCACTGCCCTGAGTAGGATATTTTATATGACTCCATCTGAGCAGATGGGAGAGGTTCTCCTGCTGGCCTTCAGGAAGCAAGCAGCCAAGCTGTGGGCTGCCTACAGAGGAGGTTGTGTGGCAGACACCTGCAGGTGCCTCCAGGACAGCCTCTAGCTGACAGCCAGTGAGCGGCGGGGGCCTCAGTCCTACAGCTACAAGGAAGTGAATGCTGCCGACAGCCACGCCAATGGGCTCGGGGTGGATACTTCCCCAGTTGAGCTTCCAGATGAGAATGCAGCCCAGCCGACACCTTGATTCGGCTTTCTGAGGCCCCATGTAAGGGATCCAGCTTAGCCATGCCCAGACTCCTGACCCATGGGAACTGTGAGATAATAAACATATGTTGTTTTAAGCCACTAAATTTGTGATAATGTGTCATGCAGCGATAGAAAACTAATACAATTATAATTTGAAATAATGGATGAAAATGTTACATGTACCCCTGCAGACATTCATTGAATTGTATTGTTGTTATTATATTAATTCATCCATCCATCCATCCATCCTGCAGAGTGAGGGTCACCACGGGAAGTTCCGTATCTTGCAGAGGTGCTGATGTTATGACCAGTTAAATCTGGAATCCCAGGGGTGTGTCGGCTCCATCTCGGGCTGTCCTTGTCTACACACCGTAGGCAGACTGTCGACTTTGACGAGCTTGAGAAGGCGCCACGGGTCTTGCCATCTAAATCTGATCGGAAAACTGAACTTGTACGTGTGTGTGTGTTTACCCATGAAGTTAGTCAAGGTCTGGGGGGACAAGGCACCCTGTATTGTTCTCCCTCCCACCCACTTGGACTCGAGTCCTGAGTGGCTGCAGGGTGTGGGAGAGGGAAGAGGGGAGCTTCCACATGGGTCCAGATCCCTGGCTGGCCATCAGCAGGGAGACCAGACACGGATGTCAAATATCTACAGGAAATGCGGGACTATTTAGGTACAATTTAGCAGAAACGAGTCATCCTGCAGACATAAACATTTTAATCAGAGTGACAATTTATTCAAACAATTTGACAAAGCTTACACATGCGGAACAGATGGTCTGGGGCGGGGACCCAGCAAGAGAGCTGGGTGGGGGGAACCCCCGGTGAGCCTGGCTGGCCTGCTGGGAGGGGCCAAGTGGAAGATAATGTGCTCCCTGCTCTTCCTGCCAGCAGATAGGCTCCTGGAAAAACCCCAGGTCCCCCCGCCCCAGAGAAACCTGCCTGTGTTTTCAGGAACCTCTGTTTGATGTCCCAAACTGCTGAGGACATGAGGGAAATTCTGGATGGAGGAAGGCCACTCATTTACTCACTCATCTATTTGGAGAACTTGCTGAGTGCCATTGTGGGCCAGGTGCTGTGTGCGTGCATGTGTACATGTGTGTTCATGCGTGTTTATGAGCATGTGTGCACATGTGTGTGTGTGGAGCCTAACCCATTATTAACGTCCTAGGGATTCTGCATTTGGAGTCCACAGTGGCCTGAGGCTGGCCCGGAAGCAGCCCCAGGACAAGGGTTTTGGTCAAGAGGTTTGTCTGGGAGGTGACCCCAGGAAGCCCCTCCTGTGGGGCTTGAGGAAATGAGGGAAGGAAGCACGGGAGGCAGACATGGCACGGGTCACCCTGCAGGCACCTGGGGCCCATTGTCTCTGGACCTCTGGGAGACGGTGTGGGGTGCGCCTCAGGAGTGTCCTTCCCGGGGGTGAGGGGGTGGGCGTTTGTCCTTCTCTCCCATCCGCCACTGGCTGAGGCTGCTCCGGGTGTAAACTCCAGACGCTTCCTACCCCGCTCCCCCCGGGCTGAGAGTCGAAGGCTCACAGTGGACGTGCACCGGGCAGCGAGGGTCCGTGGCTGTGGGCAGACGGCCAGCAGCGCCTGTTACCGTCCCAGAGCTGACAGGTGGGGCTTTCTCACCAAGATTGCTCGCATGAGCACTAAATGGATTTTAGTCCAGATGAGGGAAACTGAGGCCCACAGAGGAAAAACCACTTACTCAAGGTCTCCAGCTGGTCAGCAGTGAGGCCAGAGCGGATCTCATGTTTCCTGAGCTCCTGCCCGCTGCTCCCTCCACAGCATCACACTGCAACTGTCCGTCCTTCTCGGGGACGTTTAAATGGAAATTAACTCACAATGAAAATTCATGTCAGTGGGACAATTCCTGATATTCAGGTTGCTAGCTGCCCCTCTGGTGGACTTACCAGAATGTGCTATTTTAGTAAGCTTTCTGATGCCGATTCGGAAATCACCGTCTCAGACCCCGAGCCAACGTGGTGTCAGTCCCTTGGCCCTTTGAGGCAACTGGCTCAATTTGTTTCTCTCCCCACAGCTACCGGCAGGTCAGAGACCTCGGCCTCTCATCTCCTCACCCTCCACACCCCTCTTCACTTTCTCTGCACCCTGGTCCGCGCTGGCTGGAAGAGTGTCTTCCCAACCAATCTCGGGCTCAGCTTCCTCTCCTCCGGAACGCCACGAAGGGCATTTGGATTCGGTGACAAAATCCGAGTCCCAGACTCAGGCAGCCACCTGCTTATTCAACTGTAAGCACCTCTTACAGGTGGCAATGGTGCCCTGTGTTTGGCCCCAAACACCTCCTCGCCCACTGCAGCATCACTCCAGTCCCCAAAGCAGCCGGAGCGTGATCCTGGGAGTCTCTTGGCTCCCCAGGTCTCTCCCTCTTCCCATCCGTCAGCAGGAGATATCACATTGTGTTTGTCTCTTTGGTTCACAGTCTTCAGATTTTAAGGAACAGCGCTCAAGGAGCTGTCCCCAGGAAGCCACATCAGAAGAGCCTCATGTGAGGACCTGATCTAGAAGACAGGATCCTAGACTTCGAGCTGATGCTGTCGTGGAATGAGACTCGGAGATCTGGGGACAGAAAAGTGTACATTGCGTGTGGGAGGGACGTGAATTGTTATGGCCAGAAGGCAGGCTAGGAATGGCTGTAGGTTCCAAAGACGACCGCCTCAGTAGATCCCATCCCGCACATTCTTCTTACAATTTGATGCTGACACCCTACCATTGAGTGGTGGGTCTTCGTACCCTCCCTTGAACCTGGGCAGAACAGTAAGACTGTCCTAATGAACAGAGTGTGACAGAAGTCACATGATTTCCAAGGCTAGGTCCATAAAATGACATGCACTTTTGACATGCTATTTTAGACCTCTCTCTCTTCAAGACCTGCTACCATGTGTGAGGAAGTCCAGGCCACATGAGGAGACCAGGCTTAGGTGTTATGGTGGACAGGCCCAGACTGAGGTCCCAGCCAACAGCCAGTATTAACCGCCAGTTGTGTGATGAAGGAAACCTTTGAGATGACCCAGCCCAGCCACCATCTGACTGCAACCACATGAAAGACTCCGAGTGAGAACCATCCCCCAGAACCATGAGAGACAACAGTAAAGTAATTGTTGTTATTTTAAACCACTAAGTGTTGGGATGATTTGTTACACAGTAGTAAATACCTAAAACCTGTGTGTGGTGCTTTAAAATATGCTACAATTTTTTGACACTCTCTTCAAAAGATGAAACCTAACTCCCCTCCCCTTCAGTGTGGACTAGACCTAATGAATCACTTTGAACAAACAGCATATAGCAGAAGCAATGGTATTCTTCTTTTGATACTAGATGATAGAAGACATTGCAGCTTCTGTCTCTCTCTCAATCTCTTTCTCTTCTATCACTTGTTCTTGAGGAAGACATGCCATGTTATTAGGACACTCAAGAAATCTATAGAGAGATACTCATGGCAAGGAACTGAGGCCTTCTGCCAACAGCCATGTGAGGGCGCCATCTTGGAAGTAGGTCCTCCAGCCCCACTCGAGCCTTCAGATGACACAGCCCCTGCCAACACACTGACTGCACCTCATGAGAGGCCCTGAGCCAGACCCACCAGGCTCAGCCACATCCAAATTCCTGTCCCACAGAAAATGTGAGACAACGTCTGTGGGGTAATTGGTTACACAGCAATAGATAACTCCTATAATAGCGATTTCTCCCATCAATCCTAAACAAACTTGCAAAGCACACAAGAACTACTATTTTCCTCATTTGCAGATGAGGACACTGGGGCTCAGAGTGGTGAGGCCACGTTTAACAGTGACACAGCCAAAAATTTGTGGAGCTTGAATTAGATCCTAAGTCTGTCGCACTGTGAGATGGTATTAGTCAGGGTTCTCCCCAGAAACAGAACCAATAGGATGTATATAAGAGGAGATTTATTACAGGAACTGCCTCACCTGGTTATAGATGCCAAGAAGGCCCCTGGTCTGCTGTCCGCAAGCTGGAGACCCAGGAAAGCTGGGGGTGTGATTCAGTCCTGGTCTGAAGGCCTGAGAGTCCATGAGGGGTGGGGAGGGAGGTTGGGGGTCGGTGGTGAAGCCCTGGTCTGAGTCTGAAAGCCAGAGAACCCGGAGCACTGATGGAGGTCTCAGCTCAAGAGAGACAGTGAATTCACCTTCCTCTGCCGCTCTGTTCTCTCCAAGCCCTCAACGGATTGGCTGATGCCCACCTGCACTGGGGAGGGCCATCTTCTTTACTCAGTATACCGATTTAAAGGCTAATCCCTTCCAGAAACATCCTCACAAACACACTCAGAAATAAGGTTTTACCAGCTATCTGGGCATCCCTTAGCCCAGTCAAGTTGACACATAAAATTAACCATCGCAGAGACCAATTATCTTAACATCATGCATACACCTTCTCCCCCGTCCACCCCACTACTGGGTTTATAGTGGAGACGAAAAGTGGTGACATGGAATTGGATGCGAGCCACTTCAGCCTATACTTTTCTTTCCCTTAATGACAAATTCCTTGAGGAAAGGCCATGAGTAACTGTGTGACCTGCACAGTGCGTAGGGCAGATGTTCTGTAATAAATGTTTGACAAGCTGGCCATCTTCCCTGGGTAGGGGTGAGCCGCGTCCTCTCCTCCTGTCTCAGGTTTTCTGAGCAGAGGCTCTTCCCGATTTATCTCTAATATGATCACCAGTTACCCACTGCCCCCTCTCAAGCAAGTGTGTGGTTCTGCAATTTAATTTAATCACCCGCAGAGTATCCAAAATTAATTTCCTGTTAGAAATAAATATTGTACTGTGGATTATAAATCAGACCAAGCGGTAATTTACAGAGAACCTGTAAATTAAAATTTCGACTGTTGTTCTTTGCAGCAGATAGAAGTAGGAGCACGTGGAGTGTTCTCAGGACTGGACATTCACAGCCTCTCGAGTCGGTCAGGTCTCAATGGATGTGTCATCAACAAGGGAAGGCTCTGGCTGCCTGGGTCGTTTCCCATGACCAGCTGCTTCTGTTTCATGTGGTTCGGTTCAACCAGGTTTTGGCGCGTGCCCACTGTGTGTTGACCACTGGGTGTAAATGATGAAAAGCGAGGTCCCCGTCCCAGGACACGAGGGCCTCCCAGTTGTGTCTGCTGCATGAACCGGCTGCAATAATTCCTACAAACGTTCGTACTGCGCTCACTACAGGCTGAGGACTGCTCTCAGCATTTGCATGTATGAACTCACTAAATCTTCACCATAATCCGACCTGGCAGGTTCTATTATTAGTGCTGTTTCATAGATGAGGAAACAGAGGCACAGAGAGCTCAAACCACGTGTCAAAGATGGCAAGTCAGCAAGTGGCAGTGCCCGGGGTGCATGAGGCCCTCTGGTTCCAGAGTTGGGGTCCCCACTCCATCACATCCATCCCTGGCTGGCCCACTTTCCCCTCCCCACTGTCTCCTCTGAGGACAGGCCACTCCCGTCCGTCTCCATCTTGATGGCATCACCTCCCAACCAGTCTCCAGGCTTCCACTTGTCCCCCTCCTGTCCACACACACACACACACACACACACACACACACACACACACGGAAGCACCCAGGCAGATCTTTAGAGACGCGAATCTGAATGTGAAAACCCGCTGTGTCAACAACCCCAGGACTGGCCTGTGCTGTTTTATGAATAAGACAGCCTCCCTGCCCCAAACACCCCCAGGTGTGCAGGGGAGATGGGCCGCAGCAGTGACTGGAACCCGCGAGGGGCGCAGGCTGTTCAGACTTTTTACAGAAAAGCGATGATCTCGCAGGTGGGGGGATGGGAAGGGGAGGATCTGGGAGGAGTTAGCATTTACACGAAGGCATTTCTCTGGTGAGCAAACCCTCACAAACCAATGGTGCAAAGCCCCATAAAACATTTACTGACTGGCTGAGAAACTTTCCAAAGTCGGGGAGCTCCATCGTGAATAGGACAGACGAGACCCCTGCCCCCAAGTAGTTCCTGGTTCAGGGAGGAAGACGACAATCAGCGGGCGACCCCAGTGTGGTGATGCTGCGATGGGGAGTGGGAGGCCTGAGCGGGGCTACTGAGGGCTTTTTGCATCCTCCCACAGCCCTGTGAGCCCGAAGGTGCAATTATCATCTCCCCATCTTGCAGAGGTCGGGAGACTAAGAGGTGAATGACTTCCCCCGGGCCACAGAGCTGGTGCGGGGCAGAGCCTAGACCTCACTGGGCAGCTGGCTGCAGAGCCCATGGGGTAACCATCACGAGCCCTGCCTTTTCCTTTCTGATTCTCAGTAAATTGTTGAATGAGCTCGTGAGGCAGGGTCCGCAGCTGAGAGGGGGCTCCGTCCTCTCATCCCACCCCACGCAGATCATTTTCTCCTTCCAGACAATCTTTGCATCAACTAGACTTTCTATTGCACATCCAGAAGCCCAGTGCAAACTAGCTAAGAAACAAAAGGAAATTCGTTGGTTTGTTTTTACCAGAATTTACCAGAAGTAGGCTGGCTGCAGGTACAGCTGGATCCAGGGACTCAAGTTCTGTCTTCTGGACTCTGTCTCTCCTCCTTTGATTCGATGTGGCTTCTGCTCTCTTCCAGCAAAGAAGCTGTCCTGCCCTCCAGTAGGATGGCAGCCATAGCTGTTCTCTTGGGCGTTCTCCTAGCTTTGCCACCCAAAAGGAAAAGCCCCTTCCCTCCAGCTCTAAACACAGCCAGCTTAGGGAAGGCCCTGATTGGCCCAGGGGAGTCTCCTGCCCACCTCTGTGACCAGAGAAACAGGTGCTGTGACTGGCCCATGGCGTTGAATGGAGCCGAGATATGGGGCAAAGAACACTTGGTGTCGGCTCCTGTAGTCCTCCAAGAGGTGAGCTAGAAGTGGCTTCTGCTTCCTGGGGGCCTTAGGGTGGGCTACCCCAGGGAGGGACACCCATCTTAGTGAAGGGAGACTCCCTGAACCAAGGGAAGCGCTCCCACTGCCTTCCCAGCCCTGCCTTTCTGGCCACTAGGGATGGATGTTGGAGGCTGAGCCAGCACGTGGGGACGTTGCTGGTCTGGGGCTCCTGTGACTTGCAATGGAAACCTTGACCAGGCAAGGATCGGCTGCAGGGAGAGTGTGGTCATCACCGTCCCTCCCTCCTCCTCCTCTTCCTTCTTCATCAGCATAACAACCCTCTGAGCCCACATTCTGTTACATATGCACAGGAGCGGAGCGTTGTGTGCTTATATCATTGCATCCTCACAGTGAACCGTTAATATAAGTTCTATTATCTTCATTTCAGCTCAGAGGGCAGAGCTGGCACCCGGGTCTCTCTGACTCCAATGTTCCCTCCACTTCTCCACACACAAGACAATCTGGCCTCACTTTCTAACCTACGCAAACAAAGGAGCCACCGGGAAGCATTTTCCCGTCACAGGGGGTCCACCTCCCACCTCCCAAATGGTGAATGGACCAGCACAGTCCCCAGGGATGTGACCGGCTGTGGCCGCAACAGCTGGGCGGAACATCTGGCTTTCCTTCTTGCCCGATTTTTCTCAGTGCATAAATTCCCTTTTCTTTGCTGCTTTCGTCTGGCCCCTGGCCTGGTCCCCTGGGGGCACAGAGAACCAAAGCAAATATTTACCTGAGGCATACTTGGCTTCAGTCTCAGCTAAAAGCCTTTTTAAAATGTAGAAGTGGAAACGGCCCAACCCTCTGGGTTGTATATCCTCCAGCCCCAGTCCTGCTGGCAAAATAGAACAGAGAAGCCTGTGCGGTCGCCATGGGTAAGGGCTGGCGCTCGAGCGACCGCGGCTCTGCAGACAGGGCTTGGGCTGTGGACTCGGCGGTTGGAGGGGCACCGTCAGCGGGGGTGGCAATGGGCGTGGTGAGGGCAGTGGAGCTGTGATGGGGGGACAAGGACCCAAGAAACTCAGGACCCCAATTTTTAGTGATGGGGGTTCCAGATCAGGAATTAAAACTTCCCAGTTGTTGACTGAAGCTCTGAGCAGATCCGTCTCCACTGTTAACCTCCCAGGGGCCGTGCTTACAGACTTGCCCTTTGGGGAAACTGATTTCTTTATTGTGGTAAAATATACATAACATACAATTGATCTTTTTTAAGTGTACAGTTCAGCGGCACTAGGTACACTCACATTGTTGCGTAACCATCACCACCATCCGTCTCCAGGACTTCTTCATGTTCCCAAACCAAAACTCTGTCCCATGAACACTAAGTCCCCATTTCCCCCTCTCCCCTCAGCCCCTGGCACCCACTGTTCTATGATCTGTCTCTACGGATTTGACTACACTAGGGGCCTCCTTGCTCTAGACTGAATGTTTGCTTCTCCCCAAATTCCTATGTTGAAAACCTAATGCCCAAGGCGATGGTGTTAGGAGATGGGGCCTTTGGGAGGTGATTAGGTCACGAGGGTGGAGCCCTCAGGAATGGGATTAGTGCCCTTATAAAAGGGACCCCAGAGAGCTCCCTCACTCCTTTCTCCATGTGAGGACACAGACGGAAGTCAGCCATCTGCAGCTCGGCAGAGGGTCCTCACCAGAACCCAACCATGCTGGTGTCCTGCTCCTGGACTTCCAGCCTCTGGGACTGTGAGAAATAAATTCCTGTTGTTTAAGCCCCCCCAGTTTACGGCATTTTGTCATAGAAACCCGAATGGGCTAAGACACTCCTCCTATAAGTGGAATCATACAATATCTGTCCTTTCGTGACTGGCTTATTTCACTTAGGGTAATGTCTTCAAGGTTCATCCATGTTGTGACAGGAGACCCTTTTTAAGTCCTCCCGGCTGAAATGTTTAGGCAGAGTTTTCTTAACCTTCCTAAAATGTGCCTGGGCTTTCCTGATCCCGTGTTATATGATCCAATGTTTCTCAGCCTGAGAGACCCACCGAGATGATTTGCTCATTTAGGAACCAAACAGAATGATCACAGTGCGTTTACAGTGAGAATAACATGTCCTTGAAGGATAAGGATTCGGGGCTGTCCATGTGAAGGATTTTTGTGTATATGACTAAGAACGAGAATCCAGCTTCTCATGAAGATCAGTTAGATCCCTAACTTGGGTCACGCCAACATTAACTGGCCAATTTTAAGTGACAACAGCAAAGGTTGTGGAGACTTTCTAAGGTCCCCAGCCTGCAGATCTCCACCATATTTTCAATGCTGTTGTCCCACTGGGACTTACCTCTGTCCAGGTACTTGTCAGTAGCTCTGGGCAGGAACACGATCTTCTGTAAGTTCTGACGTCCAGTTTTGTTTTAAACGCTGACCCGCTGTGTTTCGCACAGTGCCTCGCAAAGAACAAGTCAACAAGGCCTGTGAGTGACTTGAAGCGGATTTGACCCTCCTCTGGGTCCTGTCCCAAAGCGGGATTTCTGAACCAGAAGAGAAGCGTTCCTGGAAGGCGGCACGTCGCGCTCACAGACTCCCGCGGGCTTGGCGCTCTCTCGGGGCGGCGCCGCTCTGCCAGAGTCTGTCTTTTCTTGGCAGAAGTTCTCTCCCTGCAGGATGCATCTAACTGGGAAGGAGCAGCATTGACTTTGTCATCAGCATTTCTGAAAGTCACCCCACGGGCCGCCTGCCCCTAAATCACCTGAGGTCAAGGCCCAAGGAATTTTCAGTTTTCATCATCTCCCCAGGAGATTCTCGATCGTCAAATGCTGAGGACCCACAGATCTCTCATGTTCGAATTCTTTACAGCAAACTTGCGTTGCTCTTACAAGGAAATAAAAATCAAGTTACATAGAGATTTCCCTTTTTCTTTTTCAGCCTGTTTTCCTTCTTCTCTCTCTCTCCCCACCTTCCTTCCTTTTAGAGAACTGAAGACCTTGCCCAGAGATGTTGCAGTGTCTCCCGTCCTGGACCGTCTGCTCCAGGGGCCCATACATCTGAACTGTTCTGGGACAATGTTAATTGGCGCACGCTTGGAGATGAGCGAGGAGGAGAGTTTGCCCTCCATGAAGCTGAGATGCTCTGGAACCAGGCTGGCAGCTGTGCCCCCTGGAACAGTTTCCTGTGCTCAAGGCTCACTGCCTGTGTCGGGCACCTATGTCCAGGGGAGCGTGGGCAGCCCAGGTTGACCAGCACAGCCCCACCCCCCCAGAAAGGCTGTCATTGTGGAGCCCCAGCAAATGGTGGCAGAGTGCCCGACCTGGAGGCCCTCGGGTGTGACATCCTCTTATTCTTTCCTAATAGCAAACAACACAGCTGATAAAAGGAATGAATTCTTAGGCCCTTCCGGAACCTTCTCCAAGGAGCCTGCTCTCCAAGCCACCAGTGTCCTGGCAGATGGGCCTGAGGAGGAGTGCTGGGCATCAGTGGCACCATCTCCGCCAGGCGACGTCCTCAGTTCTGCCGCTTTTCCCTGCTTATTTCCCTCAGCACAATTATAAGCACATAAATTATCTTCTCTGTCTCCCATCTCACCTCCTTGGTGTCAGTCTCCTGCTCTAGGCTGCAAGCTCCCTGGGGCTGGGCCATGACAGCTTTGCTTGCTGCTGTCGTCCCAGTGCCGGGTGCACAGTAGGCCTTCAATATATATTGATTGGCTCAACAAATAAAGGGCGTGCAATCCCCAAATCCTCTGCATTTACAGAATCACAGAATGCAGCCATCACATCTTTCTGGAGGGCCTGCTCTGTGCCGGGAAATCTGGCAGACAGGGGATCCATCAGAAAACAAGAGCCCTGCATGGCCCCTGCCTCGGGAGCTGAGTGATATCCTGGAACCAAGACAGGTTTTAGAATCAAAGAAGCAGGAGTTTGAACATCACAGGTCAGATACTTAACTGGGTGCATGTGGGCAGCCAGGCACCCTGAGCCTCAGTTTCCCCATTTGCAAGTGGAGGTAACGATAGCATCCACTTCATCTGGGTGTTGGACAGAATGGAGACAACATCTGTAATGAATTTAACAAAATCCTTAGCCCCTTGTAGCTCCATAAATTAGCCTCTGTATTATGGATGAGTTCCTAGGGCTGCCATAAGATAATACCACAAACTGGGGTTATTCTTTCACGTTTCTGGAGGCCGGAAGTCTGAGATCTGGTTCCTTCCGAAGGCGCTGAGAGAGAGTCTGTTCCATGCAGCTCTCCAAGCTTCTGGTGGCTGCCAGAAACCCTTGGTGCTCCTTGGCCTGTGGCAGCAAAACCCCCGTCTCTGCCTCCATTGTCACATGCCTCCCTCCCTGTGTGTCCCTCTGTCTCTGTCCCTCTGCTCTTCTAAGGACACCAGCCACTGGATTTAGGGCCCACCTGGTCCAGTGTGACCTCAACTTCACTAATGACATCTGCAAAGACTCTATTTCCAAATAAGGTCACCTTCTGAGGTTCCAGGTGGACATGAATTTTGGGGGACACTATTCAGCCCAGAACAGCTTCTGTGACTTTTGTGCTCAGTGCTGTGTAGACATAATTATATTCTACCCTCCAGGCCACCTCAGGAAGAAGAGACCCTGAGGAGGGGAAGGCAGTCCTCAGGATGTGTGACCGTCTTTGCCTTTGCTTTGAATTCGTCTGGTTTTCAGAGAGAGAGCCTGTGGCAGAGCCCCCCACCTTGACTTTTCTCTCAAAATGGCAGTCCTCGCACGAAGGCGGATAGAACAACACGGGGCTGGCTCCAAGTCTCCCGTGTTCACAGACTCCGCGGCCAGCAGAAACGTCTTGGTTATAAAACAGGCATTGAGCAGACCTGCTGGGAGGCTGAGAAGAAAGCAGGAATGCGAGGCTGCTTCCAAGTTGCTGCTGGCGGAGAGGGCAGAGCTGAGGACTCGAGCGGGAGACGTTTTCACGGTGGCACAAAGGCTCGGGGACAAGGCCGGCGTCCAGCCTGGCTTGCGGGTTCTGGGTTTACGGTCCTCGGTGGGAAGGGCTGTGTCTTTTCCAAACATTTCGGTAACCTCGTCTCAACCTGGTGCAGACCTCACCCTTCCCGGGGACACAACGGATGGTCGCTTCTTGATGTCAGTACAATTCAACCCCATAACGTGACTCCTGGGGGCACATTTATGGTGAGTTGATTCAAAGTCCTTCTGAGGACAGAGCCAGAGGGATTTGCTGGGTCTTTTGGGAAAAGTCCAGCCACCAGGCGTCTCTACTTGTGCCCCAAAGAGAACTGGTCATTCGTGCAGCAGCTGACACCGAAGGGGCTACCAAAATGGAGCCTTGCACCTCAAGCCTCACTTTCCGCGCCCTGTGCAGGAGTGGGTCTGCTCTCGTCCGCCTCCCAGCAAGCTCCCTGTCCTGTTTCTCTAGCTTGAATGGAGCTCCTCTGAGCTGATTCTGATCATGGGGGGGTCCTTGTTTCAAAAGGCAGATCCTGGGGCCCCCAATCCAAAGATTCTGGCTCAGTAGGTCTGGGGTGGGGTCCAGGAATCGGCCATCGTAACAGGCTCTCTGAGGACCTGACCCAAGCCAGCTGTGCACTGCACTGGGACGAATGCTGAGCTGGCTTGGAAGGAAGTTCTAGACGCATTCTGAGCTCCACATTATTATGCAAAGTTAGAGAAATTTTTAAGAAAGACCTAAACCAGTGTTTTCCAAAGCATAGGGCCGCTGGTGGCGGGTGAGGTGGTTTTGGTGGCGCATCATATGCCATTAAATGACACTGACTCATACAGTGGGAAAATCATACCCCCGTCCCTCCCTCTGGGTGGATACAGGGGGAATTCCTCGTCTGGCACTAGGAGTCGTTAGCACCTCCTGACACGTCTGATCTCCCTGGGAAACAGAGAAAGAGAGAGGCTCCCAGGCTCAAAGTCTTCACAGGCAGCAGCCTCTGGCTGGAATTTAGTAATATTTGTTTAGAAACAATTATTTCTCAATATTTCTAAATAATAAAGATATTTAGAAATAGTCATTTCAAGGTATTTATTTCTGTAGTCACCTCCTATTAATGGCAACGAACACAAATTTCCATTTACGATAGCAATATCAAGGTTCCTTTTAAATTAAATGTAGTTGGTTGAAAATGTGAGGTGATTTACAGAGGAAAAGATAGCGACCCCGTTACAGCACAGGTGCGGACAGGGCCAAGATTACGGCGATGGTTCAGGAACAGGAACGAGGGAAGTTTGGGAGATGCTAATCTAGTTGAAGCTTTGCATCTCGTGTGTAAGAAAATGGAGGCCTGGGGAGGGGAAGGGACTTGCCCACGATCACATGGCATCTGGGGACAGTCTTTGCTGTCACCTCCAGGCACCCACCACGGAGCTCTGCAGAGCAACACCGCAGGGCAGCTTTCTCAAGAACCTGGGGATCGGAGCCCATGGGGGAGGTTTGATTCTCAAGACACCAACATCTTTAAAACAGATCAAAATAAAGCGGCCAGAGTGACCTCAGCCTGGCATGCGGTGGCTGTTGAGAGCGGAGGCCTATGAAAAGTAATCGTGCTCTCTCTGGTGGCCTGCAGCAGGCAGGCCTCCGTCGAGGGGCTCACCCGAAAGGCAGGAAATGGAAACATTCTTTGGGACTGACACAGTGGTTCGGCAGTGATCTCACCCGACAACTGAAGGCTTGTTATTCTAAGCTGAATTTCATTTTGCCTCTAAGCGCTCAGGAGCCGGGGCTTGCGAGCAGCTTTTGTCATCAGAACGAAGGTCTAGGTCACTGAAAAGAGCAAGTCGTCCTGAATGTCTGCAGAGCACAGACTCCGGCAGTCGCTGGTCTGGTTCTTCCCCGCCTGTGGCAGAGGGGCCTCTGGGTCCAGCTGGCCCCCTGTGGTTGGCGTGAGCTTGGGGGGGTGCTGACGTGGGAGCCAGAGGAGGGGAGTCTCAGGTCAGGCTCCGGGGAGCAGAGCCTGAGACTGGATCCTCGTCCAGGTGCTGCCTGGAGGGGGCCCTCAGGGAAAGCTGGAGAGGTGGTGAGGGCCGGGAAGGAGATGAGTAAGGATGGGGTTTCGGGTAGAGTCTAGCCTCAGCCAGACCCTGTGGGAGCCCTGGATGTGAGGGAAGGCGTTCAGAGTCAGTCACTGGCTGTCGGATGCCCTTGGGGTGGGCAGGGAGGCTCCCCCCAGTTGAGGACACTTCCAGAGAAAGGGCGGTGGTCTGAGGAAATGGCGGTGTGCTGGGAAACCCGCTCTACGGGGCCGGAGGAGGAAGGTCCTGATTTGTAGCTTTTGCCCATTTCTGTGGTGTAAATACTCCCTCTGTGGCCAATTTCAAAGCTACCAATGGTAAAACAACTGGCTCACAAAATCCCTGACTATTTAACAGTCAGCTCGCACAAGCCAGGAGGCGCTGGCCCAGCGCACCCCTACGTTAGCAGTCGGGTCTCCACGGCTGGGGGGAGCAGAAGGGCCGGGGAAGGAGATCGGGGTGGGCACAGGGACAGCATCTCTTTGGCCTCGATGACCACAGTTGCCTTCCAAACAGTCTTCCTGCTCCCTCTCCCACCGCGTAATCTTTCCTTCCGCCACGAGCAGGAGCGCCTTTCTCAGACACAGCTCCAACCTGCCGCCCCTGTATTGACCCCTTCACAGGCCCCCCATGGCCTCCAGGATAAAGCGCCCTCCTCAGCTTGGCCCACGAAGCCCCGCCCCTGAGACCCTGCCCACCTCCCCAGCCTCGTCTCTCCCACTCACTCTCTCCTGGACTTTCTGCCCTGGCCACGCTGGACTTCTCTCCAGTCTTGAAGTCCTGACCCTCTCTCACTGCGAGAACTCCGGGCCCCTCCACACACTGCTCTCCGAGCCAGGAGCACCATCTCCCCCGCCCCCGTCCACTCAGCCCGACCAGCTCCTATGCCACGTTGATAGAACTTCCACCTTAGAATCTACCTCTGTTGAGAGCAGGACACTCAGGACTTGCTGTGTGAGCTCGGGCAAGTGCACTCCTGTCTCTGGGCTCAGTTTGCAGTGTGTCTCCCACACTGCATTGATGACTCCTTGAAGATAAAGACCTTATTTGGCTTCATTACTCCTGCATCTTTAGCACCAGCACAGGGCCTCACTGTAGACAAACAAATGAATAAACGGTTCAGTCTATTAGCCTGCCAAAGAACTCACTAATGACCAAGTGGTGAAGGCCCCTGCCCAGTCACGAATGTGCTGCAGAAACCTCCCTCTGCTCTGATCGCCGCGCTCCGGGACTCGAGATGCAGCTGTGGCTGGAGCTCATGCTGTCCGGGCCCAGCCCCTGCCACGCGCCTGCCCGTTCCTGCAGATGGCTCCATCGACCCCTCACAGCAAGGGGGAGGGCAGAGCACGGCCCCATTTCAGAGCCAAGGACACTGAGGAGCTCAAGAGATCGCCTCACTTGCTCAGGGCCACACAGCTGCCCAACAGCAAGAGCCTGACAGCTTCTCCCCACGGCACTTCCTTGGCCCCTTCTGCATCCGCGCGCCGAGCAGCGCCCATCACTCTGTCTGCCGCTCTATAGGCTGACAGTACGGACGTGCCTTCGTCTGTTTACACGTGCCCTTTAGCTCAGCATTTGCTTGGTGTCTTTCTTTTTCCCTTTCTAAA
Organism: Ceratotherium simum simum; assembly: GCF_057802395.1. Taxonomy (NCBI): domain Eukaryota; kingdom Metazoa; phylum Chordata; class Mammalia; order Perissodactyla; family Rhinocerotidae; genus Ceratotherium; species Ceratotherium simum. The sequence continues at coordinate 5,694,256 of NC_141920.1, forward strand.
CAAGGCTGCAGTGGACATCTTTGTGTGGAGGTCTGCACACACTTGTGTGAGCATCGCTGCTCTGGCTGGAGGGGAAGAGATGGAGCAGACTGCAGGCCACATCTTCAGAGATGTTGCACTTAAACTCCTGGGCAGTAAAGGATTCACTTTGCCCAAAGAGAGGTCTGCCTTTGCCCGGGATCCTGGGAGCTCGCCTCCGAGCCCTTAGAATATCCTGCCGGATGGAAAGTCTTTGTTTAGCTGGGGGTCTTGGGCCACATCAGAGAGTCTACGCGGACAACACGATTTAGGGCAGGGGCCTTGGGCTGTGCAATATCAGCTTGACCTCCAGAGGGGCTGGAGATAAAGGCCAGCCACACGGGCAGTCAACCAAGCCTACATGACCAAGTCCCAACAGAAACCCTGGACACTTGGGTTCAGGGAGCACTCCTGGTGGGCAGTGCCCTGGGAATATCGTCACACATCATTGTCAGGACAGGTTAGTGCTGTCCACCATCCCATGGGGAGGAGACAACTGGAGGCTTCATGCTTGGAACTTTCCAGGGCTCTGTCCTCTGCCTCTCCTCCCTCGGCTGGTTTTAATCTGTATCCTTTGCTCTAATAAACTGTCACCATGAGTATAACAGCTTTCAGCAAGTTCTGAGTCCTTCCAGTGAGTTATCAAAACTGAGAGTGCTCTTGAGGAGCCCCAAACTTGCAATTGGTGTCAAAGTGAGGGTGGTCTCGGGGACCCTTGTACTCTGCAATTTCCATTTTGAGACTGGCCCTAGGATGCAAGTGCCCAGGGCCCCAGGCCGGGTCTTGTTCACTGCCGGATCCCTTGGCCCCAGCACAGCAGACATTTAGTCAATAGTTGCTGAATCGATCCATTCAACAACGGCAGCCCTTGACATTCAGTATGGCTGGGTTCTTGGTTGTATTCTGCCCACTTTACAATGTGAAATTGGACCCGGAGAGGGGCAGTGGCTTACCCCAACTACAGGGCTGAGCCAGGATTTGAACCTGGTCTGAGGCTCTGGAGCCACACTTTCTACTGTGCTCTGTTCCTCTGCGAGTCTAGCGTCATCGCCGCATGCCTGGGAAGATGAAAGGCTGAGAATAAAGAGCCAGGGAAGCAGGGAGCACTCAGGGAAAACGCGCGATGCGGGCTGGCCCAGGGGTGGCTCGGCTGTTCAGACCTGGGCTCAACAGAGACCCGGCTGTGGCTGCAATGATGCTATCTGTCCCGTGTGTGCATCTGGCCTCAAAGAAAGGCACGAGAGGGAGAGATTGAGAGAGAGAGAGGAGACGGAACCTCTGTGAGTTATGAAAGGGAAACCAGATGAGAGGAGATTACTTCAATGCCGTGCTTTTATTACGCAAATCTGCACTTCGAGTTGGAAGAGAAGATTTTTTTTTTTGGTTGTTGTTTGCTTAAGAGAATTGGAGAACCAAGAGCTGTCTGGGTGGATGATTAATGGGAAAAAAATTACATTTCCATGAAGTCTCTCCTCCTGAAGGGTGACACTCATCAAAGCGATGTGTAGAGTGGATGTCAGGTTCATTTCCTCATTTCCGTCTCAGCTGGGGCTGAAAGAGATGCTCTTAAGAGGAAACAGGGCAGAAAAGCAGCCGTTCAAGGCTGAGAGGGTCCTCATGAACAATAACTGCAGCTCACTTTTACAGATCGCTCCCACAGGCCAGGGCTGTGCTGAGCCCTCAGCCTGCAGTATCGTGTGCGCGTTAACAACCCTGTGAATTGGGTGCCACGAGACTCCCCATTTTACAGATGAACAAAACGAGGCTCGGGGAGCTTAGGTGGTTGGATCAGGGTCGTAGGACTTGGAACGTGATTTAAACTGGATCCACCCAGCTCTTCAGGCCTGGCTCTTCCTTCAGCTTTGTTTAAGGGCTGGGCCACAAACTTTCAGGGACAGCCTTGTGCAGGTGTCCCTCTGGTCCCAGTGAAAGTGCTCGGGAGAGCCAAGAAATGCCCCCTCTGCAACTGCCCATTCAGACTGAGGTGTGCGGTCACCTAGCCACCCCCCGCCGGGGCTCAGACCCCTCACTGGTGTCTCCATCTTGTGTGCAGGGACTGTGGTTTGTGATGGGGAGGGGACGGAGGAGCCTCTTCCCGCTGCTTTGGGGCGAGAGGAGGCTCTTCTTCCTGTCTCGAGTTGGCACCCAGCCCTGCCCCAGCCCCTCAAGGACTTTGGAGGCAGGGCCATCGGCAAGGACACTGTGGTCGTGATGGGCAGCTGTTTAACCTCACTGTCAGGCAGACACTGAGGGGAAGTGCCCCACACAGGCTGGCCTGTGGGCTCACACAAGACCCCCCAGAATTAACTAAGGGTGCGGCATCCTCTGATACTGGGCTGGGGGCTGTGGCCCCCGAGACATGGGCCTCACTCGCCTTCCGTTTACACTGTCCCTGTCTATGAGTTTCCTAAGCATCTCCTCCAGCCTGCTTATATTTCCAGCCTGTGCTGGCTCTCGAGTGGAAGGAATTCTAACACTAAGTTCCTTTTCTCTCTCGTCCCCCTGCCCTCACCCCATCCTAGGCAACTCCTGCTGGAGGGGGTGTCCCCAACGCAACATGTGAAGAGGATGCCCTGGCAGCAGGGCCACTGAGCGTCTCAGGTGGAGGCTGCCTTGAGCGGCACAAGAGAATCAAGGCAGCCAAGGCTCTCTTCTCCTTGTCCCCTGGTGGTTCCAAGAGGTCTCTGCTGTGGGGAATTGTTGCAGAATACAGATCAGGATTTGTTCTGTAATCCTACAAATATTTACACCTGTGCTAGACCCTGGGGTTAGAGCAGTGAGCAGAACATCATGATTCCTGCCCTTATGGGGCTGAGGGTGGATGGACGGATGGATGGATAGGTGGATGGATGGATGAATGGATGGAAGGATGGATGGATGGATGATATGTAAATGGGTGGATGGATGGATAGGTGGTTGGATGGGTGGATTGATGGGTAGATGGGTGGATGGACGGATGGATGGATGGTTGGATAGATGGATGGACGGACAGATAGAGAGACACACAGACAGACAGACAGAAGGCCTGGGCTCAAATCTCAGCTCCTCCCCTCACTAGTGAGTGACCTTGGACAATTTGCTTAACATCTCTGTGCCTCAGTTTCCTCATCTGTTAAATGAGGGTAATAATAGCATCAAGATAAAATGAGTAAATACATAAAGCTCTTAGAACAGGTTCTGCACAAGGTAAGTGCTACATGAATGTTGGATTATATTAGTGGAGGAGACGGACATTAACAAAAGAATAACACAAAAAAACTGTAAAAGTGTCACTCTGATTAGTGCCACAAAGGGGAGGAACAGGGTGCCGTGAGAACACTAACAGGGTAGATAAGGGAAAGCAGGGAAGGTTGACCAAGGCAGGGAGGTAAAAGGTGAGATGAGAAGTAGGTTCAGGACAGACCTGGGCGATGAGAGGTGAGAATGGCATTTCAGGCTCCGGGAACAGCATGTGCAAAGGCCCTATGGTGGGCAGAGGCATGATGAGCATAGGGGGATCGGGGCTGGAAGGTCAGCAGGGGCTGGACCTAGCAGGGGGTTTCACCTTATCCAAGAGCAGTGGGGAGACAAGGGATGGAGGGATGGGGAGCATGGTCATGTTTGTATTTCAAGAAGATTGAGACCATCAAAAAACAAATCCAAAGTGTCAGAGCTGAGGGCCTTGGGAGCCCCAGGCTGGTCATCTGTTAGTGGCGCTGGTGGAGACCAGGGCTCTGCAGAGCTGAGGGTGCAGGGCCCTGGGGTGGGTTGAAGAGTACCTAGGAGGGAGGGCCCAGACTCCCACCCTGGATTCAAACAAAGCAGAACTTTGAAAATATTTTGTCTGGTACAATTTTGGGGCTTTCACAGAAGGTATCACTCAAGAAAAGTGCTCTCTGGTCATATAAAAGGAAAAGAGAAGGAAGAAAGGAAAGAAAAGGAGGGAACTTCTAAACCAACTCCTTTATTATGCAGATGGGGACCCCGAGGAGGCTGAGGGACAAGGACCCAGTGGCTCCAGATCCCGGGTCCATCCCTCTCTGCCCTACACTGGGCTTCCTGGGGTATGGGTTTCCTGGGTTGCCCTAACAAATGAGCAGAGACTTGGCAGCTTAAACTGTGTGCATTTCCTATCTTACAGATCTGCGGGTCAGAAGTCCCGGGGCTAACATCAGGGTGTCGGCAGGGCTGCGTTCCTCCCGGAGGCTCCGGGGAGAATTTGCCTCCTGCTCATTTGAGGCGTTGGTGGAATGCAGCTCCCTGGAGTTGGAGAGCTGATGTCCCCTCTCCTTGCTGGCTGTCAGCTGGGGTCTCTCGCAGCTCTGTCCTACACCTGGGCCCCTGGGTCTCAGTGCCAGCGACGGGGTGAGGACCCTTCTCACGCGTCACCTCTCTGGCCCTTCCTCAGAGCTCAAGTCGCTCTCACTGCAGCTGGCAAAAGTTCTCTACTTTAAAAAAAATTTTTTTAATTGTTGGAAAACACATATAACATAAAATTTACCCTCATAACCATTTGTATGTGTACAGTTCGGTGGCGTTAAGTACATCCACACTGTTATGCAGCATCACTACCATCCGTCCCCAGAACCCTCTTCATCTTGCATTTTTGAAACTCTGTTCCCTATTAACCAATAAGTCCCCATTCCTCCCTCCCCCAGGCCCTGGTAACCACCATTCTACTTATTGTCTTCACGGGTTTGACCTGCTAAGTACCTCCTATAAGTGGAATCATAGTGTTTGTCTTTCTGTGACTGGCTTATTTCACTTAGCCTAACATCCTCAATGTTCATGCCTGTTGTAGCATGTGTCAGAATCTTCTTTTTAAGGCCGAATAATATCCCATTGTTTGGATAGACCGCTTTTTGCTTACCCATTCATCTATCAACGGACCCTGGGGTTGCTTCCGTGTTTTGGCTATTGTGAATAATGCTGCTATGAACATGGGTGTGCAAATATCTCCTCCAGACCCTGCTTCCAGTTCTTTTGGGTACATACCCAGAAGTGGAATTGCTGGATCATATGGCAATTCTACTTTTAATTTTTTGAGGAACTGCCGTACTGTTCTCCGCAGTGGCTGTACCATTTTACATTCCCAACCGACTGTGCACAAGAGTTCCAATTTCTCCACATTCTTGCCAACACTTGTTATTTTTTATCTTTTTTGATAGTGACCATCCTAATGGGTGTGAAGTGGGATCTCATTAAGGGTTTGATTGGTATTTCCCTAATGATTACTGATGTGGCGAGGTTCCTGCTTTTAAGGACTCGTGTAACTAGGTTGGGCCTTTCTAGATACCCAGGTAATTCGAGACATCTCAAGATCTTTAAAGTAATCACATCTGCAAAGTCCTTTTGCTATGAAAGGTAACATATTTACAGATTCCAGGAATTGGGACACGGACATCTTTGGGGCCGTTATTCTGCCTTCCACCCTTGAGCAGCTGAAAATGGAACTGGAGAGCTTCCAGGGCAGGCCTGTCTCCTTCCCTCTCCTCAGACCTGGTGGGAGGCAATCATCTGAGAGCTCAAAGGACCTCCAGCATCTTAAAGAAAATGCACTTGCTGCTGTTATGTTTTCTTGCCCAGGAATCACCTGAGACTCGCGTGTCACCCACCTCCTCCCTGTCTGTCCATCCAGGCAGCTCTCCCAGGCCGGGTGTCACGCAGGTGTCCACAGTGGTGGATGAGGTCCCATGTGGGAGACAGACCTGAACCCCAGCAATGTGGTTATGAGTGTGTTAAGAGAAACGAAGAGACCACAGGGTTCTAGGAGAGCAGACCTACTGTGATCTGGAAGCTTGGCAAAGGTTTCCCTGAGGAGCTGATATTTCAGCCCAGAACGGGAGTTACTTAGGCAAAGGATGAGAGGAGAGCTTCCCAGAGGAGGGAACAGAATGTGCAAAGGCCCTGAGGTTGGAAAGGGCTTGGGGTGTTCTGGAATCTGGGAGATGGTGAACGTGGCTGAGGTATAGTGAACAAGCAGCTGGAGAAATCAGTGGTCCCACTTCCCGTTCTAGAAACATCTATGATGTTAAGCACTCTCAATAAGGGATTGTTTTTCCTTCTGCAAAAATCACGGAAATACCACAGTTAGGAATTGGTACGGGGCCCCATTCCTCAGCGGTAACCAAAGTGACAGCACAACTTTTCATTAAGAGGTGCAGCCATCAGTTTATTATTCCAGCAGGGAGATTAAACACACAGTATCCTTGAGATGAAAACTGAAATGTGGGTGAACCACAGGAGCCCCAGGGGATGTGGGGGGGCTTCTTTCACTTCTCTTCCTGGCCCTGCCCCTCCCGCCCCCGCTGCCCTTCCCACCCATCCCAGGTCGTCCCCTCCAAAGATCTTCCTTTTGAGTTGAGTCACAAACAGATGAATCTTCTGACAACCCCCATTTCCTCTGCTGCGGGAGGCCTGCACGATGAAACGGCGTCTCCCCGCAGCGAAAGCCGAGTCACACAGATTAATGTAGGATGCATCTGCTGTGGATTAAACATTTGGAAAAGCCATCTTATAAATATTTTTTTCCACAGCCACATCCCCATATGGCGGCGAGCTCTGGTCTCCTTCTGAGTGCTGCCGGCGGCCTCACACACACGTATTTAATGTACACACTGGGTTCAGGACTTCTGTTCCCGGCCTCCCAGGAGCACCCTGGAGCGACTTTTAATCTACTTTGGGGACACACCAGACTCTGGGGCAGACAGGCAGATGGAGGCACCTCGAGGTGGGGTTGGATGTGGGAGGCGAGCGCCGGGTGACCCCTTCTTGGTCTTCTCTCCAGACATCCAGCCCACAGCCCTTTGTCTGCTCTGTGCTGGGTTAGGCCTGGGAATTCCAGAAAACTAGAGTTCCTGATCCAGCAGAAAAATACCCCGCAGGATCAGCTCTCGCTCCCTTGAATGACTACACTTAGGAGAATCACCCAGCCCTGTCGATTCTCCCTATTAGGTCTCTCCAGAACGTGCCTCTGTGGCCCACTTACGTTGCCCCCACCCACTGCTCTCACCTGGACCACCGTGGGCCTCCTAACCGAGCTCCTTGTCCTCTCCCCCTCCCCCTCCACGTACTTTCAGCAGCCTGTGGAATCACGATTCTGCCTGGCTTACAGCCCAACACAGTGGAGAATCCCCCACATCTTGCAGGCCACACGCCTCCAGGCGGTTGACCACCTGCAAGGCCCCAGGCCTCCTGTCCCTCCTCTGGCCTGATGTCCTTAGATTTAGAAGTGATTACAGATTTATAGAAACTTGCAAAATCAGTGCAGAGAGGTCCCAGGTGCCCTTCACCCAGCTTCCCCCAATGGCAGCATCTTAATAGCTATTGTCAACATCAAACCCGGGAAACTGCCATTGGTGTTATGCAGATTTCACCAGCTTTACACGTACTCATTTGTGTGTGTGTGTTTAGTTCTACGCAATTTTGTCCCACGTGTAGATTCGTGTAACCACAACTACAATCAAGACACAGAGCATTTCCATCACCACAAAGCTCTCCCTGGTGTTGCCCCTTCCTAGTCACAACCATTCCCCTCCCTTCTCTCCCTTCCCTAACCCCTGGCAACCGAACTTTGTTGTTGCAAGAATGCCTGAAGACATTCTTATATGCATACATGGAAGCATAAGGTGACCTTTTGAGGTTGGCTTTCTTCATTCAGCAGAAGACCCTTGAGATCCAGTCGTGTGTATACCCGTGCTCACCCCTTCTTATTCCTGAGGAGGACTCTGTGGATTAGATGCACCATGGTTTGTTTAACCGTTCACCCAGTGAAGGATGTTGGAGTTGTTACCAGTTTTTGGCTGTTACAGATAAAGCTGCTGTAAAGAGTTGTGTACGTGTTTTTGTGTGGACATTAGTTTTCACTTCTCAGGAATAAGTATCCGGAAGTGCAATTATTGGGTCATATGATAAGTATATATCTAGCTTTTTAAGAAATTGTCAGAGTTCCAGGCCAAGAAAAAGCAAACAAAGGAGACTGGAGAGGAGGGGCGGCCTGTTGGAATTGCTAAAGCAAGTCCAAAGCAGAGAAGGTCATTAATCTCAGGCCAGGCCACCGAAAGCAGGGTCCACAAAGGAAAAATCAATACGGCGGACTTCATCAAAATGAACAACTTTTGTTCTGCAAAAGACCCTCCTAAGAGGATGAAAAGCCGTGGAGAAACTATTTACCAACAGCATATCCGACAAAGGACTGGAATATGTAAAGAACACCCAAAACTCAACAGTAAGAAACAATCTAATTAGAAAATGGACAAGGGACGTGAAGAGACATTTCGCTGGAGAGGGTTTATACGGTGGCAAACGAGCACAGGAAAAGATATTCAACGTCTTTAGCCACCAAGGAAATGCAAATTAAAACCACAGTGAGACCTTACCTCACACATATCAGAATGGCTAAAACAGAAAATAGTGACAACACCAAATGCTGGCCCTGGAGAGAATGCAGAGAAACTGGATCTTTCATGCATTGCTGGTGGGGCCATAAAATGGTATGGCCACTCTGGAAGATGTTCCGTAAACATGTTTTAGTTGGGGTTTTCTTCACCCTCGTCTATTGGTTTGCTTTTCTGGATTTACACATCCCAGGGAGGTTTAAGAATGACTTTTCTGGGCCGGCCCCGTGGTTTAGCGGTTAGGTGTGCGCGCTCCGCTACTGGCGGCCCAGGTTCGGATCCCGGGCTTGCATTGACGCACCACTTCTCTGGCCATGCTGAGGCCGCGTCCCACATACAGCAACTAGAAGGATGTGCAACTATGATGTACAACTATCTGCTGTGGCTTTGGGGGAAAAAAAGGAGGATGATTGGCAATGGATGTTAGCTCAGAGCCGGTCTTCCTCAGCAAAAAGAGGAGGATTAGCACGGATGTGAGCTCAGGGCTGATCTTCCTCACAAAAAAAAAAAAAAAAAAGAATGACCTTTATTTGCATCATAGGTTGTCATGTTCAGCCTTCTCTGACTTGGGGTCAAGAGACTCAGCAGGTGAGGGGGTTGCTGGAAGTTTAACTTGGAGGAACAAGCAGGGAAGCTGGAGCTCAGGACCTAGGGCTCCCTCTGGGCAAGACCCTGGACCCCAAGTGAGGCAAAGAAACTCTAAGAATTTGGAGCCTTTCCCAAATTCAAGGGGTGACAGGGGCTTTGGCAATGAGTACCTCAGGGGAGTCTGGCATGGACTGAAGACTAGAAGGGCTTGCAAATGCTTGGCTCTGTGCAAGACCCCAGTGCCTTTGCACATCCTAGAATGACCGAGATTGAATTTGCCTTGACCTGTGGGCAATGGGAGCTCAGAATCAGGTGTAAGTTGATTTAAAGACTTGTAAAAACTTCAGTGTTGTTTGTGTGTGGACTGAGTTTGTCAGGGCATTGCTGCTCAAGGTGTGGTCTGTGGACTGGGCGTTTGTAGGAAATGTTGACCTTGGGGCCCCACCCAGACCTACTAAGTCAAAATCCCTGGAGACAGGGTCCAGGAACCCATGCTCCCCAAGCTCTCCAGGGGATTCTCGCACAAGCTGACGTCCGAGACGCCCTGGATTAAGAAACACGTCCCTCAGAGACAATGGTGCACAGTGAAGCCACAGCGGGGACTGGAGACACGTGTGGCTGTAGGTTGAGCACAGCGATTTTCAAATCACGAGGTCCAGGGACCCCTCGGGGTTCCTGAGACCTTTCCAGAGGGTTCACAGGGTCAAAACCATTGTCCCAGTGATGCTGAGCCATCGTTTGCCTCTTTCACCCTCCCTCTCTCATGACAGCACAGTGGAGTTTTCCAGCAGCCACACAACGTGTGACGATATCCTTGCTCTGCCAGCTAATGGACCGTGTGCTTTTGATTCTTCTGTTTTAAAGACGTATTTAGTTGTAATTTCTAATGCAGTAAATATTGATAGATACAAAATAGATACTCCGTGCACAAAAGCTCTTTGGGGTCCCCAATAATTTTTAAGAGGGTAAAGGGGTCCTAAGACCAAAAAGTTTGAGAACCTCTGATCTAGCACTGGCCGCAGGGGTCTGGTAAGTACCCTATAACAGCCGTCACCACAGGAAGCTATGAGGCCCATTTTACAGATGAGGAAAATGAGTCTCCCGTATTACCCCAGCTGTGGCTCTTGGGTTGCAAGCGTCAGAAACCAACTCTGGCTGACTGAGGTGAGAGAGGAGTTGCTGGAACTCTCGTGGTAGAGAAGCAGGCCTGGGAAAGGGGAGTTGCCAGGCAGCGTCTGAGGACCGAGGCGCAGGCCCCGTAGGAATGATCTGGTTGAACAAAGCAGTCGTGTGTGGTCCCGCTGTCTGATGGAGCCGAGAAGAAGATGCCCCACGGTCTCCTGGGCGAGAGGTGGGCGCGTGGCCAGGCCAGTGAGAGTCTTGCCCTTGGAACTTAGTTCTTGAGCAGAAGAACAACAAGACTGACTTTCTGCAGCACACGGAGGCCTCGCCCCAGGACCTGGGAACCCCATTTTGCCAACAGCCACTTGCAAGAAAGCAAAGTTTCCCACAGGCCCCACATGGCTCACTGGGCAAATGTTAAAGCAGCCCTTCCCCCAGAGAGAGGCCCGGATGTTGAACGGAAGGCTGGTCCTGTCTGCACGCTTAATTCACAAAGAATCTCCTTCTCCCCTCAGCCCCCAAGCCAGCAAAGACAAACCTCAGCTCCCACTCCTCCCCACTCCTGAATCCTGCCAGTATTTGAGAAGACCTTGTGTGTGCCGCCTTCCACCCGGCGGGAAATATTTCACTGGGCTTATTGGAGAAATTGCCTGTCAGATATGATTATTTGTTTGGAGTTCTGTATATCAACTTCTGCCAGAGCCGGCATGCTGTCACACACAATTTATAGGTGTGTGGCCGGCACAGTCCCATTAAACACCCCTTAAAAACATGCTCGGTTAAGAAACAACAGCCACCTTGTTTACAGTTAACATAAAGAATCACAAAATCCTTCTTCCCCGGGGACTGCCTGTCTTCGCCGCTGGCAGCGCTGGGGCTGCGTGGCTCCCCGGCTGCGCCTCCAGACTCCTCTTGAGGGGGGAGGCCGGAGGACAGCCAGCCTCCGTCTGCAATGCACTGCCTCTTTGGTTAATCACAGCTAGTGAGATGGATCCAGCCCAATGAACCCCGAAAAAGGAACACAGCAGGCTCAGCTAAAATGACATTTTGGGGGGGATTTGATGGGCAGAATTAAAAGGCCGAAGAAATCCATCCATCCTCGAGCCCGGGGGAGACATATTGACACAAGTTGCTTGGGGAGGGATGTTTCATTTGGGTTTTGCAAACTAGGAAGACCCGTTGGGCCAGGACTGAAGTCTTCCTGGCGCCTCCTGCCTCCCCTGGCCCTCCCCGGCCCTGGTCTGGATCCTCCTCCTGCTGGCCACTCTCCCCGCCCGGTTGTAAATTGCTGACAGTGCTGACAAGACTGCCTCCTCGGTCCACGTTTCCCTTGGGTACGAGCCCGTACAGGATGTTGGCACCTGCTGATCAGGGCACCGTTGGCACACATCTGCTCAAATAAGTTAACGTCCCTGCTTTGGCAGACTCAGCTGGCAGGAACGGGGCGTCCACCTACAGCGGAAGGCTGCTGCAGGGCCCCTTCTCCGAGAACCATAGAGCATCCCGCGCGCCTGGCTCGGCCAGGCTTGGAGAAAGGGGCAGCTTTGCCCCTCCCAGGTCTTCCATGGGGATGGCTGCTGGCCTCTGCCTGACGTTGGGTGGCTCACGTGTGCTGGATTTTGCCAATTCAACAGAGGAGAAGAGAGAGAGAGACCTCCCGTGATGTCCCAGGGCAGGGGGCAGCTACTCCATTCTTCCCCGAAGGACGAGAACAGAAACCCAGCTCACGAATCGGTGCATTTCTATTGAGGGCTCCCAGAGATATTAAAACCTTCAAGACTCCAAGATACTGTTCAAGAAAACCAGAGCTGGACAGTAGTTGAAGCGGTAAAAACAGATTTTTCTCAGGAACTATTGCAATGCGGGAAAGAGACCACAGTGTAGGATGGGGCTCGATTCCGACCACAACAAGGAGAAGTGGGGCTTTACAGCCAAGAAGCAGGGTGGGGTCAGAAGATGGAGAATTACTAAGAGGAAACATCAGGGTGAAGGGGGTTCTGGCTAAAGCGATCCAACAGGATTCTTGCTGAAGGAGCCCAGGTGAGGAGACCTCACCTGAGGGATGGGGGGATGAGGGACCTGGTCGGAGATCAAGGTGGTCAGAGATCGTGGAGGGAGGTTCTCGCTAAACAGACGTACAAGACTCTTAGCAGACTCTACAAGGATGGAGACAGGGCCCGAGGTCGGGCCTGGTCGAGCAGAGGGCTCAGAGGAGCCTGACTCAAGTTTGGTCATGAATCTCTGGCAATCTGGATCTGTGATGGAAAGGGGAAGATATTTAGGGGACAGGCAGAGAGCTCCTGAGAGCCCCGAATCCTGGCCACTGGGGGCTGTCTGCTTTGCCCACTTTCCAGAAGACTGCAGCCTCTCAGTCTGGCTCTGTGGCTCCAGCCCCAGAATCTCAGGAAAGGGAAGGTGTGGTTCTCCCTCACTGCTGCTGTTGAAAAGCTCCCCCAGTCTGGCCCACCAACGGCCCCTGTGGTCTCACTTGGTACCAGCCCTGGTCTAGGCTCTGGGGACACACAGACAAACCAGGGGGAGGTCCAGTGGGGAGGCAAGGCAAGCTCACAGATCAGGTCATAGGAGAGCCCCCGGTCCCCCCAGGCCGTGGGCGCTATGGAGAGGGAGCGATTGGTTCTGGCCAGTGGGGGCCCTGGGTGAGGGGCAGGGGTACCCCAGCATTCTCCCCATTCCCTCACTTCTGTTTTGCTGTAACCTCCCTCTCTTCCTTCAGGGAACCACCCTTCCCTGCTTCACGGGGGCTGGGGGGCAGTGCTAGTAATCAGAACCTCCAGCTCCAGGCCCAAGCCAGACCCAACCCAAGTCCTTCCCTGAGGTTTCATACCTGGACACTGAGAGATAGAAGTTCTCTCTTGTGCTTCGAGCCTCAGGGTGTAAGACCCACACTGTCTGTGCTCATATGCCCCTGTTCCCGTGTGTCCCTGTGCAGTGGAGCGGGTTAACACAAAGCTGAGAGGAAGATCATGCCCTAAAGGCATCCGTGGATCTCCTAGATCAAACGGCACCTGAAGGTCTCCCCCTGGATTCTTCAGTCCTGTGAGCCTATAAATTGTCCTATTTTGTTTAAGGCAAGTTGAATTGGTTTTTTGTCCCTCACAACAGAGAGAACTCTAATCGACATAAGCGATCTAAATCATCTTCATGGAGGAGGCGTCGTGGAGGTGGATCTTTAAAACAGCAGGAATTTGGGTAGGAGAGAAGGACTCCAGACAAAGAATGACTTAAGCCAACATGTGGGCGGGGAGGGCCGGCCCGGTGGCATAGTGGTTAAGGTCGCGTGCTCCACTTCGGCAGGTTTGCAGGTTCAGATCCTGGGCGCGGACCTACATACTGCTTGTCAGGCCCTGCTGTGGCTGCGTCCCATGTAAAGCAGAGGAAGATGGGCATGGATGTTAGCCCAGGGCCACTCTTTCTCAGCAAAAAGAGCAGGATTGGCAACAGATGTTAGCTCAGGGCTGATCTTCCTCACAAAAAAAAAAAAAAAAGACTTGGACAGGGGAAGTTGGGAGTAAGGGGAGTCTTTGCCTTTGTTCTCCATGGAGCCCTTGTGACTCGGGATAGCGGACACGCCACAGGATCAATGAAAGTCGAGTCTTTAGTGGAACGTGGAATGTGATTTGATGACTACGCACACACAAACCTGGAAAGACAGGTTTGGAATCCTCAGGCATCTCAACCAGTCCCAGGGAACCAGCCCTGAGAGCAAACCGGCGAAGGGCTCCCCAGCCAGACATTTAGCACCCACGCTGGTTTCTCCCAGATGCCCATCTGTGGGACGCCGCCCGGGACATGAGATCCACACACCCCCCCTGACGGGCCTCCCGGGTTCACGCCTCTTCCTTTCAGGAAAAATCTCCCTGGAAATCAATAATTACATCATCCCCTGATTTAAGGATGCAAAAGCCTTTCCAAGTCAGCTTTTTGGGTGCCAGCAGCCAAAGCAGGATATTATTTCTTGACTCTATTGGTGGCTTTTGGAGGCGGCCCCGAGCCAGTTCCTTCCATAAGGATGTCAGGAGGGAGGTGTTGTCTATGCAGCAAATTCCAGACATTTCGGCGATCGCTCGATGATCTGACGTGCAGTGAAACTCCTCTCTCCCTCCAGGCCGGTCTGTGAGCGCTCTGGAAATACCAGTGTTTTCAGACCCAGACTCGGGTTTCCAGTATCTCAGAGAGCACAGGAAATTCGGACGTCAGTTGCCTATTGATTTTCCGATTTCCTTGTTTCCCTTCCCCCACACCATCTTTGATTTTATTTATTGAAGACTCAACCTCGCTAGGCATGCAAGGCTCAAGGTCTACCTGTTACTCATACGGGCCCGGGGTCCAGGGTCCAAACCTGCGGGTCACACAGGAGCCCGCCTCCTTTTCCAGACTGGCAGTGGGCATTCCTTCTCTCAGTCTGTTTGCTCCCCAGCCTCCAGGGGCCAGGCGTGACACCGGCCACGGGGGCCCAAGATGACTGAGACTCGGCTCCCCTTGGAGGAACTCACCGTCCCAAGGGGAGACACATGCCTCAACAGAAGCACAGAGTGGTGGTGAGTTCTGGAAAAGGGAAGGCAGGCATGAGGTGGGAGCAGAGCAGGGCGGGTCAACGGCCGGGAAGTTCAGGGCGGGCTCCGCGGAGAGGGGGAGAACACATTCCCTTGGCCGCACTCGTGTCCTGCCGGGTCCCACGTTGGAGGCCACACAAACATCACTTTCCCCATCTTCGTTTTATAGATGGAGAAACGGGCTCGGAGAGGCACCGCTCCTTGCCCAAGATTGAACAACGTCAGAATTTGCACCCAGCTCACTCCTGCCCCAAGGTCAGTATTCTTAACGACGACTTTATTTTCAAGTTTTAACAAGTTGCCACTTAACTACCAATGTCTCCCGGGCCTTCAGAGCTTCCCGGTGGGTCAGCTTCGTCTCCCTGGCCCATTTCCTCCACCACTCTCTTAGCCGACTATCCACCGTTTTGTGCTGTCTGCTTCCTTTCCTGAAACCTGCCCTGCTCCCCAGGGTTGAGCTTGTTTCAGGGCCGTGGGAGGAGATTTCTCCAGCACTCCACTGCTGCCCACCCCGTCCCCATGTTACCAAGAGCCTCCAGGCCCCTCCCTCCCCTCGGGCACCAGCTATTTTCCGATTGTCTGTTTGCCCTCTGGGTCACCAAATGTCCCCTCTGCTGGATCATCTCTATTAGCAAAAATGCTGTAAAGTTTTTCCCACTTTTTAAGAAAAATCTTTCTTTTTTTTTTTTTTTTCAAAGATTTTATTTATTCAGTTTTTTCCCCCCAAAGCCCCAGTAGATAGTTGTATGTCATAGGTTCACATCCTTCTAGTTGCTGTACGTGGGACTCGGCCTCACGTTGGAGGGAGAAGTGGTGCCTCGGGGCGCTCCCGGGATCCGAACCCGGGCCGCCAGCATCAGAGCGCGCACACTTAACCGCTAAGCCACGGAGCCGGCCCAAGAAAAATCTTTCTTACTCACACAAGATGCCCCAGTGTCCACTCAGTCCAGAGCCCAAAATGGAGCTCCTGACACCCCCACCCCAGCCGCCCGGTCTTCCCCATCTGGGTGAATGAAAATCCCATTCTTCCCGTTTCTCAGGCCAAAACCTTGCCTTGGGGACCCCCCCCCAATACAATCCTTCAGCAAATCAGGTCAGCTCTGCCGGCCACTTGTCCCCCCTCCCCCCTGCTAAAGTGGCCCACGTCATCAAACGTGTCCCTGAGACCCTCGTCACTGTGCTCTGTCCTCCCTCTCGGCCCCTGTGTCACCCGGGGCTGTCTCCACACAGCGGCCGGAGTTCTTTTAAGCATAAGCCTCCCCGTATCACTCCTCCAGGCCTCAGATTCTTCCAGTGTGTTTTTCTCACCAAGAATAAAAGTCAAAGACCCTCCAAGGGCCCATAAGGTCCTTCTGGGTCTGAACCAGCCGTCTCAGGCCCTCACCCAGCTCACGGGGTGACGTGTCTGTCAGGCACAAGCACGCACCCGTCTGCCCGGAATGCTGGTCCCCGGACCGGGCTGGGCTGGGCTGGCGCCCTCCCTGCCTTCAGGCCGGCCCCCACCCCAGTGACTGTGGTCAGATGGGTCTGGGGGCTGGGCACAAAGCGTGTACAGCTCCCCGCGGCTCCAATGTGCAGCGTGGCCCCTGGGCATCTGGAGCAGAGAGGCGGGGAGGGAGGGACTCAGTGAGGCACGAGGCAGCACGTCCTTGAGGTCTGTGCTCCTGAGTTTCAAGGCCTCTTTTCTATTCTCAGCTTGTCGCTGGAAAAGTTGTGTGTCTTTGGGCAACTACCTTAATCATCTCATCTTTAAAAAGGGACAATAGTCGTCCCCGGGTCAGGAAGGTTAAAGGTGACGACATCTGTAGGGTGTTCAGCACAATGCCTGGCAGGGTAGACGCTGGAAACCTGGGCTGCGCCAGGCCGCCAGCTCCCCGGGTGCTGGGTCTCGTGATGTTGGTCTCCACCCAGCACAGAGGAAGTGCTCAGAAACAAGACTGCAGGCCCCAGGAGGGCAGGAATCGGGTCTGTTTTGTTCATGAATGTAACTCCAGCACTTAGCACAGAACATGGCACACAGCAGGAGCTCGAAAAATCTTGTTGAATGTTGAAGGTAAATACACATTCTTTACGCCACTGCTCTCTTGGCCTAGCCCATGATGCAAACTGCATTCATTTCTGCCTGCTTGTTATTTTATCACGTAAAATTGACAGATTTTCACCAAATTTGGAGGGCATGATTGGGTTGGTATGACCTTAAAATGTAGGCAATGTGGCATACAGGAATTAACTTTGGGGGCTTCTGGCGGCACCTCTAAGAAATAGAAAGTCATTCTCCATAGCGGCTGACACCAGGGGCAGGAAGGACTCTAGGGCTGGTCAGGATCCTTGCTGGACACTTTGGGGAGACTTCAGCTGCAAGTGACAGAAGATCCTGTCTCAATTTACTTAATAATAAGATAATTTAGGTTATCGGTCAAGAAATCTAAAGGCAGGACGTCTCCAGGGTTGGTTAATTCATGGGCTCAGGGACAGCTCAACATTGTTTTTCTTCTCTGCCATCCTTGAGGTGCTGGGTGTTGTCTTTGGGTAACTCCCCTCAATGTCACAAAAAGGCTGCCACTGCTCCAAACATCACATGCAGATGTGACAATATTCCAAGGCAGGGAAGGGACTGTCTCTCCTTGTAGGTCTTTTTGTAAAGTGAGAAAACCTGTGCTGGCAGCCTGTGCCCATGTCTCCTCATGTTCCATTGGCCAGAACTGAGTTGCATGCCTGTTCCCCAAACATGAGCCACCTGGACTGGTCAGGACCCATCTCTGAGTAAGGTATTGGATTGTTTCCAAATGGGTTGGATTCCTGAACAAAGAAGAGAGAATCAGTGAGGAATCAACAACATCGGTCACACATACCCTATGATAAACTGTGAAGGGCAGATATAAAGAACGGTGACTTAAACTATGAGCCCCAGGTGAGCGTCACAGGCGGGTGCTCCAGTTCAGAGGTGCTGATTCCTGATCAGATGTCTTCTCCCAGGAATGACTCAGGAAAGCCCAGTCCGGGCGGAGCAGGAGCAGAGATGATGCAGGCTGGTCAGCGATGCGACCAACAACCTCGCAGGAGCGACAAGTCCCCGGTCAAGCTCGGGCCACGTAACTGCCTGGCCGCGATTCTCCCCTCCCCTGTCTGTCAAGGGAACCGACATCTTCCAGCAGACGCCTGGCTTGGTTCATGTTTGGAAGAGCATTTTCCACTAGATACGACTTCCTTTCCAAACCAGTCATCAGCCCTCTCTCCACACAAGGCTGGAGAGGTGATGGTGCTTCAATGGAGAGTCCAGACCGGCCACAAACGTGGCCTGTAGCGCCCTTGGCCTGCACTGGCCTGACCAGGAGCGCTGATGCTCTGGAGTGTCCCAGGCTCCCCCCAGGGAGGGGAGCCACATCCAGGAGCTGGCAGGACCCTGGCTTCCGGAGACACTGATGGGCGAAATGTGCCAAGAAAAAATAACTACCCCAGAAATAAATTAATACCTACTTCTTTCCCCACTAATGATACCCTGTGTGGCTGCTGTGTTTCCACCTGACCCCCTGGGCAGGCTCCACTTCATTAAGTCATCGGTTGCACAAAGGAGAGGGGCCCAGGGCCATCCTGACTGCAGGCCATACCCCTTATGGCCGGAGAGGAGAGGCGGCTCCTTCCCAGGACCCTCCACTGCGCCTGGGGGGTGGGGGATGGAGGCGGTTGGTAAACTTGAGGGAGGTGCTCTGCCTCTCTGAGCCTTAGTTTCCTCATCTGTAAAATGGAGGTGTTAATAATAGAACATAGGTACAATTGCAAAAAGTGTCAATTAATACAATTACTGTTATTAGTCTAATTATGCAACTTGAAATATGTGCCCCGGGCGGGCTCCTGGCGAGTGTGTCCTCTGATCCCACTGAACAGAGTGGGACTTGGAAACTGTTTTCTCTCCAGTGAAATAACCCCCAGGGTGGGATCCTGCAAATGATTGCTGCAAATCTAGTTTAGACCAAGGAGAGTCAGAAGAATGATGACAAACCCCAACCCTGTGTCTTTAGAGGAACTTTCTCCTAGGGCCCTGAGAGACCCTCAGGACAAGCTGTCCCAGAAGAAGAGTCTAGAAGGGAGAGAGGGGAGGATGTGACTGGGTCAGCTGGGGCATCTCTCTGTGCCCAACGGCAGCCAGTGCACAGGCCTGTGGTCCTGTCCACACCTGTGAGGCTTTTGGGGGCTGGGTTGAGAGAAGGAGGGGCCCAGGGCCCCAGCTACCAAGGGGCTCGTAGGGGACCGCTCCCTGCACTCCAGTTCATCCTCATTGGTCTGATGGTGGAAGAGAAAAGAATCTCCTTTATTTACCCCCACACACTTACGCCTGAATGGAAGGCTTCCGCGGACCACGAGCTGTTAGACACGAGATGGTCTCATCACCCTCCCATTTTACAGGTGAGAAGATGGAGCCTGAAGCAGACGCTCGAGGCTCTCTGCTCAGATCACCGCACGCCCTCCGACCCCTCTGTTCATCCTCCCTCCCCCAGCCCCGGCTCTGCACGCTTTTGCTTCTAACCGCCTGCCCCTGGAACTCTCCCGGACGGAGCCCGGGGCCTGGGGCTCACACCGGCCCTCCCTCCTCAGGGCCGCTGTTCCCCTGACTGACGGGTGCGGGGTTTGCCAGCCCAGCCCCTCGAGTGGAGTGAGGACAAACTCCGAGCGAGGTGCAGCTCACACTGCAGAGCCGCCCACGGCTCAGGCTGAGTCTGGCACTGCCCCTGAGGTCACGCCTCCCTGTCCCGCGTCCCCCTCTCCTTCCCCGGTTCTCCCAGGAGCCCCGCCTGAGTAAATCACTTACGCGTGGACGCTCATCTCAGGGTCGCTTCAGGGCGTGCCTGACCTCAGAGGCACGAAGAGATTGGGCCACCAGCCCATGTCCACGTGGGGAGCACGTGGCAGAGTGGGTCTGAATGGTGTCAGTTCAGCCCCAGGGCTCCCTCTGAAATGCTCCTGCACGTGGCCCGGCCGTCTGCGGTTTGCATAGCAGCAGCCTTGAGGTTCCACGTCCGGCAATCGAGACAGAGCCTGGCAACCTGGGAGACGTGAGCCCCGAGGTGAGGGGACGCCCTCCTCTCCGAGGGACTATTTTGGGGAGACCTCAGCTTATGTGGGGGCGTACGCAGTAATAAGAGCACATGGTGCGTGTCCCCTGGGCCTGATGTGGCTGTTCTCGTGGCAGGAGCACTGGACTGGGAGTCCAAAGGTCCAGGTCCAGCCCTGGCTTCCCCACCTGGTAGCCACGTGACCCCAATCTCACCTTCACCTTTGCAGAGGGGTGCTCGCTCATCTGCAAAGAGGTATAAACACACTGACCCCCCGTCAAGATAAGAGCTTTACAAGTTTAAGGATCGAGGAGAACCAGCCAATGATGGGCGGGGGTGCAGGCTGAGGGCTGCCCGGATCATTCTGCGCTTGCTGGGGTGTGTAGGCACCGAGCAATTAAGCACCGAAAGAAGACTTTCTGCTCTCCTGGAATCGTCTCTCTTCCACGGGGACCCAGAACACCTGCGCCACGCTACACTGCTTGGATTTGAATGCACCGAATTCAAACCCAAGTAAAAATGCATCAGTTCCCAAGCGGGACCCGGAAGACAGGACCTGTGTCTGTGACAACTTAGGCGATGTCGCTGCAGGTGCTGAGGACTCACACACGCCAGGATCCGGGGTTAACGTTTTACATTCATTTAATTTTCACAACAAACCTATGAGGTGGGTGCTACCATCCTCCCACTTCTCAGATGGGGAAACCAAAGCTCACAAACCATTATAGATACGTATATAGAAAGCCAGATTAGATCAACATAAATGACCAAACTAGGGCTCGTGAACGATTATAGACACAGATGTAGAAAAACAGATAGACAGACCCGGAAGGTAGGGACGGTGGGGAGGACAGAGGGAGGGAGGGTGGGGAGTTGTGTGAAATGCAGAAACCACTTCTTACACTCAGAGTACTGATTCAAACAATGAATTGGAGTTTGTGCTTGTGTTTGCTGTGTGTCTGTGTTTCTTTTTGTTTGTTTATTACTACTGTTCCTTCTCCTTCTAGAAAATCACAGAAATAAGCTTTATTCCTGGTAATAAAATAAAGCCAGAAGCCAGCCACCTTTCCTTCCTGCCGCTGCAGGCCGACGGGCGGGACGGTGGATTACAGTGTCAGAAAGACAGCCGGCGGGGAGAAGTGCGGCCTCCCACCGTCAATTAATGGCAATAATTACACACTGTAAACAGGCACGGGTATAATTAGGGCTGGAGGCCCAGGGGCTGGGCGTGCACCCCGTGGAGACTGGCATCATCAGGCACGGGGGCCGAGACTCAGCTCCCTCCAGGAGACACCAAGGCCGTCTAGCCCTCGGGGACCTGCGGCGTCCTCCCTGCCCCCTCCCCTGTTCCTTCTCTTAGGACAGAGCCTGCCTTCCGAGGGAAGCCGGGTTCTGGCCTGGTGCCTCGCTTAGCAGTGGGGATGGGCTCTGTCCTGGTGCTGATGACCCGAAACAAAGCACTCAGTGACCCCTCGCCCCGGGCCCTAAGAGCGCCTCACCCTGGGAGGGAGAGGTGGCTGCTCCTCAGACCCCAGAAACTCACGGGTCTGAAACTGAGCCCACCGTTTCCCTCTTCTCCCTCCCACCAAGTGCTCCACCCACAGCTCCAAACCCCACTGCGAGGCTCAAACCCCAAACCCGAGCCTCCAGCCTGAAGTCTCCCTCTCATCTCCCACATCCAATCCATTCATTCATTTCTTTACTTATTCTGTAAATATCACTCGGGGGCCTCCCATGCCCAGGCTCTGTGTCAGCACCAAGGACTGGTGGTCCCACCTCCTGCCTGTTCTCCATCTGCACCCATCCGCCTGGAGCAAGCCTCGGTTGCCTCTCACCTGGACAACCACAGCCAGCTCCCCCAAGGTCTCCCAGCTTCCTGTCTGGCCTCCAGGATGAGTCTAGAAAACCCAAGTCTGGCCAGGTCCCTCTCTGCTTAAAGCCATCCGGGAGCTTGCCCTGTCCTTGTGATGGGACAGCGTCCTCAATGGGCTGTGTGACCAGGCCCTGGACGCGTCCAGTTCCCTCGCTTGCCCTCTGAGCTCCGGCCACCCCGTCTTCTTTCTGTCTTCCTGCTGCTGAGCCTTCGCACAGGCTCTCCCCTCTGCCTGGAATGCCCTCTCTCCCTCTCCTCTCCCCTCCCAGAAAACCCCAACACGTATTTTACATTCATTTCAAACAACCTTTCTTCAAAGGAAACTCCCCTGACCCTCTGCTTGGGTCAAGCCCCCCGATACATGGTTTTATGATTCTGTGACTTTGCATTTTGATAGTTAAATATTTTTGCAATTGTGTGTTTCACGTCTTCCCCTCCTGACAGTTTTTTGTAAGTTCCACACGGCAGGGCCTTGTCTGCTGCTGTATCTCCAGCACATGAAACAGTGCCCTGCACATAGTAGGTCTTCCCTTAATTGAATGAATGAGCGAGTAAGTAAATGAATGGCTTTTATTTTCCCCTAGGACACATAGAGGCGACATGTCGCATTTTCCACTTTCCATTTCTTCGTGACCCTCCTGGAGCTTTCTGTCTACTCTGGTTTGACTCCTGTCATTTGTCATTTCTGTCTTTCGAGTTCCCAGGTACCGTGAGGTTCAGGGTTGCGGGGATTAAGGATGGCTACAAATCATCTGATGTTCCTCCTATCTAGAGGTGAAGCCCGTGTCACCTCCTCTTGGATCTGGGCTGGTCTGTGACTGAGTTGGCCTCGCAGGTATGGTGAAAGGTGCTCTGCCAGCTCTGGGACCTGCCTTTAAGAGGACCGCCTGCTTCCACGTCCCTCCTCGCGGAGCCCTGGGCCACCATGCGAGGAGCCTGACTACCCTGAGGCCGCCATGCTGAGCAAGCCCAAGCTGTCCACATGGACAGCCACATGCAGACAGCAAGGGACAGAGGCCTGGCCAACCCCCAGCCGTTTGACTCGGCCCAGCTGAGGTCCCAGATGTGTCCCCACTGTGCCTTGTCCACCTGACCCACAGAGCCCTGACCCGTAATAGTGATGAATCGCTGTTGGAAGTCACGACATTTGGGGTAGCTAGCTGTGCAGCAGCAGACAACCAGAACAGGGGTCTGCAGCTGTGGCAGAGAAGACAATTCCAGACCTTTAAATAACGCCACATCCACCCCCACTCGCCACATCTGCGCATCCTCCCATGAGACAGCGTGCTGCTCTGAAGCTCTCCTCCAAGTGAAAACAAACAGATAAACAGCATGTCCGTGGGTTTCTGACTTTTGGGGCAGGAACATTCTTTTGGTTTCGTGTTTTTGAAAGCCTTTCCTTGTGGTCTTTTATTTTTCCAAAACAGACTCTCAGCTGGTTTTCATTATCCACGTGACTGCTGGAAAATTCTAATCCCTAATGCAAGACCTATATTTTTAAGAACATCAATCAAGAAAACTAGGAAGAAAACTATGTTCAGAAGGAATGGAGAATTCCAGAATGTGTGTGTGTGTGAGTGTGTGTGTGTGTGTGTGTGTCTTGGGAGTGGAGTGCTCCGAGATCAGAAAACCCTGCCGTTTCTTTTCACTCCACGGTCCCAGCCTGGAGCTCACCTTCCGTGGGAGGATGCTGGAGGTGAGATCAGAGGGGAATTATTCTAATGGCCGAAAGCGTTGTCTTCTCTGCCAAAGCAGCGGACCCCTGTTCTGCTCATCTGTTGCTGTGATGTGTCTCTTGGCTGAACAGAGGTGGCCCCACCTCTGAAGCTGGGCTGTGAGGGTCTTGTCTATTGGTGGAAAAGCACTGGGGTCCTCTGCCCACACCTCCTTCCGTGGAGATGCACTCCGCACTGCAGGCACACGGCAGCACGAAGTCTCAGCATCTAGTACTTGCTAGCAGCTTCCACCAGGCTCCCACTGACCCCCTTCTCAGACTGAGTCCCGGGAAGAACGTCTCTGGGCACCTTCGTGGATGGGCGGGGCGGGAACACATCAGGGATCAGGCAGATGTCACTCGGAGGAGGAGGAGCTCCGTCTCCATCACTGTGGAATGTTGTTTCCTCCAGGGAAGGGGGCGGCTGCAGGTTGGTGAAAATGCGGAAGAGCGGGACATAACTTAGAGAGGAGGTGCGAGACTGAGGGGAAGGTTTGGGGGACCATAAAATACTGGGGTGAAGGAGAGAACAGAGTTCTTAGGAGAGAGCGGAGGTGGGAGAGCGTGTGGGTGGGTCCCCGGGACTGGCCAGGCTGTGTCTCCTGGGGCAGAGAAAGAGCGGAGAGAACCACAGCCAGGAGGGCCCCGGGGAGGAGGGGACAGTGGGTCAAGCAGGACATTCAGTGCTGATGTGGTCAGAGGTGCCCGAGGGCTGGCGTGTTCCAGATCCTTCAGATTTACAAAGTGCTCTCCCCCTGGCAGCCCAGGCCATCTTCTCTAAACCTAATTTAGCCGTGGCGCTCGCTCTGCTTCAGTCCCGACAGTGGCTTCCCGGTGCCCCCAGGAGAGAGACGGCCTTCTCTCCTCTGCCCTCTCACTGGCTGTAAACCAGCTGATCTGCCCCAGGCCCAGATGGGCTGCGGCTTATGCAACTCAGGTCTGTGGGGGTCCTCCCACCATATGCAGAAAGCAATTCTAAGAGGGTCCATGAATCTAAATGTGCAGTACAACAATAAGGCTTCAGGACGAAAACATAGGAAATGATCTTTACGGCTTGGGGTAAGCAAAGATTTCTTAAGGAAGACACAAAAAGCATTGACCAAAAAGGAAATGATTGCTAAATTGGACTACATTATGATTAAGAAGTATCCAGCAAAGGAAACCATTAAGAGAGTAATAGGCAGGCCACAGAGTGGGCCAAATATTCACAAAACACAGATGTTCAACAAAGGACTTGTATATACAGAACATATAAAGAACTCCTACAAATCAATAAGAAAAAGACAAACCACAAGAAAGATGGGCGAAAGTCTCGAGAAGTCCACAAGAGAGGCCAATCTTTCCAGAGGCCAGTCAACACGCCAGAGGAGATTCACCTTGTTGGTCACCAGGGCAGTGCAAATTGGAGCCAGAGTAAGATCCTGTGCACACCCACCGGAACTACTCACACTTACAACTCAGGCAACCCCAAGTGTGGGTTAAACCGTGGAGCCACCACAAGCTGGTCTGAGTGTAAACAGCTTCACTTTGGAAAACGGTATCCAGTAGAGCGGAATGTGTTCATATCCTAGGATCCATGAATTCCATTCTGAGCGTAGACCCAACAGATACGTGTACATATGTCCACAGATGATACGAGAACATTCATAGCAGCACCACTCGGAAGACTCCCAAACTGGAGCCCACCCAATGTCCCCCCCGTGAAGGTGCGCATTATAGTGCATTTCACACAACGGAATAGTGCTCACACCAACCACGTGGACAAACCTCATAGGCTTAAAGTTCTGCCAAAGCAGCCGACACAGCCCAGCACACCTGCAGTGTGATTCTGTTTACACACAGTTCAAGGAGAGACAAGGCTCCTCTGTGGGGACAGATACTGGGGAGAGGCTGGGGTGGACTGGGGGTCTGCTTGGCACTGGAATTGTTTTTCTTCACTTGGAGTGTGATGACACACTGCGTCACTTTGGGAAGGCTCCTGGAGCTGCACGCTGATGGTCTGTGCACTTCTCCGACTGTGGATTACGCTTCTAGTCAAGTTTACCCAAGAATAATTAAACAGACATCAAAAAAGCCCATACCCCAGAAACTCACTCTCCCGAGAACCCGTTTAATTTTCCTCATACTACCCATGAGAGGGAGTCACAAACACACTTTGGGGTCCAATTTTGTGAGTTCAAAGGGTACGTCTACCACTTATAGGCTGTGCAACTGTGGGCAAGTTACTTAGTATCTCTGCCCCAGTGTTCTCATCTGTGACGTGAAAGTGGGGGTAAGGATGGGTGGTCCTTGCGAGGGTTGACTGTGTTAATATGTACAGGGAGACAGCGCTTAGTCCAGGCTCGTGCACAGAGGTCTGTGGTCGTCACTGCTCTGACTGCTCTCTGCCATCATCTAGTTAATGTCGCATCCATCTCCCTGGCTGAAATGCAGGGGTCCCTTCGAGGGAGCAGGAGTCTCGTCAGTCTTGCTGGGACGCTGCTTGGCCACTATAGGTATTTAATAAACATCCATCAAGTCACCGAGCAGGGAGTTAGGGGACCCTAGAGCCAGAGCCGCCCGAGAACAGGCTCTGAGGAAAGGAGGCATTTCTGGCACAAGTGCCGAAGGTGATGGAAGGTCAGCGTGGCCCCCAGTAGAGGTGGGGCCGTCTGGGTCCCCTTACTTGTCCAGTGCCCAGAAGGGGCTGCTCCTCAGGAACCACACCTTGTGACCGGCGGGAACCTGGGGAAGGAAGGAAAGGAAGGGGGACGGGGCAGCACCTTCCCCCACTCACCAGACAAAGCCGCCGGTTACCAGCCTCCCCCACAAAATACCCGCAGAGTCTCTTCCTGCCAGGGAGGCCTTGGCGTGTATTTAAAGTTATGCCGGACCACCAAAGACCAGGAACAACGTTCCCCGGAGGCGTTGAACCCGGTACTGAGTTCTCCACCTCCACCCGCCTCGACCCTTGACAGCTGAGACTCGCCTCGCAGGAGCAGAGCGGCAGCCGCCCCAGGGGCCCCAGCCCGGCGGGCGGCGGGCGGCGGGCACGGGAGGCCGGGCCGCTGGAGGATGCCCTGGAGGCAGTCGGGACGATGCCAGCCTGCTCCCCCCTTTCCCGGTGAGCTGTTTGACAGGACGTAATAAAAAATCTTTTAATCTTTGTCACTGTGGGTAGGCGGAGAGGCCAAAAGTCTCCATGTTTTAAAGGGAAATTTTAATTAGTATGTAAATTCAACTCGCGGCATTAAAATGTCATTTGCTAAGTAAATGTTGCTGCACTCCGAGTTCAGGTATTTATTTGATCCTGTCCTGCCAAGGTGCCTTTGCGGGTTTCCTGAGTGTGCAATAACAGCATTTCAAAAACAGAATGAAATTCTCACTCTGTTACAATGCACCCGGGTTACGGCTCCGCCGCCGGCGATGTGACTGGAATATTTTAAGGCGGCAGCCGCCGGCCCTGGCAGCCACACTCATATCCCCTCCTTCCTGGCTGTCTGAGATGGCTTCTGGGGGCTGCGAAACAGGCTCTTGCATCCCTGAATCTGGACTCCCAGCATCCAGCCGGGGTCATCTGGGGAGACTGCCAGCTAACCACAAAGGGTGGCGGTGATGAGCCTGGTAAGCATCCAGGCTCTCAGATGATGGGCAGATATCTGAGTGGTCAAGTCAGGCCGCAGTCTCCAGAAAATCCACCCGGCATCACCCGCAGAGGAAGGGAAGGAAGAAGATCACCAGGGGCCAGCCTTCCCTTAATTCAAGATAAATGAGGATTTAGTGCCGGGGATCCAAAGAACAGGAGATGACCGTCCAGTCTTTCAATGCACTGGAATTTCCGCAATGCGATCAAAGCATCCTCTGAATGTTAACTAAGCTTCACTAAACCATCCCAGTGTGCATGTGTGTGCATGCATATGTGTGCATGCGTGGGTGTTCAGGCATGTCTGCAGCCCTAAGATGCCGCCTCCCCCAGTGGGAGACCATTCAGCTCCCAGCTCTGTCTAGACAGCAAGTGTGCCAGCCACTGCCAGGCTTGAGCCAGCTGTGTGTATGTGTCACGTGTGTGTTTGTACGTGTGTACAAGTGTACGTGTGCATGGGTATGTATGCACATGTGTGCATGCATGTGCACGTGTGTTGGGGGTAATTCTGAAGATTATCGCACTTACCAGGAGAATAACACGAGGCCCAGCGATGTGACCCCACTGGTCTCCAATCCCCCAAGCGTCCCCTCCTCCCATCCACCCTGACACAGCCTGTTTGTTGGAGGAGGATGAACTGGGAGGCATTTTCCGACCCCAGGAGAGGCTGGGACGGAAGTGCCCAAAGTGAGTTAGTTCTCACGCTGGCCCTGGCACTCGCCTGCTGTGAAACTCCGTTCCCCGAACCACCCACCCCAACACTGCTCCTGGCCCCCATCTTCTCCACGTCAGAGAATGCTACCGCTGACATCCGGGTGGCTGAGCCCCAAAGCTGGGGTGTCCTCTGGGGCCTGTCTCAGGGCCCATCTGTCGTGGAGGAGCAGAGAGGAGGGGAGGAAGGAGTGAAGTGTGGACGAGGCGGAAATGGGTGGTAAGTCCACACTCGGGAGCCCTCCGGCCCCGTCTGAGAAGTCGTACTGGCCAGAGCGCTAATTGTCGAGGTAAAAATGTCCCACCTTTGGCTGCTGAACACTTATATTGTAAAACCTGAATAGAATCCCGATAAAGAGGCATCCTTTCCCCTGCAATCCCAATGGGTTTACCACCTGCTAGAAGAAGAAGGACACTCGGTTAGAGGCACGGCGGGCAATGCTGCCGACTTGGAGCCCACGGTCTGGGAGGAGAGAGACGTTACAGGAGAAGTTAGGAAAGGAGGAAGGCCGTGTCCAGAGCACATGAGTACTTGCGACAAGCCGTGGGCCGTCATGGAGGAGAAGACAGGTTGGTGTCCTGGAGGAAGCGACTCGAGGAGCAGGGTCCGGGAGGCAGGAACAATGGGGCAGAGGCAGGGTGGACGGGGAAATGTGGGGGGTCCTTGGGGAAGGGAGCCCACTGAGGAAGAGGAAGTTGGAGCTGGTGCTCGTGTCCTCCCTCCCTCCTTGGCTGTGAACACTGCAGCCGGAAACGGGCAGGAGTGGCAGGTACAAGGCAGGAGGGATGGTGCCGGGAACAGAGGAGGAAAGGTGCTGCTCAACCCTGAGATGCAGTGTGAAGTGGCTGGGTACCCACACCCTTCCCAAATAAAGCCCCAGACCATCGGGACCAGGCGTCCTGAGACACAGTCTGTCTGTGGTTCTTCACTGGGCGCCATGCTGCCCCCAGGGGCATTTGTCAATGTCTGGAGACAGTTTGGGTTGTCACACTGCGGGGGCGGGGGGTGCTACTGACATCTAGAGGGTAGAGGCCAGAGATGCTACTAAACGTCCTACAGTGCACAGGGCAGCCCAACAAAGAAAGATCCGGACCACAGTGTCAATATTGCCAAGGTCAAGGAACCCTGGTCCACACCCTGCCTCCACTGTTCCCTCTAAGCCAGATTCCTGCCCTGTCTACCTGAAATCCCCCACCCCTCCCGGTCCTACGGAAGAGCCCGTCACCTTGACCCTTGACCCTCTGAATAGAGCAGTGGTTTAAAGGGCAGCCTGTCGTGTCAGGGAGGGCCAGGCTGGAATCTTGGTGCAGCTGCTCACTGGCTGTGTGAGGTGAATTAACTTCTCTGAGCCTCAGTGTCCTCGAAGCACTCGAAGCACTCAGCACAGCCCCCGACTGGTGTGGAGCTCTCAGCAAGTGGCAGCTTTTATTATTGTTACTGGAGCTTCCAGCCCATTCCTAACACAGATCCTTTCTCATGCAAGATCTGCCACTCACAAGGAAGGGGTGGGGAACAGCTCGTGCCGTTTTTTCTCCAACAACTTTACCAAAAGGGCACCCTTCCGGGCTGAGACTTCTCCCCCAACCCCCACCCATGTTCCAGAGTTTCCAAAGTAATGACCAAGTTTCAATATTTCTAGAAAACTGAAAAGCTATGAATATGCAAAGACACTTAGGTGAGCTTGGAGGGGTCTAGAAATATGAGGACCTGGGGTGAGGCTTTGTCCCCCGAAAGGTGGGACTCAGCTTTACTTCCCCCTCCGGAGTCCCCTCTCCCCTTAGTTAGTGGGCATTTTTGAGGAATGCGCCAGGGAAACAAGCCATGCGTGCCAACACTTCCTGGCAGTGAAAGTCTACGTCAGTGGTCCTCTGCCCTGGCTGCACGTCAGAATCGCTTCAGGAGCCTTGAAACTGCCGATGCCCAGGACCCACCCCAGTGAGGCCAATTTGATGGGCAGAATGGGTCTAAGGATCGGTGGTTCTTAAAACCTCCCCGGGGGACACTAATGTGCAGCCGGGGCCGAGAACCACGGGCTCAAGGGCTGCAGTGGGCAAGAGAGGCATGCATGAGTGGCAGGGAGCCAGGATTTCTGGGGAGAAGGATTCCTGGGCCCGTTCAGTTAGAGGATGAGCTTGGATATGGTCAGTCAGAGCCACCTGGACTTGGCTCCAGTGTGGAGGGCACAGGGGCACGGCCTGAGTTCCCAGAGCTCCAGCCCAGTGTGAGCTGGCAAACTCGCACCCGTCACCTCCTGACACCAAGGGCACGGCTCCCAGGGCAGGGAGGAGCACCCAGGGCTGCAACTTCTACCTCAGCCCAGAGGAGCTAGGTGTGCCATTCCCTCTCTCAGGCAGCCACTGCTCCATCCGTTCATGCATCTACTCAGCAGACCTTCACTGAGGACTGCCCACGGCCAGCACCAGTCTAGATTTGGAGACACAACCAGGAAAAGGACAAGACATTTGCTCTCCAGGAGCATACAGTCCAGCAGGAGAAACAAACAATCTGTACGTATCAGATGAAAAATAAAGAACCTTTCAGATAGCGGGCAGTGCTGCAGAGACAAAGAGCTTTCCACCTGTAAAATGGGCTTATAACAAAATCCCTCAAGGTTGATGTTAAGATCAAATTAAATAATTGACGAAAGTCTGCACGGCGTGGGAACAGGCTTCTAGCAGATGTTCCTCCCATAGTTCCATCTCTGCCATCCGGTAGCGCTCGGTGAAGAGTCAGGATGGCACCGGGAGGACTGTTGAGCATCAAGGACATAAAAGGACATCAGAGAAAAGCAACGAGGAGTGGAGGAGGCTGCTCTGGCCCAGCCGGAGGTGCCGAGATCAGCGGTGGGTCCAGTTTACTTAGCATTTCCCGCAACAGCAGTTTTCTCCCATCCTCACACAGCCTAGGAGACTTGAGTGGTCCTCGTGAGCCAGGCCACCAAGCTCTCTAATCTCTAAATTGAGAATCCCAATTGGAGAGAAAATCTGCATTAACTAGAAAGCTGTGGTGGCTGAGAGGAACACAGGGTCCAGCCCAGAACGGGCCTCAGACCCCGGTGGTCTGCAGGTTGCACTAACCAGCCAGAAAGGGGGCTCTTCAGTCCCTAAACATGGCCTCTGGAAAATGGCCAAATAAAGGTTTAGGACGGGCTGGTTCCTGTGGCGTCCCCAGCTCTTGGACAAGTGCCTGGCACGTAGCTGGCACTCAGTCCGTGCTTGTGGGGTGAGTGGGTGCTCTTGGCCAGCTGCACACACAGTGGACACAGGCTGGGGGCCGTGGGTGAGGGGCTGAGACGGGACCCTTCCCCCAGGAAGTCTGGAGGGGGCAGGATGAAGGGCAGGGACGCTGAGGTTTCAAAGGAAAGGCCTCCTTTCAAGGCGAGCTGACATAAAAAGCAGCTTCATTTCATAAGCAATGTTGAGGGGAAACCTCGGGGCCTAGCTCAGGCTCCCTGGGAAGGAGGCCCCGAGGAGACCTGCATGCACTCCCCAGTGGACCGTCGGGCCGTGGGGGACTCACCCTGATACATCACACCCGGCGGAGGGGGACAGCTCCCGGCCAGAGGAAGCGGCCGGGTTGTGGGCTGACCCAGGGCCGTTCCTCCTGCTCTAACCAGTTCTGTACCTGCAAAGGCAAGCCCACGACCCTGACCGTCCACCTGCCAGCCTGCGAGTTCTGCTTCACCCAGCTCCACACCGCGTCCCTTGCTGGGACCCAGTGACCGGCTCACTGGGGTCCAGCGATGGTGACTGGGCACCCCACTGCTCACGTCAGAAACCCGGGTCCCTTTTGTCCTTTTCTCTTGTCCACATCCTGCAAGTTGACCTCCAAGTTCTCTCCAGAATCTGTCCACTTGTCTGCATCTCCCCCATCTGGCTACTGCCCCAGCCTCCTGGACGATGGTCACGGCCTCAGCCCGGGCTGAGGCCGTGACCATCTCCAGAAAGACCCCGGCAGAAGGTGGATCTGACCGCCCCACACCCCTTTCACCTCCTCCTCTGGCCCCTGCTGCTCTGAGCAGAGAAAGGCAGACCCCCACCTTCACCCCGCAGCCCTGCAAGGAGGGAACTCCCCCCACCGACTCCCCTCCCCGGAGGAGTGCTCTCCCGGGCCTTGTTCTTCCTCCCTCGGGGTCTTTACCAGGGGCACCCACTCCTCCCAACCAGCCCCCAGACTTCTTTGCCTGACAGACTCCAATGCACATGCAGAACCTTCTAGAAGGCTCCAGACCTTCCCGACTAGGTCAGGTACCCAGTTCTTGTCTCCTCTGGCTGGACCCTAAGGTTCCTGAGGGCAGGGACCATACCTGCCTTTCGCCCTGCAGCCCAGCGCCGGCCCCAAATTGGGGCTTTATAAGAGTCTGCTTAGTGACCATAGGCAGCTCATGGTCACTACTGAGGGTTTGTTATGTGCTGCTCTGTTCTGAGTAACTCCGAGTATTAGTTGTCTCTTCGACTCTTTTTTTTTTTTTAAAGATTGTATTTATTTATTTTTCCCCCAAAGCCCCAGTAGATTGTTGTCTGTCATAGCTGCACATCCTTCTAGTTGCTATATGTGGGACGCGGCCTCAGCATGGCCGGAGAAGCAGTGCGTCGGGTGCCCACCCGGGATCCAAACCTGGGCCACCAGCAGCTGAGCTCGCGCACTTAACCGCCAAGCCACGGGGCCGGCCCTCTTCGACTGTTTACAACAACACACAAAGGACTATTTTTTGCGGACGTTTTACTGACGAGGAAACTGGAACAGAGCTGTGAGCTTGCCCAGGACACACAGCCTGTGAGCCCAGATCTGGGAACCAAATCTAGCCGATTGGCTCAAGAAACTCTGCTTTCTTCCCCTCGGTTATACTGTCAGTGCACGAAATGAATGAATGAGCAAACGGATGAATGGATGCGGGCCAAGAATAATCCCTAGTCACACGCGTGGGCTGTGTTCCAGCCGTGCCCTGACTTGCTGGGTGAGCTTGGGCACGTCCATGCTCCCCTGGCCTCGGTTTCCCCTGTAAACCCTCAAGTTCCTTCTGCATTTAAGTCGACTGTCTCCTTCCGTCATCCTTCCGTGGTGACTGGCCCCACTCCACTTTAGCCCAGGACACTGGGGCATGCTGTTCCGAATCAAGCCGCCAAAACTAAAGACCCCCACAGAGCAGGTCCCATTCATTTCTGGCCTTTTATTGTTTCAAAGTGCCATGACCCTTGGGAGCAGGGGGTGCAAGGGACTAGCCCAGGATAGGAAGCTGGTCTCAGGGCGTCTGGGCTCTGCCTCCCAGGCTGTTTGGATCCTGAATCCAGCTTTTCTGTCAAGTCCCAGGCACGACATGTTTTCCAGGCAGCAGAGAGAGACGTACAGCGTTCGTGGTTATCAATCATCAGCGACAAAAATAAAGCACCTCTCAGGAATGCATTTCACATCTCCATCCCACGAGGACGGGCCGCATACACCTGTTGTTCACAGACTGGTGTCCCTGCCCTGTACTCAAGTATTTGGATGGGCCTGTTGGGCGCATACTACAGGCACGAGGGCACCACGGGGAAGTGTGGGTTCCACGTGAGCACCTCCTGTGTGCCTGGTGTGTTTCATCTTGACCTCATTTCACACCAGCAATGTGAGACCCTGCAAAGTTAGTGCCTTCTGGATGTTAGGTCTGTTGGTTAGACTTCAGAGATGCAAGTTCAAGTCCACTGGACCCCAGAGCTCTGTGTCCACCTAGGTCCCTTCCAGGCCACCTTTAAACTTTTGTCTGAGCTCCTCAAGCCTCAGTTTCCCCTGTTTCCTTAATGAGGATAAATAGCTTAATGAGTTCTTTTCTAGTGATAAGCATGTTCTCGATATCAAAAGTTGATATAGATGGTCCGATAAAGAATTTTTTGTGCGATATGTGAGTTTGTTTGTATGAGAAGTTTTGCAGAGGAATCTACATCTTTCGTGAATTGCCTTTATTGAAAAGAATCGAAGTTTGTGGAACCAGGATTGCACCAGGGCTCCTGAACACTTCCTCCAGACTAAAGTGGTTTAAACTGCTGACCAAGAGATGAGAGTCACACCCAGACTCTCAAGGCCAGAGGGATGGGCCCTAATATTCATTTCAACAAAATTTCAATACAACAAAATTTCAAGATGACAGCAATCTTTTCGCTAAGACTTGGGCGTGGCTGGATTGAAATTGACCTGAATTATTCTGACAACTAATTAGAATCTATTATTTTTATCATCTTTGAATTAAAAATAAAAGCAACTCATACTGAACCCAGACAAACCCCGTGGCACGTCAGTAGAAATGTTTGTGGTATTCTGTATGAAAACGGTGAATGTTACCAAGGTAGGGGGAGAATCCTTCTAGATAAAAGTAATAATGAAAAAAACCAACTCTTTCAGCTGTTTTATGGATGCCACACACCTGCTGAGTTCTTGCTGGATGCAAAGAAATGCTTGTCCCGTGGACACGTTGAATCGTGTTGTCTTGTCTGATGTTGTGTTTGATGGGGGTTGTGTGTCTGCCTTTGTGAGCTGGGTGTTTGTGTCTCTTCATTGGCGGAGCCCACAGCGATCTGAAGAGGATGCTGGGGTGGGTTGTCACTGCCCCAGAAGCGGGGACAGGGAGTGAGGCTGGAAGCTCCAGGGTATGGGTGGGTCAGGGTCTCCCAAGGGAAGTGGGAGACGTGGAGGGGAGGCGGGTGCGCCCTGTCCTGGGCCTGGGAGAGAGAGGAGCACGCCACAGCGTCCGGGTGGAGGGTGTGTGAGACCGCGCAGTGCGTCGTCCACTCCAGGCTGCTGTGCAGAGTGAGGGGAGCACTTCTAATAGTCACCCAGGACGGCAGCCGTGACCCCGGCCTGCCCTGGGCAAAGCAGGACGTGGCCGCCAACTGAGATGTCCATTTGCAGACGGTGCCCAGCAGAGACAGGAATCCCCAGAACTGGCCTTCTCTGGCTGTCGTGAGGGATCCTTCAGCCCAACCTCATGGTGCTGCAGAACGGCATTCTGTATAACTGTTTATAGCTGAAACCAGGGGCTCATTTTGTATCCTGTGCTGTCAATCTTTTTTGAGGAAGATTAGCCCTGAGCTAACATCTGTTGCCAAACCTCTTTTTTTTTTGCTGAGAAAGATTGGCTCTGGGCTAACACCCGTGCCCATCTTCCTCTACTTTATATGGGATGCCACCACAGCATGGCTTGATAAGTGGTGCTTAAGTCCTCACCTGGGATCCAAACTTGCGAACCCTGGGCCGCCAAGGCAGAGTGCGTGAACTTAACCACTACACCACGGGGCCGGCCCCATGTGCTGTCATTCTTTAATAATAGACATAATTTCCAAAGTCTTTTAGTGATTGCTGTGCATCAGCCACCACACCAGACACGTAACGAGTATTCCTTTGCTGACTGGTCCCAGCAACCCCAGGAAGTGGGTGCCGCCGTGATCCCCATTTTACAGACCAGGAAACCGAGGCAGAGAGCAGCTGTCCTACGACCAAGGTCACACACCTCAGAAGGGGTAGAGCCAGGATTTGAAACAAGGTCTCTGTGACCCCTGGTCCCTGCTCTGTCCTTTCTGCGTCAGAGAAGCTAATTTACATCCAAGCGTCCAAGGCTGATAATATCGAGTCTTTTTCTATATTTCTTACCCGGCCCCATCACATTTAACAATTCTTGAGCAAAAAACAAAAACAAACGAGAAAAACGACAAACTCATGGGCACTCGGGGTTATATTTTACTACCCAGAAATAATTAAAATAGGACGACTCTAAGTCGTCCATCCTTCCTTCTCCCCTTCATCCCTCCCTTCCTCCCTCTCTCCCTCCCTTCCTCTGTGTGACCCACGTCTCT
This sequence comes from Ceratotherium simum simum, assembly GCF_057802395.1. Classification (NCBI taxonomy): domain Eukaryota; kingdom Metazoa; phylum Chordata; class Mammalia; order Perissodactyla; family Rhinocerotidae; genus Ceratotherium; species Ceratotherium simum. The sequence goes on from NC_141920.1 coordinate 5,729,728, forward strand.
GAGCACCTCCTGTTTGGACAGACTGCAGGGACACACAGACAAGATGTGTCCCGGCCTGCGAGGTGCTGTTAGGGTCCAGGTTTTCAATGACCCTGCGTCTACGGAGGATGGGAGAACAAGAGCCCCCACCTCTTAGCTTCTCCATCTATGAGCTGGTAGTTCTAAGAATCCTCTGCCCCCCCCCACAGTGTTCCAGGCCTTTATAGAACTTGCCAGATGGTCTGCCTTTTAATTCTGACTCTGCCCCTTGCTGTGGACTTTGGGCAGGCTACATAAACCACACGTCAGTCTCCTCATCTGTGAAATGGGGGTATCAACCACATCTTCCCCACATGGCTGCTATGGAGGTTAGATATGACGTGTGCAGAGCTCGCTGGCACTGGGCCAACGCTCAGAACCAGTGACCCTGTATGTTGTTTGGTTGTGTTATTGTTGTTGTTAGCTTCAGTTCTCCCTCTCTCTCAGGAATCAGCACCAAGAACTGGGCCACTGCGTGGCTGTCGCCTATTAAGTCAGTGGGTCTCACCTGGGCTACCCACTGGGCTCACCTGGGAGCTTTTACACCTCCGGGGGCTGGCCACATCCCAGAACAACTATGTGAGGATCTCTGGGTTGGGGTCCAGCATCAGGAATTCTAACGTTCCCAGTGATTCCAACCCACAGCCGAGGTAGAGACCCCCGGAGGGAAGGCCCCAGGCCTTGGATCATAATTGCTCTGAAGGAGAGAGGACTTCTCTGAGTGACACATCTGACGACTGTTGGTCGTCTCCACCACACTGGCTGGCGATCACTGCAAGCAGCTGGGCCTCAGCACCCCGTCCCGCAGCCCATCAGCCCTGGACCTTCCTGCATCCTCTCTGCTCTGATCCAGGAGGCTCCGTGAGTCCCCGCCTCAAGGCCAGAGCCAAGACCTCCTCTGGGTTGGCGATGGGACAAGCCACTGTCTCCTTGTGTGCCCTCGAGTTCTGGTGCCTGGACAGCCTGGGCAAAGAGACCAGTCCGCCCACGCAGTCATGGTGAAGCCCTCAGTGCGCACCTTGCACACGTCACCTCTGGGCCAGCTGGCCTCCAGGGAGCCACAGGAGGCCAACAGATATATTTTGCTTGAACCATATGATGTTAAAATTTTAAAAATTAGTTCCCAACATTTAAAAGTAAGTTGATTCCACATAAAAATTTAATTTCTTTACTTGAGAAGTGAGGCTACTTTAGGCTTACTGGCATTCAGCAGTCAGCAGGCACCGGTCCAGCTGCGCCCTAGGGGGCACATCCCGTGTGCCACACTCCCTGCCAGTCTCTTCCCTCCCCTAACGTGGGCACCTTGCAGTCCCTTGTAGCCCAGAGCAGCTTCAGTTCTGGCCAAGGCCCAGACCCACCTTTGCTGACGGCCACTCTCAGCGCGTCTTCCTTCCATCCCCAGGGGCTGGGCGTTGCTCTGCCGAGAGCTTTCCATCTCACTTCCTCCCCACACCAGCACTGGAATTGGGGGGCACCCTTCTATTCCCATTTCCCAGAGGAGCTAACTCGGGCTCAGAGAGGTTAAGTAACTTGCCTCAGGGCACACAGCCAGCAAGTGGCAAAGTGGGGCTCAAACCAAGGCCACCCAACCCAGGCGACAGAGCCCTTCACCCACAACGGACTCCCTTTTCCCCACTCAATCACTCTCAGCACACATAGGGTCAACGGGGGGAGAATTTGGAAATCAATATGTAACGTGGGCATGTAGAATTTTCAGCAGAAGTCCTGGAAAGCATGCTGGCATTTTCCGCCCCCCAGGGACGCTATGAGTGCTGGTAGGTGGCCCAGGCAAAAGTCGGCTCCAGGAAACAAGGGGTTAAGAAGGAATCAATAGACCGTTTATCATTTCTTTCCCCCACCCATCCTTTTGGCCACCAGCAGGCACCAGGGTCTGGCCCAGTGCACGATTTATACGATTTATACGTGTACAGATATCAGCGGGGCATCTCAGATGGGACGAGAGAATAGCACGTCCTCTGAGCTCTAATCATCTCCTGCTGCTGCATAACTGCTCAGTCCTCTCTGTCGAGAGCCGCCCTTGGGCGCTGGGTTAGCAAATGTGAGGTTGGCTGGGAGGCTCGGCGTTGCCGTGGGCCTTCAGGAACTTCCTTCAGATAATAACCCAGCGAGCCAGGGGAAACTGCCAGATAAATTAGGAAGAGCTGCTGACAAAGTTGCCTAACGACGTCTTTTCAGGTCCTTTGAGAGGAGAAAACACACTCCCTTCCAAGGAGGCTACCTGCCCAGGTAGCGGCTGAATCGTCCCCTGATGCCAAGGGCCTCAGGAAAAGGCTCGCCCTCCGGGGGCGGGACCGCCAACTCTTTGAAGAAGAGACACGGCCACGTTCAAACCAATTTGACCTTGAAGGGCAGGATGCTCAGGGCCCGGCTGCAGGGCTGGGGTTTAAGAGCAGATTATTTCCAGAGAGAAATGAGGTGGCTCTTTCAGCCTCAGGCCGGAGGTGATTTTTTTTTCTCCCTTGGATTTTCAGGCAGTGAAAGAATATTGGGCCTTTATTTTTCAAGCCTCATTCCTGTAAGAGCGCCATGTCTTGTTTGCCCTGGAAAGACTCAAGAGAGAAAGCCATGGGGGAGAGAACCCGGCTTACAGGCAGAGGGAGCGAGCACAGAGAGGGCGAGTGGCTTACTCTGGCTCACAAAACCAGGTAGTCTCCAGGTGACAGGAGTCCAGTCCACGTTTCCGGAACATTCCGGAACATTCATCTTTCACATTCATCTTGCCCCCTCTGTTTTGCTCTATCCCACCCTGGGGAGGGCTTCCCACTGCACAGCTGTGACTATCAGCAGGGAGGCATCCTCTGCAGCCCCCGGGAGCACCCTCACCTGTGCCGGATGAGAGCCAGGGCATCAACATGCAGCCTCCTCGCCCTCGGAGGACACCTCTTGGGGTCCCCAGTGGAATCGAGCCCAGGTGTCCACAGCAGTGGTCTCTACCTGCTGCCTTCCCTTCCCTGGCTCAGTTCCCTGCTCCCCACCGATGCTTCCTGGGATGGACTCTCAGATAAACTGCGTCCCCTGCCTGTGTGAGGGTCTGCTTCTGGCCCAGACTAAGCGCCAACCACAGAGGTCCCTCCACACCCGCCACCAGTGCCCACACGTGTCCCACACACGCTGCCTGCCCAATTTCTATCACCACAGGGGCAGGGCGGGTCTCTGCAGGCTCCACTCTCTCTAGCAGAATAATATCCAGGTTCACCCAGACTCCCTTCCCGGGTCCTGTGCCTGCATTTCCTTCCTCAGCTCTCACGTGCTGACATGTGAGACATGTCTCGCTATCCTCCAGCCACTCTGGGCCTACCCTCTGAGCCCTGAGCACAGTAGGCTCTGTGCACCCTCAGGACCTTTGCATGTGCTGGTCCCTCTGCCTGGAATCCTTTCCCCAGGTCTGCACGTGGCCGGCTCCTTCACATCCCGGCTGGCAGGTCCTTCCTCTGTGAGGCCTGCTCTGGCCCCAGTCTCACTCTGAGCCTCCCCAGCCCACAGCCACAATCTGCCCCTCTCTGAGATCACCTTCTCTCGGCATGTGTTCCCTTGTCCGTTGCCTCTCCTGCTTCCTCCACACCAGGAGGTGAGCTCCACGAGGGCAGGAACCTCATCCATCTTGTTCACTGCAGTAGCCCGTCTAGAACAGTGCCTGGGGATGGTAGTGTTCAAAGGATGCTCAGAGGAAGAATGAATGGATGAATGAAGACAAAGCCAGGCTATGGATGAGCAGGGTGGGGGGTCTTGACAGGGAAGTCCTGAATTTCCCCACGTTCCCACAATTCCAACCAGCTGGCATCGAGGGTCTGTAGGAGCCTGTCCCGGGCACTGGGCACCTGGTGGTCTTCGTGCCAGCAGGAAGCCGACAGGTGCAGGCCAGGAGACATTGGCAAAGACTCAGGGTGGCCCCCTCCCCATCCTGTAGAGGAGGCCCCCCAGCTCTGAGCAAGACCCCAGCACTTGGCCGTGTCCCGAGAGAGAAGGGGAAAGAGACCGCAGCCCCACTGGAGGGCTGAGGAGCTGCTGAAACGCATTTAAAATAGCTATTCTAGCAGCTGCCAGCAGACTACTCTTCACGCAGACTGGATGGCTTTAACAAAAGACGAGAACTTCTCCATCTGCTCTTTAAAGATAAGCCCCTGGCTCCCCAAATCAGTGAACGTCAGCGGCCCCGGGGGCTCGGGGGCGCTGGGGGCTGGGGAGTGAGGCAGGCCAGTGACAGAGCCGATTAGCTGGGATCCGCGGCTCCAGGCTCGTCGGGGCCTCCCAGCTGCGGGCCTGGAAGCGGAGGCCAAACTAATTAAGACGTCGTTTAAGTCCCGTGCTCGCCCCTCTGCCCTCTCCGGGGCCACATGCCAGCCTTCCTCTCCTCTCTGGGTGTCAGATGGCGAAGGACGAATCTCCAAGGGCCTGGTAACCACTGGATCACGAGCTGATCGCCGGGAGGGAGCAGCCTGGCGGATAGAGACCTCGGGCTTCACTGAGCAAGATTAACCACCGAGAATGGGTGCTGTGTGCACCCCAAAAGACATGGCTGGAGGAGAACCCCCAAATGCCTCATGTCATGGCAGCTCCTCTAGTTCTGTTACTGGAAAGGGAGGGGGGCAGGTGCAGGCTCTGGGGGCCTGGCGCCTGTACAACGGGGGCCTCCGCTGAGCAAACAAATACAAAGTTTGATTTGATTTGAAACAAAACCCAGCGTCGTCTGAGGGCTCCAGGACCTAAGAGGGGCCGTGCTGGTGAGAGGCTCGGGGTTCAAGCTGCGTGGGCTTCACAGCAAGTATGTGTGTGTGTGTCAGAGAGAGACAGTGAGTGTGTGAGGATGTGTGTGAGATGGAGGGAGTGTGTGTGTGTGTGTGCATGTGCACAGCTGGTGTCCTTTCACCTGAGCCCCCTCGGTTTGGAGCCCCAGGTACCACAGTAAATAAGCAGGATTTGTCACTGTGTGACAGGGCCCCCTCCGGCCCCACTCCTGCTCCCAGTCCCCCCATCAGGGAATACTCTTTGCCCACGACTTCCCAGGATTTTGTGATGCAGAATCAGAAGGCTCTTGGACAGAAATAGGACCAGAAAGGCGGGAGGGGAGAGGGGAGGACCTGCTCAGAGAGGCCGAGTTTGTCTACAGAGACCTGGTGGAGGGGAGAGACCATAGCCCAACAGGCAGCCAGCGTGAAGAAGCCCGGAGCTTTAGCGGGCAGGCTCCCCAGAGCGGACACGGTCTCGATGCATCATGTCTCTGGTTGTGAACTGGACCCTCTGATGTCCTTGGAAAGACAAAGGTGACAAACAAACACCTTCCTCTTGCCTTTGGTCGTAGCAACCACATGTGACTAGTGCATCAGCGGGCAAGCCAGGGCCCAGGCTTCAGCAGGGCTACACCTCCATCCGAGGAGGCATTCTCCTGCCATCCTCGTGTGTGCACGTGTGTGCATACAAACGTGGAAAGTGAGGTGCCAGACCTCACAGCTGATAAATCACGAAGCACCACCTGTATATTTTCCCTTTTACAGTGTTAAAGCTTAGAAATAAGGGGAAAGGATTACTGTGTGGTCTTTGAGAACCGTACTGGACCACTGTCTAACGTGCCGGAATGAACATGAAGATTTTGTGATGTAACTTTGTGTGACTCGCCATTCACTCTCGCTTGGAGCCCAGACTCTGCAAGGTGCCAGGGTTACCTGTGGAAGACTGATAAGTTGAAATGATGGTGTGTCCAGAAGAGACGCAAATGATGAATGGTGGGTAGAAAAGATAACCTCAGAGTTCACAATTTTTTTGCCCCACAGGACACAAGACACCAACCAGTTTTGTATCCAACTTTTTATCAGTCTCGCTCATCTTCTTCTGAACCAACTTTGTCATCCTGCTAGTTCCCTCATTCATGAATAAAATAACTGTGACACATACTCACTGTGTGCTTACGTGAGAGTAATAGAGTAATGTTTTGACTTTTTTGAATAGTATACTTGGACATCAGTCCCCTTGCTTTAGTCCATTTGGCAGTAAAGAGATTTTATACCCCCTAAGTTATTCCAAATGAGAAGCCCAAACAGAAGGCATGTGATTATCATCATGTAAACTTCTTTTGACTCTACTTCCTTTTCAATCCGTGATTTTTTTTTTCAGAACCCACACTGTGGTTTCAAATGTAACCCAGATAACTTCTATGTTCCACGAGGCTCAGTCTCTGCCTGTCAAAGAAACAGCTAAATAATCAAAAGGAAACAAAATGCAATTCCAATTCTTAGTTGTGATTTCAAAGGAAATTAAGGAGTCCAAATCACAACCCACAGACACTTCTGAAAATTGCCTTTGCCTCCTGCCCAGCTCTCTCCCACCCAGCAACCACGCCAGAGCCCCTCATTCAGCAGTGCTTCAACTTTCCCTCACCGCTTAGTTCTCCTGAACACACTCCTCCACGGCTTCCGGCAGGAATCCTTTTGATTACAAACAACAGAAAACCCAATAAACACTAGTTTCAACCACAGGCATATGCACTGTTCACTTAACCAGGTGCCCAGAACCATATTGTCACAGGGAAGGTTCAGACATCAAGGATCCAGGCTTTGTCCATTCTTACGCCCAGTGAAATTTTGTCCTCATTCTTGTTGCTTCGTGGTCACAAGATGGCTACCACAACTCCAAACATCACGCCCTTGTATGCAGCATCCCTAGCAGGAACCAAGGACTTTCTGCCCCCAAATCCTGTCTTTTCATCTAGGAAGAAAATCCTTCCCAGATGCAACCCATAAGACTTTTTCCCTTCTTCTCATCGTCTAAAACTGGGTCACATGGCCACCCCTAGTTATAAGGGAGATTGGAAAGCAAGCATCTGACAAAGTAGAGAAGAATCATCATGGCTGGTTCAGACCAAACACGACTCTTTCCTGGGATGGGGGACATCACAAGTGCGGTTCTGTCGTGTGGAGGCAGGAGGGGAAGCGACCCACACTGCCAGTCTCGCCCTTTATTTCACAGCTGGGAAGGGACTACATTTTGGGAGGCCCCGCCACGGTCAGGACCGGCAAAATGCAGCAGGGACCTGGCTGTGCTCCGGCTCTGCCCAGAGAGACGGGGCCGCCCCGGCCAGGCTGTATTTCCTCCCGCCCCGGCAGCAGAGGAAAGGAGGCTGTGTGCCCAGGAAGGACACCAGCTGTGGAGATGCGGGTTCAAGGCCCTGTCCCACCCTCCCTGACTGTGACCTTGGGAAAGTCACTTCACCTTTCTGAGCCCGTTTCCTCACCTGTAAAACAAGGATGATAACAGTAGCACCCCTCAGCAGGAAGCTGTGAATTTGAAAGAACAGATAACATGAAAAGCCCTCTGTAGTGCAGAGCATGCAATTCAGAAATTGACCACCATTCCTACTGCAGCTAAAATACTTGTGGTTCATCATAGGTCAGATAAACCACACAGTCAATTACCCAAAGCTTGTCACCACCCTGCCCTCCTGTCTCTCCTTTCTGTGCCCTGAATCTTCTCTCAGCCACTCCTGGAGGTGGTGGTATTTGTCGCTCCTGGGAGGATGTGCTGGGCTTGGTGAGCTGAACAAACCCAACCTCTAGAACCTTCTAGAATCTTCCAGAATCCTCCAGAATCCCAGTGCCCCTGCTCCCTTGTAATGGGACCCCCCACCCCGGCTCATCCTGCCCTTCACACTGGGCTGCGCACAATGATGACGTGCTGAATGATGATTTTTTGGTTTTTGTACAAGACATTTTTCTACAGGTGTTAACACGCAGGAGAGAAATTCTCAGAAGTAGGAACAGGCTTTGTTGGTCCTACCACGCGTGTCCCAGGAATCTCGCACGTGTCCAGAGCTGTGCTGTCCCACGTGGTAGCCAGTACGTGTGCCTGTTGAAACGAAGTTGGAATTAAATGCGATTTAAATTCTGCTCCTTAGTCACATTAGTGGCATTTCAGGTGCTGAATAGCCACATGTGGAGCGCTACCCTATTGGACAGCACAGATATAAAGCATCTGTCCATCCTCATGGAAAGTTCTGTTGGACAGCACTGGACTTGAGTGCTGGTTTTTTTTAATTCTAGATTTTATTGGTGTTTTTTAGTAACAAAAGTGACAGCTGTTTGTCACAAACCACTAAAAAGTACAGAATAACACACAGGAGAGCAGAGAGGGACCCAGGGTGGCTATCAGCTCAGTCGCTGAGCTACTGAATCTCTGAGCGTCCTCAGCACAGACGCTGGCGTCCTCGCGATGGGGGCGACGGCAGACATGGGCTCTGTTCCACAGCCACTGAAAGTCTCCGAGGGGTCCGAGAAAGCAAGGAAGAAAAGAAGAGGAGGACACCTGAAGCCCCCTCCCCACCATTTGAGGGACTTTGCAAAGGGCTTGAGGTACTGGGGTGAAGGAAGAGGTGCTGGTGAAGGTCCAGACAGAAAAATAGAGCCAGGAAACCCAAGAGAATCAGGAAATGCCAGGAACTGCTTGTAAAGGTGCCTGGAGGGCTGTAAAGCCAAACCCAGAGGCGTGAGGGTGACGCGCAGGGTAGCAAAGGTAGGAGATCACCACCAACCCCGAGCCAGAGGGGCAACGGGGGGGAGGCTGTGTCATTGAACCCCTAAAGTTGGGGCCATTCTGGGGGAAGCATGGCAGGGGCTGCCCAGGGGGAGCTGGGGCCACAGAGGGGCCTCACCCACTGTCTGAGATGCCGCCTGAAAGAGGGGAGGCACCCCTGGGTCCCCCTCCCTTCTCCCACCCATCTCCCTCTGGCCCTCTCATTGGCCCATGCGGATGGCAGCCAGTGGGCAGGACAGCTTGGGAAATGTAGTTCTCAGGGGAGGAGTGAGGGTGGGCGTGGGAGCAGGTACTGATGTCCTATGCTGTGGACTGAAGCAGGTCCCCCCGAATTCCTACATTGAAGCCCCAACCCCAAGGTGACTGTATTTGGAGGTGATTAAGGTTAAATGAGGCCATAAGAGTGGGGTCCTAATCTGCGACGACCAGTGGCCTTACAAGAAGAGGGAGAGAGGGAGCTCTCTGTTCCCTCTTCCATCTGTAGGAAGAGGCTCTCACCAGAACCCCAGGGTGCTGGCACTCGGACCGATCGTGGATTTCCAGCCTCCAGAACTGTGGGAAAATCAACATCTGTTGTTGAAGCCCCCGGCCTGTGGTATTTTGTTACAGCAGCTCACTAAGACGTTCTGTGGTTCTGGGAATCCAGCTCCACAGACTGGCTGTGCCAGGCAGAATCACAGCCCCCAAAGATGTCCTTGCCTGAATCCCCAGAACCTGTGAATATGTCACCTGACGTGGCAAAAGGGCCTTTGTGGATGTGATTAAATTAAGGCTCTCGAGATTGGAAATGACCCTGGATTATCCGGGTGGGCCCCGTGTAGTCATAAGGGTCCCCCTAAGAGAAAAAGGGAGGCAGCAGGATCAGTGTCAGAGAGGGAGAGGCGACGACAGACACAGAGGTCGGAGCAATGCGATTGCTGGCTTTGAAGATGGAGGCAGGGGCCACCAGCCAAGGAACGTGGGCGCCTCTAGAAGCTGGAAAAGGCAAGGGAACGGCTTCTCCCCGGAGCTTCCAGAAGGAATGCAGCTCTGCCAGCACCTTGACTTCAGCCCAGAGGGACGCACTTCAGACTCCTGACCTAAGAGAATAAACATGTGTTGTTTTAAGCTGCTAGGTTTGTGGTAATTTGTTACAGCGGCAACGGGAACTTATACACCGGCCAAGTCTGGAAACGCAGTGGGCACGCTTCCCTCTGCGTGGTCTTGTCCTGTGAGGCCTTCCTCTCCCCCTAGAAGAGCCTCTGACTGGCAGCAAAGGCGTGTCCTCCTCCTTCTACATCCCCGCCACCTGGGACCCTGCGGGCGTCTGGTGCTCGTTTGCTCAGTGAACAGCTCAATGTCTGACCCTCCCGTGAGCCTGGAGGCGGGCAGGAAGAATGGTGGGGTGGCCAAGAGGACAGATTTGAGAGGCACTCAGTCCTGGTCAAGTTGTGGCCCCACCTACTAGCTGTGTGACCTTGAGAGAGCTGCTCACCCTCTCTGAGACTCAGCCCTTCTGTGGGTAACGTGGAGAGTAGTGACAATTCCTGCCCCACATGCCACTCTGAAGTTAGCTTTCTCTCCTCGGTGGGTGCTCCTCGATCATCTGCCATGTGCCAGGCACAGTTCCAGGCACTGGAGAGACTGTGATGTTCCAGAAACCAGGCTCCTGACCTTCACGGAGCCCACGGTCTGGTGAGTTCAATGAGAGAATGTCATTTATGCTCAGTACTGGGTATACAGTAGGTGCTCAAGCAATGCTGCCAAGACTTCCTCACTGAAGAAATCACAGAGGTTTCAGCGTCTTGCCAAAGTCAACGTGACGGGGTGCAGATCAGAATTGGAACCTGGGTTTCCTACCCCCAGGCCCCGGGGGACTGGTGAAAGGGCTGCGCTCACATTTTTCATGCCATTCGGGCTTTAGGCTCTGGCGTTTGAATTTTAGTCACTGGGGGCTTGGTTGACCCAGTAAGACAAAACAGTTTCTCTTTAAGGCGCTAAAGGACTTAGTCCGAAGAATCCTCCATGCGCTGGACCCAGGCGGCCCTGCCTGGGCCGTGCGTGTGCTCATGAGACCTGGGCGGCGGCCCACGGGCCTCATTCCCTGACACGGCCCGCGGTTCCCAGAAAATGGTCTCCTGCGTTTCCCCCCTCCCCGTGCACGGGGGTCACGAGGTCTCAGAACTCTTGGGAGATCACTGGAAACGCCCCAAGTACAAGAGCAGCCTTCCCTCTCCCAGGCCCCCACGGGCACAGCTCCCGGAGACAGCGAGGCACGAAGCAGGAAGCCTGGGGCCAGTCTCGGGACGGCGGGCTGGGGGCGCAGGGCCACTGACCAGGGCTGAGGGCCAGAGCTGGTCCTCAGATGTGTTTGCTTCGACCACCCCAGCGTTTGAAAAAAGTCAAATGAACCCCCAGTTTCTAGCTTCTTTTGAAAACAAGTGGGCGGGGTAGGACCCGGCAACACCAGGCCTTGGTCCCCAGAGCTGCCCCCAGTGGTCCGAGCCTCTTCTCCCCATTACGTGGGGGGCTGCAGTGGGTTTCTGGACCTGTTCTGAGGCAGCGGTTCTCAAGCACAGGGGTTTGGCCCTCAGAGGGCATTTGACAGTGTCTGGGGCCATTTTTGGTCATCACAAATGGTGAGGGGGCTGCTACTGGCAACTGGTGGGTAGAGGCCGGGATCTTGCGAGGTCCAGGCAGCCCCACACCACAGAGATCGCCCCCACAATGTCAAAGGTGCCGCAGTTAAACCTGGCCACAAGGAAGCAGAGGTCTTAGTCTGCATTTCCCTGAAAGCAGAGCTTGAGGCAAGTTTTGTGCAAAACAGTTTTATGAAGGTGATGGGAGGAGGCAGAGGACCACGTGCGGACACTGAGGCAAGACAAAGGGGAAAAGGCAATCAAGAGGGCAGTTACCGAGCAGGGTCTCCTGCGGGCCTACGGCTCAGCAGGCTGGGCCTTTGGGGACCACAGAGGATGCGCTCAGAGCTGACCACGGAGGTGCAGAGACGGTGGGCACTGACCACTGACGCCTGCCCGCTGGTTGGGGGTGGTCTCCCCGGACCCCCACGTCGGGGCTGCATCTGCTCACACTTGAACCTCCCCACCAGCTCGCGGCAGTCGGCAGTCTTGATCACTGAGCCCCACTCCCCGCTGGCCAGCCTGCCCCATGGGGCCCCGGCCCCGGCCCGCAGACCTCCATCCCAACCACTAACTCGAGTCAGAGAGAGCTGGTTGAGGAAGCCACACCCACCTCAGCTCCGCTTTCCGTGAACTCGGTGACCCACCCTGTGCCTATCTCGACAGAATTCTACTCAAAAAACCAGCCGATCTTTCATCTCCCAACCAAGTTCCAGTTCCATGGAACTGGAGGCGTGTGGCCGGGGCACTTACTGAGGTCTTTTCACCGGGAAACACGGCCACTGCTGAACCTGAGTCCCGGCAGGCCAGGAGCATGCAACTACCCGAACTCACCTGTCGGCGCAAACAAAGGAAAGACGTTAAGACACTGTAGCCAAACCAGCTCACAACTTTCTGCCCAGAAACTCCAGACGTTCTCAGGTGGCCAGCGACGGCCCATGCTGCCCTCTGAGGCAACAGACATCACCCCAGCTCGGGCCTTGCGGGGAGGCGTCTTCATCCACCCTACGTGGCGCCACGGGCTCGGTGACCTCCAGTCTCGCAGGGCAGAGCTCATTCCTGACTCAGGTGCAGGAGGGGCTCTGGGGCTCCACATGACTGACCAGAGGAGGCCAGCAGCCAGGACTAACCAGACGCCCAGTGGTTCACCGTTCCCACACCAGACTGTTGGAAAAACCTGGAATCTTCCAGGCTGGAGGGAGGTGTTGGGGGAGGGGAACACTTAGAGCAGAGAAGGAAGATTCTCCAGTGCAGACGGCTGATCCTCCCAGGGCTGGGACAGGTCTCAGGAGCATGTTTAGGTACGAGCCCAGATTGGGGTCTGCAGTGAGGTCTGCAAGCTTAGGGCCGACAGGTGGGCTGGAGCCCACCCCCACCCCACAGAAACCACGCGTCCTCCCTCCAGCGGCCTGAGCAAATATTCATGAAGACTCTTTGTGGGGGGGAGTGAGGAATGATCCCTCACTTCCTTATGTGTCTGGGCCTTTCCTGACCTCACAGATTGGGGGGAACACCATCTAACCATCGGCTGCTTTAGCTCAGGGACATCCTGGAAAGATCTCAGAGCTGCCTTTGCCCTCGGCCACCCAGGAAACCATGTGCCGTCACTGTGACCCCCTGGGGTCTCTGCAACGAGAGCCTCAGGTGAGGGATGGGCTTGCCCAGAGGGCAGCTTGTCCCTGGTTTAGAACAGTGGCAGCCAGGTCCCTGGGTCCTGGAGGTCACAAAACACGGCTACATGCGGGGCTCCGGCAAGCCTGACCCAGCTCTGCCACTTCTGGGTGGCGACCTGCACAGGTGAATTGATCTGTCTGGGCCTCAGTTTTCTCACCTACAACATGGAGGCAATAATAATCCTTCCTTACAAAGTCGCTGAGAGGATTAAATATAATAATGCATGGGGAGAGCTGAGCACAAGGCTGGCAAGGACCGAACGTAGAAATCTAACCCACTGGTGAAGGTGGTGGTGACGAAACCATGCCCTCAGGAAGAAGCTTGAGGACGGCTGGAATCAGATCTCTTAGTGGTCCTAGGCTGACCTCCTGTTGACTGGAAAGCCCTCTCTAAAACCCCTTGCTTGAATCCCTCCAATGACGGGCTCTCACCACCTCACGGGGAAGTCCTTGTCTCGTGGTGCCTGTTAGTTTCTCCCTCCCTTCCTTGCTTCCTTTTTTCTCCCATGCTGTTCAGACCCAATTTCAGGTGACTCTGGTTATGTAAGGATAATCTTTCTGTCCCCATGTGGGTTCCGCTGACCCTCAGACTCTGGGCCACACAGAGCAAGTCTGTCTCCGATTCGACATGATGGCTCTTGAGAGCTTTGAAGAAGACAGCTCTGCTCTCTTCCACATGCTCCATTCTACTCCTCTTGGGGGGTTTCCAAACTCCCACCCCTTTATGGTTGAGGGTGAGCAGAACCCCAACCTCTCCCTCTGTCAGCTACCTTTCAGCTGTCTCTGTCCCCCCAAGTCTCTCCTTGGCCCTGACCACATGAATCAGGTCTGCAAAGAGGTCCAATCCATCATCTGTCCATCTCAAAAGGTGTGGTTTGGGGACTGTTTTGTTAATTAGTCAATCTGCAGATTTCTCCCGCCCAAGCAGCGACCTGGGTCTGAGCCCCTGCCCTCCCTGGAGATGAGAGGAAATCAGGCAAGAACCTACCTCATTTCAGGCCCCGGAAATACGGTTTCCGCCCAGTGCCTCCTTGGAAGTCACGTCAGTGTCCACCCCACACCTGAGAGCAGCCCATCCCCGCACAGGTGTGCCCTAGCACACACTCACACACACATGCACACCCTCAACCATGCGTGTGAATACCTGATGCACACATGCACGTGCGCTCACATGCATACAAATACAGTCACACCCGCCCAGTCTCATGAGTGCACACACAGGAACACACACTTGGACGAGCGGCACACGTAACACCCGTGCACGTGCAGCCTGGGCAGAACTTTCATTTGGAGCGACAGATGCCAAGATCACCTGTTTCCCTGATGAACACCACAACCCGGGGGCCTCAGCCAACACACTGACAGACGGCGTCTGGGGGTAGCAGGGGGGGAATTCTCCTTCGCTCGGGCTGATGGACCTCAGAGCCTCTGAGCGGGAGCAGAGTTTACCTCTCGGGGCCCCTGTCACCCCCCAAGGACGGAGGGCAAAGGGAGACCGTCGCTGGAACCCATGCTCCCAGGGCAGACGGATGACATGTGGGTGAAGCATCTGTGCTGGCCCAGGGCTGCTGCCCCTGAGGGTCTGAGAGGGGATCAGTGTCCCACCTTGAGCGTGGCAGCAGCCCACAACCATTGCCTGTCGGCTTTCAAAGGAGTTTGCACTGGGGAGAAAGACCCGGAGCCAGGAGTGATTTACTCCATTTATTATTCTGTCGAGGGGCAGAGAGCCCAAGGGGCAAGCTCACGGTGCTGGGGGATGTCGAGCTGGGCGGGGACTGAGACCCGGCCCTCTGGCCACCGCTGTGGTCAGCTCGCTGGCCTTTCCCCACAAGGTGCCGTTATGGCAGCTTTTTCACAAAAACTCCATCTCCATAGGTTCATAACTGGCCATAAAGTGTGACTCCAGGCAGACCTGGGCACGGGCAGCGCCGCCGCTGGGAACAGACTTCCTGCTCTTTCACCTGTAATTATCCTCCTTCTGGCTCACTGGGCTTTGTGTGAAGGAGATAGAGGGAGCCCTGGTGGGGGCTGGATGGCGTCTGGGGTCAAGACGTCGCAAAGAAGCCGTGGAAGGAAGGCGTGGCAAGTGGAGGTGGCCCTTGTCCGTGCACCCTCGATGTGGCCATGAGACTCTGGTGTCTTCCTGTGTTGGGAGGGAAAGAATCCAGTCCCCGGCATTTAGGACCCTTACCCCTCCCGCCTCACATTTCAGACTTGCTCTCAACTTGCTTTTCCCCCGACTTTGCACAGGCGTGTGCTTGTGCAGCCTGCACCACCTTCTGCAGCCCAGACGGGGCCGTGATGGCCTGGGCGCCTTGCCGGGCACCGGGGAAGCTGAGATGAATGAGCCCAGCTCTGTCCTCACAGAGCTCGTGGTCCAGGAAGGAGATGATGCCACCTACATGGCTGCCCACGTAATTATTTAATTACGATGCTGATCAATGCCACAAAGGAGAATGTATCCTGGGGGACCCAAAAGGCAGGACGAGGGGAAAGAAGGTGATGGGAGTGTGAGGGGGAGACCTAGGAGGCCTCACGGTGGAGACAACATTAAAGCAGAGACCTGAGGAAAGCGAGGGGAGAGGGCCACGTGAATATGTGGGGAAGGTATTCTGGCAGAGAGAACAGCATATGCAAAGGCCCTGAGGCATAAATGCGCCTGGCATGTTGAGGAGCAGCTAGAGCCAGTGAGCCCGGGGAGTGGCCAGAGATGAGGTCAGAGAGAGCAGAGAGAAGGTTGGGGAGGCTTTCTAGGCCATGAGGAAGGCTCTGGATTTGTTTCTAACCCTCTTGGGAACCATTCAGGGACCTTGAACAGGGGGGTGACGTGGTGTAGCTTATTTTAAAAGGATCTCTCTGGCTGCTGTGTGAGGGCCGGAGTGGGACAGCAGATCAGATGGAAGCTACTGCGATCACCTCAGTGGGCAATGATGGGGCATGCACCAGAGTGAGAGCAGACCACCGTGGGGTCGTCACAAGACCTGGGGCCACAGATGACCCAAGGCTGACTCATGACATTCCTCCATTGTCCCCAAGTCTCCTTGGCCCCTCTCTTTGCAGTAAGGAGGTTGTGGCCCCATTTCCTAGGTCAGAGGGACCCTGGTCCCCAGGAATGCTCATGACATGGACCAGAAATTTTGGCACATAGCCCTTGGGGCAGGGCCTACAGCATCTTCGAGCCTCCTGGAGCTGAGAGCCAGTCCAGAGAGGTAGAAGGATGATGCCCCTCAGCCGGCAAAGGCTGGACAGTTCTTCACTTAGAAATATCCTGAGCCCTGCCCCCGCTGCCCCTCCTCCTCCCCGCCAAGGCTCTCGTGAAGGAATTAGAACCGAGCCCAGGGCTAAGGCGATCTGACTTATACATGTGTTGGGACAGCCAGACCGCCGTTTGGAAAGAAGATAAAATTAATCTATTCCTCATTCCAAACGCAGGAATAACTCCCCACAGATCAGAGATCTAGAGGAACAAATGAAACTGTACAAGCGCTAGGAGACATGGGTGAATTCCTCCATGCTGGGTGAAAGGGAAGACTTTCTAACCAGGATGAAAAAGCAAGACTGATAATGTGATACATAAAAATAAAAAATGTTGGCATGGCAAAGAACACCACATGCAAAGTCAAGTGACAAGTGGTAAACTGGGAGAAAATATTTGCAACGTGTATCAGAGATAAAAGGTGAATAGTCTTTGAAATACACAGAACATTTAAAAACCGAGGAAAACAGACCAAAAATACTATAGGAAAACGACCAAAAGACGCAAACAGGTAATTCACAAGAAGAGATAAAATGGCCCTTAAACATATGAAACACATCAAATAAGGGAAATGTAAATGTAAACCCCTTTGAGACACCATTTCTCACCCACCAGAACTGCCAAGGGCAGAACTTGACACGAGCCTCCGTTGGCGAGACTTGGAAACAGCACTCTCCTGCATTGCTGGTGGGAATGCCACATGATAACATTCCCGAGGAGGAAAATTGGGCAATATCGTACAAAATGATATATGCACTTACCCTTCAAACAAGCAATCTCATTTCTAGGAATTCATCCTAAAGATGCACCTCCAATTATATGAAAATGCATACGCACAAGGTTATTCACTGCACCATGGTTTGCAATGGCAGAATATTGCAAACCACCTGAACGCCCACATGCAGGAGGGAGGCTGAACTAACACTGACACCTCCACACAACAGAGTACTACGCAGCTGTAAAAAGGAGCGAGGAAGCCGTCTGTGAATGCACATGGAGTAACCTCCAGGAGATGTTGCTAACTGAACGGCAGGGAGCAGAAGAACACCCGTAGTCCATACGCTGTCTTTCATGTAAGAAAGAAGGGAAATAAGAAAACACATAGGGAGAAAATCACGGATAGGATAAATCAGAAAACAGTGAACTGGATCCCTACGCAGGTGGAGTGGGGAAAAGCCTGGAAGGGATGAGGAGAGAGGGCGCTTCCTTGATGTGCCTTTTAGTCTAGTTGTGACATTTGGGACATGTTACTGTCTCATATATTCAAAAACATAAGATTAAATCAATAAAGATAAGGATGGTAGAAAAACTAAAAGCAAAAATAAACAAACAAATGAACTCAAATGTCTTTCAAATGAACACCATAGGGACACAAAAGGAAAAAGAAAAGAAAGACAACAGAGGGAGCAGCCCGGCGGTGTAGTGGTTAAGTTTGCACACTCTGCTTCAGTGGCCTGGGTTTCCCGGGTTCAGATCTCAGGTGCAGACCAACACACCGCTCATCAAGCCATGCTTTGGCAGTGTCCCACATATAAAGTAGAGGAAGAGGGGCACAGATGTTAGTTCAGGGCCAATCTTCCTCACCAAAAAAAAAAAAAAAAAAGACAACAGACCCAATCCCACTAGCTCACGAACGCAGCCTTGGGTGGTGCTGGGCCGAAGGTTGGGAGAGAACCAAAAACAGGCACTGGACTCCTTTGAATGGATGTCTCTGTGATGCTGTGAGCAATGCAGTTGTGAGATTGTTTTTTGATTATAGAATCGAGCATATGGATAAGTGCGATGTTGTTTTCGGGGCCAGATTCTCGTTGAGAAAGAAGGGGCATCAGTCACAGAACAGGGACGGCACAGGTGTGCCTGGTGTGGGGAGGGTCAGAGGCGTGCGCAGAGGGGAAGCTGGGAGTGTGCAGGGCTCAGGGGAGTGACTTCTGTGCGGGAAAGGGGGGTGTAGGGGGCAGGCGGGGGGGGCCTGTCAGACTGTATGCAGACTGGACAAAGTCTCTGGCAGCCCAACAGAGTTCCAGAGCAAGCACTGTCCGTGGAGGCGTCCAGCATTGGGTGGCAATGGGCGGGCCCTTGTAGCACCGACTGCTCGGTCATTGGCTGGAGGCCTTCCTGAGAGGAGCAGGACTCCAGCTTGAAAGCTGAGGTGGCCCTTGATGGAGCTGACAGCTGGAGACTACACTCTGGGGATCTGAGAGGTGAAATTCTGTGTCTGCAGAGGTATCAAGTGAATGCACAATTTCCAAGACAAATTTATATGTGTGTGTATGCATGTATACGTTCATATGGCATGCGTGCATGTGTGGGCGTGTATACATGCAACTATATCCATATCTACCTATCTGTCATCTATTTATGTATGTCAGGTATATCTTAGCTCTGTCTACTAAAGAGGCCTAGAAGCAAAGACACCTCAGCAGCAATGAGCACCCCTACTGTCCTGATCTGGGTTTCTAAAAGCTTTCCCCGTGAAAAGGAACAGGCTCCTCAGACAAATGGCCAATTCCAGGGCTGGGGCAAGGAAGGTACCAGATGAGCCTCAAATAGCACGCTATTCCAAAAAGTAAGGATGTGTTAAGAAAAAACGATGAAGACGTCATAAGAACACAAGAACCAGCTTGAAGGGGCTCCCACTGGCCAAATCTGGGACAATTTGAGCACCAAAGTAATTAAGAACAATAATGAATTATAAATCATTGGGAAAAAATGAGAATCCGTGAGTCCATACGAATAATAAATACATGAACGAATGGATGGATGGATGGGGAGGAGGAAAGATTCTCGCTTAAAGTGGACCGGGACCCGTGGAAGGTGCTGGAGGGGGAGACATCCTCTTGCAACCCCAGAAGCAGACTGGTCAGGGCCAGGGTCACACGGTGCTTTGGGAATTTGCTGGGAAGCTGGAGATTTGCATGGTCTTAAGGGAAAATGTAAGTATACAGTGAAGGAATCAGAAGATATCTTGAACAGGTGACCAAAATTTACATCCCAGCAGTGCCAATGGGTCCCTGGGAACGCATCGCTGCGCGGTGGGCGGGCGGAAGGCCTAACCTGACTCCCACGGCCTGAAACACATCAGAACACTCTGAAAAGAGGAACATTCTATCTTTTTAAAAGGAGAGGCAGGGAAGGAGGGACTGTATTTTTTTTTAATGTCAATGTTATAAAGACAAAGAAAGAAGACTGTGGAAATGTTCCCGGTTAAAGGATGCTAGAGGGTCGTGACAACTGAAAACAAAACTGGAGCTACCCTGGATCCTGTCCTGTGGCAGGAAATGCTACAAAGGACGGTGTTGGGCCAACTGGCCAGATTGGAATACGGATGGAGGATCAGATAAAAGAATCACATCAACCTTAACTTTCCTGAAGTCTATAACTGCACTGCGGTTACGTACGAGAATATCCCTTTTCTTAGGAAATATGCACTGTAGTATTTAGGGGTAAAATTCTTCTTAAAAGGCTCAGAAAATTCTATACATATGTGGGAGACTAGCAGGGGGAGATTGAGAGACAGAGGGAGAGAGAGAGAACACGCACATGATGAAGCGGAGGGATGAAACGTTAACAGTCAGTAAATCTGGATAATGGAATGTGGGTGTTCTTTGTATGAATCCTGTTCTTTCGACTTTTTTGTCAAGTTTGACATTATCTCCAAATTTAAAAAAATCTTTAAACGTGAGCCCCGTGTGCCTTGCGGCCAGTACTGCACTTGGGGTGCGCTGGTGCTCCAATGTGGGGGCCTCTGAGCCTGGACGCCTCCTGAGTGGAGTAGGACGCCCCTGGGGGCCCATGACGGCCAACGTCAGGGCCCAGGAAAACTGAGAGGTGAGTCCTCATTGTGCTGTGAGCTCAGGGAAGGCAGGGGTCCCGGAGCCCCGTGAGGCCTCAGGATGGAGCTGTCAGCAACAGCTGGGCCTCGTGAAACCGGGGGCCAACTAGCTTTAACTGTACTCAGTTAGTTGTCTGTTTGCAAAAGTAGTTAGATAACTTGCTACTAAAGCCCAGCCTATAGATAACATCTCTGACCCCTGGTCACCATGGTAACGGGGACTTGAGTTTTTCAGGAACTGAGAGTCGACTCCTCATCCGGTTCAGGCTGGTTAAGACCACTGACTCATCAACTGGGCCTTCGAGAATGACCGATAGGTGACCTTTTGACATCAAGGAACTGAAAACACCACCCTCAGATCATGGTAACACCGCCATTTTGTGAACACCCGTCCTATGAAGAGCCGTGAAGCCTGACAAGGCTTGCACAGATCACCCATTACTCATTTCCCCTTTTCTCCAATCATCCGTTCCCACTTCAGACCACCCCGACCCTTTATCCCATAAATATCCCTAACCCCATTTGTCGGGGAGGCCGATTTGAGATTCACTCTCCCCTCTCCTTGCTTGGCTGCCTCAGGCCTTCTCCGCTGCAAACTCTTCTCGGTGATCCGAATAATCCTGCAGCGGGCAAAGTGAACCTCGTTCGGTAACACTCAGGTCCTCAGCCCTCCATTCCTTCTGGTCCCTGGGGCTGGAGGGTGAACCAAACCGGGGCAAGTCACCTCCACAAAGCTGGCCCTTGTCCCTACGGTCCTCTCTAGAATCTTCTCACACCCCAGCCCCCAAACACTCCTGCAGGCACAAACCACACACAGGCAATCGGCCAGCCCCTCCTTGCTTGCTTCTCGCATGGTGGTCCCCAGACCAGCAGCATCTCACCCCTGGGAGCTGCGCATCATGCAGAATCCTGGGCCCTATCCCAGACCTGTGAACCAAAATCTGCCTTTTAACAGGACCTCCAGGGGGTTTGTGCCGTTACATTAAAATCTAAGAAGCCCTGAGCTAACCTTTTTAACTTCGAAAAAAAAATGTCTCATCCAGAAAATGAGGGCTAAGGTAGGATTTTCTTTGAGTGTGCAAATTACACGGGCTAGGACTTCTCTGGGCGGTTGGCTCTTAGTTCAGGCTGAGGGCCAGGGCCCCGGGTCTCCCCTCCTGGGTGGCGAGGCTTAAAGGCCCATCACCCACCGTTGCACATCTGTAGAACAGTGTCGAGCGCTGCGGAACACTTGGCAGCCTGTGCCTCTGTGACCTGGATTCGGGGAGAGACTCAGGACAGGGGCTGGAAAGAAAAACCGAAGCCGAGAGCACAAAGGCGCCAGTTCACCACCAAGAAAACCACCATCTGGAATTAGCAAAAAGCATCTGGAAGCAAAGGGACCCCCAGGCGATTCAAGCTGTGGATCTTGGTCGAATGTCCCTTGTGATCAAGAGAATTTCTTGTGGAAACTGACTGCGTGGTCCTCCGTGGGGACTGGGGAGGAGGGGTGCAGGCGGGTGCAGGCGGGTGCAGAGTCCACCCCCTGGACCACTGGCACTCGGCTCGGAGAGGCAGCCGGGTACAGCGGCAAGGACAGGAAACCTCATCCTGGCTCTGCCTCTTGCTAATCACGTGACTTCAGGCAAGTTACTTAAACTAGCGGGGCCTCAGTTTCCCATCCGTACCATGGGGCTGAGGATGACAGCTCCTGTGTTTGTGAGGACTAAGTCAGCATGTACAGAGCACCTAGTACAGAGCACTGCTGCACACAGTAGGTGCTGAGTGTTTTCTGGTGTGTGGTCAGTTCTGTGTCCTGCTGGGAG
The DNA here is from genome assembly GCF_057802395.1 of Ceratotherium simum simum. Lineage (NCBI taxonomy): Eukaryota > Metazoa > Chordata > Mammalia > Perissodactyla > Rhinocerotidae > Ceratotherium > Ceratotherium simum. The sequence goes on from NC_141920.1 coordinate 5,751,471, forward strand.
GGCACAGGAGACGGCGCTGTGTCTGGGGTGAGCCCAGCAGAGCTCCCTGTCACTCACAGCCCTGGGCCTCGGGCAGGTCGCTTGACCAACAGCAGCGCCATCCTTCCCGTCTGTAGAGCAGAAGTCACAGTGACACGCCTCCCCACGGGCCTCTCTCCTTCCGTCCTCACAGAGCCCAGCGCCTCACTGTTCCCGTTTCACAGATGAGAAGATACCTGCATGAGGCGCTCAGAGCTCCCCAGAGACTAGACCCCCACCCTCCCGCTCTGCGGTTCGGGTGGGGCGCGAGTCATCAGGAGGCGGGTGACTGCTCTTTGGTCTGGGAAGATGGAGGCTGAGAGGAGGGCGTGAGGGAAGGCGCGAGGCCAGGGACCCGCTTGGTGGAGAGTCACTCGGCACAGATCCTCAACGCCTCCCGTAGGTGCCCGCAGGTGGGCGTGTGCACGGACACTGGTCGCCTCTGCAGCCCGCTTCTCAGAAGTGGGGGGACCCGGGGCCTCCACTTTCAGGAAGGAAAATCACTCACATGCCACTTTAGAGAGGGCTTCAGGAACCGCCCTCAGCACCGGGCTGGGGGGGGCGTCACGAGGCCCCAGAACAGTGGTCTCTTCCCTGCCGCACTGATTTTGTGACCACCCTTCCGTTTCCTGGTGGGAATGAGAGTCGGACCCTTGAGATGGAAACCATCGGCGGGCTTGTCCCTGAGGTCAGCTGGAAGGACAGGGCAGAGGAGCTGCCCCGCAGGGAGCAGGGAGGAAAGATGACGGGGGGTGCTAGGAACCAGCCCCCAGCCCTACACAGAACGTGCCCCCCAGAACTCCTTCTCTGGCCCAACTCCAGCCCTTGGATTAAGATGGACGTCTGACCCCAAAGCATCTGCCCCATAGGCCGGCCAATAGCCCATGATTTAGGCAAATCCAGAAAAGAAGAGGCAGATGAGGGAGATTCCCTCCACAGGAATTTGAACCAGGAAGATCTGAGAGGATGAGGGGGAGCGACAGAGGCTGAGGGTCCTAGGCTCTGGGGCACAGACGCCCCAGAGCAGCAGGAGCCCAAAGGGAAGACCATGGAGGGGAGTGTGCTGCAAGGTGGGGGAAGGAAGATGTGGGGGAGAGAAGGGAGAAGGTGGTGGGAGGGGGTCCCATGAGGGGCAGAGCCCTGGGACAATAACCTTCAGCCGCCCAGCCAGGGGCCCTGGATCCCCATGGAATCCTGACGCGGCCTCCCTCTCCCTCCCTGAGCTTCTGCTGAGGGTTCCCACCCTCGAGTCTGCAGGGCGAGCCCACCTGCCCCTGCTGGGGACCTTGAGATTGTCAGAATGCCCCCCCAACCCCCACAGGTGCCGAGGGCAGGGACGGTTGGGTCTCCTGTGCCTCACAGGGCCTCTGACACCTAGTTGGTGCTGAAGACATATGAAATGAAGAGACGAAAGGGCAAAGGGACGGCTGGACGAGAGTCCTGGCTCTGGCCTTGGGGGGAGGGGGGCGGGCAGCCCACATTGCAGACATGGCTGAGAAACTTTCAGGAAAAATAGATGGAAATTGAATACTGTTTGTTCCTTTGGGATGTGAATCCTCCCAGTATCTCCAATCCCCGGGAAGATCTTCCACGTATGTGGGTGTCTTGTGAGTGACAGCTTTCACGGAAATACAGGAAAGACTGAATCCCTTATATGAATCAGCACCGTAAAGAACAGAGACCACAGATACTCAGAGGACCCACAACCCAAACTCTTAATGGGGCCGGACCAGAGATGACTGTGATGAATCAACTGCCCTTCCCCAAATTTGCAGACACTGAGCAGAGTTGTGGACTTCCAGTGGGTGTGCAGGGGGGTTGAAATAATCTTTTCTTAGGGTGCAGGGAGCTCCCAGTTCATATTTGGACTGAAGTTCTGCACCCACCCAGAAGCCAATGGCAAATGTCTGTGGACAAAGCAAAGGAATAAGCAAATGGTCTAGGGGGGGGTTGGTTAAGCCCGGTTGTCTTTTTCATATTCATGAAGACAAAGGAAAAGAGACAATGCAAGATGCTGAGACCCCATTCATTCCTCCCAAGCCACGTTTAAAGTTCCAAGACAGGCTAGCTGGCTTTAAGCAAAACAGAAAGTTTTTGAAAGGCAAAATGCAGCTCCCCTGTGTCTGTGAACAGAGAGCCCCCCCAAAACCTCAGCCGCAGGATCTGATGGGCTGGGGGGCAGGAGGTGCTTGCTAAAACGGCTGTTTGGAGACATAATGCAGAGCTTGCTTGCTTGAAAGTGGCGCTCCTGGTCACCTGGCACCCTCAGGGACCGGGGAGGCCACCTGGACCCGTGCTGGGAATCTGAGGTCTGCAGTGTCCCTCTGACAGGTTCCATTTTCTGGCCGTGCTCAGTTCGTCCTTGGAAAAAATAAAAAGCAGGGGACCAGGAATGAAGAGGATGGAATGAATTATCCAGCGAATCAGATGCTTCGGGTTAAGCCCAGGACCTTGCAGAGTCTTGCATGAAATCTTACAAGCAATATAAACAGAGCGGCCGCCAACCTCGCCACCAGAAATATTCAATAATAAAACACAGCTGTCGGTGCCGGCGTTTCCCAAGCAGGGTTTGTCATTCTTGCCGCTGGAAATGCTGACAAAGACAAAAACGGAAAATGAAAGCCAGTTTTCTTTTCCCCCCAAAGAGGGAGGTTTTTGTGAACTGCAGTCTAAATATTCACTTAAAACTGGAACAATCCATAAAAATAATTTAAGACAGAACTTGTTCTTGAAAACTCATTTTGGCCAAGTGTTCATGAGAGACCTGGGTTGATCCTGGCTAGGATAATCGCTTTGATTTGAAATCTGTGTCTTGATTATTAAAATACCCTCCAGTCTCTCCTCTTGGCTCGCCATGGGGGTAATTAAGCAGGAGGCTTCTTAGCTGACTGTGCAATGGAAGTGACACAGGGCTGGCAGCGGTGGTGGGCCGGTCTGGTTGGAACTCTGTAACGGTAAAATCTTACAATCGTTATGTGCAAAGAGAAAGACCCAGATGTGGGAGACGAGAAACATCTGGAGACAGACACAACTCAATCCTCTTGTCTCAAAGCTTCCCTCTCCCTGGGGTCCCAAAGATGGCAGAAGGAATTTTGGTAATAGAAACAAAGCTTTATGGGGGCGGGGGCAGGGATAGAAGGAAGTGGAAGGGAGACGAGTTCTGTGTAACTGTGTTCTCTGGGGTTTTTCTCGTGGAGAAGACGAATCCAAGGATACAGATCCAATCCAGCGTGTGGGCCGTGCGGGAGGAGGAAGAGCGGGGAAGGAGGCAGAGAGAGCAAGGGAATAAATGAAGCAAGGGTGCAGCTTTCCAGGGACCAGGGAAGATTGAGAGTTTTGAGCCCAGAAGATAGCTTTATTCCAACCTCTGCACTTTGAGGTTCAAAAAGTAAAATGAAAGGAACAAATTCCGTTTTTAAAAATAAGCACATAAAACAAAAGAACCTTGGAGAAGCACAAGGGAGGGAAGTCAGAGGCGTTGACTTAGGGACTTGGAGAAGGTTTAGCAGAGTAGGTGACATTCAGCCTGGGTTGTTGAGGGATGTGTAGGAGTTTTCCAGGCTGACCAACCCACAGGCACAGAGTCTCAAAGGCATGGGAGAGCACTGAGGACGCTCTAATGTGAGGCATTACACCTCCCTGAACCATAACTTACTTCTCCGTGTCTGACCCTTCCTGACACAGCGTGGCCACGGTGAGCACTGCTCCCAGCCCCTCGTGGCCTCCTCCTCCTCCTCTCCCTTGTGGCCATCACATCCCCCGTCTCAGTGGCTGGCCGGGGAATGGCATTGGGTGAGGAAGCAGGTTTGGGATCTGGGGGCTGAGGATGGGGAACAGGCCCATGTGTCTACTATACTTGCTGGTGCCCCAGTCCTGTCATATGCCCTTCGGCCAAGCCTGCTTAGGAGTCAGCCTCATTTTCCTGCAGGCCAGAGTAATCCAAGCGTTATCAGCCCATTTAAAACCAGAGAGGAGGCTTAGGAACAGGGGATGGGTACTCACAGAAGGAGATGAAGCAGGTTGCAGGGCTTCCGGCCTCAGGATGCTGTAGCAACATCCGCCTCACAGGGCTTGGGGTCCATCAGGGCCAAAAGGTCCTCCCCTGGGGAGGAGACACCATGACATTCCCTGGGACCTGGGGCCAGTAGGAGGCGCCCCAACTATCTTCCCACTTAGCTACACCAAGAAAACGCCCCCTTCCTTCCCTGAGAAAAGAGTGATTCTCCCTCCCCAGGCAGTAACTGGGGGGATGAGGAACTTTCACCTTTTGCAGAAAATAGTCTGGTTTCAAGCTGTGATAAACCAGAAATCTTTAAGCTGAAAAAATACCTTAAATCCACAAGTAAACAAGAGTTTTTGTTTGTTTTTTGTGTTTAACTTGTAAGATGGCTTCTCTTGTTAAAACGGTGCTCAGAACTGCCTGGAGTATTGGGCATGTTCTATCTCTTGACTGGGTGGTGGTCACGCAGCTGGATAAATTTGTCAAAAGTCATTGAACTGTAGATTTAAAACGTGCACATTAGAGGGAAAAAAAGTCACGTTTAGCAGCATGTCCTCTTGGTTAAATGCGGCCGTGTCCGAGCAGTCAGCCCGGGAGGACTACAGCCCGGGTCTCAGAGTGGCTCCCACCTCTGGCAGCTCTGCTCGCCTGCGGTTTGCTGTTTAACTTCTCGTTAAATATCGCTAACTGCTCAGAAAAACCGACAAAAAGATGGCCTGCCCTTGGACGCTGTCGTGAGCACGAAGCAGCACGACAGGGCAGCGAAGGGGAGAGCACTGTGACTTTAAAAGGGTAATTTCCCCAGCGGCAAGGAGGGACTGTTATCGCTTTTTTTTTAATTCCATATTTATTCCTGCTTTGCTTTAACTCAGAGGCGTGTGATGCAATAATAATGGGCTGTTCAGACGGCGACTCAGCCGGTGCTGCAGGCTCCCTCAGACTGCACGGAGTGATGCGGTAATCAAATGCACAGGTCTTATCTTCTTCAGATAAAGCCATCATCAGCCCGGGAGAGACGCGGCAGCGACTCCCGCTAACGCGCCCCCGGGCTGCCACACGCCCGGTGCCTTTCCCAGAGCGACCCAGACGGCTTTCCTCGCCTCCCTGCTTTCCCTGCACTGCCTCTGAGAGAAAAAAGCTCTGTGGTTGAAGAGCTCTCTGGGCATGAAGTGTGACTCCTTTTCCTTTGATTCGAGTACAACAGACATTCAGAAAGTGCAGGGACCCTCAGGGCCACCATGCAGCAGGAAAACCACCAGGTGACGGGCGCCCGGATCAGGCACCATATACCAGACCCAGGCCCCCACCCCACCCTCCAAGAGCCCCTCGGCATGGGTGCCTCTCAGCCACACTTTGAAAGAGTTAATCAGATCAGACAGGCCTCCCTCCATCCCTTTCTGCACGTCGGCACAAAGAGTGTGGGAGGGGATCCGCTGACTAGATGGTTCCAGTTAAATCAATAAAATATTGTTTAAAAAATGAAGTTAAGTGCATTATTTTTCCATTACACGGTGAGGGCTCACCCTGGACGCTGCTGGAGACACCGGTTCCCCAGGGTAAGTCGTGTCTGTGGCTAAGATGCTGGGAGGTCTCCTGCTCTGTAGAATGAGTTCAGGCCATTGAGACACGGCACCCGGGCAGGGGACAGCTGGCGAGGACAGCTTTCCTTTTTTTTTTTTTTTTTAAGCCTTTTAAATACATTTTGTCACACTGAAGGAGGGGAATGCAGAGTCCAGGATGGAGATTCCCTCGGGTATTGGCGGCTGGTGTGGCACCACTGCCTTCTCTGCCCCACGGCCCTCCCTGAGTAATTTGTGGCAGCCACCAAGGTCTCGGGGGAACCTACCCAATTAGAGACCCCTGAGTGTGTTTTGAGGTACCGCGAGCTGTGAAGTACGAAGACCAGTGACTTCTGACTCGGTTTGGGTCCTCAGACATTTATTGTGTACCCACTGTGTGCTGAGCAATCAAAATAAGCTACACTTACCCTTTGCCAGTTACCATCCTAAGACCCTTGCGTGTGTCAGCTTGTTTGATCTTTGCAATGACCCAGGGAGATATGCACGTGGTTATCCCCACTTGACAGAAGAGGAAACTGAGGCATGGGAGGTGGAGTGAGTTGCCCAAAGTCATGATGGTCATAAGTGGAGGAGGCAAGATTCCAACCCCATCTGTCTGGCCTCAGAGCCGAGGCCCTCAGCCTCTGTGCTGCACTCATATGGACCAAAGCGTGAGCCCAGACTTCAGGAAGGCCCCGATGCAGGCGGAGATGGACCTGCCGGCACCTCCGACTCCTAAGCCTGACAGCAGGCGCTGTCTTCATCAGAGGCCTTGACCAGAGTGGACAGGTGACCAACACAGCCGACTGTGGACGCCCCCCTCACTGGCCAGGCCCCCCGCTGTGCTGCCAAAGGCCCACTCGATGCCCAGCCCCTGCGCAGGAATCTTGTTCTTCCATAAAAGGAAGTGGTATTTGCAGAAGGAGCCACATTTGGCTGGCGAAATCCATCCAATCAAAAGTTGTACCCAAGTTGTTATAATTCAAACTTAGATGTCGATTTCAACTCCTATCTCACGACTATTTTGAGCCCAGGAAAGCCCACAAGTGTGTCTATTCTGAGACAACGACACAAAAAGATCCAGTTAGAAAAACGTTCAGAGAAACTTGGGAATTATAATCACTCCTACACCCGAGAGCGCTCAACTGCTCTCATTTTATGAAGCGGCTTTGCAGAAACCACAGCTTAATGTTCTGCCCCAACGGTGGTTGGAAATGGTGGAGGGGACAAAGTTTTTGATTGATGGAAGGGTGGAAACGGGCCCAGGAAGTCGGGGGCAAGCCGGTGTCCCTGGGAAGGTGTGCAGAGGGCTCCATGGCGGCTCAGACAGAAAGGGACCCTCACGGGGAGGAGGAGAGAAGGGAGTTAGGTAAGGGCCCGAGGCTCAGCCATATAAAATATCAGCCTTATTTTGAAAGTAACAACTTTGGCCACCATTTAGTGGTTGTTCTATGTCATGGCCGGGACTGTGCTAAGCCCTGGACATATATGAACTCATTTCATTATGAAAACAACCCCTTGAAATATATCCTATTAGAATCTCCCTTTTAGAGCTGAAGAAATTAGGGCAGAGAGGTTTAATGGCCTCCTAAAGTCACACAGCAGAGCAATGAGGCCAGGATTTGTACGCAGGGCCCCAACTCCTGAGTCTGTCCTCCATCTCATATAATTCTCAGACCAGGTGTAGGGTGTCAAATAGTGGCCCTAAAAAGATATGTCCAAGTCCTAGTTCCTGGAACCTGTGGATGTGGCGTTATACGGAGAAGAGGTGTTTTCAGACGTAATTCAGTTAAGGATCTGGAGATGAGATCATCCTGGATTATCCCGGTGGGCCCTAAATCCGATGACGAGAGTCCTTATAAGAGACACAGAGAGCAGAGGAGAAGCCGTGTGAAGATGGTGGCAGAGATTGGAGTGATGCATCCACAAGCCAAGGAAGGCAGAAACCACCAGAAGCTGGAAGAGGCGAGGGCATACTCTCTCCTAGAGTCTTCGGAAGGAGTGCAGGCCCACCAACACCCTGATTTCCGACTTCCGGCCTCTAGAACTGTGAGCGAATGGACTTCTGTTGTTTTAAGCCACCCAGTTTGTGGCAACTTGCTCCGGCAGCTCAGGACATGAATACGCCAGCTATATAAGGTCAGTCCTCTGGTATTAGAGAGGAGGACGCTGAGGCTCGAGTGGTTTGGTGGCTGTAAGCACAGATGGCAGTGGCCCAACAAGGACTCAGACCCCATCTGTCTTCACTCCAAACATGGCTCTCCCCCCAGCCTGTGATGCATCCTGGGGGGAAAGCAGCACCGATGCCCGAGTAGCGGGCATCTCAGGGGGAAGGAGGAGACAAAGCCCCCCAACATTACATGGCGGTCAGCCCCAGGAAGCTCAGTCAACCGGGGTTCTGTAGTGTCCACCATGGAGCGTGGGTTAGACAGGGGGTTCTGGAGGGCCCACCATAGAGCCGGGGTTGGACAGAGGGTTCTAGAGTGCCCACCTTGGAGCATGGGTTGGACAGAGGATTCTGCAGGGCCCACTATAGAGCATAGGTTGGACAGAGGGTTCTGGAGGGCCCACCATGGAGAGTGGGCTGGACAGAGGGTTCTGGAGTGCCCATCATGGAGCGTGGGTTAGATGGGGGTTCTGGAGGGCCCACCATAGAGCGTGGGTTAGACAGAGGGTTCTGGAGGGCCCATCATGGAACGTGGGTTAGATGGGGGTTCTGGAGTGCCCATCATGGAGCGTGGGTTAGATAGGGGGTTCTGGAGTGCCCACCATGGAGCGTGGGTTAGACGGGGGTACTGGAGGGCTCACCATGGACCATGGGTTGGACAGAGGGTTCTGGAGTGCCCACCACAGAGAGTGGGTTAGACAGAGGGTTCTAGATTGCCCACCATAGAGAGTGGGCTGGACAGAGGGTTCTGGAGTGCCCACCATGGAGCATGGGTTAGAGAGGGAGTTCTGGAGGGCCCACCATAGAAAGTGGGCTGGACAGAGGGTTCTGGAGTGCCCACCATGGAGCGTGGGTTAGAGAGGGAGTTCTGGAGTGCCCACCATGGAGCGTGGGTTGGACAGAGGGTTCTGGAGGGCCCACCGTGGAGTGTGGGTTAGAGAGGGAGTTCTGGAGTGCCCACCATGGAGCATGGGTTAGAGAGGGAGTTCTGGAGTGCCCACCATGGAGCGTGGGTTGGACAGAGGGTTCTAGAGTGCCCACCATAGAGAGTGGGCTGGACAGAGGGTTCTGGAGGGCCCACCATGGAGTGTGGGTTAGACAGAGGGTTCTGGGCCACCATTTATTCTGTGCTTTGATCTGCTTGGCCCCTAGCAGTTCTAGGACTCCGAGGCAGCCCCTCCATCTTTAAGATGCTCTGCTTGGAAATTCTTCCTTGTATTGGGCTCCAGCTGCCTCCCAAGGATCCTGGTTGATCCCCGGGAGTTATTCTGAGCATGTCACACTGAAGGGACTTGTGTAGTCTTTGGGTATCTGCTGCCCCACAAAATCCGAGCAACGATGCCTACCATCCAAGACCTTCCTCCGGTCAGCAGCGAGTTCACCTGGTGATACCTGACACCAAGCGTGACTGACAGAGGGGGGCAGTCTAACATTCAAGAAGACAGGACATCTCTCCTCATCTCTCAGGTCATCTTGCCTGGCACAGGGTTGCCCTTAGGAGTCAGAGGAATAACCGGGACTATAGTCATGAAAACTGTGATGGCTCCTATGTGCCCAGCGCTGCCTGTGGGCCAGGCACGGCTCTAGCTCCTCTACAGGCACGATCTCGTCTCGTCCTTACGTGGACTCTCAAGGGCAGATGCCGCCATCACTCCCGTTGTGCGGAGAAGGGGAGGAGGTAAGACTCAGCCTGGTTAATAACCTTTAACCTTTCCCAAGTTACATGGTGGGTGAATTTCTAAGCCAAGGTTGGAACCTGACCCCTTAGTCCAGCGGCTGTGCTCCTGGCCTCTCTCCCTAAACTGCCCACTGATGGCTTAAACGCGTCAGGCCACTGCTGTCCTCTAGACCCCCAGTCCATCTTCCTGGCCCTGTACCCTCACGGTGCCGCCCCTGGGGCTGCTGCAGGAGCCCCCTCCATAAGTACCTGAGTGGGACGGAGAGGGGAGAAGGTGGACTGGACTTCAACTGCGTTGGGTCAGCTTGGTCTGATTTGATCTGAGTTGACTTAAACTGACAATCTGAGTTGACTTGACTTGAAATGACTTGATATGAGTTGATGAGTTGAATAAAAAATAGTTTAAGACTCTTTCTGGGAAACTTAAGAAAGTCATTTTACCCCTTTAGGCCCACCCAGCCCTCAGCCCTCGACTGTGTTAGAGTTGGGGGAAGGGATGGACAGTCTCAGAAGTGATGGGAGCCCAGCCAGGCCCAGCCAGGACCGCAGACACCAGGGCAGGGCAAAGGCAGCTGAGTCCGTGCCAGGAGTCAGGTTTCCCACTCTGACCCAAGGCTGGTATGGAGCCCAGAATGGGAAGAAACGGGAAAATTGGAGGGCAGGCAAACAGTGAGGGCCCCCAGCCCCAGCCCCGCCCACAGGTCAGAAGGCCGTCTGCTCGGTGTGCAAGGTGAGGAGGAGACCAAAGCCCTGTGGCCTTCGCTCACCTGGGCTTCCTACTGGGGCCACCGTGGTTCCAGGGTCCATGTGGGTGTACACTCCAGGGTTTCATTCCTGACCTTGGTTCTGGAAGTTTCTTTCTCTCCTGGAGGCAGCGTAGAGGCTTGGGAAGAGTGAGAGCTGTGAAGTCAGACAGACCTGAGTGGGTAACTCTGGTTGACTTGCTGTGGGCAAGTGGCTTCAGCTCTGTGGGCCTCTGGTTTCCCATCTCTAAAATGGGAGTAATGTGCCGAGTAGAAGTATTCCATGGAGAGCGTTTAGCACCGTGCTTGGCATACAGCAGGCACGCAATTAATGTTAGCTGCGAGTACGGCCCTGGGGAGGAGGAAGCCTTCAGCCCCTTCAGGACCACCTGGGAGGTGGGGGAGGCGTGAAGGCATGGCCGAGCCATCTTCCAGCTGCTGGCACCCGGATTCTTCCTTCTCCGTCGTCAACAACTGTAACAGCTACTGTGCATTGAGCTCTGTCTACCGTGTGCATTTTACTTGTGTGACCTCAGTCTTCACAGCAATGTTGTCGTCACCCAACTCTACCGACGATGAAGCCAAGCCCCCGTGACCAAGCGTCCTGGTGTGCCCACGCCGGACGTGTCTCCCAGGACGTGTCTCCCAGTCTCAGCGCTAAGAATGAAACCTGGGACAAGTCGGTCACCCTGAACTGGGCCCACAAGACTAGGTCACAAGACTGGCCTTCAGCAGTGCACAGACCCAGCTGAGCTGGTGTCTCCACAGTGGCCATCCTCATATGGAGGCAGCTCAGGCTGACGTGGAATTTTTCCTTCCATCTCCACCTCTCTGCAAACCCCTAGAGAAGTCACAACCAGGTTTGTCCAAAGAGGCGTCCTTAGCGTGAATCCATCATGCTGCCCAGCAGTCCCATGGAGAAGGCATCCCCCAGCCCCCATCTGAGGTCAAATAAGTTCCCTTGAGGCCTGTAACTACATGGTTCTGTACCCACACGCCCCTGGGGTCTGGAACCAGCTTTGGAAACATTCAGAATGTTTGTGGGAAAAAGGAACACTGTTGCTCGGGTTTCAATTGGGGCACAAACACGGCCAGATCCCACACAGTCATTTTGTAAAATTCCTAAACCCAAACCAAACTGAAACAAACAGTGACGGAAACGTCGGTCTGCGTCAGGGGACCTGTCTCGGTGAACTTCGCTCACCTGAGACTCCAGCCTGAGGCCAGGAGGGGAGACGGGGCGAGAGGTACACAGGGATGGGCGGGCAGGGCACACAGGACACACAGGAAGGGGCTGCTTCTCGGCAGGGCTGCACTCTGCGGGGTTCGCAGGCACTGCATGTGGCCCAAAGGATGAATATCCCAACATCCCGCTGCTAGAGTGTTCTGGATGGGCGACACCGCCAGCTTCACTATGGGGAGATGGATCCCCCAGCCCGCTGGGCCCTGCCCACTGCCCTCAGACACGGCACCTTGCTCGGCTGTACCCCAAAGTAAAGAAATTAGATAAAAACGTCGATTGGCCGGGTGCAGGCAGCATGGACGTCTGTAAGCTGGTTTGTCTGGGCCGACAGGATCCGGGTCCCGGGGAAGAGGCTGCTCCGTGGGGCAGAGAGGAAACCTCTGTCACCAACAAGGGGCCCAGGGCCTGAGGGAGGCTGTTGGCCAACCTGGCCTTGGAGGAGGGGGCACAGGCCCCTCTGCAGTTTTGGGGGACCCTGGGAAAGGCAGGCCCTGAGCACCCAAAGCCCTGGGGGGCAGTGAAACAGAAAGATCAGTGGTCGTCGTCATTATCTGTGGGGACTGCCAGCTCGTGGTGTGCCAGCCTGGCCCAGGGCTCTTCAGTTTCTCGTTTATTCTCACCATGGCCCCAGGGGAAGAGTGGTTTCTGGCCACTGTCCCCAGCTGGGAGGTGGCTGGGCCCCCAGCCTGAGGCCTCCACTCCTAACCCTTTGCTGTGCTGAGTGGGGACAGCCCTGGGCTGGGGGGAGCTGCCTGGCTTCTGACTCTGACCCTTGCTGCCCTCGTGACCTTGAAGACCCCTCACCCCCCGAGCCCGTGTCCTCGTCTGGGCTGCTGGTCCCCAGGTTGAGGGCTTGGTTGGTGTGGGCTTATTCCTGCCTCAGACTTTGAAGGAGCCCAGAGGCTGACGTGCCCCCAGCGAGAGCCCCAAGACTGGAACCCTGAGACGGTCCAAGCCGGCGGCTTCAGTGGACGGTCCTCACAGCCTCATGCTCCCAGGATGTTGAGCCGCACGGGGAGGCCGGGGGTGTCCACAGGACTCTCTGGACATCCCCTGGGTGAGGGGCTGCCGAATGGGGATCCTCCAGGCCCCACCTCGCTTCCGCCAGGCAGCTCCTGTCGCGGGTTCCCAGCACGTCCACCTGAAGGAAAAGCTGAGGGGAGGTGAGCGGGGGCTTTGCAATCAGGCACAGAGACTCGGGACCCCGAGAGCTGCTCTGAGCCCACGTCCTCATCTGTGACATGGAGCCTGCGAGACCATCTCAGGGGGCACAGGAGGTCCAGGGAGTCGGTGTGAGCAGACCACGCAGCGCGCGACCGGCACATTAGCGTCACTTAGCACTGTCGTCGGAGGGGCCGGTAGTGACCCCGGTGAGGCGCACACGCTGCCCGCGGAGCAGCGAGGCAAAGGCCCGTGTGCGGGTACTCATGGAGAAGCGGCCCGGGGAGCAGGGGTGCAGCGGGGAGCGGGGCAGGCGGAAGGAGAAGGAGGCACCAGGAGGCCTGACCGCCTCTCGGGGCCACCGGATGGGCCTTAGAACCGCCCAGCAGGGGACGGCGGAGGGGGCACTCTCCATTCGCCCTTGCCCCCTGGGTGCCGACATGGGTCAAGGGGCATCACAGGTGTCGCCTCATCCTCATTCTGTGTTGAGCCCACGTGTGAGCCAGCAGGCGGCAAGGCCCAGGGCGGGCGGGAGAAAGGCAGGGACTGTGGGGAGGGAACTGTCAGGTGGACACTCAGGTCAAAACAGCCCGCGTGGGAGGCGGGCCGGGAAGACTGACATGAAGAAAGAGGGTGTGCAATACAACGAGGGAGACGAGAACGGGGTAGAAAATGGAAAACCAGAGGGGGCCTGCGACGGCTGCCTCAGAGTTCCCCACGGCCGCATCTGCTGGCCATGAATGTGGATGGATTGCGGGCCACGTCCCAGACCTTTAGCAGACACGTCAGGGTCAGCTACAGCATCCACGAGGCCTGGTGCACAGTGAAAAGCGGGGCCCTTTGTTTTAGAATTGTTAAGAATTTCAAGCTGGTGACAGCAGAGCAGTGAACCAGGCCCAGCCCCTCCAGGACACGGGGCCCTGGGTGTCTGCCCGGGTTGCTTGCCGGTGAAGCCAGCCCCGGCCGACATCACCAAGGCTAGAGAAGTTGGGAGCTTGTACAAGTGTCTACACTGCTGGGAAATGGCTGGATGGGGATGTGAATTTAGTTCTGTCTGACCCCAAAGTCCGTGCCCCCAATCAAGGCTGGGTTCTGGTCTTCAGAAGATATAAAGAAATCCCCCGCAGCCAAGATTCTAGCACCAGGCACAATCCCAGTGCTGGCACACATCAACGGGTGTGGGGACATCGTGTGTCATATGTCAGGGACATTGTGTGTGCTGTGTCTGCTGCCCAGAATCCACTCCCACTCTGTCTAACAGCACCCAGCTTTCCTGTGGGGACCTCTCCTCCCTCCCTCTCCATCCATAGGGTTTGGGGGGTCTGATCTCACCCCTAATTCCCAGGGAAGACATGTGACCCAGGCCTGGCCAACCAGGGCTTTTCATCCTCTCGACTATAGTAATTGGTTCAAGGATGGGTATGTGACCCCAGCCCAGCCAGTGAGAGGCAACCACAGGAGTTGCACAGAGAATTTGTGATGTACTCTCTCTACTGTAGATGTTAAGCTGCAGGAATATAAGCTGGGAGCTCCTGGAAGCCATGACACGAGAAGCTCCTGCTTGAGAATGGAACCTCCATGGAGAAAAGCATAGCCAAAGGATGGAGAGAGAGAGACCTTCCTTGTGGCATTGTTAGATCCCCTGGATCCAGCCATGCCTAAAGCTAGCCTCTGAACTTTTTTTCTTAAGCTGATTTGAGCTGGGCTTTTGTTAGTTGAAACTGAAAGGGTCCTGTGATCACTGCACATATGTTGTGATACTGATCCTTTGCTATTATTAGGCGAACAACAACGACATTTGAACCTGGTTTAATGACCTAGAAGAATAATAGGAATGGGGCCCTGGGCAGCTTGGCTGTGGGGCAGCCTCCCACTCCTACGAGCCCTGAAATCTTTCTAGGACTCCCACAGGCAGCCCGATGGTTAGAACAGCATCTGAACCCACCCACGGATGGGTCTTCGTGAGTATCAGCCAGGCCTCCGGACAGAGGGCTTGTGTTTCTGTAGGGTGAGGACGGCCTTCATTCCTGGCGCAGTTACAGGAGCTGCTCTGGGGGCTCAACAAAAACTGAAAAGAAGGAAGCCGGTGGCCAGGACTAACAGCTCACGGTTTCCACACCAGTGTCAGAAAAACCCGGAATCTTCCCAGTGAGAGGGAGATGTTGGGGGAGGGGAACCTTAGAGCCCAGAAGGAAGATTCTCGGGTGCAGACAGCTGATCCTCCCCGGGCTGTGACAGGTCTCAGGAGCTTCTTTAGGTACGAGGCCAGAGTGGGAGCACAGTGAGGTCTGCAAGCTCATGGCTGACAGAGAGCATCGGCTGACGAGAGAAAACTGGGGACGTCGCAGGAGGCAGCGGGGGTGGGAGGTGGCAGATGGGGCTCCAGGTGAGCGACGTGGCTGTGGAATCCGAGATCACGAGTGCGCAGAGAGCACGAGGGACGGGAATAGACAGGGAGGCGGAGAGAGGAGGCGAGAAGGCAAGCCGCCGGGCGCTCGTGTTCCACCTGGGGAAGGGAAAACGTTCCACTTTCTTCCCCCGAAACCTCCCTCACCAGACAGCCTTCTTCACCACGGAGAAGACAGGTTTTGTTTTATAGGTTTTCTTCCATCAGTGAACTGTCAAAATTACAGACGCTCGGCATGAAGCGGAAGTCAGGTTCCTCTATCCCCTTTGGATTTTTCAGATGAAATTTCCTGGCTCTGTCTCTGTCACATCATTAAGGAGAAATTTATTTTCTTTAGGGCAAAAGTGTAGACTCAACTTTCAACAAGACAGTGAGTCGCCACCACGTGAAATTAGGAAACGTCTCTCTGGGATTCTGCAAGTCAGTAGCTGCTTTCCTCTCTCCTAAAGGGAAAGTGATTTTGTGTTTGGTGGGCGTGGAGGTGATTTTGGTTTTGTATAGACAAAGGGAAACTCATCCACGAATCAGGACGCTGTGGGAGGAACGGGCCTGGTTAAACCTTGTATTGACTGTCACACACCCACTGAAGGGCCAGCTGATCACAGGGGCACAGCTGTTCACAAGGTGACCACAAGGTTACCACACCCCTAGCAGCCCCCAAATCAAGACGGCACATATCCAGCCGCACAGAAGCTCCCTCCCACCCCCAGACATGGGCAGTCATTGCTTCAGAACCCCTGAACTCAGCTTTTCTTTTCTTCCAACCAGACACAGAGCAAGCAAATGAGCGTGGAGTGTGGCAGGCTCGGCCCTCCTGGGTGTCATCTTGTCCCCTGCTCACTGGAGCCCTCTGCGTCCTCCGGCCCGTCTGCCCGTTTCACAGACGAGCAGCCTGAGGCTCAGTGGCATGTCCCTGGCCTGTGGTCACACGACTGAACGAGGTGGGGCCTAAGTCCCAGCCCCTGCAGGCCCCTCCTCACTGACGAGCCTCCTCCTCCAACCAGCGCTGGCCACAGAGGGGACGTGACATGCCCACAGCTGAGAGCCTCACCCAGGGACTCCAGCTGGTGCCTCAGCACACAGTAGGCGCACAGTATGTGATACTGAATGGATGGCACACTGACTGATGAATGGATCCCCCTACACAGGCACACTGGACGGATGTCCTTGGAAACAACAAAGAGGGCTTTTCCGGGGACGGAAATCACCATCGACAAAGGGCCCCATTTGGGGTCCCCCCAAAGCAGACCCTGAGACAGGGCGTGGGTGCGGGTAGTCAGTTATGGTTGTGACTCCAGGAAGCAGGGGTTGGGGGCAGGATGACAGAGCTGCAGTCATGAGAGGGTTCCCTTCGAGGAACCGTGGAAGGCACCTCGGAATTGTCCCCCTGAGGTCAGGGCAGCGGGGTCCTCACCCACCGACCCTGCGCTCACAGCTGAGGGCCGCCTGGGCACTTCCAGCCACCCTGCCCGCAGGCTGCAAGTTCCGACTCAGCAAAGAGCCGCAGGCAGCCAGCCGAGCTGGGGGACGAGGGCGGAGGCCGGAGGGTAGAGGGTCCTGAGGTGGGCTGGCCGAGCTGCAGGGGAAGTCAGGACGGCTGAGGGAATGGCTCGCACCAGCAGCTTCTGCGACAGGAGTCAGAGAGGAGAGTGAAAATGGGTCACACTCTTGGGGGCTTACTAGCCAGTGTCTCAGTCGTCCAGGCTGCTGTAATAGAATACCATGGACGGGGTGGCTTACAAACAACAGGAATTTATTTCTCACAGTTCTGGAGGCTGGAAGTCCAAGATCAGGGCGCCCACCGAGTTGGTGTCTGGGAGAGCTTCCTGGTTCACAGACAGCTGTCTTCTCGCTGTGTCCTCACAGGGTGGAAGTGACTCATACTCTCACCACCTAACTATCTCCCAAAGGCCCCACCTCCTAACACCATCACATTGTGGGTTAGGATTTCAACATATGGGTTTGGGGGGATGCAAACATTCAAACCACAGCAGCCGGGCTCCAGCTAAGAGTTTGTGCCCATGCTAATTCGTTCAGTCCTCACAATAACCCCACTAGTAAGCACTGGCGTTATCCCCACCTTACGAGTGAGGAAACTGAGGCACAGAGAGGTTACTATCTCACCCAAGGTCATTTGGCCAACAAAGGAGGAGCCTGGGCTGTCTGGACTCAGAGCCTGTGCTCAGCCCCGGGGCCAGGACTGGGGGTAAAGCAGGCACCCAGGCTGCAAAATCTAGGCAGGCCTCAGTCTCGGGGCCGTGCGGGGCAGGGCCAGTGCCTCAGTGAGGTCTCCCTAGATTTTGCAGCCTGGGTGTCTCACTTGCTCTGGTCTGGGTCCTGCTCTTGACTTTGTGCAGACTGTCACCTGGGATGAGCTTCCCCACAGGCCTGTGCCCGACCGTCGCCCATCACCAACGCCCACGGCCTGCCGGCCCAGCAGAGGGAAGTGCTGACCTGGCTCTGAGGCTGACCTGAGGTCACAGGCCTCCACGCGCAGAGGGCAGCGGAGGAATTGAGGCAATTATGCAGGTAGCTTAGGCAAGAAATAATTTGTCCCTTTGATCTGAGTTTTTCAAGAGGCTTTAAGTAACTGGCCATAAAATACGTTACAACCTGATTTAAAAATGTCTTCAGGAGACTTCCAGTTTCTGCTCCAACATGTAGAGCTTAGAAGTCGTCATTTCTCATCCTCACAAGAAAAACGCTGAACAAACTGAAAAGCAGCATCTCTTCTCAGATCCATGGGAGAAGTGAGGTTACAGGTCAGCTCACCGCCCCCGAAACTTGGGAGACAGACGGGCAGGTACAGAGTCCCAGCTTCCAGGGACCAGGAGCTGCTGGAGCCAGTGGTGGGTAGGAACACCCAGACAGCAATTGACTAATTGCTGGGGCTGAGTGTGGACTAGCTTGAGATTAAAAACTCTGGAGTGCCCAGTCTCTTGAGGGCCCCACACTTTTGTGAGTTTTCCTTCCAGGGCCCTACCTGTGCTTCCAGCAGGGGGAGGGGAAAGTAACATTTTGAAATATATCCTGAACCTCCTATTCTTCTCAGCAAAGGCCTGCACTCAAGCGAACATAACTTTCGTTCCCAGAGCCTCATCCGACCTTGGGCAAAGGCAGGTAGACAGTTGGAGCCCCTCTAGCCTTCTGCCCACTTTAGGGCAGATGAAAAAAGACTAGGGAACTCTTCAAAGGTCCAGCCCAGGGGCTCTGGCCCACTGAAAACAATTACTTATAAGATTACAGGACACTTCCTCTCCCCCTTACCTGACTGTCACAGCAAAAGGGCTCCAGGATAACAGTAGCAGATCAACTGAGAGCTGCAAGGCACAGACTCAATTCAAGAAGGAATTTCCAGGGAAACTCAAAGACAACAGGGACACACAAACAAAGACAAGAGAGGAATTTGAAGCCCCTGATACTTATGCCCACAATGAAACACAGCCCAGCTCTGAGCCAGACTGACATAACTCCTCACACGAATGCCCATTCACTTCATTCCCTGTTACTCAATACAGCATGTCCAGCTCTCAGCACACAGCTACCAGGTGTACTAACAGGCAGGAGAAAGCACAGTCTGAGAAGACAAAGCAGCCGGTAGAGCCAGTCTCGGATATGGCAGAGATTTCAGAATTTAACATAACTATGATTATTATGCTAAGGGTTCTCATAGAAAACATGGACACAGTGCAAGAATAGGCGGATAATGTAAGCAAAGAGATGGAAACTGTGAGAAAGAAACACAGGGAAATGATGGAAACCAAAAGCACTGTAACAGAAAATAAGATTGCCTTTGACCAGCTCCTCAGTAGACTGGGGGTGGCTGAGGACAGAATCAGCAAGCTTGAAGAGGGGTTGATGGAAACTTCCCAAACTGAAAAGCAAAAAGAAACAAGAGTGAGAAAAAGAAGAAAAAGAGTGGAACAGAATATCCAAGAACTGTGGGACAATTACAAAAGATGCAATATATGTACAGTGGGGATTATAAGATTATGAGATTTTCTAAAATTAATGACAGACACCAGAAAGCTCAGAGAACACCAAGCAGGATAAATAGCAAAACATCTCCACCTAAGCATGCCATAGTCAAGCTGCAGAAAACCAAAGACAGAGAAAACCTTGAAAGAAGGCAGAAGGGGGAGAATAAACACCTTCGCTGTAGAGGAACAAGGATAAAAATGATGTCAGACTTCTCTTCAGAAGCTGTTCAAGCAAGAAGAGATGTGGGTTAAATATTTCAAGTGTGGAAAGAAGAAAACCAACAACCTGGAATTCGGTATTTAGTGAAATTATCCTTCAAATTTGAAGGGAAAATACTTTCTTAAACAAACAAAAACTGAGGGCATTCGTCACCGCTAGATCTGCCTTGCAAGAAATATTTTAACAAGTTCTGCAGGGAGAAGGAAAATTCAGATCTACATAAACAAAGACATCTGAAGGACAGCAATGGTGTAAGAGACAGAGGGAGGAATTGGACTGAGAATACTCTGTTTTAAGGTACCGTTGTTACCCATGAAGTGGGATGGTGTTCGTTGATAGTGGACTTAGATTAGTTGTAAACGTAGATTGCAAACTCAAAGGCAACAACTAAAAAAAATTTAAAAGAAGCATAGTTGGTATGCTAAGAGAGGAGAGAAAATGAAATCATAGAGAAAATGCTCAATTAAAAACAAGGAAGGCAGAAAAAGAGAAGTAAAACAATAACAAGGCCAATGAATAGAAACAGTAACAAATATTGTAGATATGAATCTAACTGTATCAATAATCACTTTAAATGTTAATGGTCTAAATGCACCAACTAAAAGACAGAGACTGACAGAGAGGATAAGAAAACAAGGCCTAACTATATGCTATCTATAAGAAAACCACTTTAAACATAAAGACACAGACAGATTAAAAATAAAGGGATTGGAGAAAGACATACCATGCTAACAATAATCAAAAGAAAACAGGAGGAACTATCTTAATTCAGACAGAGCAGACATCAGAGCAAGGAAAGTTACAATAATAAGAGGGGATGGAGGGAGGGACAGGGAAGAGAGGGAAGGAAGGACAAAAGAGAGGGAAGAAGAGAAGGAAAGAAGAGGTATTAAAAAACCAAAGCACCTAACCAAGAAGAAAATGTCTCCAGAAACAGAGGAGAATTTCTCCCAGTTGCTTCATTCTACAAAACTTAATAAAGTTATGCATTCAATAAAACAAACACTCGAAGATAAAATGATAAAAACAAAAAATCCTATTAAGATATAAACTGACGTAAGGAAACAGATTAAAAACAAAAATAACATTGCTACATAACTAAGAAACAAAATTTTAAATGACAGCAAACACAACAGATACAGTTGGAAATCAAATTTAACATAGAGAAGAGGCTTGAGATAAAACGAATAAATATGAAGAAAGCAAAGAAGCCCAAACTGAAGGAAGCTAACAGACAGGGCCGTCTGTTGCAGGTGAGGTGATACGAGGGTTTGTGGGTGTCTCTGAATTACGAAGCCCAACAATGACAGTGTATTCAAAGGCATGAAACAGGAAAATTTGCCTGAAATGAAGAGAAACCTCTAAAACTTTATACTGAAAAAAACTTATGTTCCAAGAAAATTTTACTAAAAATACCCAACGCTGAGACATATTCTAATTGAACAATTGAATTTCAAGGATAGAGAAAGACATCAAACATGGAGGCAGAAAAACCATCGAGAAGCAAGGGACTTTCCAGCAGACCTGACTTTTCCACAGCAACACATAGAGCCAAAAATTGACAAATAATTTCCACACGGTGCCCAGGGAATGGGGATGTGACCCAGGAACGTAATGTGCAGGCACTAAGTCACTCAAATCAACAGGGCAGGTAGATGCTCCCCCAGGTGGATGAGAGGACTCAGGGAGCACACGCCCATGAAGAAAACCCCCCAAGGAGAGCTTTTTGGAAGAAAATTGAAGTAAAATTTTGGCAATGGAATCCAACCAGTAAGAGAGTAATCAAAGAAAGAATTCAGACCAAACACACAGCTGCCCTCTGACCCAGCAATCCCACTCCTGGGCTCTCCCTAACAGACATAAGGGCATATGTCCAGACAAGGACCTGTACCCCAATGTTTGAAGCAGCTTTGTTCAAAATAGCCCCAAACTGGCAGCAACCCAAATGTGCATCAACAGGAGAACGGCAGAGCACATCCACGCAGCAGAGTACTACACAGTAATAATGAGTGAACTGCTGACACGATGACACGGGTGGATCTCCAAGTGAGAGGAGCCAGACACAAGAGTGAGGTTCAATGCATGCAACCATCAAGAACAGGTGGCTGGTCGACGGTGGTGGAAGTCCGGACAGAGGCTGCCTTTGGGGGTTGATGGTCAACAGAGAGGGTGCCTGCTGGGGGGCTGGACGCGGTCTGTGTTTGACCTGGTGGTGATTACACAGGTGTGGGCACATGTAGAAATTGGTCAGGATGCCCTCGCATTTCTTGGCTGGTGGCCCCTGCCTCCATCTTCAAGGCCAGCAATCATATTACTCTGACCGCGGCTTCTGGCCTCACATCTCCTCTCTCTCTCTCGCTGATCCTCCGCCTCCCTCTTATAAAGACCCCTAGGATTACATTGGGCCCACCCAGAAAATCCAGAGTAAGCTTCCCATCTCAAGATTCGTAACTTAATCACATCTACAAAGTCCCTTTTGCAGTGTAAGGTGACATGTTCATTGCTTCCGGAGATTTGGACGTGGACATCTCTGGGGGCCATTATTCTGCCTAGCACACCCAGAGACTAAGCTTCATGGCAGGCTGCGACTTCCTCACTCATTCATTTATTCAAACACTCAGAGCCTCGATCTTGGACTTCTGATTGGTCCAGCTGAGGTCATATGCCCATCCCTGATCCAATCCCTGTGGCTATCAGAGAAGGGGGAGGGGAAATTCTGGCGGGCAGCCTGAACCATAGGTACCCGGTGGATCTGTGCTCAGTCAACACCAGAGGGGACCTGGGAGAGGATGACAGGACCCACACAAGCCGCGTCCCAGGCACCCCACCAAAGGCTGACCCGGCCTCACATCACGGGGCTTCCTTAGCCAACCAGCCACGGGCCCACGAGGACAGCAGAGCCAGCCGCCCGCCCCGCCAGCTCTGTCCACATCTACTCTCTGACCTCCTTCTTGCTGATGCTGGGCCAGCACAGGAGCGAGGCTGCGAGCTCTTGGCACCGCGCTGATGTCCCCCGTGGCTGGCGAGGTGTGAGTGTGACTGGTTATGAGGCTAGCACAGGGAAGATGGGGCTTTCTCACCCCCGGTGTCTGGAGATACAGCTGGCTCTAAATTTCCCTGGGCTCTCGGCCCAGAAGGAAGGAGAGAGAAAGTAAGGAAAGATAAAAGACAGGAGCAGATTGCCAGCCTCGAGAGCAGTGGGCCAGGGCCCTGGATGCTTGGAGGGGAGCTCCCGGGCTGGGAGTGAAATCCAGCACCCTTACCAGGCTGACGAGGTCTGCACATCCCAGCTCTTGCTCCCCACTCTCCAGGCTCATCCTGCCCTCTTCCTGTCTTCGCCAAACCCCTTCCCCTCCCAGGCTCCTTCCAGCCCACAGGCTCTGCTTCCCTGTGCCAGCTGCCTGGAGCACTGTCCCCATCCCCTGTCCTTCCTCTGGCCAAATCCTACTCATCTTTCCAGCATCGGGACACACGCCGCTTCTTCCTGGAAGCTGGTCTCTGCACCCCACAGACTTCAAGATGCCCCCCACTCCATCTGTGCTATTCACACTCCCTCGGACGCATGCACCTGCCTCTTTACTTGTCTCCCCCAGTACTGAGTCACAAACCTCATGCAACTTCTCAGATTTTCCCGGGGGCTCCTTCCTTCCCTCTCTCGGACAGCACCACCCCATATCTCCACTTTCCTATGTGGATGAAACAGCACACAATGGGGCGTGCTCTGGCTCCCCGAGCAGCTGCCAAGGGCTGGATGAGGCAGTTTGGAAGGAGTTCATTCCCAGTGGGAACCGGGCAGACTTCCTTCTCCTTTCTCTCTCCTGTGCACTCTCTGAAGTGCCGTTCCCCCGGTGAACTTTCCACTGAAGTCCGTGTGCTGAGTGAGCACATCCGCTGGGCAGCCCACTGTGTCCCTCCTCAGCGTGTCTGGGCGTGGCAGCAGGTGCCCCTCCATCACTGCACGTCACATCTTTCCTCACACCTCACTGCCCTTTTGCCCCGTCTCCACTGCCCTGGGCCTGTGCCTCCCTAGTAAGGCATCAGCCACTTAATCCTTGCCTCAGGCTCTGCTTTCTAAAGGGTCCCTGCTCCTTGAGGACAGAAACATGTCTTATTCATTTTTTTAATCTCCAGTGCCTGGCAATAAATATTTGAGGAATGACACATAGGTTAATTAATCAATTAAATTTTTACACACTCACTTTACAGATGGGAAATAAAGACAGAGAGGAGGTGAGTGGAGGGTCTTCTCTGAGGACCCAGGGTCAGAAATTGATCTGATGGCTGAACTGGAGTCCTTACTCTCATATAAATCAGGTGGGTAACTGAGAAACTCCTCACTTCTATGAAGATGTTTTCTGACCCAGCAGCAGCATGGTTGGAATTGGTCGATATGAATTCAGATAGTGGGAGACACTACCGTTCTCCTCCCCAGGCCTCACAGCTTTCCCAGCCATCAGGATGTGAATTAACTTTGAATTCAGACTCGTGTGGTCTCCATCCAGCAGGCGTCTTCGGTTACTTTCCTGCAGGGCCTTAAACCACAGCACACAGAGGTGTGCAGCCTGGCGAGAGGCGCTTTGCCCCAGGGTTCAGCCACTCGGGCTGTCTTTGAACCATGTGCCCCAAGAGAATGAGGCATGACTGTGTCTGCTCCCACACCTTGTGCCAAAGTGCAAGAAATTTTCCAGATAACTGCCTGAAATAAAGTTCTCTCCACCCTGAGAGGAGGCAGCCCAGAGCCCAGGACACAATTAAAACTCGACACCTTAGAGAAGGGACAGTGCTCGGTGCCTCCCTGGTGTGGAGGAAAAGCCGATCATTCAGACATAATGCAGAAGCCTTTTCCCCATCTCACCGCTACTAATGGGGTGTTTGTGGTATTGCTTTTGTAAATTTCCCAAGCATGTGGCACAATCCTTCCATTTGCTTGGCTGTCCCCGAATAGTACAACCTAATTAAACGTGATTAGTTTTCGAATTGCGTTCAGCTGGAGCCCCCCCATGTAGAGAACCCCAAATCTAATTAGAGGCCACAGCGAGCATCAGAGGAGCCCGCAGACATGACACCACTCCACGAGGCGTAATTGTCTGCTGGATTTGAAACTTCAATTTTCTTGATGATGGGAGGAAAAAAAACCTGTGGGAAAAAATCATGTCTTTCAGCTGCAGTTTGGCGACTTTAACAAATAGCTTTGCATCTGAATATAACACACTTCTGGTAGACATTCCAGAAAGGACGTGATTATAAAGTGCTTCGTGGGGCTGGAGAATAGAAATGGCCCTCTGTGGCTTTTCCCACCGTCATTCAAAGTGACTTCGGAACAGTTAGCATGTAAAAATGGGGCAGCCACAATATTGGTACCAAGAGCAAATCAAAGGAACATTAGCCCCAAACCTCACGTGAGCTCATGCTCCAGAATCTCCTTTTACTGTTCCCAAAGCAGAGATGAAGTTGGACAAGGGAGGAGGCCCAGGAGGCCCCAACCCTGAGAACACCCCGCCCCGGGTGGTGGACGAACGCTGAGTGCCTCCCTGAGCAGACAAAGCAGGGCTGGGGTCCCTCTCAGGGAAACCCAAACCCAGGACATGATTTAATTAGCTTTGGGACTGAAAATGGAAAAAGTTTAGTGATTACTTTGGAAAGGAAAAAAGGGAGCAGGGAGGGAATGACTCAGTGCTTCTCCTGCCTGAAGTTTAATGAAATGCACTTTATTTTCTCCGTTTTTGGCTGCACTGGGCTTCCACGAGCCCTCAGCCTCTTCTGCCACAGGCTGGCGATGCCCTCCAGTCCGGAGGCTGCTGCTGGCCTCCTGGCTCAAAGGAAGAGGCATTTGGGGCTGGCTGGGCTGGGGCAGGTGGTCAGAGCCACCCCTTCCGCCAGCACGGGCTCGGGCCATCCAGAGGCGGGCAGCTTCGGTGGTTCCCAGGGGAGGGGCCGTTTTGGTGTGAGACCGAGCTGGCAGGAAAGCGCAGGGCGCGGGGTGTAGGAATGGTTGGGTGGTGGGCAGCCGCTTAGGGGCCGGAAGCTGGCGGGGTCACTTGAGACGGGTCACTCGGGCCCCGGCAGCTGTGCTTGTGCACCGAGCTCGCAGAGGCCAGCGCAGAGTTGAGCAACGCAGAAGCACAGAGCCCAAACCACTGCCGGGAACAGGGACTGGGACTTTGGGCTTATGTTTTATGACCTTTTCGTTACTCATCCATGATGAGAGAAGCACAGAACTTGGGAGTGTCTGCAAAGCTTTACAGAGATTTGACATGGCCGTGACATCTGAGCACGTGATCAGAGCCTAGTGGGCCAGGCGATGTTGGACTCGAGTCCCGCGCTGCAGAGCCGCGCGCAGTGAGACCACCTCCAGGACTCTGACAGACGGGAAATGAGACGCCCAGCCCTCTGGCACATGGTGTGTGGGAAGCTGCGGCGGGCAGCGCTCCCTGGGAGCTTACTTGAGGCCCCATCGAGAGCACCCAGGAATGGTGGGGACACTGGGCACAGGGGAGGGGTGGGGACAGCTTTCCACCACTCAGGCTGGTAGTGCCCAGCGCCACCGCTCTTTGTCTTAGATGCACAAGGGACCTCAATTTGGAGCCACGGGCTATGCTGGGTATCAGGGTAGGACTTTGTGCTCCTGGTTCTCTTCAGGAGGCAGTGTTGCTTAGTGGTTAGGACTCAGCCCCTGGAGGCCGGGGGCTTGGGTTCGAATCCTGCCTGTGCTGCTTCTGAGCTCTGCGATCTGGGCAAGTTGCTTAGTTCTCTGCGCCTCGGTTTCCGGGTTTGTGAAGTGGGGCTCCTCGAGGGCAGAGCTGGCAAATAGCACCAACTTGATGCGGGAGGCCCTCTGTCATTCTGTCCTTCCCAGGCATCTCCTCTCTCCACTCAGGTCTCCCCACAAAGGCCACCTCCTCAGAGTGGTCTTCCCTGACTCCCCGTCATCATTTGTCGCTCCGAGGTGGTATATTTTTATTTGTTTCTTTCTGTGGCTGTGGCTCTGCCAGTAGAGCGTGAGCGTCCTGAGAAAAGGCTTCCTCGTCCCGCCCACAGCTGCACCCCGTGCCAAGGAGAGACTCTGGCACAAAGCAAGGATGGAGAAATCCTCGTGAATGAATGAACAGATCCTTCCTCAAGCTGCCCCGGCTTCCCAGGGCACAAACTCCTGCACAGGCGGCTCTGGGACCGTCCCCCCGGGCCACGCACGGAGAGCCTGGATGTAGCCACAGACACGGCCCCGGGGAAAGTTCCGCTGCTAACGCTCCCACCGCAGACGCGCAGGGAGCGTCCCGGGTGGGCGCCAGGGCTCGCGGGCGCCTTCCCCGTCCAGCCCGGTGCGAGCGGATCTGCAGAAGCTGCCAGAACAGCGCCCGTTTCAGTTCCTCCCTGCTGAACGCTGCTTTTCAGACCCTCTGAAGAGCCCTGCGCCCAGAGATTCTCTCCAGACCCCACCTCGAGCGGGAGAGCACCCCCGCCTGAGCGAGAAGTTTGTCAGGACCAGTTCCCCCGGCTTCGCACAAGCAGTGGGGGAAGGCGTTGCCTCCGAGGCTGTGTGGGCTGACGCCAGCAGTTTCCAAAACGTTTGGCTGGAAATAGGAAAGTGGGGCCGTGCTGTGATACGGAGGAAAGCCCCCTCCCCTGGACTCATGTTTTTAACAAGGAGCCCAGCCTCCTCCAGCCCCCGAGCCCCAGCACAGACCGGCCTCGTCAGTGATGGCTTACTCAGGCCCGGTCCACCTTGAACCTCACGCTCCTCATCTGCTAATTGGGGATGAAGAGAGTTCCCGCCTCACTAGCTGTTGCAAGGGTGGCTGAAACGCTGTGTGGCACGCAGCTGACGTGCCGTAAATCTAAGTCCCCTTCTCCACCCACCTTGGCCAACGGCAATTGGATTTTGGGGTTGCAGAATACACCATCGGTAGGTTGTTTTCTCTATATATATTTGGGAAGGTCTGTCTCTTTGACCTCATCTCCTACCACCTGCCACCTCTTCACTGACCGTCTGGTTTCTCCAGGGAGACAAGCTCATTCCACCTCAGGGCCTTTGCACTTGCTGTTCTCTTGCCTGGCACTCTTCAGAGCTTTTCCTCAGATATTTCCACAGCCACCTCCCGACCGTTGTTCAGCTTTCATCTCAATGTCCCCTCCCTAGAGAGGCCTTCTCTGGCCCCTCATCTCAAGATCCCCTCCCCGCACCCAGCTCTGCTTCCTGCTCCGTTTTCACCACCGCCTCGTGGGAAATCGCGGGTAGTATCCATCTGTCTCTCCCACTGGAATGTGAGCTCCACGAGGGCAGGGCTCAGATCAGTCCTGACCAGTCTCCCCATCACCTCCTGCAGTCTTGGCACATAATAGATGCACAGTAAATTGTTCTTTAATGACTGAAGGCTCTGCTCACGTTCAAAGTAAGACTTGAGAAAGCCAATTTCCTCTTGGAAGGAGAGAATCCGCCTTGAATGGAATCCTTTTTAAAGCTTCAAGCAAAGCACCGGGCTGAGCTACTCCCTGCCCACTCCAGGAGCCACCGCCGTTCTTGGGGGTCACAATGGGGGGTGCCCAGGTGGAGGTGTCACTGCGATCGTGGCTGGATAGGACTGGCTCCTGGAGGGCGGGGCTCCCAGGACCAGAGAGGGCTTCCAAACACCGCGGCCGAGGCAGGTTTCAGAAGGGACTCCTGGGCGCCCATGGTGAAGT
This sequence comes from Ceratotherium simum simum, assembly GCF_057802395.1. Taxonomy (NCBI): domain Eukaryota; kingdom Metazoa; phylum Chordata; class Mammalia; order Perissodactyla; family Rhinocerotidae; genus Ceratotherium; species Ceratotherium simum. Next base: position 5,779,326 of record NC_141920.1, read on the forward strand.
CATCCACCTGCCACACTTGGTCTAGTGCCCACGGTGCCAGCGGGGCCCCTGGGGGACAGAGAAAGCCAGGTGTCAGGAAACACGAAGGTTGATCCCATCTCAGCCACCCACTTGCTGTGCTTCTTTGAGTAAGTCACTTCACCACTCTGGGCCTCAGTTTCCTCAGTAGTGAAATGGACAAAATAAAATCATGCCACCTTTGCCCCCACTTTTGATTCTTCCCATCTGTGTTGTCCTAAGACAGTCACCCCACGTCTCTGGGCACATTCCCTAGTGTCTGAAATGGGATAATAGTTGTACCCACCTCACAGGGTCGTCATTGAACTAATACTGTCTGCAACTTCCTGGCACTTGTAAGTGCCCAATAAACATCGGGCTCATGATCAGAGGTGGGGATCTGCTCAGACCAGCTCGCGGTCAGAGGAGGATGGTCCTCCACAATGACCACCAAGAGGAATGCAGCGGGCTCTCAAAAATGGTGGTGGGGCCGGGAAAACTAAAGGAGAGAGAGCTCAGAGAAAGGAGGAGCAAGGACGTTTCCAGCTGGGCTGGCGGTGGGAGCTGGTGCTCGCGGCCGACACGCCTGGCATCTGACGGCAGCGACCTGGGTCCAGACCTCCTGGCTGCAAGCTGCACGTGAAGTGGAGCCATCTGTCTCCTCCGAGCGCAGCAGGTGACCACGGAGAAAGCGAGGTGGCCGGCACACCGGCCTTTAGCATATTCCTCTCTTCACAGAGCTTTGAGGGGGCAGAGGCTGGGGCCCAGGAAGACAGCCTCGTCTGGGAAGTATTAACTGCACAACCGCAGCTAACCAGATGGGCAGACCTCTCAAATGACTTCCAGACGAGTCCTGGGCTGGAGAGAGGCTGGGCCGGAATGCCGACTTCTGAAGACTCGACCACAGGCACATGTGAGCCCTATCACGAGTGCGGCAAAATCAAAGTGGGCCAAGCTGAGTTCTTTCCTGAGTCCTGTCAGCAGGAAAACCTTCCAGAAATTAGGGACTCCAAGCCCGTTCTTGTGGACCTGCAGAGGGCGAAGGGGAGGAGCGGGGGTGCGGAGACCCAGATCTTAGGCTCAGCTATGTGGCCTCGGGCCATTCACCTCCCCTTTCTGTGCCTCAGTATAAAATCATAAAACAAAGAACCAAGTGGCTTCTCCAGGTTGTGCCATTGTATGATTATATGATTCTAAGCCTCCTTGGCGTTTGACTTTTGGTTTTCTCTCTGAAAACCTGAAAGGGGGAGTTTGCACAGACCAAGTTCAAATCCTTCAGATTTTAAAAAGCCACATGCAAAGCCTGAGATTGCCAGGTATCTTTCAGTTGTAAGTGACAGAAAGTCCAGCTCAAATCAGCTTGAGCAAAAAGGACTGTTTATCAGTTTCTGGAATGTAAAGATGAGTTGGCTTCAGGCATGGTGGTATCCAGGGGCTCAGGCAATGTCACCATCCTGTTTATCCTCTCACCCCAGTTCTGTCATTCAGACAGACTTTTATTTACCTGTGGTGGCTGATTAACCCCTGACATCCCCAGGCTAACATCTATTGCACGTCCTCAGCAGCCCTGATGGGAAGAGAGCTTTCCTTTTCTGTTTGTTCCAACCTTTGGACTTGCCAGCCTTGTTCACATGTCCATCCCTGAACTGATCACTGAAGTCGGGGTTTAAATCCAGCCCCACCGTTTGCTGTATGAGACCTTAGATGAGTAACTGAGCTGTATCAGTTTCCTCTGGCTGCTGTAACAAATTACCACCTGCTTAGTGGCTGGAAATGACACAAATTTCCTATCTTACAGTTCTGGATGTCAGAAGTCCGGGAAGGGTCTCACTGGGCTAAAATCAAGGTGTTGGTAAGGCTGAGTTCCTTTCGGAAGCTCTAGGGGAAACGAATTTCTTGCCTTTTCCAGCTTCTAGAGCCCCCCACATTCCTTGTCTTAGTGGTCCCTTCCTCCATCTTCAGAGCCAGCGATGGCCACGGAGCCTGCCTCACATCGCCTCACTCTGACACTGCTCTCCTGCCTCCCTCTTTCCCTATAAATGCCCTGTGGTTCCACTGGGGCGCCTGATAATCCGGGACCCTCCCCCATGTCAAGGTCAGCTGACCAGCAACCTAATTCCACCTGCAACCTTAGTCTCCCCTTGTCTGGAACATGACATAGTTAGGAGGCCTGGGGATCGGGATGTGGGCGTCACCAGGGGCCATTATTCTGCCCACCACACTCGCCTCGCCACTTCTCATTCTCATCGTCTGTGGACTGAAACAAGGGCATTGCTGCCTCAGAGGATCGTTCTGAGGCTGAAAGGAGATAACACACCCAGAGGCCTCAGCACGGGGCCGGTATACAGTAAGTGCTTGATAAGTGGAAGGGGCACCGACCAGCCTCGGAATCTGTCTGTGGACTTGCCCGGCAAGCGTTTCTGAGGTGCCGCGTGGTTATGTTGGAAGAAAGGCAGCGTGGCTTGGGCAATAAATAATGTAAAATGAAATAGCCACTCGCTCCGGGCCTGATGGCAAGGGACCCCGGTTCCCGGTGCTGCTCCTACTGGTGTGGAGCGCACGCCGCCCGTGTGAGGGCTCGGGAGGGCAGGAAGGAGGCCACAGCCGCCCGGGGGGTTGCGGCAGCTCCATAAGGAGGACACGGCGGGGTGCCGACCCTCGCCCCCACAGCCCACCCCGCCCCACGGGTCACCGATCAGAAAGGGGGCGCGCGGCAGCTCCAGCGGCGAGGGCGCCGGGCACTCGGCAGCTGCCCAGCCCACGCTCTGCGCTCTCAGTGACAACGAGACTGGCCGAGAGGTTTGGGAAGGGGCGGGCAGGGTCCCCAAAGTCCTGTTGGCTTTACGGTGCTCCACTGCGGCCTGGCAGCACCCGGCAGGGGAGTCGCCGCTGAGGAAATGTCTGGTGAACGAGGACGCAGCGGGGAGAGCCTGGTGGGCGGGGAGACGGGAGTCCTCGCTCTGGCTCTGCCACTGCCCGGCTCTGAGCCTCAGTTTCCCCATCTGCAGGTGAGAGAATGGCCTGGTGCTGAGCACGCCGTGCACACTCCTGAACGACGACCGCGGGAAGAGGAAAGAGCCCCAGAGACTGCCCTCCTCCTCAGCTGTCTCCTGGCCTCGACCCCGCTCATCTCAGTCTGGCTCCTGCAGGATGATTGGGGTTTGGGAGACCAATTCTACCAACTCAGCAAGCCCTCTGGAGCCCGAGCCCACTTTATAAACAAGGAATCTGAGGCACAGAGAGGGAAGGAACTGGCTGAAATGACACACAGCGTGGAGGAGGTCAGGCCTGGGGTTCCAGTCCCCAAGCCCCAGTGCCCCACCAGCGTGACCCTCAGGAGCCGGCTCTGCTTCCCTTCCCAGGTGGCACATAAGACAAATCAGGCAAAACAACACGAACCGCCACCACGACCCCGACCCTTACCCACCCCCCCAACCTCGTGTTTCTGAAAGCTAATTACGGGTTTAATGACCCCACTTGCACAGTCACCAACTTTCCGAGAGCGGGGCGAGCCTTGAGGAGGAGAGAGCCCTCATCCCTGTCAACCTTGTTTTTATTGATTTGCAGGCAGCTTAATTGTCTGGGAAAAGACAGCACACCAGCCAGCATCTCAGGCCCCGCTGCAGTGCGGCGACACGCCGCCTCCCGCCAGCGATGGGGCCTCTGTGATGTCTGTTCGCAAATGCAAAGCAAACCCACCCCCTAATCTGGGGGGATGCGCGGGAACCGTGCTGTATTGGCTGGAGCGTAGGAAGTAAGTCTGGTCTGAACATTTCTCCGTGTCTAGACAAGAAGTATTGCCTGCCTGCCTAAAATATTAAAATTTCATACTCCCCTCCCAGGAGAGACCTGGTGGTGTAAACATACAGAGTCAATTTGAGTTTTCTTTCTTTTTTCTTCTTTAAGTTTTCTTTTATGGCCAATTATGTTAGTTGCAGACCCGGGAGGTGGTGTAAATTTCGGAACCCAGGTGCTCCCTGCCTTCTCCATTGTGTCCTGGCTTCTAAGGCTCTGGGAACAGTTCCCACATTTGTCACTTGGCAGCTGTTTGGTCCTCAGGCCCCTGAACCCCAGTTTCCTCATCTGAGAAATGGGTGTGATAATTCTGACCTCACCAGGTTATTACAGGGCTGGATGGAGCAATAAATAAGATTGCTACTGTCTCGGGTTGATAGTGTTCCCCCAAAATTCAGTCCACATGGAACCTCAGAATGTGGTCTTGTTTGGAACTAGAGTCCTTTCAGACGTATCAAGCTAAGATGAGGTCACACTGGAGCAGGACCAGCCCCAATCCAACACAGCTGGTGTCCTCAGAAGAACAGAAACAGAGACAATGTGCTGGTCAGCTTAGGCAGCCATAACCAAAGACCACAGACATTGATTTCTCACAGTCTGGAGGCTGGAAGGCCAAGATCTGGGTGCCAGCAGGGTCGGGTCTGGTGAGAGCCTCTTCCTGGCTTCTAGAAAGCCGCCTTCTCAGTGTGTCCTCACATGACAGAGAGAGAGGAAGTGCCTTCTTATAAGGGCACTAATCCCATCATGGGGCCCCAGCCCCAGGACCTCACCTAAACCTAATCTCCCCCAAAGGCCCCACCTCCACATACCATCATATTGGGGGTTAGGGTTTCAACATGTGAATTTTGGGGGGACACATTCATCAATAACAGAGAGAGAGGAGAAACCCACAGAAGGAAGAAGCCATGTGGTGACAGAGGCAGAGCCTGGAGTGACATGTCTACAGGCCGAGAAATGATGAGGCATGCCGGCAAATACCGGAAACCAGGAAGAGGCCAGGAAGGACTCCCTCCTGAGAGAGCCCGGCCCCACCAGCACCTTGACCTCAGACTTCCAGCTTCAGAACCGTGAGAGAACAAACTTCTGTTGTTGAGCTACTCAGTTGGTGGTATTTAGCTACAACAGTCCTAGGAAACTAACACAAGCACATAAAAATAACAATGATTTGTGGAACACGTGGCTTGTGCAAGCACCGATCCTCACAAGAACCTTTGACATAGAGAGATGACCATTAACCCATTTTGCAGATGGGGAAACTGAGCCTCCAGGAACCCAAGAGGCTGGCCCAACCTCACACTCGGGCAGTTCCTCTGTCCCTCCTGCCTGGCCTCATCCACTGTTTGGGAGAGAACGCTAGGCAGGCACTGGGAGATGCTCCCTGCCCCCAGTCCCGGCCCCTCTGCCACAATCAGGGTGCCTGTGTCTGTGTTCCCCAGGCCAGAGCTCGTCTTCTTCCTGGAATGCAATTCTGTCCTTCAGGGAAACGATGTCTAAGCCCCAAGTCCAAGGGGCATCCGGCCTGCCTCTTCCACAGGCATCACCGGAGCGCCTGCTCTCTGCCTGTTCTAGGCCCTGCCAGCCAAGAGTGAACAGGACAAAACTTACGGGGGAAATCGACTATAGGCATTTAACCCGGAAAAATAAGGGAGAGAGAGAAGTAACCATTAGAAAAAGCGAAATCCTCCAGTGTGTGACTCACAAATGGGAGAGGGCAGGCCGACCCTGCCATTCCCTCAGTTACCTGCTCCGAGCTGAGCATCTCACAGGTGGAGGATGATTCTAGAGCTTAAAGATGTCGTATCTCACACTACGGGGCCCCAAGGCCAGGGCTTCATCGAGTGCTCTAGCCAAGATCCGCGCAATCTTGCCTGGGTCTGGAGGAAACTGGGTAATCCTGACTCGTGGAGGTTTTCACCTGATGCTGCGACTTTTCAACCTAACCTCTGCAGGCGATGACTCCTGTCAATCATTCCTGACAAGTAGAATAAATCCTGAACGTGGAGCCCTGGGAGGACACCTGAGGGCTCTGGGAACAGGGAACAGGAGGCCCTAACCCCTGAAGGACTCAGAAAAGCCACCCTGAGGAAGAGGCGCTCACGCTGAGGCCCGGAGGAGGAGGAGGCCAAGAAAGGTGGGGACAATGTTCTAGAAGGGGAGCAGCTGGTGGGAAGGCCTGGAGAGTGGAGCAGGGGTGTGTGGCCCTGAGCAAGTCACTGTGGCAGTTAGCCATTGCTGCATAACAAGCCACCCCCAAACTCGGTGGCTTAAAACCACGAGCATTTCCTTTTCCCCCGAGTCTGTGGTCAGCGGTGTTCTGATGGAAGCTGGTTGCCTGTGCACCTATGGTCAGCTGGGGGACAGGGAGGCAAAGAGGTTGGATGGCAGGGTCTCTGTTAACCTCCCGTCTTCCTTTAACATGCACTTATTGAGCACCTACTGTATTAGGGTTCTCCAGAGAAACAGAACCAGTACGATGTGCATGGATAGCTAGAAAGAGATTTGTTACAAGGACTTGACTCTCACAGTTGTGGAGGCTGACAAGTCCCAGGACCTGCAGGCGACGAGCCGGGCATTTTCTCCTTAAGTAGCCGTGAGTCTGAGGAAGCCCCTGGCCTTTCTAAAGGCACCAGAGGCCCTGCCGGGGCTTCTGAACTGTTGAGGCCTAAGCTCAATGTGCTAGGAGAGAGCAAGGAGGCAGAGCAGTGACGGGGAGGAGGGGCGGAGGAAATGAGGGCACAGGGGACCTCAGGTGCTTTATGACTCTGTTAGACGGTAAGCACCCGAGAGGGACCTGGCGTGTCTTGCAGTCTTACCGTTATTTTCACAACCAATCTCACGAAATCTGCATTTGCATCTCGGGGAGTTGATATTGACAGCCCATTTTCCAGATGAGGAAACCAAGGGTACTAGGAGCTAAGGGACTTGCTCAAGATCAGAAAGCCAGTAAGGGCTGGGGCCGGGACTCAGCCCCAAGACAGTGTGACATCAGGCCAGCCTGGACAGGGCAAAGTTCATCGAATCGCTTTAATGTTCTAATGTCACGCTCTTGCTTGTTTCAGAGGGGCAGGTCTGTATTCCTCAAGTAAGCCACTTCCAGGAGGGAAGGAGGGAAAGAAGGAGGGAGGGAGGGAAGGAGGGAGGTGGAGGAGGGGATGGAGGAGGGAGGTGGGGGGGATGGAGGGAGGGAGGGAAGGAGGTGGGGGATGGAGGAAGGGAGGGAAGGAGGGAGGTGGAGGAGGGATAGAGGAGGGAGGTGGGGGATAGAAGGAAGGAGGTGGGGAGATGGAAGGAGGGAGATGGGGAGATGGAGGAGGGAGGTGGGGGATGGAGGGAGGGAGGGAAGGAGGTGGGGATGGAGGGAGGGAGGGAAGGAGGGAGGTGGAGGAGGGGATAGAGGAGGGAGGTGGGGGATAGAAGGAAGGAGGTGGGGAGATGGAAGGAGGGAGATGGGGAGATGGAGGAGGGAGGTGGGGGATGAAGGGAGGGAAGGAGGTGGGGGATGGGGAGGGAGGGAAGGAGGTGGGGGACGGGGAGGGAGGGAAGGAGGTGGGGGACGGAGGGAGGGAGGGAAGGAGGGAGGTGGGGCGTGGAAGGTGGGAAAGAGGAAGGTGGAAGGGAGGGAGGGAGGCAACGACTGATCCCTCTTTTCTTGGCAGACAGTAACTGAAGACTTTCTCTCCCAATTAACTCAGAGACTGTTTTCAGAACTCATGGAAATCAACATAAATTTTTTGGCACACCCCAAAAACAACTTTTAAAAGTTGGTGGAAGGTATAAGACAAAAAGAGAGTTGCAAAAAAGAATGCACAGCATGATATTTCATTTGTAAAGCTGTAGCTAGTACTATATACGTAGTGTTCTATATGGAACACTGGAAAAAGCGTATCTTATACTTTTAATGGCAGTTAATTTGGGGGCGCTGGGGAAGCAGGAAAGATGATAAGGTCCTTTACTTTCTAAAGGATACATTCTTGTATCCCCTGAATTTTGTATAATAAGCTTAATTAGAACAATCAATCAATAGGTGAGTAAAGTCACGCTGATGGAAGCTCTGCTTGGAAAAGTCCCCTTGCCTGCCTTCTCTTATGAATCTCGCCAAATCCGAGCTCAGGCTGAGCCTTCTTCGTGGTCTGCAGTGGGCACTCTTGGCTGCCTAGCCCACAGCCATTTCCCCGTTTCTATCAGGAACTCCAATCTCCAAGTGCACAGGTTGCCAGACAAAATACAGGCTATCCAGTTAAATCGAATTTCTGATAAACAATGAATAATGTTAATATATTTAGATATATGTCTAGATTTATATATACGCTCAACAGATAAATGTAGACATACAATAATATATTACAGATATAGCATAATATATATATTTTTGAATTTATACGTGGGACATTGTAAAAATTGTACTAAAAAGCACTTCATTATTTATCTGAAATTCATGACTTTCCAGTCACAGCAGGTCCCAATACATCCCTTTAGTATCATAATCAATTTGAGTTGGGTTTTCCGTGGCAGCCACCCTGAGCTGTCTGCCTCACGCATGGCCCAGCGAGCCCCCACATTCCTAATAACGACGGGTCCCCAGAGTGAAGATCACTCAGTTTCCAGGCACCCTCCGGCTTTTCCAGCAACAAGGCACCTTCTCCAGGGGCCTCCTGGATTTGACCTTTCTGTTCGGGCTCCACAGACCTTGGAGACCTATACTTGGGAACAGATGTGGCCCCGGTCCACCCAGGAGCACTGCCACCACTCAGTCCCCTCTATCTCTGCAGTGATTTGTCTCCTCGAGGAACTTCCCCCCCTGCCTGTGGTCCAGGGGGAGGCCCTGGCACAGACAGAGTCAGAAGCGCATCCCCGAGCCTGGGAAAACCTCAGAAGCGGAGCCAGGGGAAACGCGCCTTGTCGGTTCACATACACAGAGCCCGGAGGCTGCGGCCCAGGAAGGCACCCTCGTTTCTGGAATTCTTTGGGAGTTGAACAATGGAACAAAAATCGGGTGTGGCTCCACGGGCCCAAATGAAAAGCAGACCAGAGGACCCTTCCCTAAAATGAAACTGCCCATAAATCTCACCGAAGCCACGGGTCAGCCGTGTTCTCCTTGTGTCTTTTCCTTTTTCTGATTTCATGTCTTGGCGGGATCCCAGACCAGACAAGCAGGAGGGGAGCGAGCCTCAGAGCACATAGAGAATCCATCTCCCGCCCCGGAGACGCCACGCAACTTCTCATGCAAGAGAAACAGGATATATTCCTGGAGGGGAAGGAGCTGCAGCCAGTACAGTGATGCGTGATCCTCAGAAGTGGAGGGTCAGGATGGGGTCCTCTCCTCTGCCCTGGCACGCGGCCACTCCTTCTCAAGGGGCCACCAACCTTGGATCAACACAGGACATCCAGGCTCTCTCGTATTCTTCTATTTTACTATATAAATGCATTACACACTTTTCAGAACAAGTCAAACAACTGAAATGCATAAGAAAAAATTGACATATCACATCCCTCCTCCTACTCCTCCATCAGTCTCACACACCCTCACCCACACTTCTCCTCTGCTCCCCTGCAAACACCCTGCATAGACCCCCCCCAAAAGGTAATCGTATAACAGACACCACTCAAAACTGTTTTCCCTTAAAAACCTATAACAGCGTCTTTTCAGATCTCTTCATGTGGATCTAACTTGTGAATTTTCAGAACAGCAAATATTCCTTAAGTTCCCTATGAATGACATTTAGGTTGTTTCTGGTTTTTTTTTTTTAACCACAAACCACCCTGCAATCGACATCTGTGTACACAGGTGGGAAAGCCAAAATATTTAACAACTGTAACTGGCGCAGCCACCAACCTGTCAGACGGAGGTGGCCTTCAATGCCCCTGGCGGGGAAGGCTGTGGGCAGTAAGAGGATGCTCTCCGGAGAAGAGGAACATGGATTGCTAAGTTTCTGGGCTTTTACTTCTCTAAGATCCATTTGTACAAATGGGATTGCTAGGTTAAAGGGTGGGCACTTTTCTTTTCATATAAATTGCCAGAATATTTTGTCTGCAAACAAGGATACAATACTCTTACATCGACCTGTGTGCGCGAGGACTCGGGAATGAGTGGGTGGAGGGCCTCAGTATGAAGCATACGCTGAGGACTGTGTCCGCACAGCAGGAAGCAACTTTCTTTGCAGAGACAGGTGGTGTGACAACTGCATAGAAGACAGCAAACCTTGCACAGTGAAGGGTGCCTTCCGGCCACCCACATGCCACCAGGCAGGGGGAGGGCAGGGGCTCGGCTCTCCCAGCCAAGCAGTGACCTGAGGACGACGCTGAGTTTGTCACAGTGAATTCCTGTTCGGAGTCTTTTGACCCTTTGAAACACACTGCTAAAAACTCCTTGTTTGTGTGTATTTGAAAGAATACAATGAAGCCAGCAAAGTTGGAAACTGCCGCTCCAGGTATGATCGAAATATAACGCAAGCCACATTGTGAATGTTCTAGTGACCCCATTTAAAAAAGAAAAAGAAAGTAAAAAGAAACAGATGACATTAATTTTAATAATATATTTAATTTAACTCAACATATTCAAAATACTGTCATTTCAACATGAAAGCAAATTATTGATATCTTCACTTTTTTTACACCAAGTCTCTGAAATCCACTGTGTATTTGACACTCACTGCACAGCTCAGTTCAAACCAGCCACCTTTCGAGTTGCCGTACTGGACATGTCTAGAAGTTCTGGGGGCGGGAGGACCCCACGTCCATCCATTCGGTGAGCATCTACTGAGCAGCCGCCAATCCACTGCGCTGGCTGTGGGCGCCAGAAGGGAGAGACGCCTTCCCTCCACCTGGGGGCTCGCTGTGCAGAGGGGAGATGGACAAGGGACCTCTGAGCCCGCGAACCCTGGCAGGTGGTTCCCAGCACCTACTTAAAAGCTTCTACTGTGGGATGGAAGCTCCCCGTCTCCCCAAAGAGGTCAGTTATTAAAGAGGCTTTTCTTACACGGAATGAAGACCAGCCTCGCTGTCTTTTCAGCTGCTGAAACTGGTCCTGCCTTTTGGAGGCACAAACAATAAGCCTACTCCTTCTTTCCCGTGGACACTCACTCGTTTGTTCACCATTCGTTCACTCAACCCGCATTTACCCAAGCACCTGCAGGGCGCCAACCTCTGTGCAAGGTGCTGCGGAGACAGCTGTGAACAAACGGACTCTGTCCCTGCCTGGAGCTCAGAGAGGAATGCGGCAAATATGCAAATAAGCAGGCCGTTATACCTCGTGGGGGGCTGCTGTGGGAGCCCCGAGGAGGGGGCCTAGCCTGACAGGCAGGCTCGCCATAGGGAACATTCTTGAGATAAGAGTCGGGAGATAGGGGCAGTTATCCCGGGTGGGGGAGGCGTGTCATGTTGGAAGGGCTGTGGAGAAGGAGTGGTTCCTGGAGCACGTGCTCAGTTCCAGGGGGAAGGGGACCTCTGGAGGCCCTGCATGTTCTTCCAGATGGCTGACATGCAGACCTGTGCCGAGGGAGAGAGGCACGAGATAAGGCAGAGGCATTGGAAGAGCACATAGGGGCTGCATGTGGCATGCTGAGGAGTCTGGAATGTTCTAGATTTTATCCCAAAGGCACTGAGGAATGCTTGAAGATAGCGCCCAAGCCCTCCTACAACCTGCCCCCAAGGCTTCCCCTCGCCCTTCCTCACGCTCTCCTCAAGTAAGCGGGCACCAGACCCTCTCCTTCCCGGTCTTTCCAGTTGCTCTGGTCTGCATGGGAGCTGCAACCCTGGCCCAGGCTTCTCTGGAGGGTTCTGAGGGGAGGAGTTGAGGGGTGCAGAGCTCACACAGAGGAGGACCGCCACCCCACTCCAGGCCTCCGCTCCTGTCGCCCCTGCATCCATTCTCCACAGAACCCCCCACCCCGGGATCTTCTCAACAAGCAGATGGGCCACGTCCCATCCCATCACCCACCGCCCCGAGGCCAACCAGGCCCGTGTGGCCAGCCGTGCCCACTCCCATTTCCTGCCCCTGGTCCCCTCCACTCTCCTGCTGTGGTCGCCATCTTCCTCTTCCCACTCAGGTCTTTGCACATGCTGTTCCCTCTGCCTGGAATGCCCTGTGCCATTCCCACCCCATGCAGGCTGGCTCCTTGGTGGCCTTGAGACGTCAGCGAAGCTGGCACCTCCTCGGGAGGCCAAAGGTGGCACCCCCTCCCTCGATGCCTTGGTGGCGCAGATCACAATTTGTCATGATTTTGTATTTGTTTGTGACTGCTTACTGTCTGCCCCCCATGCAACAGACCGTGAGCTCTTGCCGTTGTACCCCAGCATCTAGAACAGTGTGCGCACGGAGGCGCACCCAGCAAACACGCGTTGAATGAATAAATGAAGTTATTCAAACCTTTCCCGGCCAAACTCTCTGCACCGTAAACAGGAATCACGGTCTCCCCCTCCCCAGGGACCTTGGGGGGACTCACTGAAACACTGTGTATGAAGCTCTTGGAGTCAAGTATGGCTCTGGTGACTCTTAGCTAGCATGACGCTAGAGAGCACAAATTCTGGATCTAAACCACCTGGCTTCACAGCCTGGTCCCTTCACGTCCAGGCTGGTGACCTTGGACGTGTGGTGCCACAGTTTCTTCACCTATACGAAGGATGCGCTGCTGTGAGGCTGGAAGGAGCCATTGAGCATGACGCTCTTAGCAAGTACCTGGCCATGGAGGGGCCCATCAAAATGGCAGCTGCTGTTACTAAGCATCCTTCTCCCTAGCGTAGCTGGAATTCCCTGGGAAGCAGAGCAGGAGGCGGAAATCCACGCTCACACTGAACTGAGGGAAGCAAGAAGTGTGGTGAGGAGAGAAGGGAGAACAATTACCGGGGGCAGCACTAAGCTGGCCACAGCTGGTCACGGAGACACAGCTGGCTGCTCTGTCAGGCAGGATGTCCCCAGAGAAGCCCTGCGTCCTGGACCATCCACCAGAGGAAGGAGGCGAGAGTGACTCATCTCTGGCTCCTTCCTCTCTCCTGTCTTGGTCAAAGTTCTGCCCTGGTGGGTGCTGACGGCTCCCCCATACTTTTCGGGTGTGTTGCTCTGCCCCTTGGGGTGGTCACTGGGGAAACCAGAGCATCTAAGGGTCCTCTCCAGGTAAACTTGGGCCCTGGAGTGGCTGCGGCCCCAACGCTAAGGGCAAGATGTGGGCTGTGCTGAAGCTGGACCCTCACCGGGGGCAGGGCGGGGGGCCTGAGGTTAGGGATGTGACAACAACAGAGGTGGCCCGTGATTCGCAACCTCAGGAACAGAATGCTCCTTCACTGAGGAAAGCAGCCGAGGCCCAGGGAGCAAGTGAGACCGTGTGGAACCTGGGGTGACACGCAAACTGGGCTGTGTGCACACACCGTGTACCAATTCCCTGGTCCCCACCCCACCATCTCCATGACAGGCCAGGTAAGCAAGCCTCCCACACCAAGTTGTTGTAAAAAATAAATAACTTAGCATTTCTAAAGCACTAACAACAGTGCCTGGCATATAAAAAGCACCACATAGGAGTCTGCAAATAAGTAAATAAATCTAGGTATTTCACATGAAAATGGCATGCGTGGTTCCTGGTTTGTGTCTTGTCATTTAGCTTATTTCATTTTTGTTTGTCCAGAGTCACACCGCCCTGTTTCCTTCCTGTGACCCTCGGTGGGCGAGGTGTGTAGGAGTGGACGGGAGGGAGGGAGCTGTCCAGCCCGCATGGTCCCCTGCCCTGCTCCAGGGCCAGTCTCCCCTCTGCTCCCAGCGTCACCGCTGCGGCTGGTGCTCCCGCCCTCCATCGCTGAGGCTGCTGCAGGGACTGCCCCCTTTTCCCAGAGTCAGAACTGGTGCTGAAAGTGTCATTTAAAATTAAAATAAGACAGGCGGACTCATTTATGCTGAGACAACGGTATTTTCCCAAGCTGCCTGCAGGACAGAACAATAAAAAATTTATCCTTAATAGCATTTTGCTGAATTTTGCCACAGGAGATATTTTTCCCTTCCCCGGAGTTTGGAATGAGTCTCGTCTGGGTTACATCCCCTTCCCCAGCCAGCCTCCTGGCTCCCGCCTCCTCAGCGGAGACTCTGCAGCCAGCCTGCCTTCCGCTCTTCCTGCCTCCACCCCAGAGACACGGCTGGACCCTGGTCACTCCGCGCCGTGGAACTCCGGGAAAGGGAGAGAAAAAGCAGACAGCCCACAATCAACTTCCCCTGCTTTTCCCCCTCCTCCCGCCTATAGATGTGTGAGAAGACAGAAAACGAGAGAAAAAACCCCAAGCAGCCAGTCAACTTACTTTCACAAAAACGAGAGTAATATGAGATGCTAAACCGTGAGTGAGCGGGGGTAGGCATCAAAGCACATTCCAGAACAGTGTATAATACAGTGATAACATTTATGCGTTAAAATTAATATATATTTATGAATGTATATTATGTAAATGCATAAAGAAAAATCTAGAAGGATACACTTCAAACTTTTGTCAGTGGTTCCTCTGGAATGGGGTGTGAAATGAGAAACGGGAAAAAGTGAAGAGGGGACTTCTGATTTGTGCTTCATACATACTTCACTGTTTAAACTGTTTACAGATAACTTTTTATAATTGAAAAAAATTAAAAGGGGGGGCCGGCACCCGTGGCGTAGCAGTTAAGTGCACTCGCTCCGCTTCAGTGGCCCGGGGTTCGCAGGTTCGGAACCCCGGGCACACACCCACGCACCACTCATCAAGCCATGCTGTGGCGGCGTCGCATATAAAGTAGAGGAAGATGGGCACGGATGTTAGCCCAAGGCCGGTCTCCCTCAGCAAAAAGAGGAAGATTGGCATCAGATGTTAGCTCAGGGGCGATCTTCCTTATAAAAATAATAATAATAATAATTTAAAAGGGGATCTCCTATCAGATTAAAAGCACATGTAAACCATGTTCTATCACCTGGTGAATACGTGGGAATTGCCATCCACCAGCGGTGGGAGTGTATATTCATACAGACACTTTGGAGGATGGTTTTTCAATATCCGTGAAAATTTTAAACATGTAAGCCAGCAACGAGCACCTCCATTTTTCGGAGGCATGTACAGTAAAGAGCATGGATAAGAACAACCATTGTGGGACTGTTCATAATAGCAAAAACTGACCCCTTCAAAGTCCCTCCATAGGGGGCTGGCAAAATAAACCACAGAGCTTCCAAAAGGCGGCATCTACTACAGCCTTTAAAAGTATGAAACAGAGTTACATACCCAGACAGGGAAAGCTCTCTAAAATGCTTGTTCAGGGAAAAAGAGAGTTGCAGAATGATCTTTAATATGATACATGATGTATTTTCCAGGGGTACCTATGTATGTGTGCAAAACCATAGACACAGGCCTCGAAGGAAATGCACCACACTGACCCCAGGGCATGGTGGCACCACACTGTCTCCCAATATATTTTTGTGTGTGTGTGTGAGGAAGATCAGCCCTGAGCTAACATCCATGCTAATCCTCCTCTTTTTGCTGAGGAAGACCGGCTCTGAACTAACATCTATTGCCAATCCTCCTCCTTTTTTTTCCCCAAAGCCCCAGTAGATAGCTGCACATCATAGTTGCACATGCTTCTAGTTGCTGTATGTGGGACGCGGCCTCAGCATGGCCGGAGAAGCGGTGCGTCGGTGCGCGCCCGGGATCCGAACCCGGGTCGCCAGTAGCAGAGCGCGCACACTTGACCGCTAAGGCCCTCTCCCAATATTTTTGATCGACTCCACTTCCAGACCACCTTGAGGTTGGGTGGGGCCATGGGACCACTTCTGGCCAACAAATTGTGAGCAGCAGTATCCTGGGGCCACGTCCAGGCTGCATGTTAATTGACGCTGGGCGGGTGATCCCTGGGCTCTTTCGCTCTGGCAGAAGGATCTGCTGTGTTCAAGATGGCGGCTCCCTGCCAACCTCGTCCCAGTGAGCAGAGCCCCTCACAACCCGGATGGACATGCAGCTTTGAGCCCCCGAGAACCAAATAACCAGCTCCCCTGACAGGTGCACCATGTCAAGCCCAGGGAAAAGCTTGGGGATGGGCACCCTGGGCAAGGGGCGTCTGCCAGCCTCATCTCCCACCCCCGGCCCCCCGTTCTCTGCCTCCAGCCACAGCTGCCTCCCTGTGGTTCCCAGAGGGCACCGTGAGACTGAGAACCAGGTCTTGTCCTCGCTGGCATCCCGGAGCTGAGTGCTCAGCAGGCTGGGTACACACGGGTGGAATGAAATGATGAATACACTTCTCAGGAAGCTGCAAGAGTCCAGGAGACTCAACAGTTCCTCGTCAGGTCTGGTCCCAGGGGAAGGCGGAAACTTTCCATCATTGTCCCTTCTTTCTCTGCGACAGAGAGTGCTGGCCGCCTTCCCAGCAGCCGCGCTCCTCGTCTCCTTCCTGAGAAGGAGATCCCCCGCTAATGGACTGCATTTCCCAGCTGCCCTTGCCGCTCAGGCACAAGGAGATGAGCCCCTGTTTGGAGCTGCAGGAGGAGGGGCTCCTTAAGAGGTAGACGGACAGCCGGGGATGCCCGTTTTTGCCCTGTCCCCTGTCTTTGACGGGGTTCCCCCACAAGCTGAGTCTAAAGCAAGGACTCAAGTGCAAATCGATGTTTTCGAGACAGCGAAATGGGGAGGTGAGTCAGAGAAAGGGAGGAAGCCAGCGCAGAGCATTCTGGAGAGCAGGCTGTAACCGTGGGTAACTGGGGGTCAGTCCTGCCGGGACCCTGGGGGAAATGGTACAGAGTACGCCTCTCAGAGTTATCCACCCGGGAGCCGAGGCAGCTGGGGTATTTATCCACCACCTCTCATTCAGCATTGAGGGCTGCTCCCAGGGCACTCCCAGCTTGCCCTGCATGAGCTGAGAGCAAACCTTCTGGCAGAAGCACAGGGACTGGCCATAGGATGCCCTCGGCATATACAGGAACAGTGAGTCGACGGCAGCTGTTATAGTCCCAGTCCCCTTCTTCCTGCCTGGAACACAGAGGTGTTGTCTGGAGTTCCAGCAGCCATATTAGACCATGAGGCAAACTTGAGAATGGAAGCCACATGCTAAAGATGGAGGAACAAAAAGACCCCAGAAAACATCTAGGGCCTAGCTGACACCAGAGTTGGCCCCGCAGCCTACTTTCAAACCACAGAGAGAAATAAAGTTTGATCTTTATTTTATTTGATCTGCTATTTCAGATGTTTGTTACCAGCAACCAAACGCTCCTAAATGATAGATCCTGTGAGGGCCATGTTCCTCTTGCCTATTATGAGTTCTAATAATGCTGCTGCTGCTGATACCAAAAATAACAGCTAGCACATATTGTTTCTTCCGCACTTAGGCACTGTATGTGCCTTAACTTGTTTAGTCTTCATAACAGCCCTATGAGGCAGAGACTATTATTATTTCCATTTCGTGGATGAGGATATCAAAACACAGAGAGGTTAAGCCACTTGTCCAAAGTCACACAGCTTATAAGCAGCAGACTCGGGATGTGAACCCAGGCTGCCTGGCTCTGTGGCCCGCACTCCTCCCTGCTATCACGCACCGCCTTCTCCCCCAGGCTTTCCTGACATCTTTGAAAACGCTGTTTCATTCCCCCACGTGCTCCCTGCCTTATGACTTTCTAGAATGAGGGCTTTGATATTTCACTTTGTAAATGAGATAAATCCATCAGGCTGAACAAAGAAAAGAATATGGTTTCCCAGCAAGCCTTTCTCAGGACAAAGGTGCCTCTTTGCAATTTAATGAAGCTTTTCATTGAAGATGGGATGGAGGGTGGGGAGAAGATTCCTCAGAAGCTAATGAGAAGGCATTGGATGCCACAAAGTCTTGACAGCTGAGGGCACATAGAGCTTCCCGATTGTGGCCCTGCAGGGCACGGCGCCCGCGGGCACTCAGGGACAAGATACTAACCTGGGGGGGGGGACAGTCAGTGAAGTAGAGCACGCAGAGTGCTCCACCCGGGGGCGGGGAGATGCTCCCGGAAGGGGTGGGCAGTGGGACAGCGCCACGCAGGGACCCGTCCTCTTGGAGTCAGAGAGCCCTGGGTTCAAGTCCCTCCTTCGCCTCGAGCTCCGGGGAGAAGTGCCCCACCTCCCTGTAGCTCCCTCGTGTCCTCTGTGAGACGGGGCTGCTGGCGGCCTGACTGCCAGTAGACGAGAGCCGCACTGAGGAGAACACAGGCCCTGAGGCTGCCCTCAGGCGCTGCGCTGTGCTCACGGAATCAGAGCACAGAGGACCGACGCAGAGACGCGCAGAGGCCCCCCAGCCCGACCGCCTGGGTGCGGCTCCGGCTCTGCCACTCACCAGCTGTGCACGTCGAGCGCGTGACTTCAGCTCTCGGAGTCTCAGTTTGCTCGTCTGTGGAACGCTAATGGAGCCCACCTTATCGGGGCTCTCGTCTACTCTCTCAACAAACAGTCACCAAGCATCTACTGTGTGTGGCCCCGTGCGCGACCTCACATCTCACCCTCACAGGCGGCACAGCCCGGGGCAGGGAGACGAACCATGTCGCCGAATGCATGAATGTAAAAGTATGATTCCGTACATTCCACAAAGACAAGGGACTGTGATAGGGGATTTGACCTTGTCGCATGCAAAGCTCCTGTGGTTGAAATGCTTAAACACGATAAAACATGTAAACCTTTAAGACTGGGTGGCCAGTCCACATTGAATGGGAACCTTAGAGTCTTTCCTTGGGCCAATGCCGGGAGCATTCGCACCAGTGAAGAAACTTCCCTTGTGGTTCTGCAAGCCACAAGCCTCCTTCTAGTTTTTTCTTCCAGCATGGGGTCCGCCTACGGGGAGAAACGGCCGGTCACTCATTCCCCACAATAGGGATGTCTCATTATAAACAAATTCAGTGGCATTCTGGTCTGATGGAAGAGTTTAGTTAAGACGTGGGATGGGCCAAGCTGAGCAAACCGTTGCCGTCAGGTTTCTTGCCCTGCTTGCGTTGCTGTCCCTGACTTATTTTAAATTCACCCAGGCAATCGACCCCACCCCAGTGGGGCACTCAGGTGGGGGGCAGTGTGTAGCCGGCCAGCCTTCTGCAAATGGGTATTTTCTCCCCCGTTGGAGTTACTGCGAGGATTAGAAATTAGGGGCTTAAGACGCGGTATGGTTCCTTTTTATCGTTTCCCAGATTCCAGACGAGTCTCTCAGCCGCGCTTCAGGCAGACCCGGGGCTCCAGGCAGCGCCCAGCCCCCGCGCTCCTCCAGACACGGGCGGAGGGGCTCCGAAGTCCTAGGAGCAAATGTAAACTTTGCATTCCGCGTCTCCACACGGACCAGGAGGCCGGCCGGCCCAGCGGCAAACAGAGACTGCATTTACATGTCGCCCCTGCGACCTCATTTCTAAATTCAAACACGGTAATGTCTCCCATAATGGGCTGCCGGGGCCGGTGCCCTGAGAATGCATATTTTATCATCGCCTTGTTGGATCAGGATGCTGAGAGGGCTCATCAGCCACCTGACAAAGCACCGAGGCGTCTCCTCCCAAGGTTGTCGCCAGCTGTGTGCCCTTCGCAGTGGGTCTGGGGGACCAGCCAGACGGCTGGTCCATCTGCCCACAGCCCCATCCTCGGCCACATCCTGGGGTCACTCAGTGTTTACAAGGCCCAGCTCTGGAAGGAGGCTCGGTGCAGCCAGGCCAGGGCCGGCAGAGAGAGGCCATTCTCACGCCAGGAACCCACCAGGGACCAAATGTCACAGGCACCTCTGGTCCCACTCACACTTTACTCTTGGAGGCAGTGAGGCCAAGGGAGGGGAGGGACGTGGCCAAGGTCACAAGCAGGTCAGAGCACAGCCTCGCCTTCTCTCTACCCCCACCAGCCAGCCAGGCCTGCCTGCGGCACCCCCCAACCCCTCCCCGGGACCACCCACCTCTCAGGACCTGCTAAGGTCCTACTTCTTCCGGGGCCTCCCGACTGTCCAGGCAGGCGTCAGGGCGCCTCGTCCCGGCCCCGCCCTGAGCTTCTCCCTCCACATCACGCAGCCCGTGTTGTCCTCGCCTGGACACTGGTCCCTCTCCCACCCCACAAACCCCACCATGGCAAGGGCCGCGCTGTGCCCTCAGCCTCGCTGGTGGAGTAGGCACACACACTCGCAGACGTACACACTCACACAGGCACACACTCACAGACGTACACACTCACATAGGCACACACACATGCACACACACTCACAGACATACACACTCACACAGGCACACACACACATGAACACACACTCACAGACATACACACTCACACAGGCACACACACATGCACACACTCACAGACGTACGCACACACACATGCACACACTCACAGACGTACACACTCACACAGGCACACACATGCACACACTCACAGACGTACACACTCACACAGGCACACACACATGCACACACTCACAGACGTACACACTCACACAGGCGCACACACACATGCACACACTCACAGATGTACACACTCACACACACAGTGAACGAAGGCGTGGATGAATGAAACACTCGTTACCACCAATTGTGCACTCTTGATTTCACACGTCTGGATCCCCGTCTTATTAGGACCAGGGAAGGGAGGGGCAGGGGGGTTGGGCTGCTGAGAAGAAGGTCCTCTCCTCCTAGCTGTGCTCTGATGTGCTCTGTGACCTTGGCCACATCTGTCCCCCCATCCCAGGCCCATCTCCCTGTTAGTCGTGGGTTGGACCACCGGCATTCACAATTCAGCACAAGCCCAGACTGCAGAGCCAGTGGACTGGGTTGGCTCCTGGGCCAGCCCCTACCAGCTGTGTGACTCCGGCTGACTCACTCCACCTCCCTGAGCCTCAGTGTCCTCAACTATAAACGAGGGCACGAATAACTTCCCCACAGGTCTGTATGATGTTAAATAAAATGTTCCAGGGGGAAATACCGACACAGCACCTGGCAGTGGCAAGCATTCTGTTTTTCTTAGTTTGGGGTACCCCAA
Source organism: Ceratotherium simum simum (assembly GCF_057802395.1). Classification (NCBI taxonomy): domain Eukaryota; kingdom Metazoa; phylum Chordata; class Mammalia; order Perissodactyla; family Rhinocerotidae; genus Ceratotherium; species Ceratotherium simum. The sequence continues at coordinate 5,800,038 of NC_141920.1, forward strand.
ACGCAGGGCCTGAGACAAGGATTTTGGTACAAGCAATTTTGGGGAGGTGACCCAGGAGGAGAGGAAGTGGGGAAGCAAGGCAGGGAAGAAGCTGGGTCAATACAAGGTGAGTTAGACGGTGGTCACCCTGTGGCCAGGGACCCACGTAGACACCGTGTAGGACGTGCCTCAGCATCGTCCCACCCAGGGCCAAGGGGTCTTTACCCCCCAACTCCTGTCTGTCATGGGCCGAGGGCTGCTCCTGGGGAGGGAAGAGGAGGAAGGCCTTAACTCCCCAGCGCCTCTGCTCTCCACTTCTACACTCCGGTCCAGCACACCCCTCCTGTGGCCAGAGAAACCCTGAGGCAGGGAAGTGCAGGGAGCCATCAGCAACCAACCCCCAGGGTGGACCATGGGGACAGGGCGGGCCCCTGAGAGCATCTGCTACAGCTGCCATCACCACTGTCATCGTCATCATCATTGTCACATCATCGTCATTTTCATCATCATCACTGTCATCATCTTCGTTGTATGCCAAAACATAAACCGAATCACAGACCTTACACCTCTCACAAAAATTAACTCAAAATGGATCATAGACCTAAACATAAAAGGCAAAGCTACGAAATTTTGAGAAGGAAATGTAGGAGAAAATCTAGGTGATCTTTGGTTTGGCAATAAGTCATTACGTATAACACCAAACACAGGATCCATGAAAGAAATAATTGATAAGCTGGATTTTATTAAATTAAAAACTTCTGCTCTGTGAAAGTCACTGTTAAGAGAATGAAAAGACAAGCCACAGACTGGGAGAAAAGACACACCTGATAAACGGCTATTACCCCAAATATACAAAGAACTCTTAAAACTCAACAATAAGAAAACCAACAACCCAATGTAAAAAGGGGCCAAAAACCTTAACAGACACCTCACCAAAGAAGATCTACAGGTAGCAAGTAGGCACATGAAAAGATGCTCCACATCACGCGTCATCTGGGAAGTACAAATTAAAACCATGAGACGCCAACCCCCTCCTATCAGAAGGGCCAAAATCCGGAACACTGACGACCCCAGCTGCTGGGGAGGCCGTGGAGCGGCAGGAACGCTCATTCATTGCCGGGGGGAATGCAAAACGGTGCAGCCACCTTGGGAGACAGTTTGGCGGTTTCTTACAAAACTAAGCACACTCTTCCCAGGGGATCCAGCAATTGTGCTCTTTGGTATTTACCCAAAGGAGTTGAAAACTCATGTCCACACAAAACCTGCACACGGATGTTTATAGCAGCTTTAGTCATAATTGCCCAAATTTGGAAACAACAAAGATTTCCTTCAGAAGGTGAATAGACAAACTGTGGTCCATCCAGACAATTATTAGTCATGCTAAAAAGAAATGAGCCATCAAGCCATGAAAAGATATGGAGGAAACTTAAATGCATATTACTAAGTGAAAGAATCCAATCTGAAAAGGCTACATCCTGTATGATTCCAACCATACAACATTCTGGAAAAGGCAAAACTATGGAGACAGTGAAAAGATCAGTGGTGGTGAGGGGTTAGGGAGGGGGAGGAGTGAATAGGCGGAGCACGGAGGATCTTAGGGCAGTGAAACTACTCCATATGACATGTCATGGTGGACACGTGTCATTGTACAATTGTCCAAACTCATGAAGGTCCAACACGAGGGTGAGCCCTAATGTAAACTGTGGACTCTGGGTGCAGTGATGTGTCGATGTAGGTTCATCAATTGTAACAAATGTTCCATCTGGTGGGGATGTTGCTAGTTGGGGTGGCTGTGCCTTGTGTGGGGGCAGGAAGTATGGGGGAAATCTCTGTGCTTTCCTCTCAATTTTGCTGTGAATCTAAAACTGCTCTAAAAAACAAAGTCTGTTAAAAAAAAAAATGATCATCAGTGCTTTGGAAAGAAAAGAAAAAGTAGAGAAAATAATGGGGCTCAAGAGTATTGGGGTGGGCAGGCAGGAAGGTTGCAGAGCAGAGGGATCAGGGAAGCTCGTTGAGAAGATGACATCTGAACAAAGACTCGAAGGAGATGTGGCTGAGCCATGCCAGTTTCTGGGGAAGAGTGCTCTAGGCAGAAGAAATGACCAGTGCAAAGGCCCTGAGGCCACAGTGTGCCTGGCATGTTCCAGGCACTTCGAGAAAATCAAGGGGGCTTGTTGTAGTGAGCAAGGGGGAGTGTAGGTGAGGTTGGACAGGTGGCAGGTTTTGGTGGTGACAGATCAGGGAGGGCCCCGAGCGCATTCTAAGAGCTTTGGGTTATATTGTGAGTGAAATGGGAACATTGCAGAGTTTTGAAGAGAGGCGCGACACGCTCTGGCCTATCCTTTGGAGCACAGTGGGGGTGAGGCCAGAAGCAGGGAGACCAGGGAGGGGGCCATTGTCGTGGTCCAGGTGGAAGAGACTAGTGGCCTGGCCGGGGATGGGGGCAGTGGAAGTGGGCAGGCATGGCGTAATCTGGGTGGGTTTTGGAGTAGAGCCGACTGGCTGTCCTGAGCAGGTGGAGGGGGCTTCTTGGTGGGCCGCTATCTTGGGGAACCTGCAGCTCCCTCGCCATCAGCCCCTGTGGCCCGGCGCCCTCAAGAGGCTGCCCTGGACCGGAGAGAGTCTCCCGGAGGGAACGAGGCTCTCCCGCACGGGGCCCTGACCCAGGAAACGTGCTTTTGTCCCGAGAACATTCCGTGGCCGTGAATCTTCATGCAGCCAAAGTGACAAACATGCCCCCCTGCTGCCGCCCCAGCAATTTCTCTGTTTACAGGATGTCTAGACAGGTCGGGGGGGCGGGGTGGTCAGAGCGCGGAGTCCCCAGGCGGCTCTCAGACTGGGCACAGGGCTGTTTCTGCAGAGAACAGCTCAGCCAAAAGCCGGAAATCTGCCTCTGTCTGGAGGGTTCATTAAATAGGAATATGCTTAATTCTCTTCTTTTTTATCAGTTGACAACTTCCAACAGATAAAGCTTATTTTATTTAAGCTTTCACACACACACCCAGCAAGATAAATATCCCTGAATTCAGTCTTCACGAGAAAAAAAATTAAAAACGGATGAAGTCAGAATCTTGAGTAGGTTTCTCGGAACTTGAGGGAGAGTGGAGCCCGTGACTGGGCCTCAGTTAAACCAGCCCCACACTGGGGAATGTGGAGGGTGGGCCGGTCCCCGCGAAGGACATCAGTGAACCTGGTGGTGATTGTTTTAGAGAGGACACCGGCTTCTGTCCCAGAGGGACACTTGAAGTCGGGTTGGGAGGAAAAGACACAAAGCAAAAGGAGTGAATGGCTGCGGGTTCCATCCCAGCCCGGCCACCTGAGAGCTCCGTCAACATGAGCCGGCCACTTGGCTTCCCTGTGCCTCAGTTTCCTCAACTGGGATTCAAGCTCACAGACAAAAATCCTTGAGCCATCCTGTCCCAGAGCAGGCGTGCGTGTGCTTCCAGCAAGAGATCTGGATGGAGTGGTGCCTGCGAACAGCCCCTGGGCCCGGACCTCAGCGTCCAGCCTGAGCCCAGGCGCCTCCCCGCAAGGCCACGGCCCTTCTGAGATCTAGGTGGAGTTGGGGGGCTGCATGTGGGGGAGGGGGCTCTGAGCAGCAGCGACAGACACTGACGCTGATCTCAGCAGAGAAGGAGCTTGTCCACAGGACACCTGGGGACTCACAGAACTCCCTGGATGGGAGGAGACTTGGGATCCAAAAGGGAGGGGGCCAAATTGTGATCCAGCCATGGGGGGACCCTGCGAGGGAGGCCAGGGTTCGCTGTGTGGTGAGGACCCGCTGTGGCTGCCAGCGCTGGGCCAGGGCCTCCATTCACATCCTGGGCTGTCAGGGCCATGCCCGGGACCCCCACCCACACCCTGGGCTGTCAGGGCCATGCCCGGGACCCCCGCCCACACCCCGGGCTGTCACGGCCATGCCCAGGACCCCCGCCCACACTCCGGGCTGTTAGGCCTGGGCCCAGGACCCCTGGCCCCTGCCCTGCCTCTAGCCACAAGTCCTGGGGCCCCAGCTCACACTCAGAGGCCAGCGCTAGGCCAGGGCCTCCAGGGCGGGACACTGAGTTTCTTGGAGCTGTCCGGCCACCTCCACAGTGGATTCCCCAGGTCCCAGCTGCCTTGTATCACTAGCTCCTGGTCCCAAGCCCGTTGGTGGGGTCTGACCAAAAGGCAGAGTGAGGTGTGCAGTGGCCCCAGCGGCTGCCAGGCTCCACGTGTCCACCTGCTACTCACCCGCTGGGAGTTTTGCACAGAATCGACTGGGGAAAAGTTGTACGGCTTTAAAAAATAGTGTAGGGGGAGTAAAAGGGCAACTCAGGGCTCCTGAGCGTGGAACTGCCCGGTGTCTCGACGGTGGTGGCGGATCCAGGAAGCTGCACAGGTGACAGGGTGACATTAACCCACAAGGGGACAGGGGGCACTGTGGAACTCGGAACAGCACAGCAATTCCTCTTGGTTGTGGTGTTGTACTGTCGTTCTGCAAAATGTCACCGTTGGGTGGAAACTGGGCAAAACGTACAAAAGATCTCTCTGTGTTATTTCTTACAGCTGCGGCTGAATCTACAATGATCTCAGTAAAAAAAATAAAAATTTTTAAAGTAGCATGAAGACCCCTGAACTTGACGACCTTTAAATGCTTTTTATGCATTCATTAATCTATCTTGAAGATTCAATCAAACTTCCTTTACTCAAAAAATACACGTGAAGCCCTGTGTAGCCAGTGGGCCGCCGTCACGGAACACCACAGACGGGCGGCTCACACAACAGACACTCGTTTCTCGCAGGTCCGGAGGCTGCAAGGCTGAGCAGGGTGCCGGCAGATTCCGTCTCTGGAGAGAACTCTCTTCCAAGCTTGCAGATAACCCCTTCCCGCTGTGTCCTCACCTGGCAGAGAGGGCTCCCATGTCTCCTCCTCTTCTCATAAGGACGGTAATCACATCACGGGGCTCCGCCCTCGTGACCTCACCTACCCTGATCACCTCCCAGAGGCCCCCCTCCTAACACCGTCACGCTGGGGAGAGGGCTTCAACGTAGGAATTTAGGGGGCACAAACAGCCCACAGCAAGCACTCTCTGCATCAGGGGCTGTGGTAGGACCAGGGTGGCTGGCCAGGGGCGGACCACTCTCTCTGCTGTCACTTAAATCCAGCAGGGGACAGACCACAGACAGGCAGACACGTGATTATACAGGATGCTGTCACATAAAGGCTTTAAAACATAAAGCACAGGGATTCTTTGAAGGCTGATGACACGGAGGGCCTCCTTGAGGAGATGACAAATGACATGAGATCTAAACCACAGGAAGAGCCCAACCAGTGAAGAGTTCCAGAAAGAGGAAACTGCAGGTCACAGGCTGTGAGGTCTGAGGGTCAGGGCGGTGGGCAGGGCAGGGTCTGGGCTGGGCTCTGGGGCTTCATCCTGGGGGACACAAGCAGTCCCCAAAGCATTTTGGACAGAGATGTGACACGACGAGTGTTTACGTTTTCAAAAGATCATTCTGGTTCCATGTCCCTTCCAGCTCAGAGTCTTTGAAGCTGGCATTTGTAAAGCGCCTACTGTGCGTCCAGCCCAGGGCTAGGTTGTCAGACCCAGGAGAGGCCCAGCCTCCGCCCCCTCTGGCATCTGACTGGAGAGACTGGACATCGATGATGGTCAGTGCAAAGGGGAGCCTGAGAGCCGAGGGCCCACACCACAGGTCCCCAGCAGAGGTGGGCACCCTCGGCCACCCAGAGGCAGCACTACAAGGGCAGCAGTTGGTCTGCACAGAGCACCCAGGCCCTGTCTGTCCCCTGACCCCCCGGCTCCACACACAATCCCACCTGCCCAGGGATGGGCACAATTGTGGCATCTTGATTCCCACACCCCCACGGGAGGGAGCCCCCCCAAGCTGAGAGGTGACAGCAGGGGGAGGCAGAGGAAGGCAGCCCCCAGCCCTTCCCACCTATTGGGGCGGGAGCGGGTCTGCGGGTTCCAGAGGGGCCGCTGGGAGGCCCCGGTGCTCACTGCTCGATGGAGAATTCCCAAAGTCGTCGGTTGGCCACCAGATCAAAAGCAGAACAGAACTAGACAGCCTCTCGCACAGGCTTTATTTCTAATTGATTCCTTGCTGGCACATGCAGAATCGGCACTTTCTCTCCCTCCCGCTCTTCCAACCACATGCGTAATTAAGAGCTTGACAGCTTTCCTCGTGCTAAATATAAATCACGTTTGGAGCTGAGAGTTCAGTGTGAGTCAGTGGTCTTCGCCCCGAGCATCACAGGGGGATTCTGCTCTTCTGCGTCCTGCTGGGCAGGCATCGGGCGCTCCCCCACCCAATCATCATCGCCCAGCATCCACAGACCCAAGTGCAGTGGGCACTTGTTTTGTCTGTCTAGCATCCGTCCCCTCTCCTCTGGGAATAGCGCCCCGATTATCCTCTGGGTAATAGAACTGACCCCATGTCTGAGCCTAAGGGTGGCACCAGACCCAGACTCAGCCAATCAGAACACTGAGTTCCTCCAGCCGCCGTGACTGGTTCAGGGATGTGCCCATCACCCGCAAGAGGCCAGTGAGAGACTTCTCTGGGTCTTCTGCCACAGCCAGAAAGACAGCGGCGCTCTCTTTTCACTTAAACCACTCTGTGAGTGAGAGGAAATCCTGAAGCTTCTGGCAACCATCCTGTCACCAGGAGGGGAAAGCTGGACTGTGGCTGAGGCCAATGTAGAGAAAAGCAGTGCCCAGAGGCAGAGACCGTGAGGGAGGCTGAGTTGTAGTCACATGGCTTGAGGCCCTTGATCCAGCCACACCTGAAGCTTAATCCAGTTACACGAGTCATTTTACGGGAGTAAATTCCCTTTCTTGCTTAAGCTAATTTGCGATGGGCTTTCTGTTACTTGCAACCAAATGCCCTGATACTACCAAGAACCACAGAACCACCCTGGCATGGTTGTCGTGAAGGAGAAAACAAAAACAGATAATAAATAGGAAAGTGTCCGGCACACACAGGTGCTCAGTAAACATTCTTTTCTTTCTTTCTCCACCTGGTTTCTTTCTTTCTTCACAGCAGGACCCCCAGGACACAGGACAAGAGGCAGAGCCCGCAGGAGTCATGTGACCTCGCCTGAACTACACGGCCTGACAGGTCAGTGACATTCCTGAAGGAGAGAGGGACCCCAGCCCAAGCTTCTCCAAGGCCCTGCCCAGCCTAACCCCCTCCTCCTTCCTATCGTTATTATCAACATCAAACACCTTCGTGACCCTATGTGACTACTTCTGCGCCAGGAAGCCCTGGAAAACAGCCAGGAAACACTCACGAGTCCCCACAAAATTCCAAAAAAGTAGATTCTATCATTAACCCACTTCTTAAAGCCGATGCTCCTCATGGTAACAGAGCTGCCGTTTGATCTGGACCTACCACGTGCCAGCCCTTTCCTACACCCTCTCACGTGGGATCATCACCCTCAGCCTCCGAGGGGATGGAAACCTTGCTCCCTCAGACCCCGCACCCGGCTCCCATCTGCTCCGCCGTGCTGCCTCCCACTCAGTCACCCCCAGCAGGGGCCCTAGGCTGGCCGGACTCGAGCTGTGCCCCAGAGGGAGCAAGTCACGCACCTCTTAGGAGCAGACCCAGAGTGAATGTTTCTAAGAGTTTTCTTGTTGGGGAGGTGGAAGGAACTCCCCAAAACCTTGAACACGGCCACTTGCTCATCCAGGAGGGATGCAAGGGGACGATGGAAAGATTTTTCAGAGTCTGGAGGAGAAGAAAATTTGAAACGCTTTGGGGGGCGGGGGAGGGGGAATGCAGTCGAGGGTGAGAGCACCGACTGTGGATCCTGGGGTCAAGGGGTTCATGTTCAAACCCTGGTCGCATTGACCCAGGAGGGTTGGCTTGTCCCCGTGGATGAGGGAGGGCTCTGCTTGGTAGCAGAGTGCAAGCTCGTCGATGCAGGAGGAAACAGCACTGGCGAGTTCACCACATGCGGTCCTGATCAAGCCATGGATTCAGAAAAGGATCGTCAGTGGAGTCTAAGACCACCGGGTGAGGTTGTCGGACAAAACGATGCTTTGCATGGGGCCAAAATATCCCCTACGGAATAATTTCACAGGGAAAATAGAACTTTTCACAGTGGAAAAGTTAGTGGCTGCCATCTTCCCCAAGCAACCACACTTAGCATCCCTAAAAATGGGACAACCTTACCTTGTGTTTTTATGGGAAATACAGGAGAGAGGAGAACAAGAAAAACCCAGAATGTGGGATAGTCTGCAAGACAGCTGGATTTGTTCACTTCAAAAAGTTAATGTTGTGGGGAAGAAAGGTAGAGGGAGAATGTTCTAGATTTCAAAAACTCAAGCGATGTGAAAACTAACTGCAGTGTGAGAATGTTGTTAGATCCTGGCTCAAAAGCAAAACAACTAAAGGGATATTTGGGGGATAATTGGGGAAATTAGATCGTGGACTGGACAATAGACGGTAGGAAGGATTTATTGTGAATTTTGTGAGGTGAAGCAATGATGGGGTGAATATACAGGAGAATCATCTTTTCCTTAGGAAATGCAGCTGGTGTTTAGGGATGAACTCTCATGATGCCTGCAACTTACTTTCAAATGGTTCACACACACGTGCACACACACACACACACTTACGTAGGTACGGCAAACTTGGCCAAAAGTTAACCTTTGTTAAATCTAAGGGGGCAAATATACGGGCGTTCACAGTTGGAGTAAAAATCCAGCCCTGTCACTTACTAGAGAGCAAGCTTGAAAAAGTCAGCTGGAGGCTGTGACTCTCCGCTTCCTCATCCATCAAGTGGGGACGACAGCCAGACCTTCCTAAAGCTCTCGAAGTATTCGATGAGACAATCCACGTACAAATCCTGGTTTTAATGCTTGGCCCCTAAACGCACTCAGGAAATGCTAAATATTAGCATCATTAGAAGACAGTGAACTGAAATACCCCTCGCTCCCAAAGACCCCATTCCAAATAAAGAGCACAGAAGAATCCCCCAGGACAGGAGGCCTGTCCTGGTCTCTCCCAACCAGCACATTGACCCAACTCAATACTCCAGGGAAGCAGGCTGCGTGGGGTCTCAGGAGGGTCAAGCCCCCCAGAACCCATCCCTTTTTAGTTATCTCCTAGGATCTTGGTTTCCACTTGAGAAGACAGGTGTAGGGTTACACTCCTTGAAATAAGGCACCATGTTTCGTGTGTTCCATCAGCAAAGGTGGAAAAGATAAATTGCACGCAGTGTTGGTGACAAGTGGCAGATGTGCCCTGGTGTCCACTCTTGGTGGACGGTGGCCTGGCACAGTTTCCCTGGAAGGTAACTGGCACTGTGCCACAAAATTCCTATAAACACACGTGCCCTTTAAAACAGCAAATTCGACTCCCAGGAATTCGTCTCAAGGAACGAGTGAGACACGTCCATAAAAGTGTACGAGGACGTTCGCTCATGACCCATTTGTAAGAGCAAAAAGCAGAAACTACATAAATGCCCATCAGGAGGGAAATGGTAAAACAAGGTAAGATCCATCCACACAACTGAATAAGATGAAATCATTAAAAATGGTGACGTCGATGAATATTGCCTGACATGAAAAGACGGTCACTGTTGATTGTTAATGCAAAAAGAAGCAGTTCACAAAACTGTACGTGTAAAATAATCTTTTTATTGTTTAAAATTTGTATGTGGGTATATTTTTGCATAATAAAATATTATGCATAGTAGGAAGATTAATTAAATAAGTCCAGGCACATCCATACGACGGAATATCATGCAGCTATTTTTTTTTTTTTTTTGGCGAGGAAGATTGTCCCTGAGCTACTTATCTGTGCCAGTCTTCCTCTATCTTGTACGTGGAATGCTGCTACAGCATGGCTCAATGAACAACGTGTAGGTCCATGCCTAGGATCCAAACCCATGAACCAACCCCGGGCCGCTGAAGCAGAGTGCACGAACTTAACCACTATGCCACCGGGCTGGCCCCTCATGTAGCTATTTTAAAAGTGCTGATGTAGAAAAATCTCTAAGATGTATTGTTGGTGCAACCAGCAATGTAAGAACAATATACATAATATTACACCTTTTATGTATAAAACAGGATTAAAATACATGTTCGTATTTGCCTGTAACCATAGAGAGATCCTTGCCACTAGGAACTAATAAAGGATATAACCTGTTGGGCGCAAGGACCTGGGCCAGTGGGGTCCAGAGGTGGGAACACGACACCACTGCATGCCTTTTGTATTGTTTGGTTTGAACTATATGAATATGTTACCTATTCAGCTTTGCTTCTTGCTTAATGCATCACAAGATAATTCTGTAAAGACACATGATAAAATTCTACAAGTGGTCATTTCCAATTAATGAGATTCCTAGTAATTTTCATTTTCTTTTTTATGGCTTTTTTTTTTTTTTGGCTGAGGAAGATTTGCTCTGAACTAACATCTGTTGCCAATCTTCCTCTACTTGGTATGTTGGTTGCCACCACAGCATGGCTGACGAGTGGCGTTAAGTCTGTGCCCAGGATCCGAACCTGCGAACCCGGGCCACTGAAGCAGAGCAAGTGAACTTAACCACTCGGCCATGGGGCCGCTCCTTGTTTATGGCTTTTTAAATATCTGATTTTTGTTTACAATGAGCACGTATTATTTTCATATCTAAAAACTTTTCAGAAGTTTCCATTCTGAAAAAAAATTACAGAAACAGCCACACTTGCTTTTCTTTCTTCTCTGTTTCAGTTTTTAGCATACCCTCCCCCACCCGGTCATCAGACCCTCCCTCCACCCACTCACACACACCCACAGGTTTATTTCCTGCCCCAGGCAGCTCTCTATTTCAGGTCTCTTTATTTACTTGCAGAATTTGAACAGAACCTTCCTCCCTGAGCAAACAGCTGGGGGCTCCCACTACCGGAGACACAGCCAGAACTATGTCACGGAGCACAGGGCAGAGAAGACGGCCAGACTAGATGGTCACAAAGCAAAGCTCTGCTGGCCCACAAAGCAAACCAGCAGTGATCTCCTCCAGACAGAAAGGAAAATCAAGTCCAGAACCATGCCAGCCTGTTCCAGAAACTAATCACAACGGCAGCGCACTTCACAAATGGGAAAACAACTTCTCTAGGCCACAGCTGAGTGCAGCTTCCCCAACCCTAAACCATCACAGATGGAGTCAGAGAGCGAGACAGAGACATGTAGTCACTTACCCATCTATCCTCACCACAACAGGTAAATAGTGTTAGAACTCTGAAAAAAATAATAGTAGCTAACATGAAGATGGTTCTTAACCTGCACCAGGCACTAGGGTTTCTAATATGATAACTTTTCTAATCGGAACAACTATGATTATTCTTAACATACAGATAAGAAAGCTAGGCACAGAGAGCTTTAATAACTTGTCCAAGGTCACGCAGCAGCTGAACAGAGAAGCCAGAATGTGTCCCCTAGCCGTTTGGCCCTCATCCATGCTGCCACCACTGATCCCAGCTGCCCGCTTTCCAGGGGAGGAAGAGGGGACGAGGAGAATTGAAAGAGCTTGCCCAAGGTCACAGAGCTGGTGGCTCACGGGGCAGATTCGAACCCGGGCCTGTCTTACAAAAACCTAAGCACCTACCTGCCCTGTTGTCCTGCCTTTCTGGTCCCAGTATCTTCCTCCGTAAGGGGGGTGATAAGACCAGGTCACCTCGCAGGGTGCACCCAGCACCTTTGATGTCTTTGCACTGGAGCTCGTTCTATACTGAAGTCTCTCCCCCATCACAACAGTACTGAGCAAAACCCGTCTTTACCACTTCTAACCAGTGTCTGGCTGTTTCTCTGTGACGGGACCCCAGACGCCACCAGCACCCGCTCTTCCCTCCTGCAGGGGACTCTGGACAGCACGTCACGTGTCCACCACAAGCACCTTGGATTCCAGTGCCCGGCGAGCAGGCAGCCTCCCTGAGGGCTAAATACTGGACGTCCGCCCTGCCTCCCTGGTCGCAGAGAAGGTGAGTGAATCACACTGAGGCCAGAGCAGATGACACTCCTAGAAGAGCATCGTCTACCTGCCCCACCCGGCCCCAGGGCCGCGGCTGCTGGCCCTCGGCCAGAGCCTGAGAAGCCTGTCCCTCTCATTCTGTCCCTCTCGGCCTCTTCACACCCCACTCTGACCCTGCCTGTCCATCTGAGGAGGCCGCAAAGCCCAACAGCAGGTCTGAAGTGGCCCTTGTCACCAGCGAGCCATGTGGAGCATCACCCCGTGAAGTCGACACCCTCCTAGGATTTGTCCTGAGCCCCGAGGGAGGGGCAGACCCGGGGAAGGAGAGAGGCAGCCAGAGGCACAGACTGGAAAAGCCCACGGCTGCGGAGCCCACGGACCCAAGGGCAACACGAACTCCAGAGCTGCTGCCACGGCCTGAGCCCCTGCTGCGCGTGCAGAAGGAGCGTGCAGACACCCGGCACACTGCCTGCCGCAGCTCCCCCGACACCGGGCGCACCTCCCGGCTGCTGATCCCTGGAAGCTCCTGCTTAGTTCAGGCTCCGGTTCTCAGTGTTTGCACCAGCAGCCTCCGCATCACCTGGGAATTTGTCAGAAAAACACAAGTTCTCAGGCCCCACCCCAGACCTCCGGAATGGGAAACTCTGGGGCGGGGCACAAACTCTGATCCTGGTGCACATGGAAATGTGAAACCACTGGGTCAGGGAACCCGCGAGGAGAAGACCAGCTATGAAGAAAACACCAGCTATGCACAATCTGGGCAAGAAGAAAGAAGAGAAAAGGGTCAGGTGTGCTCCATCCCGGCCGCCCCCTGCGGCCGCGGGTGAGGGGCACCCGGGCTCTGCCCGTGGGGGAAGTGCGGACGGGGCAGCTCTGCTCGGGCGAGCACGGCGCAGCCGGGCGCCTGGCATCCAGATCTCTGAAGGCCTCGGGCAGCATCCAGGTCCCCCATCGGGGACCCCAGGGGTGCAAGCTGGTGTCTGTTCCCCAGGCTGGCAGCAGCAGGCTGTCTCCCTGACCAGTTGTTCGGCACAATTTGGGACGCCCTTCCCGCTAGGGGCCTCCAACCCTCTGCAGATCCTCTGAGCCAGCGCTTCTGGACCAAAACATGCGCGGGAGTCGCCTGGGAGCCCTGTTACAACGCGGATACTGATTCAGCAGGTCTGGGGTGAGGCCTGAGATTCTGCCCCCAACCCTCAGCATCTTTAGATTTGGGGGGACTAAATCTTTTCCTCCTGAGGTGCAGAGGAATGGGTGACCAAGCCAAGGGAGGCTCGACTTGATCCCGTGTGCAGTGGACAAAGGAGGCCTTAACCCCGCCTGCGGTGGCCCCTGAAGGAGGGTCCGAGGGTGTCCTGGCAGGGGAGCTGTGGCACGGCCCCCACTTCTTCCTCCTCCTGTCTGGGCCGTGGACACGCTGCAAGACTTCGGACAACGGACTCAGTCTCTCTGCGCTCCAGCCGCTCATCTGTGCAACGGAAACACAGCATCTCAAGATGCTGCTCATAACGGCCTCGCTGCAGGGCACACAGCGGGTGCTCAGTAAGTGCATATGTGGTGAAACATAATAGGCCACAGGTGTGACTTTCATTCCTCTTAGAGAATGGTCTTTGCTTGTGTGGAGGGCCTGGGGCCGAGGGCCTCAGGGTCAGTCCCCAGGAGGGAGAAAGGGCCCCACAGAAGACAGTGAAGCTGGAGCTGGGGATGGGCGGGCAGGCGTGTGGAGCTTGGGTCTGGAAAGGAGACGGAGCAGAGTAGAGAAAGTTCTGGAAGGCTGCGGAAGACTGTGGGCCGTGCCCTTACCCAGAATCCCAGAAATGTAGGAGAACATCTCCGGCCTCGGGAACGCTGGCGAGGGGACATCTGTGTTGTGGAAGCCACGGAACAGCTGGAGTTGACATCAGGGCAAGCGTGGCTCAGGAGAGAGGTGCACACGAGGCCTGGAGAGCCGACCCTGAGACTTAGCGGAGACCCCTGAGGGCGGGGCCTTCCCAGCAGCGGGATTGACATGGGGCAGGTGGCCTCAGTTTCCCCCAGCTCTTGAAGGTGGAGTGGCCTGAGCAGACACTTGGACAGCAGGCCGGCCCGGCCGTGTAAACATCCCCAATCTCCTCAGGACCTCGGCCCTCCTGCCACTTAGAGTGAGTTCAGTTGCAAGTAACCAGGAGCCCCGACTCAAAGCAGCACACCTAAGAGGACCTGGCATTCTCCTGCCTAACAAGAAGCCTTGAGGCGAGGAAGCTGAGGGCTGGTCAACATGGCGTGGCTATGCAGGACTCGGGTCCTTGCCAAACTCCCTGCTGCTCCGCCCACCCCCGCGCTCTGGCTTAGTCCTGGCTGGCTCCCTCCTGGTCCCAAGATGGCTGCCGTGGCCCCAAGCATTACATCCAGGCATGACTACATGTCACAGGAGAAGGGAGACTACTTCTCCCGGTGCATCTCTTTTTAAGAACAAGAAAATCTTTTCCCAGGATGGCTCCTCTTCATGTCTCATTGGCTACAACTGGGCACACGCCCACCCCTAGGGAAATGGGACTACCTTGATTCTTAGGCTGCTCAGGACCCGGGGCTGGGGCGGAAGCTCAGGCCACTTTGGGGGGGGGGGCGGATCCCTGAACAAAGTCAGGGCTCTGTGGGAGAGGAGGAAGGCAGCAATGGCTGCTGGGAAGCAGACAACCACAGCTGCTATGCCCTTCAGTTTACAGATGGGGAAACTGAGGCCAAGGAGGCAAAGTGAGTACCCACCCAGCATGTTCATACACCAGACTAGGCCCGGCCACCAGTTTTGGTGGTGGGTGTTCCATGGCAGGGGGTCTTGTTTCTGGGCTCCAAATGATGACAACACAGCAGACCCCTCCCCTCACAGTCCCCTTCATGGGCTGGTCAGGGCTGGGCTGACTTTGCATGTCTGCAAATGTATACAGGTACACACACGTGCCCCTGGGTCACCGAGGGCCCTCAGTGCCCCTTTATCATGCCCTATTAGTCTGTTCTCCATCAGATCCAGCAGGGTCTAACCTGGGATCCGCAAGATGTATTATTTATTATGTCCCTGCCTTGGAGGCAGAGGGTAGAGAGAGGGAAACGATGCCTGTTTCCCACAGGTTAGCAGGCACGGCCGCTTCTGAGAGGGGAGAGGGGTTTTCACACCCGGGGAGTGGTCAGGTCCTGGAGCACGCGGCTCTGCTCTCAGGGGTACTGGGCACCATGCCCCCTTTCTGGCATCTCGTAGCAGAGACACCCCGGAGAGCTCCCTTTGCTGTTCCAGTGACGTGGGCATCTGAGACACTGCCCACCTGAGAAGGAAGGACACGGGGCCTGAGGTTGGACAAGCTGGACCGTCTAGCAGAGAAATTTGCCTGCCAGGCCCTGCAGGATTCCGTGTCCGGCTGTGCCGTTCCACAGGCAGAGGGCGGGCCTCAGTGCCAGTGCCCACCCCCAGCCTCAGCCTCAGCTAGGTAGGACCCGCTACCTTTCTTAGCACCACCCCTGGGCAGTTACGACTCGCGCACAGCTGGGTGCTTACTGTATCCTCCTTGTCTCCCCGACGCGTGTCCTGTGCACACCAGCATCTCCCGGGCCCAGCACGGTGCCTGTCACAGAGAGGGGCTGGCTCAGAGCTGCTCAGTAAAGTGACTCGATAAACGAAGTGCAGGGGATTTTGAATCCCACTGAGCAGGGGGTGGGTGAAACAGCCAACAAACGAGGCCCCCAGTTTCTGATCGCCGTGGACCCTCCAAAGCAAACCCAGCCCGCTGCCTTGGCCGTGAACAAACTCCTTCTCCTCAGGCTGCTCCGGTGGAGTCAGCTCGAAAGTATTCACGCCAGGCCCTTCCCAGCAGACGAGAGGTATGTGACTGACGGTGAAATCACTTTGGCCTTTGAGTTTTGAAAGAGGTTGATTCTGATAAACTGACCTGAATGTTAACAGCCTGGGAGTTTAATTTGTATTCAGACGGGAAGAAACCAGCCCCTCCGAGGAGAGGGTGCTGTTTAATTAGGTCTAGTGGTTAACTCGGAATAAAGGCAGCATGCTGCGGGGAACGGGGAAGGAAGGCAAGATCTCCCAGGAGCCCGCAGACTTCAGAGGAGCTGTAGCCAGGGGTTTAGAAACGATGAATCCACTTCCTGAAATGAGCAGACCCGGGCCTCCAATCAGGCGTGGGGGTGTTTGCTCTTCTGGCTCCTGATTCAGTCAAAGCTGAGAAGGAGAAACCAGGTGAGAAGGTGTTGGTAAGGACTCAGGTGTGCAGGTGTGTGTGTGTGACATATGGGTCCACAGGGGACAAGCCAGTTTTTAATACAAGCAAGACAAACCTCTTCTAATGCTCAAAGTAGCACAATTGATTCATAGTAGCCAAAAAACTGGAAACAACTCAAATGCCCATCCATAATAGAATGGATGGATCAGTTGTGGCAGATCAGACAATGGAATACTATGCAGCCATGAAAAAGAACAAACTTCTACTATGCACGAGGCCGTGGATGAAATGCAGAAAAATATTGATGAATAAAAAGAGATGGCACCAAAGGTCACATACTGTATGGTTCCATTAATACAAAGTTTAAGAACAAAAAAACCCAAATCCACCCTGATGGAAGGCAGAGTAGCCCTTACTGGCAGGAGGTACAAATGGGTGCTGAAATGCTCTGTATCTGGCTCATGGTGGGGGTTAGACAGGCCTGTATGTGTTCAAAATGCAAACTGTGCGTGTGCAAGGTGCAAAAATCCGCTGAGTGGCTTGTTTCGTGAGACCTGTGTGCTCTGCTGTATGGATGTTATACTTCGATTTAAATACAGGTATATTTAAAGAAAACCCTATTCTAAGTGACACGGCAGCTAAGGCAAGCTTCTCTGCCACGGCACCGCTCAGAGTCACACTTCTGACACGTGCGAGCTCGGCGCCCGCATCCCTCCCGGCGCAGCAGACAACCACAGCTCACGTAATGGGAGCGATTATCCTCGCAATTATAGGGTGAATTCTTTG
The DNA here is from genome assembly GCF_057802395.1 of Ceratotherium simum simum. Taxonomy (NCBI): domain Eukaryota; kingdom Metazoa; phylum Chordata; class Mammalia; order Perissodactyla; family Rhinocerotidae; genus Ceratotherium; species Ceratotherium simum. The sequence continues at coordinate 5,816,958 of NC_141920.1, forward strand.
CAATTGTCTCTCCAGTTCACAAAATAAATTATACATCTTCCCTGCACTCTCTTTGCCCACACGGTTTAGTAAAGTGGGGAGACTTGGAATTTCTTGCTTTTATTTAAGGGCTCCGAGAGGCGAGAGACACGAAGATGCTGCCGATTATTGACGGGTCTGCTCCTCTTGAAATTATACGGCCGGTGTGAAAGGCGTCCCCATCGCCACGCGAGCACGGGAGGGAGAGATGAACGATGCTTCAGAGTTATAAGATGTGAAAATTGATTCGGGAACGCTAGCTGTTTCCAATTTTGTATGGCTGTTTATTTTAAGAACGCCCAGGTCTCACAAACAGGAGTTTGTAGGCAGAGAGGAAAATATAATTAACACTTCAGCTGACGCGCCAGGTCCTGGGGAGGGGGCTGTTTGTGCTCTGATCCGCAGAGTCAAGGCAAGCAGGATTCAAACCACGTTTAAACAAGGAATTAATGAAACTGCTCACAATACATAAAACATGACGAAGCTGCTGCCTTTTTCAGTTTCTCCTCCCCATCCTGTCTCTCTCTGAACTTTCACGTGGAAACTTCTCTGAGAGGGAGGGAAACAGTTGGTGAGAGCATTTCAGGGACTTCTAGATTCAAGGTTGGAGAGGAAACAGATCTTGCAAAGCAAAGAGCCCAAGGAAGACAATTTTGTTTGCACATCTGCAAAATGGGAAGACGGGGCAGTAGAGAAAGCGTGGGGTTTCGGGGCAGAAAGATCTGGTCGCAATATCAGCTTGGTCTCACTCCAGCTTGCACAAGTCATTCTACCTCCTGAGCCTCAGTTTCCTTATCTGTAAATTGGGGATAACAGCAGATCTCCAAGGGTTGTGGGGAGGATTAAATGAAGTGATTCATGCAAAGCCTCGGGGGCCTGCAGCACGAGCCGCCTCTTTATATCGTTACGAACTGTTGCCTGGTTTCCAACACACGGGTCAGGGGCCCGGTCACGAACATGGAAGACCCAGGGCCTTGCTTATCACCTGAAAGCCGCAGGGCAGCTACAGAGTTTGTGGGAGTCGGTGGAAAATAAAAACATGTGGCCCCTTGTTCTAAAAGCAGGGGAAAAGTGCCATTAGAGTTACTCTGCTACAATACTTACTCCTTTCTTCTGTGGTCTCTCTCGACTTGCCGTGGTGTTTTTTATTTGCCATTCAAAGTCGTCCTCAGAAAAAAGTTTTAATTATTAGCATGACTTTTATCATTCATCTTCATATTATGCAATGTCAGGTGTAAATACGAATACAAGCCCATTTAACCCGTGTGCAGAGTCACCGAAATTACACTGTTTGTGTTTCGTAGCTCGTACACGCACATGAATTCTGCTCTTCCAGAACAGGAGAAACACTGCACAGAACTAACTCGACTTTCTCTACTGCACTTCTGGATAGGCGTCCACTCGACCAACACCCTCTTCTGCCTCGCCCACGAGAAAGGACGGACTATTAGGAGAAGGAGCTCTGGGTGCCTCATCTCCCAGGTCCTCCGATGGCATAACTTTCAGCAGCAGGGTCGCTGGTACCAGGAGGTAACGTGAGAGAGGATACAAAGGGGTCCTTGGTCGCTGGGGTTTCTTAGAACAACGTTGCTGCCGTTCTGTCCTGGGTCAGAGGGAACCCGTGGCCTCTGGGCTGATTCAGCCGTGGGTGGAACACGCTCACCCTGTACTGACTCTGTCTCGCCGAGCTCCCAGACGTCGTGGGCCCCGGAATTCTGGGCTCGTGGGGCATCGTGGACGCTACATGTGAACCAGGCGGCGGGGATCAGGGACGCGCATACGGTGCGTGTCTCCTCTGCTCACACGCGTGCTCCATCGCCCCGTGGACTTCACTTACAAAACACGAGTTCAGAGATGAGACTATTGCACACGTCAAGATGGTGACAATGACAGATCCTGGTCCGGTGTGCACCAGCCAGGGGGGCCCGTGAGGCGCCCCCTCCTGGGAAGCTCTCCTTTTGCTCCTGAGCGAGAGCCTCAGGCCCCGAGAGGGCGTGAATGCTCGTTCCAGCGTCCTTGCTCCGGGGCAGAGAGGGCCGGGCCCAAGCCGCTCTCCTGTGTTTCACAGGAAGGATGGGGAGCACCCCTCCAACACGGCCCCCTCCGCCCCAGCCTGGGGCGTTTGGAGGGGAGATGTTTGCACACTCAGGCCTTCTCTTTCCTCCTGCACCTCCCATACAGGAGTGAGGACGAGGCAGGGCTCCCCTAGGAGTGGCCTTTCGGAAAGACCAGGGTCCTCTCTCACCCTGCAGACCCCACTAACTTCCCCCACCGGGGCTCTCTGCCGCCCAGCCTGGGGAAGGGGGCAGGGCCTGCAGGACAGTCTTACAGGGCCAATCTCTGGGATGCAACTCCCTGCGCCCCCCATCTGCCTGGCCCACCCTCCCATGTCCCCCCGGGGCCCTGGAAGAGGAACAAGGCTGGGGCGACTGGGGCCCTCAAGCTACAGGGAAACAAGCCCAGAGAGCCTGCACACCTTGGCTCAGTGTGCCCAGCAAGCCGGCCTCAGACTCCCAAATCGGTGCTCGTTCCCACCCCCCTGGAGCCCTCACACCCAGAATCAGCTCCCAAGGCTGCCCACTGGGGAGAAAAAGACAAAAAGGAGAGTCGTCAGGCTGCGTCCACGCTGGACCATCAGCTCGCTCATCTCCACGACCACCTGGGGTGGCAGGATTCTGTTTCCACTTAACAGAGGGGGAAACCGAGGCCCAGAGGGGGAAGTCCGGCCGGGAGTTCACAGCCAGGAAGTGGTGACGGGAGACTCGGAGCCGGGCCCTCCAGCTCCTCATTCGCTGCTCCCATGCCCACAGAATGGGCCTGGGGACGCTCTCATTCTACGTCTCCTGGTGCTGCTACCTTTCCTGACGTGAAAAGTCCTAAGATCCTTCTGTCACAATTTCCCACTGGCTGTTCCTTTTGCTCACCTTTTTTGAGGCTGTATTTAAAAAAAAAAAACAACTTTTTGTCAAAAGACTATTACCCAGAATGCACATAAAGAAATCCAACAAGCTAATAAAAAAAAGAG